>NC_091978.1:302402912-303088360 GCF_044704955.1 Pristiophorus japonicus | reverse complement strand
ATTTGACACTGAGCCCCATAAATAGAAATGTGCGCAGGTGACCAAAAGCTTGGACAAAGAGGTAGTCTTTAAGGAGCGCTTTGAAGGAGAAAATAGAGGCAGAGAGTTTTAGACAGGGAGTTCCAGAGCTTGGGGCCGAGGCAACAGAAGGTACGGCCGCCGATGGTTGAGCTATTATAATCAGGGGTGCTCAAGAGGGCAGAATTAGAGGAGCACAGACATCTTGGGAGGGGAATTGTGGGGCTGGAAGAGATTACAGCAATGAGGAGGGACAAGACCATGGAGCAATTTGAAAACAAGGATGAGAATTTTGAAATCGAGATGTTGCTTAACCGGAAGCCAATGTAGGCCAGCGAGCATTGGGGTGATAGGTGAGTGGGATATAGTGCAAGTTAGGACATCGACTGCCGAGTTTTGGATGACCAAGCTTACGTAGGGTAGAATGTGGGAGGCCAGCCAGGAGTGTGTTGGAATAGTCAAGTGTGGAGGTAACAAAGGCATGGATGAGGGCTTCAGCAGTGGATGAGCTGAGACAAGGGCGGAGGCAGGCGATGTTACAGAGGTGGAAATAGGCGCTCTTAATTACGCTGTGTATATGTGGTCGAAAGCTCATTTCAGGGTCAAATATGACACCACAGTTGCGAACAGTGCATTCAGCCTCAGACTGAAGTTGGGGAGGGATGGGGTCAGTGGCTAGGGAACGGAGTTTGTGGCGGGGACCAAAAGCAATGGCTTCGGTCTTCCCAATATTCAATTGGAGAAAATATCTACACATCCAGAACTGAATCTCGGACAAGCAGCCTGACAATTTAGAGACCGTGGAGGGGTCGAAAGGAGTGGTAGAGAGGTCGAGCTGAGAAGCGAGAGGGAGGGGAAAGAGATTGGAGAAAGAGGGGGGAGCGATCGGAGGGGGGTGGTGGGGGGAAGAGATTAGACAGAAAGTGCGGAGATATTGGAGATGGAAAGGGTGGGAAAGAGGGGCAAGAGCTCGGAGAGGGGGGAGAGAAATGGGGAGAGAATGGATAGCGAGTGGGGATGATCAGGGAGGGCGGAGATGGGGAGAGAGACGGGAAGAGATGGGAGAGAGGAGAGGGGAGGGACAGATTGGAGAGGGGGGCGGTGGAAGAAAGGTCAGGAACTCGTGGGGGCGGTAAAGAGTGCAGAGAGCACAGTGGGGATGGGGAAGAACGTGATCCAGGTCTAAAGTTGGGGATGGTGGGCGGTGGGTTGAGAGCGAGAGCGTGATCCAGAGGGTAAGACTAGACGAAATCCGGAAGTCACGACACTGTCACCATTCACTTCATGACCCAATAAACCTGTTAACAATCCGTGACCCACACACAGTGCCCCATCAGGTTTGGCGGGGGGGTGGGGGGAGTTATGGTTAGGAACTTGTTGGGGGAAGGCGGTCATAAATCCGTGCAGGGGAACTTGTGCAGTGGAGACAGAAGGGTAGGAACTCGGGGGCAGTGATGGAGTCAATGGCCAGGGAACAGAGTTTGTGGCAGGGACCGGTCCTGTCTCACTGCAGCATCATGGGAGGGAAGCTCTCACTTTGAAGAGTCAACACATTGGTGTGGAACTAGAGTCATACATGGACCAGACCAGGACATGATAAACCGGTTGGGTTTTTACGACAATCCGGCAGCTTCATGGTTACTTTTAATGATATCGAACTTGCATTTATATAAAGTATTTTGTGACTTCAGGACGTCCCAATGCATTTTATATTCAATTAAGTATGTTTGAAGTGTAGTAACTTATCATGTAGAGAAATGTAGCAACCAATTTGTGCACAGCAAGGTCTCAAACAGCAATGAAATAACTTAAAAGATAATGAGGCCTAAATAGCCCATCGCTGGAAACGGGGCGCACACACACCCCGTTTCTAGTGTTTTTACCACTGCGGTGGCCTCTTGAGCAACATTCTGCTCTTTGGATTTTTTTTTCAGGCGGACCGGAAGTCACTCATAATGGGGGTGGTAATGTGGCGGTGAGCACACTAGAGGGACAGAAGTTGGGGTGGGGTGTCCACCGCTGTCAGTCATCAGCGTAGCGCACGCCGGGAGCAGCTCGAGCCATCCTGAGAGGGGGACAAAATCGAAGTATGCATCATTGGAAACCAGGTAGCTGTGTAATCTGGAGCGAGGTCGGGATCCAGGAGCGAGGTCTGGAGGAGCGAAGCCCGGGAGAGGTGCAGCGAGGTCGGGACCCAGGAGTGAGGTTGGGAGGAGGGGACAAGGGAGAGGTGCAGCAAGGTTGGGGCCCAGAAGTGAGGTCGGGACCCAAGAGTGGCGCTGCATTGATCAGCAGCGGGGTCTGGGCCCAGGGAAGGTGCAGCACGGGCCAACAGCAAGGTTGAGAGGCCTACTCTGCATCCTATTAAACCCCGAGAGAGAGGACCTGTGGGAAGGAAGGAGGAGGACAGTAGGAATATCTGTGTGTGCATGTACTAGACCTATGCAGCGGAGCCTGGTATCCAATCGTCTTGGTTCCCCTTGTCATTGGACCAAGACCTTGCTCTGTCAAGCCCATATGGTAGCTGGTGTGCAATGGCCACCTCACATTAAAAGAATTCACGCACAGGCATTTTCCACCCTTTAAATTGAAGCTCGGGACCTGGAATGTCAGGACCCTCATGGACAACCCCAATAGCGACAGACTGGAACGCCATACTGCTATCATTGCCTGGGAACTCAGACGTTTCGACATGGACATCGCCGCCCTAAGTGAGACTCAGCGGGCAGGGGAAGGCCAGATAAAGGAACAAGGTAGTGGTTACACCTTCTGGAAAGGTAAACCAGAAGAAGAACGCCGCCTCCATGGGGTAGGCTTCGCCATAAAAAATTAGCTGGTTGGGCATCTCAGAGACACCCCTTGCAGGCCTTATGACCCTTCGGCTCACCCTAGCCCCGAACTGGTGTGCTACGGTTATCAGTGCATACGCCCCAACACTGGAAGCTACAGACGAGACCAAAGAGGAATTCTGCTCCAGCCTTGAACAACCCCTGTCCCGAGTCCCAATGGATGACAAGCTGATCCTCCTTGGCGACTTTAACACCAGAGTTGGAAAGGACACAGACCTCTAGGAAGGTGTGATCAGCAGAGAGTGGGTTGGGAAAACCAGCTCCAGTGATACCCTCCTCCTGACGAAATGCTTAGCACATGGTCTTGTCATAACCAACACCTTGTTTCGTCAGAAAGACAAGTACAAGGCCTCCTGGCATCACCCTCGCTCCAAGCACTGGCATCTGCTGGACTATGTCATCGTTCGAGCGAGGGACCGCAAGGCCGTCCACATCAACCGCGCCATGGCAGGAGCTGATGACTGCTGGAAGGACCATCGCCTAATCCGCTCTGCCATTTCCATCACTGTAGCCCCAAAACAGTGGCGGCAACAGTACTCATAAAGACCCTGCTAAGAAAGCCCTATTCAACCCGTGCCTCACAACCAACCTGACGACTTCCAGTGATCCAGAGATGCAAAGTGTTCAGAGTGCCTGTTCTTCTCTCAAAGCCTCCATAATTAGTACCAGTGAAGCGATGCTTGATCACTCGACCAGGAAACATTAAGACTGGTTTGACGAGAATGACCAGGAGATCCAGGAGCTAATTAGCCGTGAGCGCAAGGCATTCTTGAACTGGAAACAGCAACACAACTCTTGAGCAAGAAAGCAGCTCTATAGACGTCTGAAGGCCGAGATCCAACATAAAACTCGCGACCAAAAAAACAGATGGTGGGTGGGTGGAGATCCGGCAATTAGCCGACAACCACGATGTGCGTGGATTCTTTAGCGCAGTTAAGATCACCTACAGTCCAAACACCCAAGATTATCAAGAACAGAGAGGTACTCATCAAGGACAGAGAGGCAGTCAGTGCCCGCTGGAAGGAGCACTTCAAAGATCTCCTTAACCGAGATTCTGTCTTCGATGCAAGTGTCCTCGACACCATCCCGCAGCATGCTACCCGCCACCACCTCAGCACAAGCCCTGCCCAGCATGAGGTTGAAAAAGCCATTCGACAACTGAAGGACACCAAGGCCTCAGGATCAGATGGAATCTCCGCCGAAGCACTAAAGCATGGTGAGAAGCACTATTGGTGCGAATCCATTAACTAATTTCTCCTATTTGGAAGGAGGAGAGCATGCCAGGGGATTTTAAAGATGCCGTAATCGTGACCATTTTCAAGAAAGGTGACAAGTTCGAAAGTGGTAGTTACAGAGGAGTTTCCCTGCTGTCTGCCACTGGAAAAGTCATCGCAAGAATCCTCCTCAACCGTCTTCTCCCTGTGGCTGAAGAGCTCCTCCCAGAGTTGCAATGCAGATTTTGCCCACTAAGGGGCACAATGGACTTGATCTTCACCGTGCGTCAAGTTCAAGAGCAATGCAGGGAGCAGCACCAACCTCTGTACATGGCACAAAGGCCTTCAACACTGTCAACTGTAAGGGATTATGGAGTGTCCTCCTCAAATTCGACTGCCCTCAAAAGTTTGTCACCACCCTGCTTCACGATGACATGCAAGCCGTGATCCTGACCAATGGATCCACCACAGACCCAATACACATGTACACCGGGGTCAAGCAAGGCTATGTCATCACACCAACACTCTTCTCAATTTTCCTTGCTGCAATGCTCCATCTCACCCTCAATAAGCTCCCGCTGGAGTGGAGCTAATTTACAGAACAAACGGGAAATTGTTCAGCCTCCGTCGCTTCCAGTCCAGATCCAAGGTTGTCCCATCCTCTGTCATTGAATTACAGTATGCAGACGGCACTTGCGTTTGCACACACTCGGCGGTTGAACTCCAAACTATTGTCAACACCTTCACTGAAGTGTACGAGGACATGGGCCTTACACTAAACATCCATAAGACAAAGGTCCTCTACCAACCTCCCACCGCTGTACAGTACTGCCGCTTGATTATCAAGATCCATGATGAGGCCTTGGACAATGTGGACCATTTCCCATACCTCAGGACCTTACTGTCAACAAGGGCAAACATCGATGACGAAGTCCAACACTGCCTTCAGTTGCTAGAGCAGCCTTTGGTTGTCTGAGGAAGAGAGTGTTTGAAGACCAGAACCTCAAACCCCCACCAAGCTCATGGTCCACAGAGCAGTAGTGATACCCACCCTCCTATATTGTTCAGAGACATGGACTATGTACAGCAGGTACCTCAAAGCACTGGAGAAGTTGTACCAACGCTGCCTCCACAAGATCCTGCAAATCCATTCGCTGGATAAGCGCACCAATATCAGTGTTCTTGCTCAGGCTGCGCTCGATCCGCTCCAGTGGATGGGCCATATTGTCCACATGCCCGATACTTGACTCCCAAAACAAGCGCTCTACTCAGAGCTCTGACTCGGCAAGCGAGTCCCAGGTAGGCAGAGGAAATGCTTCAACGACACCTTCAAAGCCTCCTTGAAAAAGTGCAACATTCCTCACCGACACCTGGAATCCCTGGCCCAAGACCACTCAAAGTAGAGAGGAAGCATCCGGGAGGGCACAAATACCTCGAGTCTCTTCGCCGAGAGCACGCGGAAGCCAAGCGCAACAGTGGAATGAGCACACGACAACCCAAGCACTCCACCCACCCGTCCCTTCAACCACCGTCTGCCCCACCTGTGACAGAGACTGTAGGTCCTGCATTGGACTCATCAGTCGCCTAAGAACTCATATTAGTGTGGAAGCAAGTCATTCTTGACTCCGAGGGACTGTCTAAGGAGAAGAAGAAAAGATTATGTCATCACGGTGCCACGTCACCAAGGCTCTCCTCTTCACTTAAAGGGGAGAGCCTGCGTGATTTTAAAAGTTCGGTCCACTAGGCCACTAGGGAGGGTTTCGGCTGGGCCAGTGGCCTGGCATTCAGCAGAACAGTTCTAACAAAGGCTGCTCCCCACAACATTAGCTGGTAGGTCATTTCTTCGGGGCATCTACTCCCTTGCCGTAACTTTGGCAGAAACAGGTTTTCTACCAAAGTTATGGCAGCGCAGCAGGAGACCACCCAAAGTAATTTCCTGGCAATTAACATATGAGGTGAATTTCCTCGGCTTCTCATGCTCTGTCACCGTAACTTCGGCACAACCTCCATTTATGTGTGTAAACAGGTTGCCTCAGTGGAACAAGCTCTGAGGAAATTCATGCTGTATCTTTTTCCGATTCTGATGGACCTGGTGTGTTTTTCTACCAATTTCTCATTTTCAACATTTAGCTTTCCCTTTATCTTTAACATTTCATTGTTGCTGGAAATGTATTCTCATCTCTGGAAAATTTCACACTGGTCAGGAATAAAGGATGAATTTTCATAATTTTTTGAACTAAAGAAAGCAAAACTTGCATTTATATAGTGCCTTTCATGACCTCAGTAGATCCCAAAGCACTTTACAGCCAATTAATTACTCTGAAGTGTAGTCACCAATGTAATATAAGTGATGTAAATAAGAAGATGGCAATATAATTGTGATGGGAATATAATTTACCATGGGAATATAATGGTGTCTTGGTGAATACATTTTTGTCATGCTTCAGAGGGATAATGTAAGAAAAATAAGATTTTATCTAATTATTTTCCACAGAAATAAACCTGCGGGATTACAGTTTGAGTTAGTATAATGAGTACAACAAAGAAATTATTTCTGCAATCCATTTACTTTCTCTGGTTATAAGAGAAATCTGTGAATTTGAATATAGTTACATTTGTGCTGTAGTAATCTCAATCTATTTCCATTGCTCATTAATGCACTTGTTAGGTTAAACAGCAAAGATAAAAGAAACAAAAGATTAGGATTCATGTTAATATTTTAGAAAAATGTTTGTGTTATAGAATGACCCGATGCATTTAGTTAACTAAGTTCGTCGTTAATGGATCAAAGTGGGTGGGTTGTAAAATGAATGAATGTGGTTGCGTTACAGAATTGTGTCGAGACTTATGATGATACAGTTGGAATTTAATGCCAGGTTTCCCTTCAGAAGTAGATTATTTATTTCCGGTCAATACCAATTTTATAGACACTTATAGTGGAAAATAAATGACACACTACATTAAGCTGGTTCATAGAGCATGCTGCATTTCCTTTAAATTTGGATAGCTAAATTTGCCACCAGTTAAGGTTAGTAAAGGCAATGCAGGAGAATGGAACATTTTTTTACTTCCAGCTCCAGAGGGGCAATTTTCTGACGCTGGTTCGGGGATAGGTGAGGCAGTGTTTTTCTGACATGTAAGCATGTGCAGATTTAAATGATTGGAAAATCATGTTCAGCGCGTGCCCAAATTTCCAATATTAATTCACAGCAGGGGAGGGTTCCAACCCGTAATAAAAGTTGGACAGTTCTTGCCCTAAGTGTTACCAGAAGCAGCATGGATTGGATGCAGGTGGAAGCTCTTAGTATTCTGCTCCAAGTACCATTTACCAGCCACTCTTAACACCAACTGCACCAGCACAAGATATCCTATTCTTGGACCATCTGCCCTTGTGAGCTCTGAACAAGACGGTCAGTTTAGTAATAAATTATGTAGTATTGTGGTGTGGCCTTGAGATTGCTCGGATGCAATAACCACTTAAATACATTACACACATAACTGAAGTCCCTCGTCGCTGGAACCATTCTCGTATATCTTTTCTCCACCCCCCACCCCCCAAGGCCTTCACATGCATCCTAAAGTGTGGTGCTCAGAACTGGACACAATACTCCAGTTGAGGTTGAACCAGTGTTTCATAAAGGTTCATCATAACTTCCTTGCTTTTGCACTCTATGCCTCTACTTATGAAGTCCAGGATCCTGTATGACTTTTTAACCGCTTTCTCAACCTGCCCTGCCACCTTCAACGATTTGTGCACATCTACCCCCAGGTCTCTCTCTTCACGCACCCCCTTTAGAATTATACCCTTTAGTTTATATTGCCTCTCCTTGTTCTTCCTACGAAAATGTATCACTCCGCACTTTTCTGCGTAAAATTTTATCTGCCACGTGTCAGCCCATTTCACCAGCCTGTTTATGTCTTCTTGAAGTCTATTACTATCTTCCTCACTACCAAGTTTTGTGTCATCTGCAAATTTTGAAATTGTACCCTGTACACCCAAGTCCAAGTCATTAATAATCAAGAAAAGCAGTGGTCCTAGTACCGACCCCAGAGGAACACCATTGTATACCTTCCTCCAGGTCCGAAAAACAACCGTTCACTACTCTCTATTTCCTGTCACGTAGCCAATTTCGCATCCATGCTGCTATTATCCCATTTATTCCATGGGCTTCAACTTTTCTGGCAAGTCTAATATGTGGCACTTTATCAACCGCCTTTTGGAAATCCATGTACATCACATCAACCGCATTGGCCTCATCAGCCCTCTCTGTTACCTCATCAAAAAACTCGATCAAGTTAGTTAAACACAATTTGTCTTTATCAAATCCGTGCTGGCTTTCCTTAATTAATCCACACTTGTCCAAGTGACTGTTAATTTTGTCCCTGATTATTGTTTCTAAAAGCTTCCCTACTACCGAGGTTAAACTGAGTGGCCTGAAGTTGCTGGGTTTATCCTTACAACCTTTTTTACACCCATCCTTTTGATAATTTAGTTATGGATGACCCAGAGGTTTCTCCTAGGCAAAACCAAATCTATTCAGTTAAGCTTTCACCAGAAGCTCCACATCTCCCTCCTCAGTTGTTTGCTCAGGTCGAATCTGATGGTGCGCAGTCACAGTGCTCTGTCTGATCCTTTGTTGAGTTTCAAACTCCATATCCTTTCTGTCATCAAGTTCTTTAAAAGTTGTTTCAAATGCAGTACACCATTCCCCCCCCCCCTCCCCCCCAATGTTTCTTATTGCCACTCCATGCCCCAATGGCATGATTTCAAAATCCTCACCTTTTATAAATCCCTCTTGGACCTCACTCCACCCTTTCTTTGTGACCTTCAGCCCCACATCCCAGCTTACACCCTCCCCTCTTTTAATTCTGGTCTTCCGCTTTCCTGTTCCATTAGCAGAGCCTTCAATCATCATTCCCCAATATCTTGAAACCGTCTTCGAAACGTGCCTAGTTACACCTCTCCCTAGTACCTACCTCTTTGAGCACTCCTTCAGTCATCTCCCCTAACCTTTGTCCTGACTTTTGTTTGATGTCTGTTTTTTCCTCCATTTGTGGAGTGCCTTGAGATGTTTCTCTAGGTTAAAGGAGTTGGATAAATGCAAGTGGTTGCTCCCTCCTTAAAGCCCATTATTGTTGGCTTTCTGAAAGAACCTGTGGCAGGAGCACAAAAAAACAGTAGCAGCTGTGTAATGTATGTATGCCTGGGTTTACCTGCCACCAGAGGGCGCGACCGTCGGAGGCCATTGGACCACAGGCACACACGTGCAGCCCTTGTATATAAAGAAAGCCTCCATGTTTAATCCTCACTTTGAGAGCTAGTAAAGTAGAGTCAGGTCGCACCTGATTGAGTTCACGGTACTAAGCCTATTGAGTTATTGCATACACAACATTTGGCGACAAAGCACAATACAAACTTTCACGCACACAAAAAAAATGAGCACCGTTGGAATCCTGGAGCAATTCGTGGAGGGAGAAGACTGGGAGGATTTTACAGATCACCTCGACCAGTACCTCATGGCCAACAAAATGGATGAAGACGCTGACACAGTTAGGCACAGGGCGGTTTTCCTCATGGTTTGTGATCCAAAAATCTATGGCCTCACAAAGAATCTGCTCTCACCTGCACATCCAATGGAAAAGACCTATGAGGAATTGTCTGCTCTGATTCGGGTCCATCTCAAACCTAAAGAAGGCATCGTTATCTCGAGATACCGCTTTTACAAACATGTCCGTTCTGAGGGCCAGGACGTGGTGGAATTTGTTGCCGACCTGAGACGTCTCGCTGGGCCGAGTGAGTTTGGAACTGTGTTGGAAGACATGCTGCACGACGTCTTTGTAATCGGCATAAACCACGAGGTGATCCTGTGGAAGCTGCTGGCTGCGGAGACGCTGGATCTGAGCAGGGCCATCACGATCGCCCAGGCTTGCCTGACCACGGTCGATAGTACAAAGCAGATATTCTCGCAGAGTCGGAACTCCACAGCAAGTACTGTGCACCAGATTGTGTCGTCGGTTGGCAGAGCTGCACCTGGCAGGGCCTACCCGACTGTGTTTGCGAAACCTGCAACTGCTCAAAGTCCGGCATTGGGCACGAAAGGTATTTCACCCTGTTGGCATTGTTCAGACTGAAACGTTCAAAATGCATCTTTATGGCACTGGAAGTCGAATTCCTGGGAAGGAAGATTGCTGCAGATGGCATCAGGCCTACAGACTTGAAAACAGAGGCCATCAAAAATGCACCCAGACCCCAGAATGTGACAGAACTGCGTTCGTTCCTTGGTCTTCTCAACTACTTCGGTAATTTCTTACCTAAATTGAGCACATTATTAGAGCCACTGCACAGAAAAGGCGACAACTGTGTTTGGGGTGTATCTCAAGAGAAGGCCTTCGAGAAGGCTAGAAATCTGCTTTGTTCCAACAAATTGCTGGTACATTATGACCCATGCAAGCGTTTAGTATTGGCCTGTGACGCTTCATCATATGGGGTTGGTTGTGTGCACCAACAATTCAATGAGTCGGGTACACTACAACCCGGTGTGTACGCGTCGAGAAGCTTGTCTAAAGCGAAAAGAGCCTACAGCGTGGTAGAGAAAGAAGCTCTAGCCTGCGTATATGGGGTTAAAAAGATGCACCAATATCCGGGCTTTGTTTCAAGCTTGAAACCGATCACAAGCCGCTCATATCTTTGTTTTCAGAACATAGAGGTATCAATACCAATGCGTCGTCCCGCATCCAGAGGTGGGCGCTGGCATTATCTGCCTATGATTATGTCATTCGCCATAGACCTGGCACCGAGAATTGTGCTGATGCATTGAGCCGTTTACCGTTGCCCATGCCAGGGGTGGAAACGCCACAGTCCGCAGACCTACTGTTGGTCATGGATGCCTTTGAGATTGAAGGGTCGCCTGTCACTGCTCAACAAGTTAGGACCTGGACCAGCCAGGATCCGATCTTATCAGTTGTAAAACGTTGCATCCTTAGTGGTGATTGGTCAGTCATTTCCAGGGATCTTTATCCACCATCGCAAAGACAAACTATCCATTCAATCTGATTGTTTGCTATGGGGTAATCTTGTTGTTATGCCCAAGAAAGGCAGGGAGAAATTTGTATGGGATTTACACAGTACCTATCCAGTTATTGTGATGATGAAGGCCATTGCCAGGTCTCACGTTTGGTGGCCTGGCATTGACTCTGATTTGGAGTCATGTGTGCATCAGTGCAACACTTGCATGCAGTTAAGCAATGCACCAGTAGAATCTCTGCTGATCGTGGTCGTGGCCATCCAAACCATGGTCGAGGATCCATATCGACTATGCGGGTCCTTTCCTGGGCAAAATGTTTTTGGTAGTGGTGGATGCGTATTCCAAATGGATAGGCTGTGTAATCATGTCATCCAGCACATCCACAGCCACCATTGAGAGCCTTCGTGCCATGATTGCCACTCATGGTCTGCCCAACATCATTGTGAGCGACAACAGATCGTGCTTCACGAGTTTGGAGTTTCAAGAGTTTATGAGACTTAATGGTATCAAGCACATAAGGTCAGCACCATTCAAACCCGTGTCCAATGGTCAAGCAGAGCGGGCCGTCCAAACCATCAAGCAGAGCCTGAAACGCGTAACTCAAGGTTCTTTGCAGACTCGCTTGTCACGCATACTGCTTAGTTACAGGACGAGACCCCACACTCTTACCGGGTCCCCCTGCTGAGGTTTCAATACCGGGCTCTCGCATGTCCACCCTAATCGTAATGATCACGTCGTGTCACGTGACATCTCTTAATGATCCTGTGTATGTGCTAAATTATGGTCAAGGCCCCAAGTGGGTCACTGGCACTGTTACGGCCAAGGAGGGTAACAGGATGCTTATTGTCAGGCTCACTAATGGGAAAACATGCAGGAGGCACATTGATCAGACGAAATTGTGGCACACAGACGAACCAGAACAGCTTGAAGAAGACACCATCAATGACCAACCGATTCATATTCAGCTATCAGAAGACCCTACTGTTGTCAATGAATCTGGACCTTCAATCCCTGACATGGACACTGCCACTCCCCTCAGATCGGCTACCCAGCCTCAAGTCATGAATGACTCGGAGAGCTCACCCAGATCTGGAATTGAACTGAGATGATCAACTAGGGAGCGGAAAGCCCCGGACGTCTCAATTTGTAAATAGGACTGATACCAAGATCTTGGGGGGGGAATGATGTGATGTATGTATGCATGGGTTTACCTGCCACCAAGGGGAGTGACCGTCGAAGGTCATTGGGCCACAGACACACACGTGCAGCCCTTGTATATAAAGAAAGCCACCATGTTTAATCCTCACTTTGAGAGCTAATAAAATAGTGTCAGATCGCACCTGATTGAGTTCACGGCCTATGGCCAGCATGATTGTCACCCTCCACCTCTGCACATGTCCATTGCCCTTGTACTTTACCTGAAGTGGACTTATGGCCTATTACCGACATTATGACTTCTCACTAAGTCAGTATGAATAAAAAGTTCTCTTAAAAATGTTTTGACCCTAAATTGCCGTGATAAGCTCGCATGTGTGACAGATTGAAACAGGAGCCATAGCGCGTGTAAACAATTATAAGAAGAGGCCCATAAATGAAGGCAGCTTCATCACCAAGATAGTGAAACAACAAATATACAGGAATCCTCTGTACTAAGATAAAGCATGAATTGAGACTGATCAAATGCGTTTCACGCAAAATCCTTACAGCCATCAGAGAAGACTATTATCTCATTAGTATGAGCTGGGTTCGAACTCTGGTCATAGAAGTGAAGGTTTTGTGAAACCCACTGTGCCGCACAGTTACCTCCATTTTAAAATGCAAATGTAGCTTGCTGTGCACACAATGTGTATGCTCTAATTGCTTTTAAATGCCAATGGCCATCGCTGCTTCTGCATTTCAAACTGAAAGTACATCCATCTTGAAGCCTTGCATAACAAGTTTGAAATGAAAGGTCACAAAGAATTTGTTTTACTCAAAGAAGAGTGGTGCAAGTGCCTCACTCACACCAGAAGAGTTATTATTGCCTCTAAATAATGGCTGACTGGCTGGCTGCTTTTAAAAGTAGGCTTTATGTTAAATGGGTCATTTAAACATGTCAAAATAGCAAACAATAAAATGTTATGCAAACTTGTTAGCTATGCTAATTATCAAGGTATTCGACTTCTACTTTATAGGCTCAAGCATCATACAAGTTCATGAGCCACGAATCTTCAATTCTCAGAAGACACTGGAGCACCCATTGTATGTACCCCATTTCATCTGGTCGCACATAATTAAATCTACTTACCGCTACCACATTGAGATGCTGTGTCATTTGAGATGCATGATACTTTGTTTAATGCTATATAACACGCAGGAGTGACTGATTTATTGTGACTGAATAAGGCACATTTTTTTATTACAGTGTACTATAGGAGTATTAAGTCTTATTTTGGAGCTCAACTTCTATGATTATTTGCAAAGAAACTAAATCAGTGGCTCTGATTACAATTAAAATCAATTAGCTTTTATTTGTAATCAAGGCCACCAATTTACAGTGGTTAATTTATTCCTTTCGAGCCTAGGATATAGAGGAATTGGCGGTATAGATGTTCCAATTTTTTACAGCTACATAAAAATAAGATATAATAGTTGAAGGTGGGGTAGGGGTGTGTGTGGGTTTGTAATCAATAGAAGTTGGTTTTTGGGTTTGGGAGAGAAGTCATGAGGCTTGATGTTCACCCTCCATGATGGGTGGGAGAGGGTCAAGTGGCTTAAACAGTCAAATATGTGAAAGCGACCCTAATACGCCGCACATGCACTTGCTGCCTTTTTACAGTGGCGGATATCGGGGCGTCTGAATATCCCGCTGTAGAGATGTGAGTTGATTATTAATATATTATAATCAAGCTCCTATAATGCGATTAGGAGCCCAATTAACAGCTACTGCAAGGGTTTCCTGGGGTCGGAAAACTGGGCAGTGAAACCAAGGTGAGATGGTGCGGCACTTTATCGGGGTGGTTAAAGATCAGGAGGCAATAAATGTTCAGTGCTCACAGCTGATTGCTCAAGTTCTCTCGGACTCAGTTTGGTGAGATTACTTGGTGTGAGAATGATAGAATCATAGAATGGTTACAGCACAGAAGGAGGCCATTTGGCCCGTTGAACCTGTGCTGGCTCTCTGCAAGAGCAATTCAGCTAGTCCCACTTCTCCACCCTTATCCCGTAGCCCTGCAAATATTATTCTTTCAGGTACTTATCCAACTCCCTTTTGAAAGCCATGATTGAATCTGCCTCCACCACCCTATCAGGCAGTGCATTCCAGATCTTAACCTCTCGCATCATAAAATGTTTTTCCTCATGTCACCTTTGGTTCTTCTGCCAGTCACCTTAAATCTGTGTCCTCTGATTCTCCACCCTTCTGCCAATGGGAACAGTTTCTCTCCATCTACTCTGACTTGACCCCTCATGATTTTGAACACCTCTATCAAATCTCCTCTCAACCTTCTCTGTTCTAAGAACAACAACCCCAGCTTCTCCAGTCTATCCACTTGACTGAAGTCCCATCTGCAGTGTATGGGTTGGCATTGGTCCTCCAAACCTCAAATTTAAAATTCTTATCCTTGTGTATAAATGCCTTTGTGGCCTCACCTCTTTAACTCTGTAACCACCTCAAGAATTCTGCATTCTTCCAACTGGTTTCTTGTGCATCCCCTAATCGTTTTACCCCCCCATTAGCAGCCATGCCTTCAGCTATATAGGTCAACAATCTGAAATTTCCTTCTAAAGCCTTCCGCCTTTACACCTTCCTTTCTCCCTGTCCTCCTTTAAGTCCCTCCTTAGAAGCCACCTTTTTGAGCAAGCTTTTAGTCACCCCTTCTTTATTGGCTCACAGACATTTTTGTCTGATTGTGCTTCTGTAAAGAATCTTGAGACATTTTTCTCTATTAAAGGCGCTATATAAATGCAAGTGTTTTCGAAGAAAGAAGAATGCCCAGAAATGGGAGGCCAGGGTGGGGTGGGTCTCAGGTCAGGAAACAAATGGTGGGGCAAGGAAGAGTGGGCTAGGGATTTGAGGATGAGTGGCAAGGTTTCCTAGAAAGGTGCAAGTCAGTGCTCGGCTACCTTGGAGACAGAGAGGAGACACAACCACAGCACCTACTATTGAGAGGCCTGCACTAGAAGTTAAATAATAATTTTAAGCAAGGATGCAGGCATTACACCCAAAGCATTATCTCAGGCATTATCAACTATTACATAGGCGTGCCCATATTATATCAGGAAGTAATTGTGACAAAAGGAACTGTGCATGGTGTTGCAAATGGCTGTCTTGCTCTTTTCGCTTCGTTGCTTCAAACATCAAATTACACACACACTCAGTTGTAGTAAAGGCAGGATCGGGGATTTTATTTAAACATTCATACTAAACAAACCAAGTATGAAAGTTACTGAGATACTTCACAACGGCAGCTTGCTTCGATTTCCTTGGTTGCTGTGACACACCTTCTGAGATTTCAGTGTGTGTTGTCTAATGTCAAACTCTCATCTTTATACTGAAAAAGCCTTTGAATTCTTATTTCTTTGCATGCAGACGATGTAGAATTGTCCAGGAATCACGGCTAACTGCTTTCTGAATTATGATTCTGAACTTCTAACTGAGTTACCAGATCGTTTCCTCGCATAGTAACAAATGGTACATTCAAATAATTAACATACAGACGAGTGAATTACAGTACACAAACCAGGTGATCTTAACATCGTTTAGTCATGAATTACTATTATTCCCACCGTAGCAAGGTACTCAAATATTTAACATCCAGACAATGACCAGTTACTCATTTCAATGGCTGAAAGGCACCACATTGTCCAAAACTTTGGCATACAAATTTTAAAAAATTTTCTGGATGTTATTACATCCTACAGTCCCTCGACATGACAGAATAATCCTGTCACATAGGATCTTTCAAGGACATTGCAGAAATTGAAAATGAGATTGACATCTTTTATCAAATTGATCATTTAATTTGAGCACAATCGAGTTAAGTTGCATCCCAAGCTAAGTCAGTCAGTCATAGGCAGTCCCTTGGGTCGAGGATCACTGATGAACTCATATTAAATGGTGGAAGATGCCTGTGCATGAATTCTATTAATGTGGGGTGGCCGTTGCACACCAGCCACCACACGGGCTTGACGGTCCAGTGGCAAGGGGATCCAAGACGACTGGTGACCAGGGGCTCCGCCACAAGTGCCAATACATACACACGAACTCAAACATACTCCTATTGTCCTCCTTCCTTCCTCCTTCCCACAGGACCTCTCTCCACGTGGAATTCATAGTATGCAATGTGAGTCTCACCACCTCACAGCCTCGCTGTTGGCCCATGCTGCGCCTTCCCTTGGTCTTTTCACGCTGCTCCACCTCTGGGCTCGGACCTCTCCATGCCTTGTCTGTCCTCTCCACTTCCAATCTCCAGACCTTGCCGGTCCTGACCTCCGAACCTCGCCAATCCTGACCTCCTCTCCTCATAGAAACATAGAAACATAGAAACATAGAAAATAGGTGCAGGAGTAGGCCATTCGGCCCTTCTAGCCTGCACCGCCATTCAATGAGTTCATGGCTGAACATTCAACTTCAGTACCCCATTCCTGCTTTCTCGCTATACCCCTTCATCCCCCTAGTAGTAAGGACCTCATCTAACTCCTTTTTGAATATATTTAGTGATTTGGCCTCAACAACTTTCTGTGGTAGAGAATTCCACATGTTCACCACTCTCTGGGTGAAGAAGTTCATAGAAACATAGAAACATAGAAAATAGGTGCAGGAGTAGGCCATTCGGCCCTTCTAGCCTGCACCGCCATTCAATGAGTTCATGGCTGAACATTCAACTTCAGTACCCCATTCCTGCTTTCTCGCCATACCCCTTGATCCCCCTAGCAGTAAGGACCTCATCTAACTCCTTTTTGAATATATTTAGTGAATTGGCCTCAACAACTTTCTGTGGTAGAGAATTCCACAGGTTCACCACTCTCTGGGTGAAGAAGTTCCTCCGCATCTCGGTCCTAAATGGCTTACCCCTTATCCTTAGACTGTGACCCCTGGTTCTGGACTTCCCCAACATTGGGAACATTCTTCCTGCATCTAACCTGTCTAACCCCGTCAGAATTTTATATGTTTCTATGAGGTCCCCTCTCATTCTTCTGAACTCCAGTGAATACAAGCCCAGTTGATCCAGTCTTTCTTGATAGGTCAGTCCCGCCATCCCGGGAATCAGTCTGGTGAACCTTCGCTGCACTCCCTCAATAGCAAGAATGTCCTTCCTCAGGTTAGGAGACCAAAACTGTACACAATACTCCAGGTGTGGCCTCACCAATGCCCTGAACAACTGTAGCAACACCTCCCTGCCCCTGTACTCAAATCCCCTTGCTATGAAGGCCAACATGCCATTTGCTTTCTTAACCGCCTGCTGCACCTGCATGCCAACCTTCAATGACTGATGTACCATGACACCCAGGTCTCTTTGCACCTCCCCTTTTCCTAATCTGTCACCATTCAGATAATAGTCTGTCTCTCTGTTTTTACCACCAAAGTGGATAACCTCACATTTATCCACATTATACTTCATCTGCCATGCATTTGCCCACTCACCTAACCTATCCAAGTCGCTCTGCAGCCTCACAACATCCTCCTCGCAGCTCACACTGCCACCCAACTTAGTGTCATCTGCAAATTTGGAGATACTACATTTAATCCCCTCATCTAAATCATTAATGTACAGTGTAAACAGCTGGGGCCCCAGCACAGAACCTTGCGGTACCCCACTAGTCACTGCCTGCCATTCTGAAAAGTACCCATTTACTCCTACTCTTTGCTTCCTGTCTGACAACCAGTTCTGAATCCATGTCAGTACACTACCCCCAATCCCATGTGCTGTAACTTTGCACATCAATCTCTTGTGTGGGACCTTGTCGAACGCCTTCTGAAAGTCCAAATATACCACATCAACTGGTTCTCCCTTATCCACTCTACTGGAAACATCCTCAAAAAATTCCAGAAGATTTGTCAAGCATGATTTCCCTTTCACAAATCCATGCTGACTTGGACCTATCATGTCACCTCTTTCCAAATGCACTGCTATGACATCCTTAATAATTGATTCCATCATTTTACCCACTACCGATGTCAGGCTGACCGGTCTATAATTCCCTGTTTTCTCTCTCCCTCCTTTTTTAAAAAGGGGTTACATTGGCTACCCTCCACTCCATAGGAACTGATCCAGAGTCAATGGAATGTTGGAAAATGACTGTCAACGCATCCACTATTTCCAAGGCCACCTCCTTAAGTACTCTGGAATGCAGTCCATCAGGCCCTGGGGATTTATCGGCCTTCAATCCCATCAATTTCCCCAACACAATTTCCCGGCTAATAAGGATTTCCCTCAGTTCCTCCTCCTTACTAGACCTCCCGACCCCTTTTATAACCGGAAGGTTGTTCGTGTCCTCCTTCGTGAATACCGAACCAAAGTACTTGTTCAATTGGTCCGCCATTTCTTTGTTCCCCGTTATGACTTCCCCTGATTCTGACTGCAGGGGACCTACGTTTGTCTTTACTAACCTTTTTCTCTTTACATATCTATAGAAACTTTTGCAATCCGTCTTAATGTTCCCTGCAAGCTTCTTCTCATACTCCATTTTCCCTGCCCTAATCAAACCCTTTGTCCTCCTCTGCTGAGTTCTAAATTTCTCCCAGTCCCCAGGTTCGCTGCTATTTCTGGCCAATTTGTATGCCACTTCCTTGGCTTTAATACTATCCCTGATTTCCCTTGATAGCCACGGTTGAGCCACCTTCCCTTTTTTATTTTTATGCCAGACAGGAATGTACAATTTTTGTAGTTCATCCATGCGGTCTCTAAATGTCTGCCATTGCCCATCCACAGTCAACCACTTAAGTATCATTCGCCAATCCATCCCAGCCAATTCACGCCTCATACCTTCAAAGTTAGCCTTCTTTAAGTTCTGGACCATGGTCTCTGAATTAACTGTTTCATTCTCCATCCCAATGCAGAATTCCACCATATTATGGTCACTCTTCCCCAAGGGGCCTCGCACAACGAGATTGCTAATTAATCCTCTCTCATTACATAACACCCAGTCCAAGATGGCCTCCCCCCTTGTTGGTTCCTCGACATATTGGTCTAAAAAACCATCCCTTATGCACTCCAGAAAATCCTCCTCTACCGTATTGCTTCCAGTTTGGTTAGCCCAATCTATGTGCATATTAAAGTCACCCATTATAACTGCTGCACCTTTATTGCACGCACCCCTAATTTCCTGTTTGATGCCCTCCCCAACATCACTACTACTGTTTGGAGGTCTGTACACAACTCCCACTAACGCTTTTTGCCCTTTGGTGTTCTGCAGCTCTACCCATATAGATTCCACATCATCCAAGCTAATGTCCTTCCTAACTATTGCCTTAATCTCCTCCTTAACCAGCAATGCTACCCCACCTCCTTTTCCTTTTATTCTATCCTTCCTGAATGTTGAATACCCCTGGATGTTGAGTTCCCAGCCCTGATCATCCTGGAGCCACGTCTCCGTAATCCCAATCACATCATATTTGTTAACATCTATTTGCACAGTTAATTCATCCACCTTATTGCGGATACTCCTTGCATTAAGACACAAAGCCTTTAGGCTTGTTTTTTAACACCCTCTGTCCTTTTAGAATTTTGCTGTACAATGGCCCTTTTTGTTCTTTGCCTTGGGTTTCTCTGCCCTCCACTTTTCCTCATCTCCTTTCTGTCTTTTGCTTTTGCCTCATTTTTGTTTCCCTCTGTCTCCTTGCATTGGTTCCCATCCCCCTGCCATATTCGTTTAACTCCTCCCCAACAGCACTAGCAAACACTCCCCCGAGGACATTGGTTCCGATTCTGCCCAGGTGCAGACCGTCCGGTTTGTACTGGTCCCACCTCCCCCAGAACCGGTTCCAATGCCCCAGGAATTTGAATCCCTCCCTGCTGCACCACTCCTCAAGCCACGTATTCATCTGAGCTATCCTGCGATTCCTACTCTGACTAGCACGTGGCACTGGTAGCAATCCCGAGATTACTACTTTTGAGGTCCTACTTTTTAATTTAGCTCCTAGCTCCTTAAATTAATTTCGTAGGACCTCATCCCTTTTTTTACCTATGTCATTGGTACCAACGTGCACCACGACAACTGGCTGTTCTCCCTCCCTTTTTAGAATGTCCTGCACCTCCAAGCTAAGCAGTAGAATACTAAGAGACCAACAATATTTACCACAGGCTTTCCTATTCTGCATTTCAACATCAGGTATAACTATACAAAACCTATTCTCAGCAATTAGTCCTCTTAAAAAACTAAACATTGTCCGATTGTATTTCTTGTTTCATTTTACTGTCCTTGTCTTTGCTGATGTCCACACCTTTTCCTTTGTGTGGAAGATCTGCAGATCCATTACCTGGCCCATATCAGTGTAGCTGAATAGCTAATTGCCAGAGTTAGAGAAAAGCGTCCTGTGATAACTACATTTCATGTCATGCTCTTGTCCCTGTGGAGAAAGCATCCTGTTTTCCATTTAGTGGCACTCTACAGTGATACCGTTCAGCTGAGGAGAATTACAGAAATGTTCCTCAAATGTATTTTCTCTATTGTTGTCTCCTATCTTCTGCCCCAAATAAATAGGTTAAGCACACTTCGAGGATATCTACCTCATCTTGCAAGCTATATTATCCATCCTTGCCTATCATGGCATGACATATCCAGGGTCTCAGCAACAGACAGGAAGGCTGCCACTGCCATTACAAGCACCATGTGCCACGAGTTCCAGGTGGGCTTCAGGTGGGCCGAAGGGACGCCAAGTTCAAACCTGGGAGGTCCATGAGCGGCCGTAGCTTCTTCCTGACATCCTATTGGGGGGTGGGGGTGGGAGAGGGCCTCGGCTGGTCTGGGATGGCCAAGGGTGAAGCCCTGTCCTCTCCAGCGGCTCACCAAGAAGCAAGATGGAGCGGGGTGCAGCCAACAAAAGCGAACAGGGCCCCAGTGACTCCCATCCTCACCTCCAGACCTCCGGTCCCTCACCACCTCTCCTGAAGGCGCTGTTCAGTGCCAAGCTTACGGCTCACATCTCACCATGGCTTCCAGTCGACTCGCCACTGGGCCAAGACCTCGCTCGACTAAGCCCGTGTGGTGGCTTTTGTGCAACTGCCACCCCACATTAAAAGAACTCATACACAGGCATCTTCCACCCTTCAAAATGAATTTCGGGACCTGGAGCGTCAGGACCCTCATGGACAACCCCAACAGCGACAGACTGGAACATCTCACTGCTATTGTTGCCTGGGAACTCAGACGATACCGGAGACAACTTTATTAAAAGTTAGTGTTATTTAACTAGTAAACATTTCAGACATCGCCGCCCTGAGACTCGGCGGGCAGGGGAAGGCCAGCTCAAAGAACAAGGTGGTGGGTTACTCAGCAACACAAGAAACATCGTGTTCCATATAAAATATCAATCTGAATTTAAATTTACAATCCTCAGTCCCATTCCTAGCCCAAGTGCTTCTCTAGATAGAAACATAGAAACATAGAAAATAGGTGCAGGGGTAGGCCATTCAGCCCTTCGAGTCTGCACCACCATTCAATATGATCATGACTGATCATTCACCTCAGTAACCCTTTCCCGCTTTCTCTCCATACCCCTTGATCCCTTTAGCCATAAGGGCCACCTCTAACACCCTCTTGAATATATCCAATGAACTGGCATCAATGACTCTCTGAGGCAGGGAATTCCACAGGTTAACAACTTTCTGAGTGAAGAAGTTTCTCCTCATCTCAGTCTTAAATGGCCTACCCCTTATCCTAAGACTGTATCTGGACTTCCCCAACATCAGGAACATTCTTCCTGCATCTAACCTGTCCCGTCCCATCAGAATCTTATACGTTTCTATGAGATCCCCTCTCATCCTTCTAAACTCCAGTGTATAAAGGCCCAGTTGATCCAGTCTCTCCTCATATGTCAGTTCAGCCAACCTTGGAATCAGTCTGGTGAACCTTCGCTGCACTCCCTCAATAGCAAGAACATCCTTCCTCAGATTAGGAGACCAAAACTGAACACATATTCCAGGTGAGACCTCACCAAGGCCCTATACAACTGCAGTAAGACCTCCCTGCTCCTCTACTCAAATCGCCTAGCTATGAACATGCCAACATGCTATTTGCCTTCTTCACTGCCTGTTGTACCTGCATGCCAACTTTCAATGACTGATGAACCATGACACCCAGGTCTCATTGCACCTCCCCTTTTCCTAATCTGCCGCCATTCAGATAATATTCTGCCTTTGTGTTTTTGCCACCAAAGTGGATAACCTCACATTTATCCACATTATACTGCATCTGCCATGCATTTGCCCACTCTCCTAACCTGTCCAAATCACCCTGCAGCCTCTTAGCATCCTCCTCACAGCTCACACCACCACCCAGTTTAGTGTCATCTGCAAACTTGGAGATAGTATCCTCAATTCCTTCATCCAAATCATTCATGTATATTGTAAAGAACTGGGGTCCCAGCACTGAGCCCTGCTTCCTGCCTGCCAACCAATTCTCTATCCACGCCAGTACATTACCCCCAATACCATGTGCCTTGATCTTGTACACCAATCTCTTATGTGGTACCTTGTCAAAGGCCTTTTGAAAGTCCAAATACACCACATCCATTGGTTCTCCCTTGTCCATTCTACTAGTTACATCCTCAAAAAATTCCAGAAGATTCGTCAAGCATGATTTCCCTTTCATAAATCCATGCTGACTTGGACCGATCCTATCACCGCTTTCCAAATGCGCTGCTATTTCATCCTTAATAATAGATTCTAAGATTTTCCCCACCACTGATGTCAGGCTAACCGATCTATAATTACCCGTTTTCTCTCTCCCTCCTTTTTTAAAAAGTGGTGTTACATTAGCTACCCTCCAGTCCATAGGAACTGATCCAGAATCAATAGACTGTTGGAAAATGATTACCAATGCATCCACTATTGCTAGGGCCACCTCCTTAAGTACTCTGGGATGCAGACAGTCAGGCCCTGGGGATTTATCGGCCTTCAATCCCATCAATTTCCCCAACACACTTTCCCACCTAATAAGGATAACCTTCAGTTCCTCCTTCTCATTCGACCCTCGGTCCTCTAGTACATCCAGAAGGTCATTTGTGTCTTCCTTCGTGAAGACAGAACCAAAGTATTTGTTCAGTTGGTTTGCCATTTCTTTGTTCCCCATTATCAATTCACCTGAGTCCCACTGCAAGGGACCTACATTTGTTTTCACCAATCTTTTTCTCTTCACATATCTCTCGAAGCTTTTGCAGTCAGTTTTTATGTTCCCGGCAAGCTTCCTCTCATACTCTATTTTCCCCCTCCTAATTAAACCCTTTGTCCTCCTCTGCTGAATTCTAAATTTCTCCCAGTCCTCAGGTTTGCTACTTTTTCTGGCCAATTTATATGCCTCGTTCTTGGATCTAACACTATCCTTAATTTTCCTTGTTAGCCATGGTTGAGCCACCTTCCCTGTTTTATTTTTACTCCAGAAAGGGAGTATCAAAAAGTGCCTTAGCTGGGACTCAGTTCCTAATATTTACTGCTCCGGGAAAAAAATCTTATCTTCTCTTGCTTCAGGCTTCATCATCTGTAATATGTATTCTTGTTTTCTGCTTTTAGTTCAAATTAAATAACCTGCTTTTTAATTTATTGCATTGAAATAACATCTTTCATCATATATTCCTTCAATGTTATATCTCTATTGAAAAGAAATGCAGTTCTCTGAGTCCCTTCATAATTTAGAGCCTTAAATCCTGTGTTACTTTTTTCTGAATCCTCTCCAATGCAATGGCCTGGATTTTAGGGGGCCTATAACAGCCTAAGGCCAGAGAATACCTACCAAACCCTTACACCTGATAAAAGCAGGCGTAAGGCCTTCTTTTACCAGCATAAGGGTTTAAATTATTGTTAAAATACAATTTTTTAAATGATTTAAACATTCACTTACTTCAAAAATGAATTTAGGTCAATGTTGACCCGGTTAGAAATGTTTACATTTATTTTTCAAAAAATTAATTTTTTATTTTAAATGTTGAATTAAATGATATTTTAATTAATTTTGAACCTCCGACCATTTATTTTTATTTTTAATTGTATTTTTAGGTGATTTCTATTATGCTTATTCCATACGTCATTGGTTGGCCTGCCCCACATGATCCCAGGGATGCGTGCGAACCGCCTGTGTCCCTGGGATGCGTGGGCCTTTACGCAGGTGCTTACCTGCAGGCCCAGGACCGCAAGCGTCCGAAGCTCCAGAGCAATCAGGTAAGTGCAGAGTTTTCTTGTGGTTCAGAGGTGTATGGGGGCAGCAAGCCTCCGACCGATTGTTTTGAAAGTAGGCACCCAAAACTCATGGTTAGAAGCATCCCTACAACCAAGCCTTATTTCTATAACACTGCTTGCCAAACAAACAAACTGACTGCAACAAATCACTTCCAACAAGTGATCACATGCTGTTTGTATTTCTGAAATTTCCTGATGCATGGTCTGTAGAGATGAAGTGAGGGCACCATTTGTGTTGAGGTCATTGATAAGCCCACCCCTCCATCATCTTTTGCTGTAAAGAAAATGGCAGCTCTAGCTTAAGATCTGTTTGGGATGTGGGAGTTGGGGGGGGGTGGGGGCAGTTGGGTCTGTTGATATCCAGGGGAGGGGAGAGGAGCCAGGTTGACTTTCTAGGTGTAGACCCTTTGACAGAAGATAGTTCTGATGGGTGGAGTCTCTGCTTTTGGCATTCTCTTCTGTTCAGGACAGAAATACTCCAATATTTCAGTTATCATCTTGGATCTGCATCTGCTGTCTTTCATTTGTTCTCTCCCAATTTCCCCCCGATTCCTTCCTCTTTCCTTGGCTGGGCCTCTCATGTTGTTAGTATTCTAAGGGGGAGAAATTCGGGGCATTAGATGGGCACAAATGAATATTCACCTGAGCACGGCGCCACTACTGACTCCTGCGAAATTCCATAGTAATTTAGCGGTGACGGTAACCAGTAGCGCCCTGCTCCACTGGCGATGACAACATCATCACCCTGCGGAGCGACTTATTTTTGCCCTGGAGGGAAAATTCATACTGGCTGTTGGCTGCTCGTGAGACGATAAATAAAGGGGAGGTGGGGAATGTAACAAATAAATGGCCGCCTTCATCGTCGATCGCTGGGTCCGTGCCGTGATCTTGCAGCCCAGCACTCCGCTTGTGTGCACAGGAGCCCACTCCCTGATGGTCCAGCGATGGCCCCGTTTCCCGCCAGCAGTGGCGGCAGCTTGGCCGTCCCCTTTAGTGAAGGGAGGGCCCTCTATATGCATCCCACTGCGCCCTTCGTTGAGTCTTTCCGCCCTACTGAGCAAATGGAGCATTCTATTTTGCGCTCCACTTGCTCTCAGGAGCGGTAAGCCAAATATAGGTCATGGGCCTGGCACAGGAATTCCGTGGATTTGATGAAAACCATAATATTAAAGAGAAACTGTCTTCACGAAAAAGTGTTTGCAACCAAGATGAAAGAAGAAGTCTTATCAAACACCTGCTACTGACGGAAGCAAGATCCTGCAAATCCACTGAGAGGATTGACACATCAACGTCAGTGTTCTCGTTCAGGCCAACATCCCCAGCATCGAAGCACTGACCACAGTCGACCAGCTCCGTTGGGTGGGCCACATCGTCCACATGCCCAACACGAGACTCTCTAAGCAAGTGCTCTACTTGGAACTCCTACACGGCAAGCAAGCCCCAGGTGGGCAGAGGAAACACTTCGAGGACACCCTCAAAGCCTCCTTGATAAAGTGTAACATTTCCCCTCCCCCCTTCCCGGCACCTGGGAATCCCTGACCCAGACCGCCCAAAGTGGAGGAAAAGCATCCTTGAGACTCGTTGCCGAGAGCATGCAGAAACCAAGCGCAGACAGCAGAAGGAGCATGCTGCAAACCAGGCTCCCCACCCACCCTTTCCTTCAACCACTGTGTGCCCCACCTGTTACAGACACTGTAATTCCCGCATTGCACTGTACAGCCACCTGAGAACTCACTTTAAGAGTGAAAGCAAGTCTTCCTCGATTTCGAGAGAATGCTTATGATGATGATGACTGACGGAAATTACTGCATCATTTGCACCAGTCACCATCCTGATGAAAATGGTGCCCAGTTCTTCTAGTACAGGTCACACAAAACTTGGCAGTATAGTGAACAGTGAGGAGGATAGTGATAGACTTCAAGAGAATATAGACAGGCTTGTGGAATGGGCGGGCAGGTGGCAGATGAAATTCAATGCAGAAAAGTGCAAAGTGATACGTTTTGGTAGGAAGACTGAGGAGAAGCAATATAAAGTCAAGTGTACAATTCTAAAGGGGATGCATGAACAGAGAGACCTGGGCATATATGTGCTCAAATTATTGAAGGCGGCAGATTGAAAAAGCGGATAAAAAAGTATACGGGATCCTGGGCTTCATAAATAGAGGCATAGAGTACAAAAGCAATGTAGTTATGATGAAATACTTTATAAAATACTGATTCGGCCTCAACTGGAGTATTGTGTCCAATTCTGGGCACCACACTTTAGGAAGGATGTGAAGGCCTCAGAAAAGATTTACAAGAATGGTTCCAGGGATGAGGGACTTCAATTAAGCGGATAGACTGAAGAAGCTAGGGTTGTTCTCCTTAGAATAGAGAAGGTTGATGGGAGATTTGATAGACATGTTCAAAATCATGAGGGGTCTAAGAGTAGATGGAGAGAAACTGTTCCCATTGGTGGAAGGATCGTGAACCAGAGGACACAGATTTAAGGTAATTGGCAGAAGAACCAAAGGCAACATGAGGACATTTCTTTTACGCAGCGAGTGGTTAGGATCTAGAATGCACTGCCTGAAAGGGTGGTGGAGGCAGATTCAATTATGGCTTTCTAAAGTGAATTGGAAAAGTACCTGAAGGAAAAAAAATGGCAGGGCCAAGGGGAAAGGGTGGGGGAGTAGGACTAGCTGAAGTGCTCTTGCAGAGAGTCAGCACAGGCTCGACGGGCCCAATGACCTCCTTCTGTGCTGTAATCATTCTATGATTTTATTTCCCTATCCTCCAGTTTACATGCAACATATAACCTGTCAGGTTAATGGAGGAGAAATACTTCAAGATGTCAGCTGCTGTAAACACTCACTTATTGCAAAGCAAATCCATGTAGGGGTATCATGAATTGTAATGTCAGGTCCTCAAGGAGATGAATATTTGCTGCATTCAGCTGCCTTCCATTATTCACATGATGAGATATGCTCTAATTTTCAGATATATTTTGAAAATGTTCTTATACATATGAGAACATTATAGAATGTATCAGCACCCAGTGCAATCAACCTAAATAAAAGTTTGATTTTACAATAAAATAACAGCAGCATAGAATGAAGCAATGAAAACATTAATTAATTCCATTTGATATATGTTTTATGTACTTTGTCTCCTGTATACTGTTATCCCTCTAGTTAACGCCTGGATAGGGTTCCACATAAATCAGCTTTCAAGATCATCTTTGGTATAATCTGCGAAAGCCAGGAGAAGCCCTGGAGTGATTAAGCCATTTCTTCGGGATGTCTGTGGACCTCCTGCTGCAGTTACAGCAGATGATCAGAAGAACCCACAGAAATTAAACCGCTCTGTCTCAAAGTAGACATTTGTCATTTATAATCAAGAAAATATTTTTGCAACTACTACACCATAGACAGTCTGTGCATTTAAAAGCTACAAAACTCCTTCAGGGTTCCATTGCTTAAGATTTAAGCTCAATTATTCTCCAGGACGGTTAGACAGTAATTATAAAATAAGGGCCTGGGTATCATCTAACCCTGAATGCCGCTAATTAAGGGTTAACTGTTTGGATTTCACTTGCTCCTTTAAGGGCAAATTCTTGTAGAAGTGGTTCCATTTCTAAATTATTTAAATGGAAAGGTTTATGTGAGAAAAGCATGAAGATGTTGCTAAATTCTAAGGATGATTATTTAACCAACTCTCCAATTAGTCCCACAGATACGTTTATATATATTCTCCATTAAATACCAGCAATTTATCTGTTTAAATTAATAGACGACTGAAAGCATAAGAAATTGCAACATGTAAGATGTGTTAGTAACTCTGATCTGTAAAATTTTAATCACGAAAACATTGTTTTCATTCATAGTTCCTTACATTGCATTAATCAGGACCGATGGTTACCTGTGCAATATACAGATTTATTGGTCCAGAATATGCTGGAGTTGATCTCACCATTTAGCTGCAATTATTTCTGTGTCAAAATTGCTGGGAGTCAACAGGGCATCTGGGACCTTGGTGAACAACGGGATCAATTGTGCATCTCCTTAACCAATGAGTTTTAAGGATAGAGAAAGAAATAGAGCAAATGTCAGAGGAGAAAATAGGGTGAATTAAAGTCCAATTAATACAGAAAGAAAGGGAAAGATTGGGTTAAGAGAGAGCGAAAAAAGAGACAGAAAGGAAAAATAAGAAATTGATTTTAAAATTTGAAATTAAAAAAGCCTCTAGAAACAATTTACTACCTGCAGGATCGAGACCACAATTTTAATTGTTCCCTTTCTTGGCCTCTAAAGTTGAATTTCATGTCAGGGCCGTAACTTACTCCATTAACAAGGTCCTTATGCACAGCAATTATAGCCCTACCTTTCTGTGGTGAGTTATTTTGTATTATAACGCAGAAACAGCAATTTCTTGAAACTCATGGGGAGGTTGACAATGTGATTCCATTTTAGTGAGGCTAATGGCAAATCATCCAGCAATTTGTGGTGATTCGAAACTCGTGGAGTATCTATTCACAAGTTACTGTTATTTTTACTCATTAATAATGGCATGCGCCGTAAACACGCCTTTATTTTTCCAGTAAATTCGAGCCCATTCTTAATCTTTAGTATGTACAAGGATCACACACACTGTATTTTAATTATGCAATATATAGAAATAAAGAATTATCCATGAACATAGGAATGCATAAAATAATCTTATGCATAGATTATGTATTGGCTCAGATTTTGCTGTCAAGACTGATGGCATTTTCACCATTATTTATGTACGAATGGTGCCGCAACCTCAGATGAAGGGCAGATGCGCGGTGTCAGCTGTGGCTCAGTGGGTAGCACATTCACCTCTGAGTCAGAAGGTTGTGGGTTCAAGTCCCACTCCACAGACTTGATCACATAAATCTAGGCTGACACTCCAGTGCAGTGCTGAGGGAGCGCTGCACTGTTGGCGGTGCCGTTTTTCAGATGAGACATTAAACCGAGGCCCCGTCTGCTCTCTCAAGTGCGCGCAAAAGATCCCATGGCACCATTTCGAAGAAGAGCAGAGGAATTACTCCACTGTGTCCTGACCAATATTTATCCCTCAATCAACATAACAAAAACAGATTATCTGGTCATTATCATATTGCTGTGTGTGGGAGCTTGCTGTGCACAACTTGGCTGGCCGTTTCCCACATTATAACAGTGACTACACTTCAAAAGTACTTCATTGACTGTAAAGCGCTTTGAGACGTCTGGTGGTCATGAAAGGCACTATATAAATGCAAGTCTTTATTTTTTTCTTTTTAAATGTCAGTATCCAAAAATTGTTGTCCAAGTTGCGCCTCTCTGCCATTAACTTTTTAAAAATAGCATTTCACTGCCTACCTCACCATTGAAATGCATTGAATGGCGTGAAGTTGCTGTATTTTCGCAGTGAATACAAACTAAACTCAACACAGTCATATCTTGTCATTACAAATATAAGTCTTCTCTCTTAGGCAGTCCCTCGGAGTCGAGGATGACTTGCTTCCACATTAATATAAGTTCTCAGGTGACTGATGAGGCCAATGCGGGATCTGCAGGTGAGGCAGGTGGCGATAGAAGGGACGGGTGAATGGAGTGCTTGGGTTGTTGGGTGCTCCTTCCGCTGAGATTCGAGGTGTTCGACGCCTTCCCAGATGCTTTCCTCCACTTTGAGCAGTCTTGGGCCAGGGACTCCCAGGTGTCGGTGGGGATGTTGCACTTTTTAAAGGAGGCTTTGAAGGTGTCCTTGAAGCGTTTCCTCTGCCCACCTGGGGCTCGCTTGCCGTGTTGGAGCTCTGAGTAGAGCACTTGTTTTGGGAATCTAGTATTGGGCTTGCGGACGATGTGGCCTGCCCATTGGAGCTGATCGAGCATAGTCAATGCTTCGATGCTGGGGATGTTGGCCTGAGCAAGAACACTGATGGTGTGCTTATCCTGCCAATGGATCTTGCAGAGGCAGCGTTGGTGGTACTTCTCCAGTGCATTGAGGTGCCTGCTGTACATAGTCCATGTCTCTGAAGCATATAGGAGGGCGGGTATCTCTACTGCTCTGTAGACCCGAGCTTGATGCCTGGTTTGAGATCCTGGTCTTTAAACAGTCTCTTCCTCAGGCTGCACTGGCACACTGAAGGCAATGTTGGACGTTGTCATCGACATCTGTCCTTGTTGACACAGGCTCCCAAGGTATAGAACATGGTCCAAATTGTCCAAAGCTTTGTCGTGGATTTTGATAATCGGGGAGCACTCCTGTGTGGCGGGCACAGGTTGGTAGAGAACCTTTGTCTTACGGATGTTTAATGTAAAGCCTATACTCTCTTACACTTCGGTGAAGGTGTTGACGATGGTTTGGTGTTCGACCTCCGAGTGTGGCAGACGCAAGCGCCGTCTGCATACTGTAATTCATAACAGAGATGGGCCGACAAATATAAGTACCCTTTTAATGATGTAATAGGTGTTAATTACTGCTAATTAACCTCTCTGACACTGAAAGTTAACTATTCCAAGTGTGGAGTCTCATTCCTTCAGGTTTTAGTTAGTGTGGGACATTTTTAAAATGTCAAATATAAAATTGAAAACTTTTAAATTTTTCCTTCCTGTCTCTTTTTTCTCTCTCAATCGAATATTTCTTTCCCTCTCTTTATTTCTCTTTCTGTACCTGAATTGGCATTGAATTCACCCATTCTAATTTATACCTCCTTCTCAGTCCTTGCGCAGTTAATTTCACAATCATTCAATTTGATTGGTTAAGAAGATTTACAGTTGCTTTGGTTATGATCTGGAATGCGCTGCATGAAAGGGCAGTGGACGGGTACTCAATCACAGCTTTCAAAAGGAAGTTGAATAAGTACCTGAAAGAAGAAAATTTGCATGGTGAGAGGGCGGGGAAGTGGGACTAGCTGATGTGCTCTTACTGCCTTCCACCCTATCACAGACCTTTCATTTTGTTCTTTCTTCCTCTCCCCCTTTCAGTGCTGCTTAAGAATGTGTTCTTTTCGAACACTCGCCAGTTCTGATGAAGGGTCGTAACCCGAAACTTTAATTCTGCTTTTCTCTCCACAGGTGCTGCCTGACCTGCTGAGATTTCCAGCATATTCTGTTTTTGTTTCAGATTCAGCAACGTGTGACGTAAATATTTTTCATAGAATCATAGAAATTTACAGCACAGAAGGGGGCCATTTTGGTCCATCGTGTCCGTGCCAGCTGACCAAGAACTATCCGGCCTAATCCCACTTTCCAGCTCTTGGTCCGTAACCCTGTAGGTTATGGCACTTAAGTGCACATCCAAGTATTTTAAAAATGTGGTGAGGGTTTCTGCCTCTACCCTTTCAGACAGTGAGTTCCAGACCCCTACCACCCTCTGGGTGAAGAAATATCTCCTCTAAACCTCCCCCCAATTATTTTAAATCTGTGCCCCCTGGTTGTTGACCCCTCAGCCAAGGGAAACAGATCCTTCCTATCCACTCTACCCAGGTCCCTCATAATTTTATACACTTCAATCAGGTCTCCCCTCAGCCTCCTCTGTTCCAAGGAAAACAGACCCAGCATCTCCAATCTTTCCTCACGCTCCAGCCCAGGCAACATTCTTGTAAATCTCCTCTGCACTCTCTCCAGTGCAATCACATCTTTCTTGTAATTTGGTGACCAGAACTGCACACAGTACTCCAGCTGCTGCCTAACCAGTGTTTTCTATAGTTCAAGCATAACCTCCTTGCTCTTGTATTCCATGCCTCGATTAATAAAGGCTAATATTCCCTATGCCTTCTAAACCACCTTATCTCCCTGGCCTGCTGCCTTCAGGGATATGTGGACATGCACTCCAAGGTCCATTTGTTCCTCTACACCTTTCAGTGTCGTACTATTTAATGTGTATTCCCTTACCTTGTTAGATGTCCCTAAATGCATTATCTCACACTGAACCGGATTGAATACCATTTGCAACTGTTCTGCCCACCTGACCAGTACATTGATATCTTCTTGCAGTCCGCAACTTTCTTCTTCATTATCAACCACACAGCCTATTTTAGTATCATCTGCAAACTTCTTAATCATCCCCCCAACATTCAAGTCCAAGTCATTGATATATACCACAAACAACAAGGGACCCAGCACTGAGCCCTGTGGAATCCCACTGTATACAGCCTTCCAGTCACAAAAACACCCATCAACCATTGCCCTTTTCTTCCTGCTCTTAGCCAATTTTGAATCCAACTTGCCACTTTGCCCTGGATCCCATGGGCTTTTACTTTCATGACCAGTCTGCCATGTGGGATCTTATCAAATGTTTTGCTAAAATCCATATACACTACATCATTTGCCCTACTCTCATCAACCCTCCTGGTTACCTCCTCGAAAAATTCACTCAAGTTAGCCAGACATGACCTTCCCTTAACAAATCCACGCTGACTGATTTTTGAAAGCTAAATGTGCACGAACAAGTCTAACCAATGGTAGGTGCTCTGCTGCAGCAGTGGATCACTTCAGTCCATTGTAGCATGCATTGGAAATCTTTATATCAACTGTCCCTTATGGCATTGTTCCATTACCTGCAATACCTTTTAGCTGACCATGCGATAGGGGTTTTTCAACGATACAAGTGTTAACTAACGTTAGTAACAACCTAATGTTAGTAATATCCTCATATGCCTCATATGCTATACTATAGGAGTATATTTCTATGGATGTTCTCCCGTATTTTCATGGAAGTTCTCCCACTTATCCGTAACTCATTTGCCGAAACACCTGAAAAGCTAAGTTTATATCATTTTCCAGGGTTTCCATTGCTCTTCCATCAAATTTACGGCAGACAAGAGGGAGAACCTCCGTGGTAATTCACTCCCTATGAATCTGCGTGTCCTTGCTCCAGTGGTGTCAGCCATGTTAGTAACAATTATTAAAGTAATAATAGGGTAAGGACGAATTTTAAATGTAAATTCAAGTCAGTTAAAAACTATTCTCATCTAACTTACCCGATGTCTTGGAATTACAGACGGAAAGGAAAAGGAGGTGGGATAGCACTGTTACAAAAGGATGAGATCAGTGCGTTAGTGAGAAACGATACTGGTTCAGAAGATTAAGATGTTGAATCAGTTTGGGTGGAGATAAGGAATAATAAGGGGAAAAAGGTCGCTAGTGGGCGTAGTCTATAGGCCCCCTAACAGTAGTTACACTGTTGGATGAAGTATAAATCAAGAAATAATGGAGGCTTGTAAAAAAGGAATGGCAATAATCATGGGCGATTTTAACCTTCATATTGATTGGACAAAGCAAATTGGCCAGGGTAGCTTGAGGTAGAATTCATAGAGTGTATCCGGGATAGTTTCCTTGAACAGTACATTGCGGAACCAACCAGGGAGTAGGCTATCTTAGATCTGATACTGTGTAATGAGGCATGGAGTATAATGTGGGAAAATGTGAGGTTATCCACTTTGGCAGAAAAAATAGAAAAGCAAATTATAATTTAAAAATTGCAAAGTGGTGCAGTACAGAGGGACTTGGGGATCCTTGTGCATGAAACACAAAAAGTTAGTATGCATGTAAAGCAAGTAAACATAGAAACATAGAAAATAGGTGCAGGAGTAGGCCATTCGGCCCTTCAAGCCTGCACCACCATTCAATAAGATCATGGCTGATCATGCAACTTCAGTACCCCATTTCTGCTTTCTCGCCATTCCCCTTGATCCCCCGAGTAGTAAGGACTACATCTAACTCCTTTTTGAATATATTTAGTGAATTGGCCTCAACAACTTTCTGTGGAAGAGAATTCCACAGGTTCACCACTCTCTGGGTGAAGAAGTTTCTCCTCATCTCGGTCCTAAATGGCTTACCCCTTATCCTTAGACTGTGACCCCTGGTTCTGGACTTCCCCAACATTGGGAACATTCTTCCTGCATCTAACCTGTCTAAACCCGTCAGAATTTTAAACGTTTCTATGAGATCCCCTCTCATTCTTCTGAACTCCAGTGAATACAAGCTCAGTTGGTCCAGTCTATCTTGATATGTCAGTCTCGCCATCCCGGGAATCAATCTGGTGAACCTTCACTGCACTCCCTCAATAGCAAGAATGTCCTTCCTCAAGTTAGGAGACCAAAACTGTACACAATACTCCAGGTGTGGCCTCACCAAGGCCCTGTACAACTGTAGTAACACCTCCCTGCCCCTGTACTCAAATCCCCTCGCTATGAAGGCCAACATGCCATTTGCTTTCTTAACCGCCTGCTGGACCTGCATGCCAACCTTCAATGACTGATGTAGCATGACACCCAGGTCTCGTTGCACCTCCCCTTTTCCTAATCTGTCACCATTCAGATAACCTCACATTTATCCACATTATACTTCATCTGCTATGCATTTGCCCACTCACCTAACCTATCCAAGTCACTCTGCAGCCTCATAGCATCCTCCTCGCAGCTCACACTGTCACCCAACTTAGTGTCATCCGCAAATTTGGAGATACTACATTTAATCCCCTCGTCTAAATCATTAATGTACAGTGTAAACAGCTGGGGCCCCAGCACAGAACCTTGTGGTACCCCACTAGTCACTGCCTGCCATTCTGAAAAGTCCCCATTTACTCCTACTCTTTGCTTCCTGTCTGCCAACCAGTTCTCAATCCATGTCAGCACACTACCCCAATCCCATGTGCTTTAACTTTGCACATTAATCTCTTGTGTGGAACCTTGTCAAAAGCTTTCTGAAAGTCCAAATACACCACATCAACTGGCTCTCCCTTGTCCATGCTACTGGAAACATCCTCTAAAAATTCCAGAAGATTTGTCAAGCATGATTTCCCTTTCACAAATCCATGCTGACTTGGACCTATCATGTCACCTCTTTTCAAATGCGCTGCTATGATATTCTTAATAATTGATTCCATCATTTTACCCACTACCGATGTCAGGCTGACCAGTCTATAATTCCCTGTTTTCTCCCTCCACTCCATAGGAACTGATCCAGAGTCTATGGAATGTTGGAAAATGACTGTCAATGTATCTGCTATTTCCAAGGCAACCTCCTTAAGTACTCTGGGATGCAGTCCATCAGGCCCTGGGGATTTATCAGCCTTCAATCCCATCAATTTCCCCAACACAATTTCCCAACGAATAAGGATTTCCCTCAGTTCCTCCTTCTTACTAGACCCTCTGACCCCTTTTATATCCGGAAGGTTGTTTGTGTCCTCCTTAGTGAATAACGAACCAAAGTACTTGTTCAATTGGTCTGCCATTTCTTTGTTCCCAGGTATGACTTCCCCTGATTCTGACTGCAGGGGACCTACGTTTGTCTTCACTAACCTTTTTCTCTTTACATATCTATAGAAGCTTTTGCAATCCGTCTTAATGTTCCCTGCAAGCTTCCTCTCGTACTCTATTTTCCCTGCCCTAATCAAACCCTTTGTCCTCCTCTGCTGAGTTCTAAATTTCTCCCAGTCCCCGGGTTCGCTGCTATTTCTGGCCAATTTGTATGCCACTTCCTTGGCCTTAATACTATCCCTGATTTCCCGTGATAGCCACGGTTGAGCCACCTTCTCTTTTTTATTTTTACGCCAGACAGGAATGTACAATTGTTGTAGTTCATCCATGCGGTCTCTAAATGTCTGCCATTGCCCATCCACAGTCAACCCCTCAAAGTAATCAGGAAGGCAAATGGAACGTTGGCCTTTATTGCAAGGAGGATAGAGTATAAAAGCAGAGAAGTCTTGCTACAACTGTACAGGGTATTGGTGAGGCCACGCCTAGAGTACTGTGTACAGTTTTGGTCTCCGTATTTAAGGAAGGATATATTTGCATTGGAGGCTGTTCAAAGAAGGTTCACGAGGTTGATTCCGGAGATGAGGGGATTGACTTATGAGGATAGGTTGAGTCGGTTCGACCTATACTTATTGGAGTTCAGAAGAATGAGAGGTGATCTTATCGAAACATATAAGATAATGAGGGGGCTCGACAAGGTGGATGCAGAGAGGATGTTTCCACTCATAGGGGAAACTTAAACTAGGGGACATAGTCTCAGAATAAGGGGTCGCCCATTTAAAACTGAGATGAGAAGGAATTTCTTCTCTCAGAGGGTTGTAAATGTATGGAATGCTCTGCCCCAACTGTGGAGGCTGGGTCATTGAATATATTTAAGGTGGAGATAGACAGATTTTTGAGCGATAAGGGAATAAAGGATTCTGGGGAGCGGGCAGGGAAGTGGAGCTGAGTCCATGATCAGATCAGCCATGATCTTATTAAGTGGTGGAGCAGGCTCGAGGGGCCAAATGGCCTACTCCTGCTCCTATTTCTTATGTTCTTATGCCTCACTTTTGGTGCATTTTCCATCTGATCTCCTAGTAGCTCATTTTCTATTGAGGTTTCTGTCATCCTGTGGTATTTCAGCTACCCGTAATATCTGCCTTACCTCCTTGGCCTACTTTCCACCGCAGGCCATATGTGTATCATGCAGCAATTTCCCTTGCCATGGACCCTACCCACCACAAAACATCCTGTCAAGTAAAACGGCATTTTCCATGGTACCCAGCTCGACAACATGAAACTATAATTATCTTACTATGAGACTGTGATCTGGGTAAACTATCCCTCCTCATCCTTCTCGACCTGTCTGCAGCCTTTGATATGGTTGACCCCACCATCCTTCTCCAATGTCTGTCCTCTGTTGTCTGGCTAAATGGGACAACCCTCGCCTGATTCCATTCTTACCTATCCAGTTGGAGCCAGAGAATACCTAAATTGGCTTCTCTTCCTACACCTGCCCTGTTATCTCTGCCATCCCCCAAGGATTTATCCTTGGCCCCCTCCTATTTCTCATCTACATGCTGCTCCTTGGCGACATCAGGTTCCACATGCATGCTGATGACACCCAGCTCTACTTCATCACTATTGCTCGCATCCACTCCACTGCCTTTGATTTGTCACACTGCTTGTCCAATATCCAGTACTGGATGAGCCAATATTTTTTCCAATTAAAGATTGGGAGGACCAAAGCCACTGTCTTCAGCCCCCAGCACCAATTCTGTTCCTTAGCCACTCTCTCAGGCTGAACCAGACTGTTTGCAACTATTTGACCCTGAGCTGAGTTTCTGACCCCATATCCTCTCCCATCACAAAGACTGCCTACTTCTACCTCCATAATATCACTCAGCTCCGTCCCTGCCTCACCCTATCTGCTTTTACTATCTACAGACTCAACTATTCCAATGCTCTCCTCGCCTGCCTCCCATCTTCCATCATCCATAAACTTGATCTCATCCAAAACTCTGCTGCCTGTATCCTAACTTGCACCAAGTCCTGTTCACCCATCATCTCTGTACTCACTGACATACATTGGCTCCTGGTTCAGCAATTACTTGATTTTAAAATTCTCATCCTTGTTTTCAAGTCTCTCCATCTGTAATCTCCTCCAGCTTGAAAACCTTTGAGAACTCTGCATTCCTTCAACTCTGGCCTTTTGTTCATCCCCCACCACCTTTGCCTTACCATTGACGCCGTGCCCTCAGCCATCTAGGCCCAAGCTCTGGAATTCCCTCCCAAGCCTATCCACCTCTCTCTTCTCCTTTAAGTCTCCATTTAAAACCTACCTTACCAAGCGTTTGATTACCTGTTCGAATGTTGCCTTCTTTGACTCAGTATCAAATTTGATCTGACTCCTGTGAAGTGTCTTGGAATGTTTTACTATGTTAAAGGCACTATATAAAGGCAAGTTGTTTTTTATGAACTATAGTAACTATATACTTCCTCCTCTTTACTGAGGAATATTGCAGACCCTGCCAACTCCTTCTCCCAAATGAACATGCTGTCCCCCTGATGACGAATCTTGCACCATCCCCAAAGAGATACTTTCTTTCCATCTGCTTCCTCCCCCTCCTCTTGTCCTCACTTTGATCCAATTATGCCTTCCCATTCAAATACTGTACTTGGTCTTGAGTCATAGAAACATAGAAAATAGGTGCAGGAGTAGGCCATTCGGCCCTTCGAGCCTGCACCACCATTCAATAAGATCATGGCTGATCATTCCCTCAGTACCCCTTTCCTGCTTTCTCTCCATACCCCTTGATCCCCTTAGCTGTAAGGGCCATATCTAACTCCCTCTTGAGTATATCCAATGAACTGACATCAACAACTCTCTGCAGCAGGGAATACCACAGGTTAACAACTCTCTGAGTGAAGAAGTTTCTCCTCATCTTAGTCCTAAATGGCCTACCCCTTATCCTAAGACTATGCCCCCTGGTTCTGGATTTCCCCAACATCGGGAACATTCTTCCCGCATCTAACCTGTCCAGTCCCGTCACAATCTTATACGTTTCTATGAGATCCCCTCATATGACAGTCCAGCCATCCCTGGAATTAGTCTGGTGAACCTTCGCTGCACTCCCTCAATAGCAAGAACATCCTTCCTCAGATTAGGAGACCAAAACTGAACACAATATTCCAGGTGAGGCCTCATTAAGGCCCTGTACAACTGCAGTAAGACCTCCCTGCTCCTATACTCAAATTCCCTTGCTATGAAGGCCAACATAGCATTTGCCTTCTTCATCGCCTGCTGTACCTGCATGCCCACTTTCCGTGACTGATGAACCATGGTCTTGTTGCACTTCCCCTTTTCCTAATCTGCCGCCATTCAGATAATATTCTGCCTTCGTGTTTTTGCCCCAAAAATGGATAACCTCACATTTATCCACATTATACTGCATCTGCCATGCATTTGCCTACTCACCTAACCTGTCCAAGTTACCCTGCAACCTCTCAGCGTCCTCCTCACAGCTCACACTGCCACCCAGTTTAGTGTCATCCGCAAACTTGGAGATATTACACTCAATTCCTTCATCTAAATCGTTAATGTATATTGTAAATAGCTGGGGTCCCAGTACTGAGCCTTGTGGTACCCCACTAGTCACTGCCTGCCATTCTGAAAAGGACCCGTTTATCCCGACTCTCTGCTTCCTGTCTGCCAACCAGTTCTCTATCCACGTCAGTACATTACCCCCAATACCATGCGCTTTGACTTTGCACATCAATCTCTTGTGCGGGACCTTGTCAAAAGCCTTTTGAAAGTCCAAGTACACCACATCCACTGGTTCTCCCTTGTCCACTCTACTAGTTACATCCTCAAAAAATTCCAGCAGATTCATCAAGCATGATTTCCTTTTCATAAATCCATGCTGACTTGGACCGATCCTGTCACTGCTTTCTTTTATGTAATACCATGGGAGATCGACTGGTATAAACTAAAATGTAAACACCTTCTTATAAATTCATTGTTAATATATCTTTGGACAGACTCATATTCAGAATCTTATTTTTGCTTTGACGGTTGCTGAAGACTAAAATTGTTTATTACGTCTGAAATGTTGAATTCGCATTCAATTAATTTAATTTTAATTTTTGTAACCATGATTGAACTTGTGGATGTTGTTTTTGATCTGCTTCCCAGAGCTTGTGAAGGTACTCTCTTGGGTTTTTGCTTATTCATAGTTAATAAGCAGAATATGGAGAGAATATGCTCGAAATCTGAAATTATCTCGGAGATGAGCACATGAGGAAGGGGACCATGTACATACATAAAGGCTTGTACACACATAATTAATGCAGTTTGAATATCAATCTATGTCAACATCCTACTAATGACAGTAATTCTGTTGAAGTGCTGTTGTTATTGCTTTTGGACAACAAAGCAAATACAATATACTGAAATTTGATTAAGAAAACAGTGAAATGTTATGCTTGTGAATGCCTCATAGTGATTGCAATGTGAAAGTATATTGACCAATATATAAACTGAAGTCTGCTTCTTCATGCTGTCACAAATGGCTGAAATGAGAAGTTCATTGATGTTGCCACAGAACCAATACGCACAAGTCCTTTGATGCATTTCTTTCATCTCCACTTCTGTTAACCCCTCCAGACCTTCAGAATACAAAACCATCGATGCCTTAAGGCTGTTGTAAATAATTCATGACTCAGACATGGGTTTGTTGAAAATCCCACTTGAGAGAAAGGAGCCACTTCATCAATATTTCTGCTTTTGATTTTGATATCTTCAGGAGTACATATTTTAGTTTCTCCATGCAAGGGATCACTGAGGTTTTTTCTGCAAAGTGAATGCTGGCCGACAGTTTTCCTCTAAGCGTATTCCTCTAAACACAGCTCCAAAGGTACTGACCATTCCAGCATTGTGAAAATGTCTGTGTTAAAATTAATATCTGCTGGTACACTTATTTACCAAGATTATTATTTATCATTATTATAAAAAAGACCAGTAAATAAGAGTCTGAAAATTCTCTGCGTGTTCTCTTGGTCTCTTGTAATTTGCTTGTAATTTCTAGTTGAAGATGTTTTAAAATCACTCTTAGCAGGATATAAAAGCTGTTTTCTGAAAGCAGAAATTTCCTCCAACTAAATATTGGGAAGAGCCAAGCCATTTTCTTCGGTCCCTGCTATGAACTCTGTTCTCTAGCCACTGACTTCATCCCTCTCCCTAACATTTGCCGGAGGCAGAACCAGACTGTTCACAACCTTGGTGTTGTATTTAACCCCGAAATGAGCTTCCAACCACATATCCACACCATCACTAAGACTGCCTATTTCCACCTCAGTAACATCACCCATCTCTGCCCCTGCCTCAGCTCATCAACTGCTGAAATCCTCATCCATGTCTTTGTAATCTCTAAACCTGACTATTCCAATGCTCTCCCGGCCACCCTCCATAAACTTAAGATCATCCAAAACTCTGCTGCCCTTATCTTAACTCGCACCAAGTTCTGTTCAATTCACCCATTACCCCTGTGACCGCTGACCTACATTGACTCCTGATTAAGCAACGCCTCAATTTAAAATTCCATCCTTGTTTTCAAATCCCTCCATGGCCTTGCCCCTCCCTATCTCTGTAATCTCCTCCAGCCCTACAACCCTCTTAGATATCTGTGCTTCTCCAATTCTGGCCTCTTGCGCATGCCTGATTATAATCGCTCCACCATTGGCGGCCGTGCCTTCAGCTGCCAAGGCCCTAAGCTCTTGAGCTCCCTCCCTAAACCTCTCCGCCTCTCTTTCCTCCTTTAAGATGATCCTTAAAACCTACCTCTTTGACCAAGCTTTTTGTCATCTGTACTAATATCCCCTTATGTGACTTGGTGTCACATTTTGTTTGATAACGCTCCTTCCTGTGAAGTGCCTTGGGACGTTTTACTATGTTAAAGGCGCTATATAAAAGCAAATTGTTGTTGCTGCTTAAAGGGACAGTAGCAGCACTGGAGGAAGCAGACAACCTGAGTGAGAAGGGTCAAAAGATGGGCAGCCAACGTATTGACTCTTATCTGATCTCACTTTGGAGATACAAACAAGAGGGTCAGGCTGTTTGTGGTCAGAGGCTAGAGACCTGATGAGACTGTGGTATGCACTCTGTTAAGGGAGGCGGCTTTGGCATTGACTGTCACCTTCGTTAAATCCAGAAATCCTTTGCAATGCTGGAAGAACCTCAGCGATCTCACCAGCGCAGCAAAGGTAAGCTACCTGCTTCCCCTGATCCTTCCATGCAGTTTCTTTATATGTGTGGCATTCTTCATTCATTACTCTCATCATGTCAGAGGAAATCCGAAGTGAAGGTAAGATCTGATAAGGGGAGCAGAAGCTCCATAGAAGTCAGCCCCTGGATTTTGAGTCTGTGAACTCAGAGCTTTGCGGTTCACCTCTACAAATAACAATTCTGGAGCACTGAGAGCCATCTCAAATGATTTGAGACAAATGGCAGATGCACAAGGTAGTGCTATCAGGAGCAAGTGGCTGCACCAGAAAGATCTGCCCAACTGAGAGATTTCCAGACCAATCAGTGCATCCAATATGCAATGAGGTGGAAGACAGCTAGTCTGTTTTTTTGGTTGTATTGGTTGAGGGATGAATGTTGGTCAGGACATCAGAAGCATAATCTGATCTTCAAAAAAGAGGGATATGATTTTTCACATCCACCAATATTCCCTACCCTAGCACTGCCCGCTAACATAGCATTAAGAAAGTGGTGGCTTCTGCTCTTCTGACAGCTGGTGGCGGGCCCCGCAGTATCATCCACTTTTGACGTACGAGTAATGTTGCCGTTCTGAAGTAGCGCCCTGCAAAACAAAAAGTGGCGGAGTGATGACGTCAGTCAGCATACAAAGCCGACTTAACATCACCACGGCGAACTTCAAAGCTATTGCTGAGTTCAGTGCTGGGTCCTCAGCATGCCAGGGAAACCTGAGATCATTCAATGAGATCATGGCTGATCTGCGCTTTAATTCCACATACCCAACTTGGGCCCATATCCCCTTAATACCTTTGGTTAACAAAAAGTTATCTCTGATTTTAAATTAACAATTGTTCTCGCATCAATTGCCATTTGTGGAAGAGAGTTCCAAACTTCTACCATCCTTTGGCCCCAAAATTGCCCTTCACCCCGATTGGGAGCAGTGACCTTCCAAGGCCAGATCTTCCTGCACCCGGCCCACAGGTCCCCGCCCCCGACGTGGAATTGAGCCCTGCATCCCTCAAAGGAAGCGGAGCGTTGTTTACGTGCTCTGCTTCCTTTGAGGGGATCTCTCGGGGCGGTAGCAGGCCAGTGCTACAACGTCCCTCCCCTTCAATTAAAGGGGAGAATACTGCGCACTCTGCAGACCCTTTGATGGGTGTCACTGGGTCACCAGGAAGGTGATCGATTGGGCCAGCAGCCCAGCACCCTAAATGGAGTGCTGGCTTGCATGATGGCGACCCGGTTAACGCGAGGGCCACCATTGTTGGACCAACACAAGAGTCGACTGACAAATAAAAATGGCTGCCCAGAGCGCTAAAGGCCTCCCCTTTAAGATGCGCCCCGGCGGCAGATGTCCACCTGCCATGCGGCCCACGGGATAATTTCCCCCCGCAGGGTGCAAAGCGGTCGGTGTGCTCGGGGCGCTAATCGCAGGGCGTGGCGCTGCTGGGACAGCACCCCCTAATCCCTGGGGCAATTTCCCCAGAGGCACCAGCATCCTCCCTGGGTGAAAATGCTATTGCGCCCCATTAGCACCCCCCAGAGATGCTAATGGAGCTATAAATGGGGGCAATTTCTCCACCTCTGTGTATAGGTGCGTTTCCTAATTTCACTCCTAAAAGGTCTAGCTCTAATTTTTAGTCTGTGCCCCCTATTCCTAGAATCCCCAACCAGCAGAAATAGTTTCTCTCTATCTACCCTTAATATCCTGATAACTTTGATCAGATCACCCCTTAACCTTCAAAATTCTAGGGAATACAACCCTTATTTGTCTAATCTCTCCTTATAACGTAAACCTTGAAGTCCAGGTAAAATTCTGGTACACCTACGCTGCGCTCCCTCCAAGGCAAATATATCCTTCCTAGGGGCGGTGCCCAGAACTTTTCACAGTACCCCAGGTATGATCTAACCAGGGTATTGTATAACTTCTACCCGCTTGTACTCTAGTCCTCTAGATATAAAGGCCAACATTCCATTAGCCTTTTTGATTACTTTCTGTGTTTGTTCATGACATTTTACATAGAAACATAGAAAATAGGAGCAGTAGTAGGCCAGTCGGCCCTTCGAGCCTGCACCACCATTCAATATGATCGTGGCTGATCCTCTATCTCAACACCATATTCCCACTTTCTCCCCATACCCCTTGATGCATTTTGAGTCTAGAAATCTATCTATCTCCTTCTTAAATATATTCAGTGATTTGGCCTACACAGCCTTCTGTGGTAGAGAATTCCACAGGTTCACCACCCTCTGAGTGAAGAAATTTCTCCTCATCTCAGTCCTAAATTTCCTACCCCGTTATCTGAGACTGTGACCCCTTGTTCTAAACTTCCTAGCCAGGGGAAACATCCTCCCCGCATCCAGTCTATCCAACCCTATCAGAATTTTATACGTTTCAATGAGATCTCCTCTCATTCTTCTAAACTCTAGTGAATACAGGCCTAGTCGACCAAATCTCTCCTCATGCGACAGTCCTGCCATTCCAGGAATCAGTCTGGTGAACCTTCGCTGCCCTCTATGGTAAGTATATCCTTTCTTAGGTAATGAGACCAAAACTGCACACAGTACTCCAGGTGTGGTCTCACCAAGACTCTGTGTAACTGTAGTAAGACATCCTTGCCTTGGTACTCAAATCCTTTTGCAATGAAGGCCAACATACCCTTTGCCTTCCTAACTGCTTGCTGCACCTGCATGTTTGCTTTCAATGATTGGTGTACAAGGACACCTAAGACATTTCCCAAACTATCACCATTTAAATAATACTTTGTCTTTATGTTTTTTCTACTAAAGTGGATAACTTCACATTTATCCACATTACACTGCATCTGCCACTGCCCACTCACTCAACATATCTAAATCGCCTTGCAACGTCTTTGCATCTTTCTCACAACTCACAATCCCACCTAGTTTTGTGTCATCAGCAAACTTGGAAATAGTACATTTTGTTCCCTCATCCAAATCATTTATATATATATATTGTGAATAGCTGGAGCTATTTTAATGATCGATGTGCCTGAACTCCCAAGTCTCTTTGGACATCCACCGTTTTTAGCTTTACATCATTTAGAAAGTACCCTGTTTTATCCTTTCTAGGTCCAAAGTGGATGACCTCACATTTGCCTACAATTAAATCCATTTGCCACAGTTTTGCCCATTCACTTAAAATTACAAAGGGATATTGATAGATTATGCTTACATCTACACTGCCTACAATGCCGCCTAACTTTGTGTCATCGGCAAATTTGGATATATGACTTTCTATGCCATCATCTAAGTCGTTAATAAATATTGTGAATAGTTGAGGCCCCAACACAGATTCCTGCAGGACACCACTAGTCATCTTCTGTCAATTTGAGTACTTGCCTATTATCCCTATTCTCCGTCTCCTGCCGCTCACCCAATTTCCTAACCAAGTCAATAATTTTCCCTCAATTACGTGGGCTTCTATCTTAGTTAACTTACTTTCTTATGTGGGACTTCATCAAATGCTTTCTAAATGTCCATATAAATAACATCCATAGACATTCCCCTGTCCAATACTTTAGTCACCTGTTCAAAATAATCTATCAGGTTTGTCAGGCATGATCTACCTTTCACAAATCCTTGCTGGCTCTCTCTTGATCAACTGAAAATTTTCAAGGTGTTCAATCTTTACTTATAGACTTATAGACTAGCAATTTCACGACAACAGATGTTAGGCTAAATGGACCATAACTCCCTGGTTTCCCTGTCTCACCATTCTTAAATAGTGGAGTGACATGCACAATTTTCCAATCTAAAGGGACAGTTCCTGAATCTAGAGAACTTTGGAAGATTATAGTTAGGGCATCTGCAATGTGCTCACTTACTTCCTTTAAAATCTGGGATGGAAATCTGTCCCTGGAGATTTGTCACTCTTTAGTGCCATTATTTTCTTCATTACTGTTATTTTAATTATGTTAATTTTATTGCGACTCTATCCCTGATTCAATATTAGTTTCCTTGGGATTTCTGGCATGCTATCCTCTTCCTCTACAGTAAATACTGACGCAAAGTAATTATTCAATATGTCTACCATTTCCCCGTTATCATTGATAATATCATCACTTTCAGTTTTTAAGGGGCCAATATTGCCCTAACCACCCTCTTTTTTCTAATGTAACTAAAAATTCTTCATATTTTGTAAGTTTATTTTCATACTTTTTATAGCTCTTAGATCTATTTTGTGATCTTTTGCTGTTCTTTGTATCTTTCCCATTCGCCAAGATCTGTGCTATTTTTTGCCCTTTCTTTTAGTTTTATCCATGGCTGTTTTTTTTGGCAAGTAGAGCTCTTGCCCCTCGGGTATAAATTGGATCTGTATCACATCAAATTCTTTTTTAAACATCGCCCACTGATCTTCTGTCATTTTACCCATTAACAGATTTGCATAGTTTACTGTGCATATGGAAGCTTTCCACATGTGCAGTCTCAGATCTATACTCCACATACGCTGGCAAGACCAGGTGTCAAACTTTGAGGTTCTGGCGAGAGCACAATCAACTAGCATCGAGGTGATGATCATGCGAGCCCAGTTCCGGTGGGCTGGACATGTCATCCGCATGGATGAGTCAAGGATCCCTCATCAGCTTCTTCACGGTGAGGTCTGTGAAGGTCAAAGACACCAGGGGCGTCCCCGCAAGCACTACAAAGGTTGCATCAAGGCTAACCTCCAGTACTGTGGCATCCGACCAAAGGACCTCGAGAATACAGCAGCTAATAAAATCCAGTGGCGAACCCTCACGAGGACTGCCTGCCAGACCTTCGAAGAAAGCCGATGTCAATGCCTGCGGGACACTAGAGATAGACGACATCAGGTGCCAGTACTGTCAGCATCAGGCACATCGAACTTCCCTTGTCCGCCGTGCAAGAGACTATGTGCATCCAGAATTGGCCTATACAGCCACTTGAAGACACATGCCATTGATGATTAGCACATCAACGTCTTTGTTGGATACGACAGACTACCAAGACAGTTTACTGTGGATAGTCACTGCCTCAATTCCGTTGAAGTCGGCCTTACCCAAGTCTAGAATCTTAGCAGTTGATTTGCATTTCTGCCTTTCAAATGCTGCGTTGAACTCAATCATGTTATGATTGCTATCGGATGAATGTTCATGCATGCTAAGGCTCACAGAGGGAAGAGGAAGAAACACAAAAAGCGGAGGAGGAGCAGGCAGAAGAGGAGGAAGCAGAAGGAAGGATGTAATCCAGACAGCCCCTTTCTGGCTGGGATATCCAGGGTAAAATCATCCGTCTCGGGTCCCAGTGACCACAACCCCAATTATTCTTTCAACCTTTGTCCCACACCTTACTTTACCTCTGTTACTGACCATCACAACGTCCTCTTGGCCACGATGCTGAATTAAAAGCCACCACAAAGCAAACTTTCCGATCCAACTTTATCCATCTATCTATCCAATATGACATCATGAAATCAACTCACCACCCCTATGCATTCTCTTAGTGACTGTTTTGCGTGTGCCTTTGCCTATTCTACTGCTGTCATGCAGTGCTATCCCCGTGGCTGCAGGATCACTGGTGGAAGGCTGCTGACTTTTAATTCGGGCTCTGCAAATGGCTTTGCTGCTCGACTTTGAGGAGCTGGTGGCTGAGAGTGTCAAATCAATCTTCATCTTCACTTTCCTCTCACTCTTCTTGGCCAACTATTGGCTGGGCAGGCCGCATTTCTTGGGGGTGTGAAATGAGGAAGGCACAAGGGTGGGGTTGTGGTGAGAGGAGGGCGGTAAAGCAAGAGGAGCATGTGAGAAGGAGGATAACGTATGAGGATATCAACACCTTGTATCCTTTCAGCCCCACCAAGGGCTCAGCAATGACCCTGCCAAGAATGACCTGCACCGTCTCCTCAAAGGGGGAGAAGTGAGGCCAGGAATGGGAGGTATGCATCGTGATTGGTACAGGTTGTTGGTAGGTGAGTGATTGTGGGGAGGTAGTTGTTCATTGAGCAGTGTGTGAGGCTAGTGATTGAGTTGGTAGGAGACGGCTTTTAAGATGCATTCACTGACATTGACCAATGGTCTGAGGTCATGATGCTTCTTTGGGCATTGGAGCCAGGTGGTGGGGGCGACACTGCTGGCAGTGATGGCCTTGGTTATGTAGTCCCACATCGTTCTTTCTGGAGGACCTCCTGGCCTGTGTGGGTAGAGAACTTCTCTTGCAGTGTTCACACCCCGCACAAAGCTGGAGTGCTGCGTGTGAGACCCTTGGTGCCCCTTCCCTGGCTTGCTGAGCCATTTGTGTTAGTGCTGAAGCACTTTTCGCATTTTTTGAGATTCAGAAGAGAATTCAGCTTTAAGTGCTGTGAAGCCTCCTATTTGGGACTTCTTTTTAATGTTAATGTTTTTCTTTTGAAAGGCAATAAAGACTGAAAACTGCATTTTTTCACTTGATTTTAATTTTAATTCGTTCTGAATGCATTGCCCCTTTAATTCATAGCCCTTTTAATGCCCACAATTTATTGTGAACTTCCCAGCTTCACTCCCAGAGAGTGTAAGAAGCCTCTCCTGGACGGGAACTTTGGGTTGGATGCCACCAAGAGGGCTTTACATGGTAAGTTAGCACTGCTCTACTTATCTCCAAACCCCAGCACAAATTTTAGCCTGGTAGTGTTGTGGCCATTTTCAGCGGTTCTGTACCAGAGGCCACAGTGACATTGGCAGTTTTCTGTCGATGTCCAATTTTTCACAATACCACTGATAATGCGGCACCCCCTTTGTATTACATCCAAGTGTCAGATTAGATAATGTTCTGAAACCCTGGTGTGAATCCAAAATCTTCTGATTCAGAAGTGAGACTGCTTCCATCAACAGACACGGTGGGCTGAATGGCCTCCTTCTGTGCTGTATCATTCTATGATTCTATGATGAAACAAAGCAGGCATCTTAACATAGCTTACCCATATAAAGCATGCACAAGTGTTTTTATTCTGGAGTGGCCTCTTAAAGCTGTATAGTAGTGAATTGCAAAGTTCATTTTTTATTTCATTGGAAACTTAAGGGATGATTCTGGAATCTGGTACTCCTAGTGGGGAGAACACTCATGGGTAACACATGTCAAGAAATCCTGGGTGTGTAGCTAATGATTTTCTGTCTATTAATGTTAATGGAAGGGAAATCATGGGTTTCGTGTCCACAATGTGCAAATTGTGGATTCATCCCTCCAGTTAATTCTACGTTTTCCTTTGTGCATATTTCCTGTGGATGTCTGCAGCTCAGCACCACAGGCTAGGAACGCATATCACAATACTGGGCGCAGTGGGTAGCGTGCCTGCTGCACAGCCTGGCAACTCGGTTGTGTAGTGGGCACATTACCCAATATGACCATTATTGTGAAATGCACATTCAATGTGCGCTGTTCTACAATGGAAGCAAAACATTTAGTTCTCATGATTGGAATTCCTTTTATTGTGCCAAATTTGTTGTGTGATTTAGATGAGACCATGATGGAACAGGAAATGCATGTGTGATTACACTTGAGGTGCATGTATGCCATCATCTTCACTCCAGAATCATATTTAAAGATACATAGGGGGGAGAAATTGGTGTCATTTGCATTTCCTGTTAGCGCCCCCGGTGGCGCTATCAGAGCGCAAATTACTTGTCGCCCAGGCACAGCGCCACAAACGACTCCCGCTAAATTCTATGGGGATTTATCAGCAACGGTTATCCGGTAGCGGCCCGTTTCACGGCATCTGCCCGGAGCGAAAATTTGGAATATCCCCTGAAGCTGCAATGGGCGATGATGGCTGTAGGCCGCTCGCGAGGCGCTACTTAAAGGGGAGGTGGTGTCGCAAAAAAAAAACGGCCATCTTACTGGTCACGGCCCACTGCATCGTGAACCATGGGGTCTGTGCTGCGATCTGGCAGCCCGGCACTTCGCTTGAGTGCTGGGCTGATGCCATGCACCCCGCTTCCCAGTGGTCCAGGTAGGGACCCGCATAGTCGGCAGCTTGGCCTTGCCCTTTAATGAAGGGGAGGGCCACAACTACGTGACAGTGTGTAGCGCTGCGCCCCTCTCTGTTTGCTTCTGCCCTGATCACGCCCTACAGAGCAAGTGGAGCACGTTATTTTGCGCTCGACTTGCTCTTGGAGAGCGTAACCCCAATATCATTAAGTAACTTTTAGCACTGTTGTTGCCAATTTAAGTGTATCGAAGGGTTAAGTCATGGCAGGAGAGCTCGGACATGTGTTATGCTCCTCCTGTACTATGTGGGAAGGCAGGGACGCCTCTGGTGTCCCTGAGGACTACATGTGCGGGAAGTGTATCCGCCTTCAGCTCCTGACGAACCGCGTTGCGGAACTGGAGCTGCGGGTGGATTCACTCTGGAGCATGCACGATGCTGAGAATGATGTGAATAGCACATTTAGTGAGTTGGTCTTACCACAGGTAAAGGGTACACAGCCAGATAGGGAATGGAAGACCAACAGGAAGAGCAGCGCAAGGAAGGTAGTGCAGGGATCCCCTGCGGTCATCCCCCTGCAAAACAGATACATCGCTTTGAGTACTGTTGAGGGGGATGACTCATCAGGAGGGAGCAGCAGCAGCCAAGCTCATGGCACCATGGCTGGCTCTGCTGCACAGGAGGGCAGGAAAAAGAGTGGGAGAGCGATAATGATAGGGGATTCAATTGTAAGGGGAATAGATAGGCATTTCTGCGGCCACAACCGAGACTCTAGGACGGTATGTTGCCTCACTGGTGCAAGGGTCAAGGATGTCTCGGAGCAGGTGCAGGACATTCTGAACAGCCAGTTGTCGTGGTGCACACAGGTACCAACGATATTGGTAAGAAATGTGCTAGTCAGAGTAGGAATCGCAGGATAACTCAGATGAATATGTGGCTTGAGCAGTGGTGCAGAAGGGAGGGATTCAAATTCCTGGGACATTGGAACCGGTTCTAGGGGAGGTGGGACCAGTACAAACCGGAAGGTCTGCACCTGGGCAGGACCGGAATCAATGTCCGAGGGGGCGTGTTTGCAAGTGCTGTTGGGGAGGAGTTAAACTAATGTGGCAGGGGGATGGGAACCTATGCAGGGAGACAGAGGGAAATAAAATGGAGTCGAAAGCAAAAGATAGAAAGGAGAATAGTAAAAGTGGAGGGCACAGAATCCTAAGACAAAAAACAGAAAGGGCCACATTACAGCAAAATTCTAAAAGGGTAAAATGTGTTAAAAAGACAAGTCTGAAGGCTCTGTGCCTCAATGCGAGGAGTATTCGGAATAAGGTGGACGAATTAACTGCGCAGATAGCAGTTAACGGGTATGATGTGATTGGCATCAAGGAAATGGCAGACCAATTGAACAAATACTTTGGTCCTGTCTTCATGAAGGAAAACACAAATAACCTTCCGAATGTACTAAGGGACAGTAGGTCTAGTGAGAAGGAGGACCTGAAGGATATCCTTATCAGGCGGGAAATTGTGTTCGGGAATTTGATGGGATTGAAGGCCGATAAATCTCCAGGGCCTAATATTCTGCATCCCAGAGTACTTAAGGAAGTGGCCCTAGAAATAATGGATGCATTGGTGATCATTTTCCTACAGTCTATTGACTCTGGATCAGTTCCTATGGACTGGAGGGTAGCTAATGTAACACCACTTTTTTAAAAAGGAGGGAGAGAGAAAACAGGTAATTATAGACTGGTTAGCCTGACATCAGTAGTGGGGAAAATTGTTGGAATCAATCACTAAGGATGAAATAGCAGCGCATTTGGAAAGCAGTGGCAGGATTGGACCAAGTCAGCATGGATTTATGAAAGCGAAATCATGCTTGACGCATCTTCTGGAATCTTTTGAGGATGTAACTAGCAGAGTAGACAAGGGAGAACCAGTGGATGTGATGTATTTGGACTTTCAAAAGGCTTTTGACAAGGTCCCGCACAAGAGATTGGTGTGCAAAATCAAAGCGCATGGTATTGGGGGTAATGTATTGACGTGGATAGAGAACTGCTTGGCAGACAGGAAGCAGAGAGTCGGGATAAACAGGTCCTTTTCAGAATGGCAGGCAGTGACTAGTGGAGTGCTGCAGGGCTCAGTGCTGGGACCTCAGCTCTTTACAATATACATTAATGATTTAGATGAAGGAATTGAGTGTAATATCTCCAAGTTTGCAGATGACACTAAACTAGGTGGCGGTGTGAGCTGTGAGGAGGATGCTCAGAGGCTGCAGGGTGACTTGGACAGGTTAGGTGAGTGTGCAAATGCATGGCAGATGCAGTATAATGTGGATAAATGTGAGGTTATCCATTTTGGGGGGCAAAAACAGGAAGACAGAATATTATCTGGATGGCGGCAGATTAGGAAAAGGGGAGGTGCAACGAGACCTGGGTGTCATGGTTCATCAGGCACTGAAAGTGGACATGCAGGTACAGCAAGCAGTGAAGAAGGCAAATGGTATGTTGGCCTTCATAGCTAGGGGATTTGAGTATAGGAGCAGGGAGGTCTTACTGCAGTTGTACAGGGCCTTAGTGAGGCCTCACCTGGAATATTGTGTTCAGTTTTGGTCTCCTAATCTGAGGAAGGACGTTCTTGCTATTGAGGGAGTGCAGCGAAGGTTCACCAGACTGATTCCAGGGATGGCTGGGCTGTCATATGAGGAGAGACTGGATCAACTGGGCCTTTATTCACTGGCGTTTGGAAGGATGAGAGGGGATCCCATAGAAACGTATAAGATTCTGATGGGACTGGACAGGTTAGATGCAGGAAGAATGTTCCTGATGTTGGGGAAGTCCAGAACCAGGGGATATAGTCTTCGGATAAGGGGTAGGCCATTTAGGACTGAGATGAGGCGAAACTCCTTCACTCAGAGAGTTGTTAACCTGTGGAATTCCCTGCTGCAGAGAGTTGTTGATGCCAGTTCATTGGATATATTCAAGAGGGAGTTAGATATGGCCCTTATGGCTAAGGGGATCAAGAGGTATGGAGAGAAAGCAGGAAAGGGGTTCTGATGGAATGACCAGCCATGATCTTATTGAATGGCAGTGCAGGCTCAGAGGGCTGAATGGCCTACTCCTGCACCTATTTTCTATGTTTCTATCGCGAGTGGGACGGGACTTCTGCAGCTGGTGCAAAAACTCCCGCCTCGCGGTTCTTACATCCACTGAATTAATTTTTGAAAAAACAGATCCATTGGAAGTGGTCAAAAGAATGCAATACAGCATTCAAGGAGTGTAAAAGCAAATTGGTAGAAAGCACCATGTTAGTTCACGATACACATCTAAGGAGATTAAGCTAGCATGTGATGCCTCTCCATATGGAGTTGGGGCAGTGATCTCTCATGTATCACGTAGTGGTGAGGAGAGATCAATTGCTTTTGCTTCATGCACTCTCAGTGCCAGTGAGAGTAATTATGTGCAAATTGAAAGGGAAGCTTTGGCATTAATTTTTGGGGTCAAGAAGTTTCACAAATACTTGTATGGTCGTAAGTTTACCATCGTTATGAACCATAAGCCCCTAACAGCAATCCTCCATCCAAAGTCCCCAGTTCCAACATTCGCTGCAGCCCGAATGCAGAGATGGGCTTTGATTTTGTCAGCATATACATATGATATTGAATACAGACGATCAGCTGATCACAGTAATGCTGATGCAATGTCTAAATTGCTTTCCCCGTCACAAGTTACACCCGATTGAGAAGAAGTGTTTTATTTTTCATACATTAATGAACTGCCAGTTACAGCTGAAGAGATTGATAGAGCAACCAAACATGATCCAGTGATGTCAAAGGTGTATGATTATATTGCAAATGGATGGCCAAACCAGGTAACAGACAAAGATACACATCCATTTTTCATTCATAGGAATGAATTATCAGTCGATAAAGATTGTATCATGTGGGGTGCAAGAGTGGTTATACCAAATAAATTCAGGTCCACATTATTAGGAGACCTCCATGACCAGCACCTGGGAATGTGCTTGACTAAGAGTTTTGCATGCAGTTATTTATGGTGGCCAGGTCTTGATAAAGATATAGAGTACATCGTGAGTCAGTGTACGACATATCAATCGGTAAGCAAGCAACCACTATCAGTACCATTACAGCCATGGAAATGGCCTCCCAGGGTGTGGCAAAGGCTACATATCGATTTTGCTGAGTTAGAAGGACAACAATTGTTCATTGTGATAGCCATTCGAAGTGGGTTGAGGTGTTTCCAATGTGGAAAATAACAACAAGTAAAGCATTGGACATTTTACGAAAATTATTTTCTTCATTTGACCTCCCTGAAGAGATTGTTTTGGATAATGGACCACAATTCCATTCAGAAGAATTTGCACAATTCACGAGCAAAAATGGTGTGAAACATACCAAGGTTCCACCATACCATCCTGCTTCGAATGGTGCAGCAGGGCGCACTGTACAAATTGTAAAACATGCCCTCATAAAACAAATGTTAGATCCAAATCCAAGAAAACGAACATTGTCATTGGATCACAAATTGGCTAATTTTTTGATTACATATCGAAATACTCCTCATACAACTACTGGTAGAACACCAGCAGAGTTGTTTCTCAAACGACAGCCACGTTTCATAGAATTCTCGTTGTTAAAACTAAATTTGGCACAGTCTGTAGAAGAGACACAATTAAGACAGAAAGAGAATCATGATAGAGGTAGATTAAAAGAGAGAAGTGTGAAATTAAATCAGAAGGTGAGAGTGAAGAACCATGGTTAAAGTGGTTACCAGGAAGAGTGGTGAAGATATGTGGTCCTCGCACATATTTGGTCAAGATGTTTGATAATGGACAGGTTAGGTTTGTTCATATTGATCATATTTTACATACAGACATGGAAGGAGTTGAAGGTGGGAATGATTCAATTATATCTGACTCATCAGATAGTTTTGATACACCAGTAGCAAATCCTAAATCCAATGTACTGGAAACAAATCCAGGAGAGAATCAGAATGAAAGTCTGAGTCCGAGTCAGGAAAACAAAGAGCCTGAAGTTAGAGTGAGTTCAAATGAAAATCAAGGAAATTCCGTGGAGGAAAACATTCCTCAGGATGAACCCCGAATGAGTGTGAAATCGACACCAGGTTTGGAAGGTTCTGTTCGAGAGCGAAGGTATCCTCTTCGCAACTGAAAACAAGTGGTAAAGTTAAATTTGTAAATATGGAAAAAAAAGTTTATATCCTGTGTTATGCATAAACATGAAAGTTAGATATGATGTTTGTTATAATAACTTCTTCATTAAGGAGGGAGAAGTGTAATGTCTGTAAGCTTGTAATGTTGTAGCTCCACACTGTGGATGTGGACGTATTGTGTACTGCAACTGCAGGGTTAATAATAAACAGAACCAGGCAGATTCCGGAGGCTTCCGAGAGAGCTGCCGGTCATGTTAGGAGCTGCGTGTGCTGTGCTCTGTGAAGCTATCACAGTTAGCAGATATTGTTAACGGTTCTCTGTCCTCAGGTACTGTTCCCCTCTCCTTCAAATCTGCTGTCATCATCCCTCTCCTCAAAAAACCAACCCTTGACTTCACTTTGCTTGCTAGCTATCACCCCATCTCTGACCTCCCTTTCCTGTCCAAAGTACTTGAACGTGTTGTTGCCTCCCAAATCCATGATCATCCATTAATTCAACGTTTGAATCCCTTCAATCTGCCTTTTGCCCCATGCCACTGTACCAAAACTGCTCTCATCAAAGTCATAAATTACATCCTTTGTAACTGTGACAAAGGTAAACTATCCATCCTCGTCCTTCTAGACCTATCTGCAGCCTTTGACACAGTTGACAACTCCATCCTCCTCCAACATCCCCCCACCTGTGTGTCTCTCTCTCCATCCCCAAGTCTCTCTCTCCCTCCAAGCCTCTCTCTCCCTCCCAGCCTCTCTCTCCCTCCCAGCCTCTCTCTCTCCCCCAGCCTCTCTCCCCCTTGGACTCTCTCTCTCTCTCCCTCAGCCTCTCTCTCCCTCGGCCTCTCTCTCTCTCCCTCAGCCTCTCTCTCCCTCGGCCTCTCTCTCTCTCCCTCAGCCTCTCTCTCCCCCCCAGCCTCTCTCTCCGCCCCCAACCTCCCTCTCCCTCCCAGCCTCTCTCTCCACCCCCTTCCAGCCTCTCTCTCCCCCCCAGCCTCTCTCTCCGCCCCCAACCTCCCTCTCCCTCCTAGCCTCTCTCTCCACCCCTTCCAGCCTCTCTCTCCCCCCCAGCCTCCCTCTCCCTCCCAACCTCCCTCTCCCTCCTAGCCTCTCTCTCCACCCCCTTCCAGCCTCTCTCTCCACCCCAGCCTCTCTCTTGCTATCGGGCCCACGTCAGCCACTCTCAGGCCCAGGATCACCGCTATCGGGTCCACGTCAGCTGCTCGCGGCCCCATGCCGACCGCTCTCAGGCCCAGGACCGCCACTCTTGGGCCCATGCCCGCCACTATTGGGCCCACGTCAGCCGCTCTCGGCCCCACGCCGGCCGCTATCAGGCCCATGCTGGCCAGGGGGCAGAGAGTTGGAGCCAGCCGTTATAAGGCCCAGGTTGGCCGGGAGGTGGGGGGAGAATCCGAGCCTCAGGTCCTGCTTCTCGGCACCACGTGCATGGAATGATTCAGGCAGGGCTTGACAGGGGGCGGGGCTTGTCACTTCTCTCTCAAAAAAGTGTAGTACGGGGGGGGTGGGGGTGCGCGGGGGGCTTAACGGACGTCTGTCTGTCAAAAAAAAGTGCAGCACAAATAGTTACATCATTTCTAAATCCGGCTTGTCTTATTTTTAAAGAAGTTATTGTTATATATGTAAACTTGTATTTACTCTGTACAGCCACCAGAGGGCTCATCCCCTGGAGTCCCAAGGGATCCCATAACCCCTTGGGAGCACAGGTATTTAAGGAAGCTTCACAGGTTGGAGAGGCACTCTGAAGACCTGCAATAAAAGACTACGGTCACACTTTACTTTGAGCTCAGTCTTCAGTCTGACTCTTTCTCCATAACACTACAACTGGCGATAAGATACAGATAGCAAACCCAGAGATGCAGAGAGCAGTGGGCATCCTGAAGAAATTCTCGGAGGGAGATGATTGGGAAACTTTTGTGGAGTGACTTGACCAATACTTCGTGGCCAACGAGCTAGGTGGGGAAGAGAGCGCTGCCAAACAAAGGGCGATCCCCCTCACCGTCTGTGGGGCACTAATGTATGGCCTCATGAAGAATCTGCTCACTCCAGTGAAAACCACGCGGAAACCATACGACGATTTGTGCACACTGGTCCGAGAGCATTTGAACCTGAAGGAAAGCGTTCTGATGGCGAGGTACCAGTCCTACACCTACAGAAGGTCTAAAGGCCAGGAAGTGGTGAGTTATGTCACCGAACTAAGACGCCTTGCAGGACATTGCGAATTTGAAGGACATTTGGATCACATGCTCAGAGACTTTTTCATACTTGGCATTGGCCATGAAACCATACTTCGTAAACTTTTGACTGTAGAGACCCCAACCTTGATTAAGGCCATAGCGATAGCCCAGGTGTTCATTGCCATCAGTGACAATACAAAGCAAATCTCTCAGCACACAAGTGCTGCTACAAGTACTGTGAACAAAGTGATGTTGTTTTCGAATCGTAACATACAGGGCAGGTCACACATACCTGCAGCTACACATCCGCAGATGTCTCAGAGTCCACCATCAAGGGTGATGAATGCAAGGCCATTAACATCTTGTTGATGCTGTGGGGGTGATCATCGTTTCTTTGTGTTCCTAACACAGATGAGACTGTACACAGGGAGGTTAAAGTAACAGTGACCTCAGTCTTTATTAAGACACTCCAGAGTGAAGAACAGGCCTTAGGGGCCGGCTTATATACAGTGCTCCCAAGGGATGCTGGGATCCCTTGGTACTTCAGGGGATGCACTCCCTGGTGGCAGAACATGGGAGTGCATGCTTTACAGATACACAACATCACTCCCCCGCTCCCAAAGTCAAAGTGAAAACTATTTACAAGGTGAGGCAGTTGGGAGCCTTTCTTTCCCTGGTGGACCGCCTCGGTACAAATATCTGTTCTGGTGTGTTGGCTGTGCCCTCGCTGGGCTGACGTGTTGTTGGCCCTGCAGGGCTGCTGGGTGAGCCTGGCCTTGCTGGGCTGTTGGGCATGATGGGTTCGATTTTCTGGTCCGGGGTGGTGTCATTGATCCTTTGGGTGTGTGTTGTGGGCTCGAAAAAGGTGGTGTCTGCTGTGGGTTGTTCAGGGCAGTCTGTGAACCGCAGCCTCGTTTGGTCTAGGTGCTTTCTGCAAATCTGTCCATTGTCTAGTTTGACTACAAACACCCTACTCCCTTCTTTAGCTATCACCGTGCCCACTTGGGACCATGTCCATAGTTTAGCACATACACAGGGTCATTCAGATTAATTTCCCGTGACACAGTGGCACGACCATCGTTTACATTTTGTTGCTGCCGCCTGCTCTCTACCTGATCATGCAGGTTGGGGTGAACCAGCAAGAGTCTTGTTTTAAGTGTCCTTTTCATGAATAGCTCAGCCGGGGGCACCCCTGTGAGTGAGTGGGGTCTTGTGCGGTAGCTGAGCAGTACTTGGGACAGGCAGGTTTGGAGTGAGCCTTCTGTGACTCGTTTAAGGCTCTGTTTGATTGTTTGTACTGCCCGCTCTTCCTGCCCATTGGAGGCTGGTTTAAACGGGGCCGAGGTGACATGTTTTATCCCATTGCGGGTCATGAATTCTTTAAATTCGGCACTGGTGAAACATGGCCCGTTGTCACTGACCAGTATGTCAAGCAGGCCGTGGGTGGCAAACATGGCCCTCAGGCTTTCAATGGTGGTGGTGGCGGTGCTTCCCGACATTATTTCACATTCAATCCATTTTGAAAAAGCATCCATCACCACCAGGAACATTTTACCGAGAAACGGACCCGCATAGTCGACATGGATCCTTGACCATGGTCTGGAGGGCCAGGGCCACAAACTTAGTGGTGCCTCTCTGGGTGCATTGCTCAACTAAGCACACATGCTGCATTGCCGTACACAGGACTCTAAGTCAGAGTCGATACCGGCCCACCACACGTGGGATCTGGCTATCGCTTTCATCATTACTATACCTGGGTGTGTGCTGCGGAGATCCGAGATGAACGTCTCGCTGCCCTTTTTGGGTAGCACTACGCAGTTACCCCACAACAGGCAGTCTGCCTGAATGGACAACTCGTCCTTTCGCCGCTGGAATGGCTTGATTAGCTCTTACATTTCAACGGGGATGCTGGCCCAGCTCCCATGCAGTACACAGTTTTTTACTAGGGACAGCAGAGGATCTTGGCTGGTCCAACTCCGAATCTGGCGGGCTGTGACAGGCGATTTATCATTTTCAAACGCTTCCATGACCGTCAACAAGTCTGTGGGCTGCGCCACCATCAACAAGTTTGCAGGCTGCACCATTTCCACCCCCGTGGTGGGCAGTGGTAGCCGACTAAGAACATCCACACAGTTCTCGGTGCCTGGCCTGTGGCGAATGGTATAGTTATGCGCTGATAGTGCGAGTGCCCACCTTTGTATGCGGGCTGAGGCATTAGTATTTATCCCCTTGTTTTCAGCGAACAGGGATATGAGGTGCTTGTGATCAGTTTCCAGCTCAAATGTGAGGCCAAACAGGTACTGATGCACTTTCTTTACCCCGAACACACACGCTAATGCCTCTTTCTCAATCATGCTGTAGGCCCTCTCAGCCTTAGACAAGCTCCTGCAGGCATAGGCGACAGGTTGCAACTTCCCCGCAACGTTAGCTTGTTGTAATACACACCCGACTCCGTACGACGATGCATCACATGCTAGCACAAGTCTTTTACACGGGTTATACAATACAAGCAGCTTGTTGGAGCATATAATGTTTCTGGCTTTCTCAAAAGCAATTACTTGTTTTTTTCCCCATATCCAGTTTTCACCTTTATGCAATAACACATGTAGGGGCTTTAAGAGGGTGCTTAACCCCGGTAGGAAGTTACCAAAATAATTGAGGAGTCCCAGGAACGACCGCAGCTCCGTGACATTCTGTGGCCTGTGCACATTCCTGATAGCCTCTGTTTTGGCGACTGTGGGCCGAATGCGATCCGTCACGATCTTTCTCCCCAAAAACTCCACTTCTGTTGCAATGAAGATGCATTTTGACCTCTTCAGCCGCAGCCCTACGTGATCTCCTGCAGGTTTTGTAGGTGCTCGACGGTGTCCCGGCCCGTGACCAATATGTCGTTCTGAAAAACCACTGTGCGTGGTACCGACTTGAGTAGGCTCTCCATGTTTCTCTGGAAGATCGCTGCAGCCGACCGAATTCCAAACGGGTATCTATTGTAGATGAACAGTCCCTTGTGCGTGTTGATGCAGGTGTGACCCATCGAAGACTCCTCCAGCTCCTGCGTCATGTAGGTCGAAGTCAGGTCGAACTTGGTGAACGTCTTGCCTCCTGCCAGCATCGCAAATAGGTCATCTGCCTTAGATAGCGGGTATTGGTCCTGCAGCGAGAAATGATTAATAGTTACTTTATAATTGCTGCAAATCCTGACCGTGCCATCACTTTTGAGTACTGGAACAATTGGGCTGGCCCACTTGCTGAATTCCACTGGGGAGATGATGCCCTCACGTTGCAGCCTGTCCAGCTCAATTTCCACTCTCTCCCTCAACATGTGAGGTACCGCTCGCGCCTTGTGGTGAATGGGTCTTGCCTCTGGGATCAAGTGGATCCACACCTTTGCCCCAGAAAAGTTTCCAATGCCTGGCTCAAAAAGGGAAGGAAATTTGTTCAGAACCTGGGTACATGAGGCCTCATCGACATGTGATAGCACTTGGATGTCATCCCAATTCCAACGGATTTTGCCCAGCCAGCTCCTTCCAAGCAGTGTGGGGCCATCGCCCGGGACAATCCAGAGTGGCAGCTCGTGCACCGCGCCCTCGTAGGTGACCTTGACCATGGCGCTGCCCAGGACAGTGATAAGCTCTTTGGTGTACGTTCTCAGTTCCGTGTGGATGGGGCTCACGGCTGGTCTGAGTGCCTTGTTGCACCACAGTCTCTCAAACATCTTTTTACGCATGCTGGATTGGCTTGTGCTAGTGTCCAGTTCCATGGCTACGGGTTAGCCATTCAATTTTACATTTAGCTTTATAGGTGGATATTTCATCGAAAATGTGTGCATCCCGTGTACTTCAGCATCTGCCTCCTTTCTCTGAGGCTCGAAATTGCTTTGATCCACCATGGACCGATCTTCCTCTGCCACGTGGTGGTTAGCTGGTTTTGCAGAGCTTGCAGCTCATTTGCAAGCTTGTTGGAAGTGCCCCATTGTTCCACAGCTCTTGCAAGCATACCCTTTGAAGCGACATGAATAGGCTGAATGGAAGCCTCCATAACGCCAACAAGGTTTGAATTGCCTTACATTCATCCTTTGTTGGGGACTCTGAGTCATCTGGGTCATCTGAGGCCTGTTGGCAGTTGCAGACTCGTGGTTTCTGCCCTGTACATTTCTGCTCACAAACACAGTTCCAGTTAATTTATGAACAGTGCGAGCACTTGTGTGCTGATAGATTTGTTTGGTGTTATCACTGGTGGACATAAACGCCTGTGCTATCGCAATGGCTTACTGGGGGTCTGTGTCTCTACAGTCAAAAGTTTTCGTAGGATGGTCTCGTGGCCAATGCCCAGTACAAAAAAGTCTCTGAGGATTTGCTGCAGGTAGCCATTAAACTCACATTGTCATGCAAGTCGCCTTAGCTCGGCGACGTAGCTCGCCACTTCCTGACCTTCAGATCGCTGGCACGTGTAGAACTGATACCTCGCCGTCAGTACGATCTCCCTCGGGTTAAGATGGTCCCGAACCAGTGTACACAGCTCCTCATACGACTTATCTGTGGGTTTCACCGGAGCCAGAAGATTCTTCATGAGGCTGTAGGTCGGTGCCCCGCAGACCGTGAGGAGGACCGCTCTCCTTTTTGCAGCGCTTCCTTCTCTGTCCAGCTCGTTAGCTACAAAGTACTGGTCTAGCCATTTGACATAGGTTTCACAGTCCTCACCCTCCGAGAACTTCTCCACGATGCCCACAGTTTGCTGCATCTTTGCGTTGAATTCTTATACTTGTCGCTAGTTGTTGTGTTCCTAACCCAGATGAGACTGCACACAGGGAGGTTAAAGTAACAGTGACCTCAGTCTTTATTAAGACTCTCCAGAGTGAGGTACAGGCCTTAGGGGCCAGCTTATATACAGTGCTCCCAAGGGATGCTGGAATCCCTTGGGACTTTAGGGGATGCACTCCCTGGTGGCGGAACATGGGAGCACTTGCTTTACAGATACACAACAGTTTCCATTCATGCCAATTCAAAGAGTACCTTTGCAAGGGCTGTGGAACAATAGGACACCTCCAACGAGTATGCAGGCGAGCTGCAAAGCCTGTTAAACCTGCAAATCACCCTGTTGCAGAGGAGGACAGATCCATGGAGGATCACGACGAATCAGAATCTCAGATCGAGGAGGCAGAGGTATATGGGTTGCACAGATTCACCACGAATTGGCCCCGATAATGCTGGATGTTGAACTAAATGGACTCCCAGTGTCAATGGAGCTGGACACGGGTGTGAGCCAGTCCACCATGGATAAAAAGACTTTCGAAAGGTTGTGGTGCAACAAGACCTCAATGCCAGTCTTAACTCCAGTTCGCATGAAACTAAGAACTTAAACGAAAGAACTGATTCTTGTATTCGGCAGTGCTACCGTAAAGGTCTCCTACGATAGAGTGGTGCACAAGCCTGGGAAAGACACGCTGGAACTGGGACGACGTCCGAGCGCTATCGCCTGCTGACGACACTTCGTGTGCCCAGGTCTTAAACAAATTTTCTTCACTGTTCGAACCAGGCATCGGGAAATTCCAAGGAGAAAAAGTGCAGATCCACCTAATTCCGGGGGCACGACCCATCCATCACAAGGCGAGAGCAGTACTGTACATGATGAGAGAAAGGGTAGAGATCGAGCTAGACTGGCACAAAGAGAGGGCATCATTTCCCCGATTGAGCTCAACGTGTGGGCCAGTCCTATCATACCAGTCCTCAAGCAAGACGGCACCGTCAGAATCTGTGGCGATTACAAAGTAACTATCAATCGTTTCTCCTTGCAGGACCAATACCCACTACCAAAGACCGATGACCTCTTTGCAACGCTGGCAGGAGGAAAGACGTTCACGAAGCTGGATCTGACTTCAGCCTACATGACGCAGGAACTGGAGGAATCATCGAAGGCCCTCACCTGCATCAACACGCACAAAGGTCTTTTTGTTTATAACAGATGCCTGTTTGGAATCCGATCGGTGCCGGCGATATTCCAGAGAAACATGGAAAGCTTACTGATGTTGGTCCCGCACACAGTGGTCTTCTAGATCGTGATTTTGGTCACAGGTCGGAACACAGTCGAGCATCTGCAGAATCTGGAGAAGGTTCTTAGTTGACTCAACCGCGTGGGGCTCAGGTTAAAACACTCAAAGTGCGTTTTCCTGGCACCTGAAGTGGAGTTCCTGGGAAGGAGGATTGCGACGGACGGCATCAGGCCCACCAACGCGAAGACAGAGGCAATCAAGAATGCACTGAGGCCACAGAACATGACGGAGCTGCGGTCATTTCTGGGACTCCTGAACTACTTTGGTAACTTCTTACCAGGTCTCAGCAGCCTGCTAGAACCATTACATGTCTTACTATGAAAAGGGGACGAATGGGTTTGGGGAAAAAGCCAAGAAAATACCTTTGTAAAAGCGAGAAAATTGTTATTCTCAAACAAATTGCTTGTGTTGTATGATCCATATAAACGTTTGGTACTAGCATGTGATGCGTCGTCATATGGCATCGGGTGTGTATTGCAACAAGTTAATGATTTCGGGAAACTGCAACCAGTTGCTTATGCATCCAGGAGTCTGTCTAAGGCCGAGAGAGCCTACAGCATGATTGAGAAAGAAGTGTTAGCATGTGTCTATGGGGTAAAGAAAATGCATCAATGCGTGTTTGGGCTAAAATTCGAATTTGAATCTGACCATAAGCCACTTATATCCCTGTTATCCGAGAGTAAAGGGATAAATACCAACGCATCGGCCCGCATCCAGAGATGGGTGCTCATGTTGTCCGCATACAACTATGCCATCCGCCACAAGCCAGGCACAGAAAACTACGCCGATGCTCTCAGTAGGCTGCCATTGCCCACGACGGGAGTGGAAATGGCGCAGCCTGCAGATCTAGCCATGGTTATGGAAGCATTTGAGAGTGAGCAATCACCCATCACTGCCCGGCAGATCAAAACCTGGACAAGCCAGGACCCCTTATTATCTCTAGTCAAAAGCTGTGTGCTTCACGGGAGCTGGTCCAGTGTCCCTGTGGAAATGCAGGAAGACATAAAGCTGTTCCAGCATTGCAAATATGAAATGTCTTTACAGGCAGACTGTCTTCTGTGGGGCAATCGAGTAGTGGTCCCCAAGAAGGGCACCTTCATCATTGACCTCCACAGTACCCACCCAGGCATCGTAATGATGAAAGCGATAGCCAGATCCCACGTGTGGTGGCCCGGTATCAATGCAGACTTAGAGTCCTGCGTTCACAGATGTAATACATGCTCGCAGTTAAGCAATGTACCCAGGGAGGCGCCGCTAAGTTTCTAGTCTTAGCCCTCCAAACGTGGTCTAGGGTGCATGTCGATTATACAGGCCTGTTCTTGGGTAAAATATTCCTTGTGGTTGTAGACGCTTACTCCAAGTGGATTGAATGTGAGATAATGTCGGCTAGCACATCCGCTGCCACTACTGAAAGCCTGCGGGCCATGTTTGCCTGCCCGATGTCCTGGTGTTAGCGTGAATGTTTTCTCAAAAGAATCACTCAACACTCAGAGTCGGTTCCAACGCCAATGCGGCCTTTATTAATGCTCAGCGGGGAGGAAGTTTCAGGACTGTATCCAGGCTTCTCTCCGTAGTCTGCCCTCGCGAAGTGTCTGTGTGCGGGCACTATTTCTAGTATGCACCCATCGGTTCGGTTAAACCCGCACTCGTCGAGCTCACCTCGGCCTACTGGGTGAGGGCATACTGTGATTTCCCCCTTTTGCTTGCAATTGTCAGCTCGGGCTGATTGATGACTTTGTTACAGGAGATAGGCTCTCTCCCTATCTCTTTCTTCCTGGGGAAATAATTGGTTTATGATCTTGTTTACAGGAGATGGGTTCTCTCCCTATCTCTTTCTTCTAGGGGAAATAATTGGTTTATTATTCTTATCCTGCATCCAAGGCATTCCTATAGTGGGCCTCACAGGGTCATTGCTCAGTCATTGCTTAGTCAATAGTTCACAGCTTGACTACCTGATTTCCCATCATGCCTGGGCAGCCATTTTGTGTGTGGCCACTTTAAACTTATATGAGTTTAGATATATTTAGCAGGTGCCTAATGCCTAGTGTTTGATATATTCTGCAGGTGCCTACCTCCTACAACAATTCCCCCTTTCGGTAAAGGGACTAGTCCTAGTCCCCTTTTAACCGACCATTCTACCTTTATTAGATTTTGTGCACGGCCCGGTACTCCCTGCCTCAACGTGCTGGCCACTCACACGGTTTCAGGAGTCCCGGTTGCTTAAATCAAATTAACAAAGGCCAAATCCTCCTGCCCCTTTATTAGACAGGCTTGTTGAGTATTTGGGGACCGATCATGGGTCCCTCTTCATTGTGCGTGGTGCCTGCATGCCTGGCAGGCCATTATGCCCCATGTTATTGCTAAGATCAATTGTATCCCGACCAGTATGTGTGAAATTATTCCAATCCAAGAATGTATGTTCACATTTATTCCCCAGTCCCAGACCTTTCTCCACCAACTCTGACTTTGTAATTCTACATCGATATCTTCTTCCAGTACTTTGATTTTGGTTTGCAATTGGTGATATAGCTTTACGGATTGACCCACCCTGAGCCTCAATTCTCGTAATACTTCAGTTAGATGTGGGATAGGGACCTGATCTGGCTCGTCATAATCCTGCAAATGATCATGGAGCTGATCGGTTACCTCAATAACTTCAGGCTTCCGGCGCCTAACCTGGGTGCTATGCATTTGTCCAATCGCGACAGGTCGTAGCGGTGCAAAGCAAAAGTTCGACTGTGGTATCAGGCACTGCAGGTCATTATACTGGTATGACCACTCTGTGGTAGAGACGCAGTATCTTCCCTTCCCTCCGTAGCCTGCCCTCGCGAAGTGTCTGTGTGCGGGCACTATTTCTAGTACGCACCTGTCGGTTCGGTTAAACCCGCACTCGTCTAGCTCACCTCGGCCTACCGGGTGAGGGCATACTGTGATTTCCCCCTTTTGCTTGCAATCTGCTAGGGAAATCCCGGTAAGTATGTTGTTTCGATGAACGGCAGAGGTGGTGGTCAGGTAGTAGTGTATGGAGACATTTTCCCGTATTACTCCGATATTCTCTAGTTGGTACAGGGGGAACGGCCCTGAGTCCAGCGTGGCTATAGGGATCATCAGGACTATCCCTATCCCGGTAGTCCTACCTATCTGGCAATCTGGAATTGCTGGGTATACTCGGGTCAGTCCCTTCAGAGTACAATTATCCAGTGTCCCCCTCTGGTTAGCCAACTGAGCTAAATGTGAACTGTCTATCCAATCGGGTACTTCCCCGCGTTGGATCTGGTCGAGATTGTGGCGGATCTGTCCCACCATCCACAGACCATAAGCGTGACAGAGTTGCCACTGTCTTTGCTTTCCTGTATCTTCTTTTTCTCTATCAATGAGGTGATTGATGGTTTTGGCGTGAGCTTCCAGGACTGAGATGCCATCCAACTGGATTTCGGCACCCTCTTTTCCTAGGTTGGCTTGGTCTTCCTGGTTTTGCTCCACCTTCTCTAATAACCCCTTCATCACCCCTCGAAGCTGTTCCACCGTCTCGTTTAACCCTTGTATATCTATCGAGTTTACTACGGAGGTCCCTGTATTGAAAGCGGTAGCAACATCATTAACTATTCCCCTCTTCATCCTGGGGGCTGACCCCTGTCCCCGGAATCTACTGGCACCCATTGCATCGGCAGCCTGCTGCATTACAACTTTACTTAATACATTGTACATCTTCCTTGACTGTTCGGTACAGTATTCCGGCATCTGGATGCCTGAAATAATGATCAGAACAGGCACAATTTCATGTTTAACATTATCATACAATAATTCCCCTTCGTTGTACATTACAATCCCATTCTCTGGTCCCTTGGTAGTTATGGGACAAGGCAGTTCCTCGGGCAATATAGTGGTTCTTATGGGGCGCGGTGTTGGAGGGGGTGAGAAACATACATACAATGAAATTGTAGCCGCCTCCGCCTCCTCGTAATACCCACACAGCCCCATTCCCTTCTTGCGGATGACCGATTGCTGGGATTGTCCCGGAGGCGTGCAAATTATGCCGAAAGTACATTCATCAGGCCCTTTGACATCCCTCCGTTTAATGCAGCTGCTCCTTATACCCATGGAGCACTGTACACATACCCGGTTCTTATTAGGATTCTTATTAGGATTCACTTGTAACCATGCATTAAAATAAGTCCTGTCCTTGCTCCAGTCCTTGGCAGCTGGGATGCACATTCCATCCGTTAAATTAAACAAGACTCCATAGTTCATGTAGTTGTTTATTTCCTGAGTGCGCTGCAATCCGTCGGTGTCGTCCAGGGTACGTGCCTGTCGCAGGGCTATCCATATTATGAGGAGTGCCGTTCGTATTCCCATTCTGGTAGGTATTATCTGTAATTTTAAACAGACGGCCTGGTCGTCACCAGGGGTTAGGTTTTGCTCTACGAGTATCCCTGTCACCCTACGAAATCAGAAGCACAAGGTTATAATCGAACCATTTCGAGTTGAATTTGTGGGACGTGCGCCCGTGTCTTTACCCACTTAAATATTACCCAAACTCCTATTATGACCAAGGCCAAAGCTATTCCTCCGAACATCGTTGTCTGCTTGATCGTTAGGTTGGGTTTGTGGACTACACCTACCCACCGTGGGGTACATTGGCTCTATTGCCATAGGTGATGGTGCTATGGCTGCGCACTGCACTATCCGTCTAGTCCCGTTATCTCTTCCAGCCTGTTTATCTTAGCTTTTAACTCTTCAATTTATTTTATTGAGTATCTATTTCTTTATTGTATCAGGCAAGTATTATTACATAAGCTAGTTCTGTTTTTATTTCATGTTTCCTCTGTTAGGTGAGTTTTTTTTTCTATTAAGAAATCCAAACTAATAATGTTCAGTATCTTAAACGGCTGTCAATGGAAAGGGTTAACTCCTTTCCAGGTTTGTAAGAAGACCTGATGTCATTACGTGATTTCACGTAATCATCTGAAAAAAAAAGTCTTTGTGCCTTCAAAACTTACTTAGAAATTAGGAATCCGTTAAACAGCATAAATAATAAAAATCTTCTCATCAGGGAAGACGGCATTTTAGAGTAAACTCCAATGTTTTCGTAACTTCTAATTCAAGTACTTGCCAAAGAATCTTTTTTTTTTAATTGATTTAAAACGAGACCACACATTTTAATAGAAATTTTGTTTACTGAAATTCAATTTTTTTTTTAAATTTCTCTCTCAGCACAAAATCTAAACTTCTGTGCCAGTTCCATTTTCTATAAGAATTTAAGAATTCAGTAAGATTCTCTAATTCCCAGTTTTTTTTTTCTGCGCTGAGTTCGCATAGCTTAGATCTTCAAAACCCTCCTGCTTGTTTAGACTGTTCGGGACTTTTCTTGATAAACACTGTCCATTTTGGAAATCTTTTCAAACTGCATTGAAACTTTCTCATAATTTAAAATGTTGAGTGTTTTTTTACCTCTTCCAAATTTTTTTTATTTTTCTAATTAAACCAATATCTTTTTCACAGTGGCGTCTTTATTTTCTGTGCCTTCTCTGAATATCTCAAAATCCCAATTCAAACTTTGTAATTTCAATCTTTATTTAAAACCTTTTTTTTTCTAGAAGCTGTTGTTTTTTTAAAGCATTCTTTATCTCATTCCGAGACTAAATTTATGTCTTTTAAGCCAATCAATCATTGCATGTTTTCTTTCGGCAAGTAAGTGAGCGTGTCAAATAAATCTTTTGCTCAGCAAACCTATCCTTTGTACATTTCCTAGCTCCGTAACTTATCATCCGAATAAATCCACACCTGCTTTTCTAACTTAAATGTCTTAAAACTTTCCACATACAGGACAACACTACAAAGGGTTAGCTAAAATAAACAGACACTTGCATTCCTCTTCCAACCAGGCTTTCAGAAAAATGACAACATAAAAATTCATTCCGCAGTCACAAATTCACACAGGCACTTCTTTTTTAAAACAGATGTTCACAAAAGTCTCTCTTCTTTCCTATTAATCTTTTTTTTTCTTTAGCCGGCTCTATTCCTCTTCCATACTTCACTTAAGACAATCACCGTCAGTTTTTTTTAATCTTAGCTTCCTATGTTAATTTACATGGGCTCGCAGTATCAAGACCACAGCCTTTTTTTTCTTTTTGACTTTCCGTTCCTTCTCCCACCATTCCCTTTGCTTTGCTGGTAGTTCCTGAGGATTCCACCCTGAGCTAATCATTTTTTCGATTAGCTTCTTTTGTGTTTCCGCCAGATGGCGAGTAATGGACCCTTCTGATCCCCACTCGAGTTTACTTGCTTTCATGGCCATTCCTGGGTAGGACTAGTACCGTTAGGAATCTACTCTCAGAGGTCCGCTTCCTTCCTAGCGCAACTTGGAGTAGACCGTGTCCTAGCTACTATCAGGTCACAAGTTCTGTTGTTACACAAACTTATACAATTCTTAAAACGCGTTTAAGCAATTCCCGCAGTGCTCTACGCCTCCTTAACGACTACCTACCACCGCTCGGCCCGTTGGTCCGACCCTGTTCACAGGTTTGGATTCCGTTAGCCACTGTACACCACTTGGTTCTACCCCGGGGTATTTCAAATTACACTACTGGGTCCGGAAGATGTCTCTCGATATCACGATCCCACGGTCTAAGTGTGTTCCCTACGCCTACTTGGTTCCTGGCTGTCATGTGGGACAAAAGTCCTCTTAATTCAGGCTCAGGCTAGGCGTTTGAGATATTAGACCGTCTCCTCATGTCGATCAACCAGCTTCCACCTTCCGCACCCTTTATACTTAAAAATCGTTTTTTTATACTCACCCGGGTTTTTCCAAGGGCGTCCAGCGACTCCGGGAAATCCTGCCGACTACGCCACTGTTAGCGTGAATGTTTTCTCAGAAGAATCACTCAACACTCAGAGTCGGTTCCAACGCCAATGCTGCCTTTATTAACGCTCAGCGGGGAGGAAGTTTCAGGACTGTATCCAGGCTTCTCTCCGTAGCCTGCCCTCGCGAAGTGTCTGTGTGCGGGCACTATTTCAAGTACGCACCCATCGGTTCGGTTAAACCCGCACTCGTCTAGCTCACCTCGGCCTACTGGGTGAGGGCATACTGTGATTTCCCCCTTTTGCTTGCAATTGTCAGCTCGGGCTGATTGATGACCTTGTTACAGGAGATAGGTTCTCTCCCTATCTCTTTCTTCTTGGGGAAATAATTGGTTTATTATTCTTATCCTGCATCCAAGGCATTCCTATAGTGGGCCTCACAGGGTCATTGCTCGGTCATTGCTTAGTCAATAGTTCACAGCTTGACTACCTGATTTCCCATCATGCCTGGGCAGCCATTTTGTGTGTGGCCACTTTAAACTTATATGAGTTTAGATATATTTAGCAGGTGCCTAATGCCTAGTGTTTGATATATTCTGCAGGTGCCTACCTCCTACAACACTGGTGAGCGACAACGGGCCATGTTTTACCAGTGGTGAGTTCAAAGAATTCATGACACGTGACGGGATCAAACATGTCACATCTGCCCCGTTTAAACCAGCATCCAATGGTCAGGCAGAGAGAGCAGTGCAAACCATCAAGCAAGGCTTGAAGAGGGTAACTGAAGGCTCACTGCAGACTCACCTATCCCGAGTCCTGCTTAGTTACCGCACAAGACCCCACTCACTCACTGGGATCCCACCTGCTGAACTGCTCATGAAAAGAGTACTTAAGACAAGGCTCTCGTTAGTTCACAGGTGGAGAGCAGGCGGCTTCAACAAAGTGCATACCATGACAGCGCAAATATGTCACACAAGATTGAAATCAATGATCCTGTATTTGTATTAAATTATGGACAAATCCCAAGTGGCTTCACAGCACTGTCGTGGCCAAACAGGGGAGCAGGGTGTTTTGGGTCAAACTTTCAAATAGACTCATTCACCAGAAACACTTGGACTAAATCAAACTCAGATTCATGGACTATCCTGAGCAACCCAATGTTGGAGCGGATTTTTGGACATATACTGGACCAGTGTACGGGACCAAACATTTGTTTTATTTTCCCCTTTAATGAATTTTGTAAGGGACAATACTGATGCATTATGCTCTAAACAGTTAGACTTTAAGGTATGCTGGCCTTGAGTTAATGGAGATAGGAAAGTGAGATAATGAACACTGGAGAGTTAAGTGCTGAGTATGTTTGTTTATACCGGTGTCAAAAGCCTGCACTTGTTTATACTGCCCTGTCACAATGCAGGATGGGTTATATCAAAAGTTTAGCCTTCGATAGTCAAAGCTTTGTAGTGCTAAAGCATGTGTTATAAAGTGACGTAATTTGTAAGTTAAAAGAACTTCACTGCAGATACCAATTTAAGAAGGGGTTCAAAGACAGGGGTCTTTAACACTTCACCCAAAGCTTTGTCTCCGATTTAATGAACCTCTCTTTATATATATTATACAGTCTCGGAAATATTTTTCCACAACAAAATGGCGTAGTCAGCAGGATACTGTCTGATCAGACGTGATCACTTAAGACAGTATCTGAAATCTGGTGTTAAAGACTGAAAAGAGAGGTGTACGGGCACAACGGGATAGTGTATAAGATACGAGTAAACAGATAGCGAGAAGAGGCTGACTAACCAGTTTGAGTTGTCCCTTTAGTAAATAAGGTCGGTGCGGAAGGGAACTGATCGATCCAACCTAGAGCCGAAAACTTCGGTGGTAAGGAAACACGCTAGGTTTGTTGCGAAGACAAAGGGTCTCCACAGAGTAGTCGTGTCCGTGAGTATTACAGAAACAAAGGGAGACGTCCGAGACTGGTGAACATGGAAGGTAAGGAAGGGAATGTAAAACGCGGGCTGCCTGGGTCATTAATGAATTCCTATCATTAATTGTAACTTGCGTAATTACGTAATGCCATATAAAAGCTGATAGTGACTATCTTAAGTGACATATGGATCCAGACATAAGCTTTGTTGAATGAAGAGAGACTTTTGTGAGTGTCTATTTTAAATGAAGAGAGTACTCGAGTAATTTTGACTGTGGAATGAATGAAAGCCTGTTTTAAGAAGGTGTGAAGGTGCCTGTTTTAGCTCCACCCACTCTTTCCAAACAGAGTGAAATGTTTTTTTTTTAACCCTTCGTAGTGTTGTCCTGTATGTGGGAAGTTTAAGAAACTGTGACCCTTTTGGTATTACATTTTAAGTTAGAAACAAAGGTGTGGATATATTCGGATGATAAGTTACGGAGCTAGGAAATGCACAAAGGATAGGTTTGTTGAACAAAAGATAAAAATACATGGTCCCGGTAGTAAAAAAAAAAGAATTTGACACGCTCACTTACTTGTCGAAAGAAAACATGCAATTGGGTTGAAAGACATAAATTTAGTCCAGGAATGAGATAAAGAATGCCTTTTAAAACGCTCCCATTTTCCTTTGTGTAAAACCTTGACACGAAAGCTTCTAGCTCAGTAAAAAAAAAAGAGTTTTAAATTTAGAAATACCTTCAGGGATTAGGTCAAACTCCTGGGCGAGTGGTGAGCTATCTGTGAAGGTGTAAAAGGGACTTTTGAAAAAGGCTAAAACAGTAAGCTTTCGCAGTTTAGAAATGAAAAAGATAAAGCAAGAAAAGGTCTCTGCCACGGGAACAGGAGGAGGGCAGAAAAGGGTGACTTGCCACAATACCCTATAAGACCTGAAGCTAGAACAGCGGTTGTAGAAATAGTAAAAGGGCTAGTGGAAAAGGGTATCTTAAAAGAAACAGTTAGCACCACTAACTCCCCAAAAAGGCCCAGGTAGGGAAATCCCAGGTCCTGTACCTAGGGTACTGCCTCTCAAGGGGCTGAAAGAAATGCCCTCGGACAGGAAAAAGGCTGTCAAGGACATGCCTAGACCAGTAACGGTAAGGGGGTGAGGAAGGTACTGGGCCTCTTTAATTACAGCCGGAACTTTATCCCTGATAAAAGGAGACCTATAGCCTATTACTCTACCACCGAAAGCTCGGTGGTGACTGGGTTATCCAGATGTATAGCAGCGCTAGATTGCACAGCTTGGGCGGTAAAAATTAAGCGAGCCTGTGGTGATGACTGGAAACATCATTCTCCACACCAAACACACATTGGTAGAAATGTTAAACACAGGAAAACTGAGAACCGTATCTAATATGAGACGGGCAAAGTGGGAAGCAGTCCTCTTAACACCCAACAAAGCGGTAACCATAATTAGGGATGTAGGAAACAACCCCGCAGAAGGTATGATGGGTGAAGGGGAACCCCACTTTTGCGAAGAGGTATGTGAGGATATGGAAGAGGATAGAATAAAAGACGCCCCCTTTCAAACCGCAGAACAAACCTTGTTTGTGGACGGCTCACGAAAATACGTAGAGGGACTACCTCGTACCGGATGGGCCGTAGTTAACCAGGATCTAGAGACAGTTGAATCAGGGCGAATTAATGGGGAGTCGTCAGCTCAAGTGGCAGAACTGGTAGCCCTCACCCGGGCACTGGAATTATCGGAAAATAAGATTGTTAATATCTATACGGACAGTAGATATGCATTCGGGGTAGTACACGATTATATGACAGCATGGGGGAGAAGGGGTGTTTGCGATTGAAAAAAAAGAATTTGAAGAGGTAAAAAAAACACTCTCCATTGATAATGATTTTAAATTATTAAAATTAAGTCAGTGCCGCTGGGGCCCGAGACGAACAGGTGAGTATTGAGAAACTACACCAGGACACTTCTGAGGAGGAAATAGGTATGTGGACAAAGCAGGGCGCAACGCAAGGGAAGGATAACGTTTGGAGACGAAATGACAAGGTAATGGCGCCTGAATGCATACAGAATACCTTATTGGACTTGCATCATGGCCTGTCTCATTCAAGATGAGAGGCCATGACCGGGAGTCTTGGGAAAGATTGGTGGTGGAAAGGTATGGGGAGAGATATTGCCAAATATTGCCATCGATGCGTTACGTGCGCACAATATAATCCAGGCAGGCCCATTAAAATTAAAATGGGACACCAGCCCCGTCCACGGGGGCCATGGGAACACGTACAAATTGATTTCACAGGTCCTTTGCCCCCATCCCATGGAAAAAGATATTGCCTAGTGATTATAGATCAATTTACCCGGTGGGTGGAAGCTTTCCCCACACGTGATTGCACTGCCTCAATAGTGGCAAGGATATTGACCGAGCAGGTGATTCCCCGATGGGGAGTGCCTCTTTAAGTTGATTCTGACCAAAAATTCACCGGAAAAAAAATTGTAAAAACAATATGCCAGCTGATGGGCATAAAACAAAAATTCCACATCCCCTACCACCCGCAGAGTTCTGGGATGGTAGAGCGCATGAACCATACCCTTAAGAACGCCCTGGCAAAGGCTATGCAAACGTCAGGAAAAACGTGGACAGAAGTATTACCCATTATATTGATGAAGTTAAGAGCCACGACAAACCGACAACCGGATTAACTCCTTATGAACTAATGACAGGAAGGGCGATGCAATTACCAGAGAACATCATAACAGGGGGGGCCGATGTAGGCCCATTAAAAGACAAAATAAAACGGTATGTTTTGGAACTAAGTACTCAATTAAAAGGGATGCGTAAATTAGTTAGGGACAATCAGGAAGAAAGAGATGCGGAAGCAGAGCTTACAAAGCTCCCTGAAGTTCCGTTGGTGGGAAGTCGCGTTATGGTAAGGGTCCTCTCGGGAAAACCGGGGTTTGCCTCAAAAATGGATAGGACCGTATGAGGTTATAATTAGCAGGGATACTTGTGCCTGCATCGATGTTAAAGGGAACGGACAGTGGAAGCATTGGACCCAGCTTAAGGTTTTTGAACCAGCCGTTTAGAACACGTATTAGTTGTTGTTGTTTGTCTATTTACAGATTGACAGCGAGAGATTCTTCAAGCAAGCCATACGGCTATTTTGCCTTTGACTATTTGTTAATTATAGAGTAATAAGATGAAACTATATATTGCGATCGGTGCGATTATCATAGTTCGTGTTAGGTCCGGCCTGCTAGTTAGACCGAAACGAGAGTTACCATGTGAATACCTTTTTGTACATGTCTTATGTTTATGCGCAAAATGAGAACTTTTCCAGTTGCTGGGTATGTTCGCACATCCCCATACATAGCAAAGGAGGCATCCCTTTGAGGTCAATCTCCCTTAACATTTCGGAAGTAGCAGAGTGGGTAATGCGACAAAACGGTACAGGGGAAGTAAATGATACTTGGAACCAGAGTGGGAATAAAGAAACGTGTAGATCGGGGGGTTACCTTTTGGATGCATTTGACGGATGGTACCAGCCAGAATACAATAGGTCGGTACGACCCCCGTTCCTGGTTTTGACCAACACCTCAGAAGTTGGAAGGCTCACCGCTGACATTTGTTTCACTAGAGACCTGACTGGTGAGGAAACAGGTTTTGTAGCAGGATATAGCAATTGTACGCAATACTTTAACCTCACCAGGTGGAACAACAAACCAGGGGTTCTTTGAAATAGAGGGTTTGAAGAATCAGACAAGTAGCCAGGACTGGGACCCTAAGATTAGGTGGCGACGGGGGCTGAGAGAGAGATAGGGATCGAATCTAACAGCATACAATGGCACTTATTTTGTGTGCGGGCATAAGGCCTACCCCTGGTTGCCTCAGAACTGGAGGGGGTCCTGTTATTTGGGATATGTGGTCCCTTTTGTCAGATGGGTACGTACTTTAGCAGAAGTACAGACACCAGGTCGACTAAGATGAGATCTTACCCCGGTAGAGAGGCTATTTGGGGTCATGATGCTCCCATTCGGGATAGGACGCACCATGGATGAATTACGTAACCTAGAGAGGGTACTGGAACAGATAGTTAACGACACTGCTGAAGCAATGGAGGGCATAACGGCTGAAATGGTAGCCATACGCACAATGGTACTCCAGAACCGAATGGCCCTAGATTATATACTAGCACAAAGTGGGGGCACAATGTGCCTTAATTGGAGCTGAATGTTGCACTTACATTCCCGATAATTCAGAAAACATAACCAACCTCGCTGATCACATAAGAAGGGAGGTAAAGAAGTTATCCACAACAGCAGGAGGATCTGGCTGGTTTGACTGGCTGTTAGGGGGATCCTGGGGGTCCTATCTTATGCATGGAGTAATTATTCTGGTTGTAATAATAATTACTTGCTGTCTGATTATCGGGTGTTTTAATATCTGCTGTAAAGTTATGATGGCTCGACTGATGCCAGTAGCCAGTGTAATCACCGAAGAAGAAGCACATCTGATGGAAATACCTGAAGACACCAAGGATAAAGAAACAGACGACGATGACACCGACCACGATCTTTGAAGGGTAGCCTAGAGCTACAGGCAAGGTGGACATACGGAACATCAGGGAAGTAACATACCCCAAAGGACGAATATATGCTACTATCATTGTGGTCATCTGGATTTCGTAAACATCCTCCAGGACCAAAAGGGGGAATATTGTTGGAGCGGATTTTTGGACATATACTGGACTAGTATACGGGACCAAACATTTGTTTTATTTTCCCCTTTAATGAATTTTGTAAGGGACAATACTGATGCATTATGCTCTAAACAGTTAGACTTTAAGGTATGCTGGCCTTGAGTTAATGGAGATAGGAAAGTGAGATAATGAACACTGGAGAGTTAAAAGCCTGCACTTGTTTATACTGCCCTGTCACAATGCAGGATGGGTTATATCAAAAGTTTAGCCTTCGATAGTCAAAGCTTTGTAGTGCTAAAGCATGTGTTGTAAAGTGACGTAATTTGTAAGATAAAAGAACTTCACTGCAGATACCAATTTGAGAAGGGGTTCAAAGACAGGGGTCTTTAACACTTCTCCCGAAGCTTTGTCTCTGATTTAATAAACCTCTCTTTATATATATTATACAGTCTCGGAAATATTTTTCCACAACACCACTTTGGACCCTGCCTATTTTGATCCCCCAACATACAAACCAGTGGCAACCGGCAGCACGAAACAGAACCCATCATCCACAGCAGCCCACCTGGGCCCAACACACCAGGTAGCCCAGCAAGGCCAACTGCACAACAGCCCACCTGGGCCCAACACACCAGGTAGCCCAGCAAGGCCAACTGCACAGCAGCCCAGCGAGGGCCCAACAAATGATTCAACAACACCAGCTTTCACACCAAGACGATCAACCAGGGCAAAAAGGGCCCCAGATCAACTCACATTGTAAATAGTTACACTATTGACTTTGGGCAGGGGGGAGGGGGGGGAGTATTATATATGTAAATTTGTATTTACTCTGTACAGCCACCAGAGGTCTCATCCCCTGGATTCCCAAGGAATCCCATAATCCCTTGGGAGCACAGTTATTTAAGGAGGCTTCACAGGTTGGAGAGGCACTCTGAAGACCTGCAATAAAAGACTAAGGTCACACTTTACTTTGAGCTCACATGTTCAGTCTGACTCTTTCTCCATCCATTACAGTTATGAGGTAGAATTTTTAAAGAAGTTATAAGGTAGTGTCTTAGTTTTGAAGAAGTTATAAGGTAGAATTCCTTTACATGTGGTTGTTGGAGGCTAATCATCACAACCCCAGGATATCGCTGCAGGAGTTCCTCAGGGCAGTGTCCTAGGTTGAACCATCTTCAGCTGCTTCATCAATGACCTTCCATCCATCATAAGGTCAGAGGTAGGGTTGTTTGCTGATGATTGCACAATGTTCTGCACCATTCATAATTCCTCAGATAATGAAGCAGTACATGTCAACATGCAATAAGACCTGGACGACATCCAGGCTTGGGTTAATAAGTGGCAAGTAACATTCATGCCACACAAGTGCCAGGCAATAACCATCTTCAGCAAGAGAGAGCCTAACCACTGCCCCTTGACATTCAATGGCATTAACATCACCGAATCTTCTACCATCAACATCCTGGGGGTCACCATTGATTAGAAACTGATTTGGACCAGCCACATAAATGCCATGGCTACAAGAGCAGGTCAGAGGCTGGGTATTCTGCAGTAAGTGGGTAACGTCCTGACTCCTTAAAGTCTCTCCAGCACCTCCAAGGCACATGTCAGGTGTGTGATTGAATATTCTCCACTTGCCTGGATGGGTGCAGCTGCAACAACATTCAAGAAGCTTGGCAACACTCAGGACAAAGTCATTTTCACCATCAGCTTAAACATCGACTCCTTCCACCATGTGGCTGCAGTGTGAACCATCTATGGGATGCACTGCACCAGCTCACGAAAGTTCTTCAACAGTACCTCAGAAACCCATGAGCTCCACTACCTAGAAAGACAAAGGCAGCAGGTGCTTGGGAACACCATCCCCTCCAGGTTCCCCTCCAAGTCACACACCATCCTGACTTGGAAATATATCACCATTCCTTCATCTTCGCTGATTCAAAATCCTGGAACTCCCTACCAAACAACGTTATGGGAGTACCTTCACCACACAGACTGCAGTGGTTTAAAAAGGCAGCTCACCACCGCCTTCTCAAGAGCAATTAGGGATGGGCAATAAATGTCAGCCTTGCCATCAATCCCCAATTTGCGAGAATGAATAGTAAAAAAAAAATGAGCACCCGATCAGATGGCTGTTGAGCAATATCCAATGACTGACACGAGCTGTAACGTTCTAGGTCACCATCAAAATGCATAATAAATACCTTTTGTTGGCATGTAGGTACAGCAGGCGGTGAAGAAGGCAAATGGCATGTTGGCCTTCATAGCTAGGGGATTTGAGAATAGGAGCAGGGAGGTCTTACGGCAGTTGTACAGGGCCTTGGTGAGGCCTCACCTGAAATATTGTGTTCAGTTTTGGTCTCCTAATCTGAGGAAGGACGTTCTTGCTATTGAGGGAGTGCAGCGAAGGTTCACCAGACTGATTCCTGGGATGGCTGGACTGACAAATGAGGAGAGACTGGATCGACTGGGCCTTTATTCACTGGAGTTTAGAAGGATGAGAGGGGATCTCATAGAAACATATAAGATTCTGACGGAACTGGACAGGTTAGATGCGAGAAGAATGTTCCCGATGTTGGGGAAGTCCAGAACTAGGGGACACAGTCTTAGGATAAGGGGTAGGCCATTTAGGGCTGAGATGAGGAGAAACTTCTTCACTCAGAGAGTTGTTAACCTGTGGAATTCTCTGCCGCAGAGAGTTGTTGATGCCAGTTCATTGGATATATTCAAGAGGGAGTTAGATATGGCCCTTACGGCTAAAGGGATCAAGTGGTATGGAGAGAAAGGAGGAAAGGGGTACTGAAGTTGAATGATCAGCCATGATCATATTGAATGGTGGTGCAGGCTCGAAGGCCCAAATGGCCTACTCCTGCACCTATTTTCTATGTTTCTATGTTACTCCTCCTCACTAAAAAAATTCTCTCAACAACATTGTTCACCGGAAATTGTTATTTAATAGTTTAAACTTTATAAAATGCTAAAAAAGTAGATTTTACTTTTGCGGCGCATTCCTCACTTGTTTTTCTTTAGAAACTACATCCATATACTGTCTGATTGTCACAGCACACTGTGGGTATTCTGGGCTCAAGTTTCGGACCCCCGCTAGAACGGCACACATTGGAGAGGCCCGCCTAATTTGTAGAACAGAAATTGCGGCAAATACTTACCTCGCGATTCTCGGATATATGTCCGGCCGTTTCCAGCTCGGCGCGGTGCAGCAGGAGCTGCTGGGGGCGGAGCTACAGCCCTGCGCCAAAAACAGTGTCGGCAGCTGCGCGCATGCACAACAGCTCCTGGCCCTCCCAGCGCATCCTGTCTCCGGGCGACGACCCTATCCCAGGCTACGTTGCCCCTATCCCGGGCCGAGTGGCCTGACAGCGCTTACCGCGTTGGCAGTGGGGCCCGCCCAACATCTTCTGGGTGCGGGCCCCGCCCGAAGTGACGTCGGCAGCAGCCATGGGGCCCGCCCGAAGTCCTGGGCGGCGGCGAGGCCCGCCTGACCGGCATCTCCTTGGGGGGGCCCCGTCCCAGCACACTGTTGGAGGGCTTTCCGGTGCTGCAGTAGGTGAGTAGAAACTTAATTTTTTATTTATTGATTGATTTTTTATTATTTTTTAAAATTTTTTTGTTTGATTGTTTTTTAAATTATTTTTTAATTTTTTTGATTGATTTATTGGTTGATTTATTGATTTATTTATCATTTATTATTAATGATAGCTTTTTATTTGTAAAAGTGAAGTGTTTAATGATTGTAAACTTCCCCCACCACCACCCCCCCATTTCTCATTCCTTTCGCCTAATTTCTAAAGTGTCGGCAAGGCTTTTCTGAGTGTAGAAAAATATACACTAACTCCATTCTAAGTTAGTTTGGAGTAAGTTTTCGCTGCCTAAACTTGCAAAACAAGTGTAAATGGCTGGACACGCCCCCTTTTGAAAAAAAAATTCTGTTCTACAATGAAAACTATTCTAACTCACTAAAACTGGAGCAAACTAAATGCAGAGAATTGTAATTTCTCAGATGCTCCATTCTAAACTAGTTGCTCCAAAAAAATAGGAACAACTCAGGCCGAAACTTGAGCCCAACAAATTAAGCCCTGCTGCAAGGATGTTTGATAAATAGGAAGGATGGAATTTAGTTTAATCTTTTCTTATGTTTAAGATTTCTTTCATTATTAAAATCCATACCCCTCTTACATCCTGAGATTTATTTCTTTATGTAGATTTGGTATATGAGAAATGTCAGTTGATGTTATCCCATTATTTGGCCCTTATTATATTCTGTCCATCCATAGTTAGGTGGCTGTATGAAATGCCTGATGCTACGTCCAGTGAAAATCCCAGAAATAGTGTCGGATGGCAGGCAGTTGGAGAAACTGCTCCCTCACTAACTCTGGAAATGCTGCTTTCCTGGCCTAACAAGAGAGGAAATGGGGAGCTAACATTTGTAATGTATGTAACAAACGTTACACCATTGTGAAAAAAAATCACTGAATTTACCCATCATACCTGCTGAAAGTTTCCCTGGCTTGGTCTGCCCTTCTATCAGAGCCTGGGGCTGGATGTTGAAATTTTCAGCTGCCATGGACAAATTCTATTAGTCTTTAAGGAAAGCGGAGTTTTACAGCATGCTTTGTGGAAATACATTGAGAACCATTTTCAACATCTGGCCAAATCAGACGCAATGTCGACTGAGCCTGTGCGATGCTCGCCCGAAGCCAGCATCATGAGGCTTGAACCATTTTTCTTTCTAGATCCCAAATGGCTTTATCTCACTGAGCTGGCTGGCCACTCTGGCTTGGGTGGGAGGGAGCCTTGCACGTGCTGGCACTGGGCTGGTGTTTTGTTGTGCACTCAGGAGAAGCAATCTACATAATTGCATGTGGTTAGACTGTGACAGTTGGGAAACTGGCATGGGTGTTCTCTTCAGCTGACAGATTTGATAGCTCTGGAGAAAATATCAAGTCTTTTCAGAGGCATGGGCCTCCAAATAAAAATACAAATCACAAAAAAGACAAATTTACAGATGTGTTTAATCATGCTATTGTGAGGGCCAGAAATTGGTGGACATACCGCCGCATACCACCCAAATCGCGAAATTCATCGAAAAATAGATATATACCAGCTACATACCGCCTGGCAGAAAATTCATCAGCAACATACCGCCCGCCCATGCACACCGTCGACATATCGCCCAAAATTGCAAAATTCATCACTTATCGCCGACATACCGCCAATCCTGAAGACCGCCCTGGAAAAGGTGATTTTAAGTCGATCTTCTGTTGGCGGTATGCATCTTTACCTGTAAAAAATGTTTTATCTCTCACCCCCCCCCCAGTCTCTCCCACTCCCCAGTCTCTTCTCCCCTCCCCCCACAGCGATCTCTTCCCCGCCCCACAGCGATCTCCCCCCTAAGCAATCTCTTCCCCCCACTACAGCGATCTCTCTCCAAGCAGCGATCTCCCCCACATCAGCGATCTCTCCCCCCCCCCACAGCGATCTCTCCCCCCCCCACAGCGATCTCTCCCCCCACCACAGCAATCTCTACCCCCACAGCGATCTCCTCCACATCAGCGATCTCTCCCCCCCCACAGCGATCTCTTCCCCCCACTACAGCGCAGCGATCTCCCCCACATCAGCGATCTCTCCCCCCCCACAGCGATCTCTTCCCCCCACTACAGCGCAGCGATCTCCCCACATCAGCGATCTCTTCCCCCCACAGCGATCTCTTCCCCCCACTACAGCAATCTCTCTCCAAGCAGCGATCTCCCCCATATCAGCGATCTCTCCCCCCCCCCACAGCGATCTCTCCCCCCACAGCGATCTCTCCCCCCCCCCACAGCGATCTCTCCCCCCACAGCGATCTCTTCCCCCCACTACAGCGATCTCTCTCCAAGCAGCGATCTCCCCCACATCAGCGATCTCTCCCCCCCCCCACAGCGATCTCTCCCCCCACAGCGATCTCTCCCCCCCCCCACAGCGATCTCTCCCCCCACAGCGATCTCTTCCCCCCACTACAGCGATCTCTCTCCAAGCAGCGATCTCCCCCACATCAGCGATCTCTCCCCCCCCCCCACAGCGATCTCTTCCCCCCACTACAGCGATCTCTCTCCAAGCAGCGATCTCCCCCACATCAGCGATCTCTCCCCCCCCCCCCACAGTGATCTCTCCCCTCCACAGCGATCTTCCCCCAAGTAATGATCTCCCCTGCCCCCACATCAGTGATCTCCCTCCACAGGTGTCTCCCTCCACATCAGCGATCTCCATCCACAGGGATCTCTCCCCACAGCAGAGAACCCACCCCCTCCATACCTGCACATCGCTCTCAGGCCGGCAGTCTCTGTGGATCCTCTCGGGGGTGGAGCTTCGCAGCAGCATGCGCGTGCGCACAACTCGGGAGCCGAAGATCCTCCCACCAAGCAGCGATCTCCCCCGCAAGCAGCGATCTCCCCCGCAAGCAGTGGCTACACTCCACCCCCTGCACTTCGTTCGGCATATTGCCAAGAAAAAAGTCACAAAAATCGCGCACACTCCACCCCAGCGGTACCCGGCGGTATGAAACGACATACTACCGGCATACTGCCGAGAAATGGGCGGACCATAGGTTCTGACCAATTTCGGCCTCATAATGCTTTATGGGCTAGATTTTGCACTTTTTTTTGCATGCATAACGCCCACTTAACGTCCATTTTACTGTTAAAATGGCATAATGCCCAGATATCGCCAATTTAGCCACAAAATGGAAAGTGACGCTCATTTTTCAGGCACTTATCACCGAGCACTACTTTCCCCATGTGCGTAACGCCGGGAAAAAATAATACCACCCGCCCACATTTTTGGGGTAGAATCATCAGAATGGGCGAAACCAATGCCCATAATATCGCCCAGCGTTACTTTCTGCACGTATTTAACGCCAAGATTCGATAATACCAACTGCCCACTTTATTTTGTCGATAAAGATCACATTTGACGAAACTAACACCCAGGAGATCGCCCAGCGTCACTTTAACCATCTCGCCCACAATATCGTTCACCCAAAAAACCGCCGGGAAAAAGTGAAACTAACCAGAACTACTCACAGTGGTATAGACCAATGTTTTAAATCACATGTCACATCATTTAAAAGGATGCTCTGCTTCAACCTCGGGGGAGTTCGGATGTACTCTGGAGGTGTTTGGAGGTGATGTGAACATCTGAACAAACATCTTTATCATACTGTGGACGATTGGAATTTAATAGGTGCCTTTGTCGGGACATTCATTCTTTGTGACCAATCAGTAGAAAACAGATAGCTATTGCAATGGGGCCTGTTCTTTCTCACCCTCTCTTGGTGACCAATTACATGCTGCAGACTCAAGATGGCAGAAGGTACGCTCCACAGCATCATGTGCCCAATGTAAGACATGCCAGACTGATGAGGAGGACCAGACGTTACAGCCCCCCGCAAGTACAGGGAGAAGCATTCTTACCTCAACTTGTCCGACACCACCTGCCTTCGGAGACTGTGCTTCCACAAAGAGGTTATCACTGAGGTATGCCAGCTCATAAGGTGAGATTTTCAGCCTGCCAGCACCATCAGTACTGCACTGTCCGTCGAGGTCAAGGTCACCGCGGCACTGTCGTTCTACACGTCGGGTTCTTTTCAGGCCTCAGCTGGCGACATTTTGCAGTATGTCCCAACATGCTACACATTGCTGCATTAGACAGGTCACTGAAGCCCTGTACACATGCAGGATGGACTTTATCAGCTTCCCTATGACCACGGAGGCTCAGACTGAGAGGGCTTTAGGATTCTACCGAATTGCTAACTTCCCCAAGGTGCAGGGAGCAATATACTGTACACACATCGCAATGTGGGCACCTTTTCAGGATGCTGAGGTTTTCAGGAACTGCAAGGGATTCCACTCCCTGAATGTGCAACTCGTTGTCGAACACCTGCAAATTATTATGGAAGTGAATGCTAAATTTCCGGGCAGCATCCATGATGCTCACATCCTGTGTGAGAGCACAGGTAAATAAGTCAGATACAATCAGCCACAAGGTCAATGCTGGAAGCTTGGTGACAAAGGATATGGCCTCACCACCTGGCTGATGACCCTCCTGCATGAGACCCACACCAAAGCCGAGAACCGATACAACGAGAGCCACAGAGCCACTCGCAATATCGTGGAGAAAACCATTGGAGTGCTTAAGCAGTGCTTTAGATTCCTGGACCACTCAGAAGGCGAGCTCCAATACCACCCTGAGCAGGTAGCTCAATTCATGGTGGTGTGCTGCATGCTGCACAACTTGGCTATCAGGAGGGGACAAGAATTGGCAGAAGGGTGTGACGGTCCACCTCAGGAGAGAAAGGAAGAGGAGGGCGAGGAGGTGGACGCTGACATTGGGCTAGACAATCAGGCTGATGCTGAAGCCATGCCCCCACCCCCCTGTAGACCACAGGAAAGGGCCCGTGGTGGCTTCAAACCTGCAAGAGTCTTACGTCAGGAGCTCATAAATGATCGCTTTGCTAGAAAGAACGTTGGTGGTATTTACAAAGCTGACACACCACTGGATGTGCAGCTCATACATCAATGGTGGGCATCACCTTGGTGACAGTTAAAATTTAAGTTGATTCAAGTTAAGTGTAATTATACCCTTTCATGTTAAGGAATGTGTGTAACGGTGCAGCTATCTGAGCCAATGCGCAACAAGGTAATGTTAAATAAAAAAATTGAATCCAACCATTTGTCTGAAATCATAAGTATATCTGTAAAAACCACCTCACCCCACCCCCGCCCCAGCCCACAACAAATTTATCACATTTACATCATTACAATGGTCCCCATTTCCAGCAAAACAGAACACAAATGCAAACCAACAAGGTAGCCCCCTCGCTCCTTGCCCCGGCCCTCCCACCAAAATAGCAGCAGCAACCTAAAAATATGCCCCAGACAACACCTGCGGCCATGCCTTCCTCCCCCCAGGTTCTCCTCCCCACCTCTACCCCTTCCTCTTCCCCTTCCCCATCTGACTCCAAGCCACCTGGCCAAGGAGCTCCTCAGGCGATGCTTCATTGGGGGGGGATAACGGCAGAACCTCTGCTTGGGCGGATACGGGAGAGGACGGCCCCGAGGTGAGAACATGCTCCGAGCCAGAAGCAAGATGTTGCTCCTGGCTCTAATGTGTCATTAGTAATGGGGGTGCGGCACCTTGGACCACAGGGAGCCCTCTGCCACCAGTGTTCCTGGCTATCAGCTCCAGGGTCTCCTCCATCCCTTCCATGTTATATATTATTTGTTGGACAAAAACTCGGTGCCAACTATGTTCTTGGTGCTTAGTAGACTTTTTGCTGCTGGTGAATCTCCCTCCTGCCTCCCACAACAGCCAAACAAGCACACACCACACCCACACACGCTTTCAGTCCCTCTCTGCTCCCTCTCTCTCTGTCTCCTCTTCTGCGCATGTAATGATGACCTCTTACCTCCTGAATCGCGGAAATCGAGTGTTGCCATGCCGTTGCTAAGGACGGTGACACTTTACGGCAGAAGGTCAGAGAGATTTAACGCTAACGCCCATTTCATATCGCTCGCAGTAATGCCCAATTTTTAAAATGGAGACTAGGGGGCTTTGAAAATGGGTGACAAGCCAGCGATCTGAAAACCCATTTTTATTGCCCACGTCGGAAATAACGCCCATTTTGACGATCTGCACAAAAGTGTAAAATCTAGCCCCAAATTTCTGGGCGTGAACTTAAGGCAGTAGCTCAATCTTGAGGTTCTGCTTTCATTCTGAAAATGCTCAGACTTTGTTATTACATTTTCTAACATCCTCAAAAAACACTCAGGTTGAATTACAGCCTTGAAATTGCCTCAGGTATCTACAATTCTGTTTGTATTATTAGCCAGATCCTGTGAGGTTTGATTGACAAATATTTGGTAGTTCAAATCCTTCACATTGTCATTAAACCTGGCATGCAGTGCCTCATGAGATTTATAGTCAAGTTGTTTGTTTCTGACAAAAAATACATATGAAAAAAAACTGAACATTTTCCCCCTTCAGTTTCAGCTCTAAGTGATTAGAGACCTCAGTACTGTACAGGGCTCATTCTATATGTTGTGCGACACACCCCCAAGTACTGATGTGTGACATTTCATTTTCCCAGGATGTGGCTTAATGCTCTCTAAATTAAGATTTTCAAATTGTGTTCAGTTTGCATTAGTTTGTGCTGCAGTTCAATGGAATTGGATTGTGATGGTAGAATAATAAATTAAAGGTAATTGTTAAAACTCATCCTGGGTAGAGCTGCGAGATTTGGCACCTTAACACCGGCAGCTAAGGCTGGTTTGGAAAAAGAAATGGTGGCCGTCTTGCTTCCGTCCACTTGCAGCACAGTTTGTGCTGTTCGCCATCTTGATGATGAGGACAATGAAGTCCCTTCTCCTAGAATACAGAACCTCTGTGATCTCCCGGATGCAGCAATCGACAGCGAACTGCAAGATTTTGCTATGTTACCTGTTCTAACCTGGACGGATCCGCTGGTGAAAAGATTTAGGGCCACGGTCACCTTGAGCAGTATTGGCAGAGCCGTCATCACCTTGCTCTAATCTGCAGGTTTGGTTCCAAGAGGGGGCAGAGTTCTCGTGCACATAGAAGTGTCCCTGAGGACACTAGGTGGATAAAGCCTCCTGCTGAGATTCCTCCTCCTCCTTCTGTGAGAAGCTTGTCTTCTTGCTCCCTCTGTTCAATCTCCCTGTCATGCTGCAGCGTGAGGAGGACTGAAAGCAGAACCCCATGTCTGGGAGCAAGTGGTGTAGTCAGAGACCTTCCAGTAATAGCTCACACCTTCCCAATGTCCAGCAGCATTCCCTGCACACTTTACCAACTTTACAAATGTCTTGCAGCAACCACGTACTCCTAGAAACTCTGCAAGAGTCAGTACAAAATCAATAATCAATTTACCTGCAAGTTGGGTGTATCCTTTTAAATAGTGCTGGTGAGGGATCCCTCGTTCAGCTGAATGCATGTTCGGCTGTGTTTGTTTAGGAGAGGGCCTTGAATGAAGTGGCGACATCCAAAATGGCAGGTCGTGTGTCCAATCAGTGTCACACGCTGACTGACGTTACGAATTGCATACTGCATACTGCTGGTGCACACACATCCTGCCCGCACTAACGACCTCACCAAGATGGCGAACAACATAGGCCATGCCGGAAGAAAGGGCAGAAGAAAGGCAGATTCGAATTTTAAAATCAAAAATAGCCATAACCCCCTACACTAAAGTACCGAATTTCGCAGCCTAGGTCCCTAATCTCTGCTCACTACTTTTCCACAGCAACTAGCTTGGTCCAGATATAAAATAATCAGCAAGGCTGGAGGGGAGGAAGAATTGGACCTACATGTCTTAATAATTGGCATTTTACATTGGTATACCAGCACACTCCTTGCCACTCAAATATTTACTTCAGATACAACTAAAGATAACACACAGAACGTGAGGTTATTGCTCTCAAGAACATTTCCCACTCATTTGTAATGCCGATTTAACTGACTGGATTGTGACTCGGAGTGGCTTTTTTGTTCTTTTTGGTTTAATTAAGCCTAGAATTGGCACTGAATAATGTTATTGTACAAACATTTTAAAGGCCGATATCAAGTTTCCCTCTCTGTTATTTTAATAGAGGCATGAACATGTTTATTTTAAAGGATTGCACCTCTGCTAAACGAGCAGAGAGAGCAATTATTATGAGTGCATGAAGTGTGCATACAATAACATTCTCCAACATTATTAATTTTGATTCTTCACCAGGCTGGGAATCAGTTTTCTCCTTTAAGTCTACAGTGATAGAAAATTTCCTCTTTTTATTTATCCGTTAATGGGATGTAGGCATCACTGGTGAGGCAAGCATTTATTGCCCATCCCTAATTGCCCTAGAGAAGGTGATGGTGTGCCACCTTCTTGAACCACTGCAGTGCGTGTGGCGAATGTACTGCCATTGTGCTGTTAGGGAGGGAGTTCCAAGATTTTGAGCCAGCAACAAAGAAGGAACAGCAATAAACTTCCAAGTCAAGATGGTGTGTGACTTGGAGGGGAACTTACAGGTGATGATGTTCCCATGAGCCTGCTGCCCTTGTCCTTCTAGGTGGTAGAGGTTGCAGGTGTGGGAGGTTGTTGGGGTAAAAAGAAGACTTCTCTTCTTCAAGGTGGACTCCCTGATATAAGGAATTGACACCCGCCCGTAAAGCAACTACGGAATCACTCATATTTCTATGTTTCTATGTTTCTATGAAACCTCAGTTCAACTGGTTTTTATTCAAGCATGCAGGGGAGGAGTTCACGGATGAATCTTCTAAGAACAGAGGTTTTAAAGCTACAGCTATACATTTTCCGAGGTGTGCGACCCTCATACAAAACCACCGATTGGCCTACTGCCATCAGCGAAGTTACATTGAGTTGTTGACCCTTATCAGTCTGGCTCTGAGTGGTTCCCCCTACCTGTGCATCTCCCATCACATGTCACACTTCCGGAATGTGTTGTTCAGTGGTGTCAACTTTGCCTCAGTTCATGACGTGTGAATTAACCTTGTTTCCCAGGGTTTGCTATCTTGTTCCCAAACACCTGCTTTCTTATCCCTTTCCCAAGAGAACTCCAGTCAAAATGTTCTTGTTCTCATGAGATTCAGATGTTGCTACAATCTATGTTTCTAGACTGTTGACTCCCTCCTGTCCTTGGTGGATGTTGTTCTGTACTAAATGTAAGTTTCCATCAATCTGTATTAAGGTTAACACAACGGATGGCTCATTAACCAGCAAGCTTTGTTGCATAGCAAGCTTTGCTGCTTCCCCTTCTTAAAACCCATTGTAAGCGAGTGTTATAAGCTTTACATACATAAGCGAGTTTTACATAAAATCTGTCAATTTACGATATATTACAATTCCTACCGTAAGGTAGAGGAACTCCCGATTCCTCAGAACATCCTAACACTGATAAGCCGTACAATCTGGACCATGTGTCGGATCAATTCACTCCCTTCAGTATCCACTTTAGTGACCATCTATCTGTCTGTCTACTTCCACTTTAGTGACTGTATTTTATCCCCTTACAATTATTCTATACTCCTTACAATCCCCCCTTATGGCCCTTGCCCAAGATAGGCCATTTCCCAATTAATTCCTCACGGGTGAGCCTCCACGGTTGAGTTTTCGCTTGGGTAGCGCTACTTCCCGAACTGCAGTACCCACCTGTCAGCTTTCTCATCAAGGTTATACAAGCTAAGTCCTTTCGGCAGGACTGCCTAATTTCCCTTTATTCAGTGTTTTAACTATAGTTTGTACTATGGCTTGCCTCTTACGTCAGTTACACTTTTTACAGGCTAACAATAGCAAGATTACCAATATGATCCCTTGCACTACAACCAGTACATGTGAAACTATCCGTATCCATGGATGCACTTGCACATTGAGTTCAGCATTTCCTCAGTGTCGTTTCACAGTTTGTCTGTATCTTCCATCAGGACTATATATTTCAGTCTTTGTTCCTCATTCAGTTCGGGTATCGGTTTTACTTGCGGCCCAATGGCCTTCTCATACCCTTCTCGGATAATGTCTATCATTGTCCCATGGATGGTTTCTTCCTTTAGTTCAGGGTTTATAAATTATCCATTTAAATATGTCTCATCAAGCGGAGTAAAGTAGAAGTAAGTATTCATGATGGTGCATGAGATATCTCCTCCCTTATTTGTGCCCATCATCTCAGTCACTGTGGTGCTCACACACCATTTCCCATTTCCTCGTGGAACAGCGGTCGTTTTGTAGTCTCATGTTAGCGGGGGGGTGATACTCAAAGTGCACCCGTCAATTTGGCCATATCCACAGTCATCTTTGATCATTCGTAGTGGACCTCGATGTAAAACAACTTGGTTATTTTTATAACAATCATCTATGCTGAAACTCTTAATACTGTTGTTCTCTTTAATTACATATCTGGATAGGTCATAGTAACGCATGCGAGTTTGATTTCTTATTTCCCCTATATTGTCTGTTTGGTATAGGGGATCTCCCTTTGTCACATCATACTGTGGTGTTGATAGTACAAAACCTATTATATTTAAATGTCCAGTTACACATCTGACCTTTGGAACCCAAGCATGACTGTTTCTCCTCACCTCGCATGCATGAGTCATGTTATTATCCAAGGTCCAGTTGGTAAATACATCAAGTGTTATCCAATCCGGCACCTTTCCATTTTGGAGTTGCTCTAGGTTATGTTATATACCACTGAGTAACCATGCTCCCTACCCTGTGTAAACTATTTCTGTCTGTATGGTTCTGCTCAAGTTTCTTTCAGCTCTATTTATCAAATTTATAGTTCTGGCGTGGTCTTGCAACATGTGGGCCACTTGTAACAATTCCCTCTCCGCGCCACTACCCAGTTGTGCCTGTACCCTTTCATTATCCTCATCCCTATCCAACAATCCCTGTAAGGTTCATGTTAGGGCGTTGATCCGATCATCTATCGTATGCAGGTCTATAGTGTTTACCGTCGCAACTCCCGCTGCGTATCCCGCGCCTACCATTTCTAGTATCCCTCTTTTTCCCTGGTCCCGCTTTTTACCTGACCCTCTTTCCACTTTAAACTTCATGGTTTTTGATTCAGGGCCTTCAAGTCTTCGCAGAGTCAGGATTTTGTACAGGCTTCTAGTGTTTGACCCGCAGAAGTTGGGGATGGTTAAGTCTGTTAAATTTAGGAATACCGTAATTATTTGTTGACGTACCCTGAAGTGTATCTTATCCTTGATTTGCTTTATTTTCCATTCATCTGCACCCCTCTTTCCTGGCTCCTTGTTTCCCCTTTAGTATAAAACATACTGCAGTCTTATTCACCGTAAGCGTTATTCCCTTATCCGACCCTTCGCTATGTTATCTTATGCCCGTTATTCCGACGCGCCAATTTAAGTCCACTGTTGCCCCTACCGTCAGCATTCCTGATTCTTTCTCACAACTAATAGGGTCCTATGTCCTCGCTTCCTGTAAGACCTGGCAATCTCATAGCCCTTCCGGTCATTAGTTCAAAGGGTGTCAGTCCTGTCGTCCGACTAGGGGTTGCCCTGAGTTTCATTAGTACTCGGGGTAACATGTCTACCCATCCCTTCCACCACCAACATCTGGACCTCGAGCTTATCATGTTGGTTCTACCTGTATGGACACACCCATGGTATTTAGTAGGCTCCCCTGGATGCATTCCGGGGCCACCACATTCCCATCTTTCCTCCAAGTTTGCAGATGACACTAAACTGGGTGGCGGTGTGAGCTGTGAGGAGGACGCTAAGAGGCTGCAGGGTGCAGGGTGACTTGGACAGGTAGGTGAGTGGACAAATGCATGGCAGATGCAGTATAATGTGGATAAATGTGAGGTTATCGACTTTGGGGACAAAACCACGAAGGCAGAATATTATCTGAATGGCGGCAGATTAGGAAAAGGGGAGGTGCAATGAGACCTGGGTGTCATGGTACATCAGTCATTGAAAGTTGGCATGCAGGTACAGCAGGTGGTGAAGAAGGCAAATGGTATGTTGGCCTTCATAGCTAGGGGTTTTGAATATAGGAGCAGGGAGGTCTTACTGCAGTTGTACAGGGCCTTGGTGAGGCCTCACCTGGAATATTGTGTTCAGTTTTGGTCTCCTAATCTGAGGAAGGACATTCTTGCTATTGAGGGAGTGCAGCGAAGGTTCACCAGACTGATTCCAGGGATGGCTGGACTGACAGATGAGGAGAGATTGGATCAACTGGGCCTTTATACACTGGAGTTTAGAAGGGTGAAAGGGGATCTCATAGAAACCTATAAAATTCTGACAGGACTGGACAGGTTAGATGCAGGAAGAATGTTCCCAATGTTGGGGAAGTCCAGAACCAGGGGACACAGTCTAAGGATAAGGGGTAAGCCATTTAGGACTGAGATGAGGAGAAACCTCTTCACTCAGAGAGTTATTAACCTGTGGAATTTCCTGCCGCAGAGAGTTGTTGATGCCAGTTAGTTGGATATATTCAAGAGGGAGTTAGCTGTGGCCCTTATGGCTAAAGGGATCTAGAGGTATGGAGAGAAAGCGGGAAAGGAATACTGAGGTGAATGATCAGCCATGATCTTATTGAATGGTGGTGCAGGCTCGAAGTGTCGAATGGCCTACTCCTGCACCTATTTTCTATGTTTCTATGTTTCTATACCCGGTCAGTCCCTTGTTGGGCTCCTCTCTGCTTCCACCCCTCCTCTCCCTGTGGAGTGGCTTCTCTCTGTACCTTAAGCATATTTACTTTCTCAGGCCCGATTGTACATGTTCCAACCTGGGCTTCCCCAGCCAATGTACCTGTCTCCGCTACCCGCTTGGCTGCCTCATTTGCCCATAATCGCACATGCTTGGGTACGAAGGAGGCTTCTTCTAATTTCTTAACAATATCTTCATGTTTTATTGGCCCTCCTCCTGAGGTCAAGTATCCCCGTCTAATCCAGGCTATCATATAATCATGCACTATTCCAAAAGCACACCAACTGTCTGTATAGATGTTTACTCTTTTTCCCTTAGCCATCCTCAGAGCCTCGGTGAGAGTCACCAATTCAGCCACTTGAGCCGATAGGCCCCCTTCTAGCCATCCCTCCCTTCTAACCTGTCCGCTGCTATCTACCACATCCCATCCTGTCCGTGGTGTCCCATTGATATAGCGCCAGGACCCATCTACATATAGATCCATGTCTGCCTCCTCAAGCAGGGTTTCACTAGCCTGGCTACTTCCCTCATCTTCTCCTGTTGGGCTACACTGATGCTCCTCTCCCTCCGCAATGATACACCCAGCAGGGTTGTTACAGTTATCTTTTATTATTGTTACCATCTCGTTGGGGGGTAAGAGCATTGCTTCCCACCTAGCCCTTTGTGCGTCAGATACCGTTTTTAGCCTTCCTGTGTTAAGCAATTCTACTAGGTATGTAGGATAATGCATCCTGACATTACTATTGGTTCGCTAATTCTGATGGCCCACGCAGCACAGTCTAGGGCAGCAATGCACCTCAACAGTCCTGCAGCTACAGGTTGCGGTTTACCTGAGTAACATGCCACTGGCCTATGTCTGTCCCCATGTATTTGAGTCACTGCCGCGTTATAATGATCATTACTGTGGTAGGTATAGATATGGAAGGGCCTATTCTGGTCGGGTAATCCCAGGCTGGAGCACTTGTGAGAGCTTGTTTTAACTTTACAAATGCCGTTTCCTGATCAGGGCTCAAGTCCACTAGCTATTGGGAGGGTTTCCCCCCTTTGGCCAAGTCCTGTATAGGTTGGGACACCTCAGCATATTCGAGGATAACATTTCGGCAGTAGTTGAATAGCCCTAGTACCTGCCTGACCCCTTTCACGGTCCCTGGCCTTGGCACTGATCTGGTTGGGATGGAGTGTAGATGTTTTTAGTATAAGAGGTGTTGTAGTTGTGTAGGGTGGACTGGTTGGGCTGGGTTCTCTTTGCCTTTCCGTCATTGTTCATAGGTTTATATGTAACCTTTAGGGATGCTGACCAAGGGCAGTGCGGCGTTGTGTCAGCCAGCGTGGACACGATGGGCCGAAATGGCCTCATTCTGTGCTGTAAATATCTATGTTTCTTTATGTTTCTAATAGCCTCCTTTCTGTCCTTGGCTTGGGCATGTGTCTTTTCCCTTGTGTTATGATGTATCCTAGATATGTCATTTCACTCTTTCCATATTCTTTATAACCGTTACAATTTATTTAGTTTCCTTCTGGCACGTGGGAAAACATTCACTTCCAATTAAGAAACCCAAATTAATACTGTCCAGTATTTTTTTAAATTTCATGCAGCAATGCTAAAGTTGTTTGGTGAACTAAATAAAACAGCTGTCAGTGGAAAGGGTTAACTCCTTTGCAGGTTTGTAAGAAGGCATGACGTCATTACGTGACTTCGCGTAATTCTTTTTTAAAAACCTTTCCCGATATGAGAGACAAGTGCTCGCAATTCATCTCGATTTTAAAAAGGTTTTCAAACCCGACATTTAAATCTTCTTTACTGAAGTAGAAACTTTCCCGTAATTTAAAATAGCATTTTCCAAACAACCAAACGGCAACTTTTATTTTTCCTAGCAAAACTCATTATCAACATAGAGTGTCTTTTATCTCTTTTCCAATGTGGTGAAAGTTTCATATTCACACTTTGAAACAAAACCGAAATTTCACCATTGCCACCATGAAAGTCCGGTTTTCATTGGTTAATTATCCTCAAGAATCCAATTAAACCAATATCCTTTTCTTAGCCAATATGTTATTAACTGAACACAACACAGAGCCGACGAAATTGTTAATTTAAACTACATAAGACAATCGCAATTTTTTTTACTCCAATTAAAACGTTCAATTTGTTTTTCTTTTAACAACTGTAACTTCAAGCTTGAGGTTTTATCTTTTGTTAAACAACCCCATCCTTTGTGCATTTCATGTCCGAAAAGTGGAGGAGCTAAAACAGACATACAGACAATCATTTCTCTTTTACAAAACCGGCTTTCAGACAAATGAAAAATTCATTAACTCCCACCTCAATTATTCCACAGTCAAAAAAACTTCCACACAAACATTTTAATTTAAAGACAGACATTCACACCAAATTTTCATTCAACAGAGCTTATTTTTCTCTTTCTCGGCACAAAAGCTAAAGCTTCTGTGTTGGTTTTATTTTTCAGCAACTTATCCTTGCATGCCATTTCTTGTCTGGGTATGTCTAGCCCTCTACCAGATTCCGTGTATTGTTTCCAAGCCCTTGGACTCCTCTAACGTCCGGCTGGACTAACAATACTGATTGCCTCCCTAATCTGGTTCCTTGGCAACCTTTCCTGCTAGCATTTATACCCGAGACCCTTCTGGTCCATATATCAGAGACTTCCCTGGTATTCATTCCATCCCACTGACCAGATTTTCCTAAAGATCCTGGAGTCAGCACCTACCGCCCCTTCTTGTTTGTGCCGCGCATGATCAATACAGGCTTATCCTTGTTTTATTATCGTGTCACCCATCACGCTTCAGGACATACATTCCTATCCTACCTCAGTCGTCGTCGTTCTGTGGTTCGCTATAAATTCTTTATACAGATTACCTCCTTCCCTGTCAATACTATAGCTCTGCAGGTGGTACAAAAAAGAATACTCACTGTAATAGCTGCCACATCGTCCGGCTCGCAGCGCCAAATGTTGGGGTAAAAAGAAGACTTCTCTTCTTCAAGGTGGACTCCCTGATATAAGGAATCGACACCCGCTCGCCCGTATAGTGACCACAGAATCACTCAGATGAAACCTTGGTTCAACCGTTTTTTATTCAAGCATGCAGGGGACGAGTTCACAGATGAACCTTCTAAGAACAGAGGTTTTACATCTACAGTTATACATTTTCTGAGGTGTGCAACCCTCATACAAAACCATCGATTGGCCTACTGCCATCAATGAAGTTACATTGATTTGTTGACCCTTATCAGACTGGCTCTGAGTGATTCCCCCCACCTATCCATCTCCCATCACATGTCACCTTTCCGGAATATGTTGTTCAGTGGTGTCAACTTTGCCTCAGTTCCTCATGACGTGTGAATTAACCTTGTTTCCCAGGGTTTGCTATCTTGTTCCCAAACACCTGCTTTCTTATCCCTTTCCCAAGAGAACTCCAGTCAAAATGTTCTCGTTCTCATGAGATTCAGATGCTGCTACAATCTATGTTTCCAGACTATTGACTCCCTCCTGTCCTTGGTGGATGTTGTTCTGTACTGAATGTAAGTTTCCATCAGTCTGTATTAAGGTTAACACAACGGATGGTTCATTAACCAGCAAGCTTTGCTGCGTAGCAAGCTTTGCTGCTTCCCCTTCTTAAAACCCATTGTAAGCGAGTATTATAAGCTTTACATACATAAGCGAGATTTACATACAATCTGTCAATTTATGATGTAATAAATCCCTACCATAAGGTAGAGGAACTCCCGATTCCTCAGAACCTCCTAAAACTGATAAGCCGTACCATCTGGACTATATGTCAGATCAATTCACTACCTTCAGTATCCACTTTAGTGACTATCTGTCTGTCTACTTCCACTTTAGCGACCATATTTTATCCCCTTACAATTCTTCTATACCCTTGTGGAAATATCAGAAAGGTTAGTTCAGACCTGAGGTCTAAAAAACTAACAAGCTCTCTTGCACAAAAAATACAAGCAGACGTTAACCTCAGGGTCAATGAGATAAGGGATGCATCTGAAATAATAAAGCCAAATGCCAATTAACAAAGTTCCAGTAGTTGCTAACGACCGAACAAAAGGTCAGGCTAGAAATAACAAATTGAAGACCAATGGATAGGAGGGAGTCACCCACCATCACAGGGCCAGCTGTGGCCAAGGCAGGGGGGTGATAAGAAAGATTCCGAGATCAAATTAATGGTCGCACTTGAGAAGGGAGACTCTCAACTTGGTAATAACTTTTGGAGGCGAGAGACAAGTTGAGATAGCAGCAGAACGTCTCTGTATCTTGCAGAAACAAGCAGGCAATTAGTAGCACCCTATACGGCTAACAAAGGGACAAAAAAGGTATAAAAATGGACACTTTGGGACAGTCCGTAGTGAGAACCCGGGACTAACAGTCAACAGAAGCAGGGACCAGGGAGCGACCCTTGAAGGAACAGTGTCAGACCGGATTGATCACCCGGGACGTATTGGGTAACTATGTTGTGTGTTGAGTTAAACAGAGTTGAGTTACCAGTGTGTTGAGTTAAACAGAGTATTTTTTAGCGGCAAGGAACACCTTTTGGAACACCTTGTTTGCAGAGTTGAACAGAGTTGAGTTAAACAGAGTTGAACAGACAGAGTATTTGGAGTGGAAAGGAACATCCTTTGGAACACCTTTCTGCAGGGTTAAGCAGAGTTGAATAGAGTATAAGTAGTGAGTCTTATACTTCTTTTGGATTAAGTAATTGTAGAGTATAAGTGGTGAGTCTTATACTTTTGTATTAAGTAACTATAGAGTATAAATAGTGAGTCTTGTACCTTTTCTGTATCGAAGAATTATAGAGTATAATTAGTGAGTCTTGTACTTTTCCTGTATTAAACGAACATTAACGCTACTGTCATTTGTCTAGTGTGTAATTTGGTATTTAACTCAGGAACCATCGCAGGCAACTACTAGTCACATGACTAGCGAAATTGCCGCTTGCGCAAGACCCTTTACAGAGGTGGTGCCAAAGAAGCCTTTTGCAGCCACAATGCGCCCCTGATGGTGGGAGTGAAAGTTGAAGGTGGTGGATGGGGTGCGAATCAAGCGGACTGCTCTGTCCTCGATGGTGCCGAACGTCTTGAGGGTTGTTGGAGCTGCAACTCGCCAAGACTTCTTTTACAGCATCTCCCAAACCCGCTCAACCTCATCCTGCTATGCCACTCATTACATCCCCATCACATCCCTTCCCTACCCTACTCCTGCTTATCCTTACTCACACCAACTTATCTTGCACCTCTCTCTGTCTACATTATCACATCCTCATCTCACTAGCCACCCCTCACACTCATCATTGTCCAATCATACCAACTAATAACACACAAGGGTAGGCACTTTGGTCTTTTAGCCAATGTTCATGTAGAGTTTCTGCTAATGTGTTGTAAACATTGAAATTGTTATTTTCAAGACTTTGCATTCTTGGACAGATTTGTGTGCACTTTTGAAAGTGGCTTAGAGCTGTAGTGAATGGTGAGACATAATGGTACCCCTCGCAATGGTAATGAGTGTGAAAGGAATGGCTTGGGCATTGCAGAGATGCTTCATGGTGCTGGTGTGGGGTGATGCCAACCTGGTGCATCATGTGGCAGCCAGGGTGTACAGCATCAAGTGAAGTAAATCTGACCATGGTGAGGCCATCGCTGGCCTCCCGGGCAGCAATGTGGTCAGGTGCTGATGCCCTGTGTCCTGTGCAGCATCAGATGATTGCGGAGAAAGTTGTTATTGTTGGTAATGCGGGTGTGCCGAGTGATATTGGTGTTGGGGCTGATCATGGTGTGATTCTGAGGACCAAGGTGAGATTTTTTTCAAGGGCACCAATGCTGATGCAATAGATGGCAGCTGAAGTTGAGATGGCAGAAGCAATCTGTCAAAAATGAGAGAGGTTACTCCAAGGAGGTAATACTGGATAGAGAGTTCACTGCAAACGCTTTATGTCATGTATGTAACCATCATGCAACGGTAATCTTCATGTAACTGTAACCTTCATGCAACTTCTGTACACTGTACTTATACCCTAGAAATGCACATCCCAACCATAGGGGGTGAACTTGTGGGAGACACTCCTCACCTGGGTTTCCAGGTATAAAAGGGGAGGTCCCACCCAGGGTCTGCACTCCTTGGTCCTGAGAATAAAGGTTAAGGTCACGTAGTGACTGTGTCTGCAGTACATGCCTCGTGTGAGTTTGTAGTACGGTGCAGGGACATCACATTTGGCGACGAAAAATAGGCATCACCGAACCACGAGGATGGCCACCGGTAGCACAGAGGAACGTTACTGTGTGCGTGAGGACTGGGCCGACTTCATGGAGAGACTCCAGCAGAGCTTTGTCACGAAGGACTGGCTGGGAGCGACAGCGGCTGACAAGCGGGGGGCGCATCTACTGACCAGCTGTGGTCCACAGACGTATGCGCTGATGAAAGACCTGCTCGCACCCCAAAAGCCAGCGGACAAGTCCTTTGAAGAACTCAGCCAGCTGATCAGTGAGCATCTCAAGCCGGCGAGTAACGTACACATGGCCCGGCACCGGTTCTACACACACCAGCGTTGGGAAGGACAATACATCTCGGACTTCGTTGCGGACCTGCGGCGCTTGGCCAGTTCACAGACGCCTGCAGGGGGGAGATGTTAAGGGACTTTTTCATTGAAGGCATTAATCATGCCGGGATTTTCAAGAAGCTCATAGAGGCCAAGGACTTGACTTTAGAAGGGGCGGCGTTGATAGCTCAGACCTTCATGGCAGGGGAAGAGGAGACCAAGCTAATTTATGTGCGCAGCCCTGGTGCCAACGTGGCGATGGACCAGGAAGTTAACATTGTGAATGTGGCTAGAGACCCCACAGGCAGGCAAGGGTATTTCGAAACCACCCAAGCAGCAACAGACTCTAGGGTGGGCCCGCAACAGAGACAAGGGAAGGGGATCGGCAATTCACGCTATCACGAGGAACAATACGTCCCGCGATGAGACCATTAACACCCACCATCAGAGTGCTTAGAAACAACCAAATGGGCAATCAGAGAGGAATGGCTGGTAACAGTCCTTTTGTTAACAACAATCTCAGCTCATGCTGGAGATGCGGGGGTAGACATACTGGGAAAGGCTGCAGGTTCCAGCAATATACCTGTAAGATTTGTAACGTCAGTGGACACTTGGCCAGGATGTGCAAAAAGGCTGTGGCGAGGCTAATCTGTGAGATAGAGGAACCAGACGAGGGGTCTGCAATGCAGGATGATGCCTGGGGAAAAGCCATGGATGCTGAAGTTCAGCGGGTTCACGTGGCTGACGTCCACAGCTCATACACTAAAACGCCACCCATGATGATGAAAGTTTTATTGAATGGCATCCCGGTGCACATGGAGCTGGATACGGGAGCTAGCCAGTCACTTATGAGTGCCCAACAATTTGAGAGACTATGGCCACACAGAGCTAGCAGGCCCAAACTGGAATGCATTGACACGCAGCTACGGACGTACACCAAAGAGATCATCCCAGTGCTAGGCAGTGCAAACTTGGTGGTAACACATAATGGATCACAGAACCGGCTGCCACTCTGGATCGTCCCGGGAAATGGCTCCGCGTTCTTGGGGAGGAGTTGGCTAGCTGAGATGAATTGGAAATGGGGGGATGTGCACGCCATTTCATCTGTGGAGCGAAGTTCATGCTCACAGGTCCTACAACAATTCGGGTCACTGTTTCAACCCGGTGTCGGAACGTTCAAGGGCACTCAAGTAGTGATACGCATCACTCCGGACGCCAGACCAATGCACCACAAAGCCAGAGCGGTGCCGTATGTGATGCGTGAGAAAATTGAAAGTGAATTGGACAGGCTGCTCAGAGAGGGCATAATTTCGGCCACTGAATTCAGCAACTGGGCAAGTCCCATCGTTCCTGTCCTTAAAGCAGATGGCTCGGTCAGGATTTGTGGTGACTACAAAGCCACCATCAACCGAGTGTCACTGCAAGACCAATACCCGCTCCCGAGAGCGGAGGACCTTTTTGCCACGCTGACAGGTGGAAAGCTGTTCACAAGGCTGGACCTCACTTCGGCCGACATGACTCAGGAACTGGCTGAAGAATCCAAGCTTCTGACCACCATCACGATGCACAAAGGATTATTTATCTACAACAGGTGTCCGTTTGGCATTCGTTCAGCGGCTGCCATCTTTCAGCGGAACATGGAAAGCTTGCTCAAATCCATTCCTGGAACAATCGTATTCCAAGACGACATCCTTATAAAGGGAAGAGACACCGAGGAACACCTCCACAACCTGGAGGAGGTGCTACGCCGACTGGACCGGGTAGGCTTGCGGCTGAAAAAGGCCAAGTGTGCCGCAGAGGTCGAGTTTTTGGGCAGGAGGGTTGCCGCAGACGGGATCTGGCCCACTGAATCAAAAACGGAGGCGATCCGCCGGGCGCCCAGGCCCGGCAACACATCGGAGTTGCGATCATTCCTGGGACTTTTGAACTATTTTGGGAACTTTCTGCCGAACTTAAGCACATTGTTGGAGCCATTACACATGCTCCTGCATAAAGGTTGTGAATGGCTTTGGGGGGACTGTCAAGAACGGGCTTTCAATAAGGCGAGGAACCTGCTGTGTTCGAACAAATTGTTGACTTCGTATGACCCCTGTAAAAAACTGGTTTTAACGTGCGATGCATCGTCCTACGGGGTTGGATGTGTGTTGCAGCAGGGTAATGATGATGGCCGACTCCAACCGGTGGCTTATGCCTCCAGGTCACTCGCCCAGGCAGAGCGTGGATATGGCATGGTCGAAAAGGAAACACTCGCTTGTGTTTACGGTGTGAAAAAGATGCACCAGTACTTTTTCCGTAGACGGTTCGAGCTAGAGACGGACCACAAGCCGTTAACATCCCTGTTGTCCGACAGCAAGGCTGTCAATGCCAATGCGTCAGCTTGCATACAGTGATGGGCTCTCACGCAGGCTGCGTATGACTACACCATACGGCGCTGGCCAGGCACCAAAAATTGCGCTGACGTGCTCAGCAGGCTCCCACTAGCCACCACCGAGGGGGCAGCAGAGCAAAGCGCTGAGATGGTCATGGCCGTTGAGGCTTTTGACACCACAGGCTCCCCCATCACAGCCCGCCAGATTAAACTCTGGACCAACAGAGACCCCCTCCTATCCATGATAAAGAAATGTGTCCTGACTGGGGTTTGGGCGCCCGCACACAGGACGTGCCCCGAGGAGGTCAGACCGTTTCAGAGACGGATGGATGAGCTCTCCATCCAAGCCGACTGCCTGCTATGGGCCAGCCGGGTAGTCATGCCCCAGAAAGCCAGGGAAGTGTTCATCAGGGAACTCCACAGCGAGCACCCTGGCATCGTGTTAATGAAGACCATTGCCCGGTCACATGTATGGTGGCCAGGGATTGACTCAGACCTGGAACACTGGGTTCGCAGGTGCACGACATGTGCCCAGCTGGGCAATGCCCCCAGGGAGGCTCCACTCAGCCCGTGGCCCTGGCCCACCAGGCCATGGTCACGTATTCACGTATTCTATGCGGGCCCGTTCATGGGGAAAATGTTCCTGATCGTTGTCGATGCATACTCAAAATGGATCGAGTGCATCATATTAAACTCGTGCACGACATCCATCACCGTGGAGAGTCTGCGTACGGTTTTCGTGACCCACATCTTTCTGGACATCCTGGTCAGCGACAATGGCACGTGTTTCATCAACCACGAACTCCAGGAGTTTATGTCGGGCAATGATATCAAACACGTCCGGACAGCGCCGTTCAAGCAGGCTTCCAATGGCCAGGGGGAACGTGCGGTCCAAGTCATAAAACAGGGCATGCTATGCATCCAAGGACCCTACCTTCAGTATCGCCTATCGTGCCTTCTGCTGGCCTACAGGTTCCGCCTGCACTCGCTCACGGGAGTCCCGCCAGCGGAACTCCTCATGAAACGCATGCTTAAAACGCGGCTGTCCCTCATTCACCCAGCCCTGGCAGACAATGTTGAGGGCAAGCGCCAGTCCCAAACCGAGTTCCATGATCGAAACTCAAGGGGGAGGTGTATAGAAATAGATGACCTGGTATTTGTTCTTAACCATGCTTTGGGACCCAAGTGGCTTGAGGGCACAATAATTGGCAAAGAAGGGAATAGGGTCATAGTGGTCAGACTAAACAATGGGCAGATATGCCGCAAACACTTGGAGCAAATAAAGAAAAGGTTCAGCATAGACACAGAGGAGCCTGAAGAAGAGCATGAGATGTCATCCACACCACTTCCAGTGGACGAGCAACGAGGACAATCCACAGCATGCACAGTCCCTGCGGCCAGCCCGGACAGGCTGGAATCGCCTCAGGTGACAGAGACACATGCCGAGGCTCAGCCACCAGAGCCACAACTGCGGCGCTCCATGAGAGAGCGTCGACCACCTGAAAGACTTAACCTTTGACACAAAAAGATGTAAGGGGGGAGGTGATATCATGTATGTAACCATCATGCAACGGTAATCTTCATGTAACTGTAACCTTCATGCAACTCCTGTACACTGTACTTATACCCTAGAAATGCACATCCTAACCACAGGGGGTGAACTTGTGGGAGACACTCCTCACATGGGTTTCCAGGTATAAAAGGGGAGGTCCCACCCAGGGTCAGCACTCCTTGGTCCTGGGAATAAAGGTTAAGGGTCATGTAGTGACTGTGGCTGCAGTACTGAGTCGGCGAGAGGCGGGGGTTCTGGGGTCGGTGCGTGGAGAGGCCTATAAAGACCAGTGAGACCAGGAGCTCGGGGAGTCGGCGAGAGGCGGGAGTTCCGGGGTCGGTGCGTGGAGCGGCCTATAAAGGCCAGTGAGACCAGGAGCTCGGGGAGTCGGCGAGAGGCGGGAGTTCCGGGGTCGGTGCGTGGAGCGGCCTATAAAGGCCAGTGAGACCAGGAGCTCGGGGAGTCGGCGAGAGGCGGGAGTTCCGGGGTCGGTGCGTGGAGCGGCCTATAAAGGCCAGTGAGACCAGGAGCTCGGGGAGTCGGCGAGAGGCGGGAGTTCCGGGGTCGGTGCGTGGAGCGGCCTATAAAGACCAGTGAGACCAGGAGCTCGGGGAGTCGGCGAGAGGCGGGAGTTCCGGGGTCGGTGCGTGGAGAGGCCTATAAAGGCCAGTGAGACCAGGAGCTCGGGGAGTCGGCGAGAGGCGGGAGTTCCGGGGTCGGTGCGTGGAGAGGCCTATAAAGGCCAGTGAGACCAGGAGCGTGCTGGTGCAGCTGCAGGGGGGTGAGAAGGCAAAAAAGGAAGTAGAAAGAAAGCGAAAGGTGACATCACAGCAAAGGGGGTAAGAGATTGCTTGGTGATTGGTAATTAGCTTTTCTTTTTCTTTTCTATTTCAATAAGTAACCTTTAGCATTGTTGTTGCAAATTAAGTTAATCTAAGGGTTAAGTCATGGCAGGAGAGCTCGGGCACGTGTTATGCTCCTCCTGTACCATATGGGAAATCAGGGACGCCTCCGGTGTCCCTGACGACTACGTGTGCGGGAAGTGTATCCGCCTTCAGCTCCTGACGAACCGCGCTGCGGAACTGGAGCTACGGGTGAATTCACTCTGGAGCATGCATGATGCTGAGAATGATGTGAATAGCACATTTAGTGAGTTGATCTTACTGCAGTTAAAGGTTACACAGCCAGATAGGGAATGGAAGACCAACAGGAAGAGCAGTGCAAGGAAAGTAGCTAGGGAATTTGAGTATAGGAGCAGGGAGGTCTTATTGCAGTTATACTGGGCCTTAGTGAGGCCTCACCTGGAATATTGTGTTCAGTTTTGGTCTCCTAATCTGAGGAAGGACGTTGTTGCTATTGAGGGACTGCAGTGAAGGTTCACCAGACTGATTCCAGGGATGGCTGGACTGTCATATGAGGAGAGACTGGATCAACTGGGCCTTTTTTCACTGAAGTTTAGAAGGATGAGAGGGAATCTCATAGAAACGTATAAGATTCTAACGGGACTGGACAGTTTAGATGTGGGAAGAATATTCCCGATGTTGGGGAAGTCCAGAACCAGGGGACATAGTCTTTGGATAAGGGGTAGGCCATTTAGAACTGAGATGAGGAGAAACTTCTTCACTCAGAGAGTTGTTAACCTGTGGAATTCCCTGCTGCAGAGAGTTGTTGATGCCAGTTCATTAGATATCTTCAAGAGGGATTTAGATAGGGCCCTTATGGCTAAAGGGATCAAGAAGTATGGAGAGAAAGCAGGAAAGGGGTACTGAGGAATGATCAGCCATGATCTTATTGAATGGCAGTGCAGGCTCAAAGGGCGAAATGGTATACTCCTGCACCTATTTTCTATGTTTCTATGTTACTATGTTACCGGTTAGAGGGATTGAAATTGAAGTTGAAGTGGAGAGTTACTTGGATTTTGGATTGGGACACTTGAAAGCTAGGGAGAAATAAATTTAGTAAAAATTATCCACAAGCTGGATACAAGTCAAAGTGAGATCTGGAGAATCTTCACTCCATTACTTGCTGATTAGATGTTAAACTGTAGTGTCGCTTGAAAAGATTGTGAGACTGAATTTAACTGTGACTGTATTGATTGTGTTTTGTCGGTAACAGAGTGTGGGAAAAGCCAATCCGTATCCAGTCTGAGGTGGTTTTGGTGATGCCTCCTGTGTCATTACTACCACAACCACCATGCTTTATGGGTCGAACAGGACCTGTTCCATTGGGCTTAATATATTAGCACACCCTTCGGTTCGTATTATTTCACAAGCTCTCCAACTTGTAATGATGGTGTATTTAATATATGTCTATGGCTAACCAGCACTAAAAAAAATGAATTGAGCACACCGAAAGGAAAACATCCGAAGCAACATAGACGAGATCCCAGGCAGGGTAAGATCAGGAAAAATAGAAGAAACCCCAGACGGGGCAGAATTGGAACAACGGAACAGTGAATTGAACTTGAGTAAGAGGTCGGAGGTCCTCCCCCTCAAAGGATTGGACTGTAAGGGGAAATCTTCATTTCTGAGTCTCCCTACTAAATAACACCCAAGTGGAGAAAGCAATGAGTAAATAACTTAGCAATAGCTAGAGCAGTCAAAAGCTGGTTGTGAGAAGTCAATAGGATATTTCCTTCTCAAAAAAGGAAATCTAAGAAATTGTGAATTGGAAGAAATAACTTGACCAAAAAGTCTCTTCCGACTGGTGTTGGAATTGAAGGATTCATTCCATGGTACAATAGCTAAAGCTACTTGAACAGCGTGAACATAAATGACCGATAACAGGCAGCTCCAAACATCTGAAGGTCAAGAATGGCATGTCTGACTCCAACCTTGGGAGGATGTGAAGAGGAGGGTTTCACCCTAGAGTTGAGACAAAGAACCCGACATATCATTGGTTAAATGGCCCTGCCAATATCCTACACCAGGCCCACCCCTAAAAAGAGAATAAAAGAATGAAGCAGAAGGCGTTTCAGGGCAGACTGTGAAGATAAGAACTGTTCGTACCACCAGCTGTCTGTCCGATCGGGGCTGATAACAGCTATTTGTCACGGTCGTATGTCTTCTATACTTATCCTGATTGTGTATTGTATTTGACTATATTTGAACTACCGCTCCCTTAATAAAATGCATTATGAGTCCTAAGACCCTTTGGGTATCTGTGTGTGACCTGTGATCCTAATCTTACAGTGGTGTCAGAAGTGGGATTCCCAGAGTTAGGTGTTGTAAGTTTCCGGTTAGTGGTGGACTGGTGGCATTTAGTCACTTAGACTGAGATAGTTTACTCCCTGAAAGAAGGGAGAAGAAGGGAGCATGTCAAGTAGGTGAAGCCTAACACAAACTGGATGGTGCTTATTATTGAGAAAAAGTCGCGAACAGTCGAAACGAGCAGGAGAGAAGAGGTCGTGATAATGAGGGAAAATAACTAAGTTGCATGTTAGGCCATCTGAGAACTCAGCAAAAGAAGGAAAAAACTGGGTATTAGAAATAAGTTGCTGAGACAACAATTAAAAAAAAAAAGAAAATGGAACCAGCATGGAAGTTTTAGTTTTGTGCTGAGAGAAATAAAACACAAGATTTGCTGAGTGGAATGTATGCAGTTTGTGTGAAAATATGTTAAAGTGTGGCAGTTTCCCTGATTGTTTTGACTATGATTTACAGAGCTATGAAAAAAGATAAACTTTAGCCTTGAAGTCACAGTTGCCAGTACTTTGTTTTAAATTGGATTAGAGTAAACAAAATTGCTATGTGTGAGGAGGACACAAAAAACCTGCAAAAGGACATAGACTGGCTAAGTGAGTGGGCAAAAATTTGGCAGATGGAGTATAATGTTGGAAAGTGTGAGGTCATGCACTTTGGCAAAAAAAATCAAAAAGCAAGTTATTATTTAAATGGAGAAAGATTGCAAACTGCCACAGTACAGCGGGACCTGGGGGTACTTGTGCATGAAACGCAAAAGGATAGTATGCAGGTACAGCAAGTGATCAGGAAGGCCAATGGAATCTTCGCCTTTATTGCAAAGGGGATGGAGTATAAAAGCAGGGAAGTCTTGGTAGCTATATAAGGTATTGGTGAGGCCAAACCTGGAATACTGCATGCAGTTTTGGTTTCCAAATTTACGAAAGGATATACTTGCTTTGGAGACAGTTCAAAGAAGGTTCACTAGGTTGATTCCGGGGATGAGGGGGTTGACTTATGAGGAAAGGTTAAGTAGGTTGGGCCTCTACTCATTGGAATTCAGAAGAATGAGAGGTGATCTTATCGAAACATATAAGATTATGAGGGGGCTTGACAAGGTGGATGCAGAGAGGATGTTTCCACTGATGGGGGAGACTAGAACTAGAGGGCATGATCTTTGAATAAGGGACCTCCCACTTAAAACTGAGATGAGGAGAAATTTCTTCTCTCAGAGGATTGTAAATCTGTGGAATTCACTGCCTCAGAGAGCTGTGGAAACTGCGACATTGAATAAATTTAAGACAGAAATGGACAGTTTCTTAAACGATAAGGGGATAATGGGTTATGGGGAGCGGGCGGTGAAGTGGAGCTGAGTCCATGATCAGATCAGTCATGATCTTATTGAATGGCGGAGCAGGCTCGAGGGGCCGTATGGCCTACTCCTGTTCCTATTTCTTATGTTCTTATTGTCTTATATAGTTTAAGTTAAAAATGCGAGATCTTGTTTTAAATCAATTTGAACATTTAAAAAGCACCGTCTTCTTTAGTGCCCCTTTTTTAAAAAAAGGCCTGTATGAATGTAAGCTGAGGCAAGCTCCGCCCTCTTTTCCTTTGTGTAGAATATATGATGTTCATTAAATTGTAAAAACCCGACTTACATTGTGACCACAATGAAATTCTGTTATTTTAAATTACGTGAGTTTATAATTCCGTACAAGAGATTCTCACATTTAAAAAATCATTGGCAGTATTTGAATTGGAAGTTTAGAAACAATTGGAGTTTAATCTAAAATGCTGTCGTTCCTGATCAGAATGTTTTTTTTTAAACTAATAATGACAGCTTTACCAATGCTTTCTGCTGTTTTAATGGACTTTTAATTTCTAAACAAGTTTTGAAGGCACAAAGACTTGGGAAAAAAGTTTCTATCAGGAAAGGTTTAAAAAGAAAATGACGTAAAGTGGTGAAATTGCATTTGCTTGACAATATTTGCTCTGCCTACTTACACAGCTGCAAAGGAGTTAACCCTTTCCACTGGCAGCTGTTTTTTTTGGTTCACCAAAAAACTTTAGCATCACTGAATGAAATTTTAAAGATATTGGACATTATTAATTTAAGTTTCGTAATTTTAAGTGAATCTTTTCCCATGTGCCAGAAGGTAAATAAAATCTAACGGGTTATAAAGAATTAAAAAAAAATGTTTTAATGACTTGGACCAAGTGAGAACATTTGATCTATGTTTTCTATCTTTAATATTGTTCTAGACAGTAAAGCTCCTCTAGGTATCATGAATGAGAAATGAATGGTAATTAATGGGATGTGTAAAATGGAAAGAAGAAGTGAATGAGGGTATAAGATAGAAACAGGAGAATTGGAATTTTCCTAACATTCTAGTGAAAGCCAGGAAAATGTAGTTAAGAATAGTAAACCGGTAGCTTTCTCTTGGAGACATTTGTATCATTGTTTATGTACCTTTTATGAAAACTAAATTTGATAGCCTGGCCACTACCCAAGATATTGGGACCATGCAATGGGAGATAAGCAAAGATCTCCAGACGACTACAACTTTTTGCTAAGATAACCTGAAAGCCTGAGAGTGGCTTGTATTCGGATGGCACGTGTGACATGAGATACCGGTATGAGTATGCAAATGAATTTACACTGAAGAACGGGTCTCAGACATGCTCAGTTACTTGACAATAGCAAAACATGAAAGGGTTAATGTGATTCAGGAGAGTGAGATATCTTATAAAGCATTGACACGTAGCCTATCGAGAAACTATCTAATTAATGAAACAATCAGGATAGAGTTAAACACACCGGTTCTCGGGGAGGTGGAACCAGTACAAACCGGACGGTCTGCACCTGGGCAGGACCGGAACCAATGTCCTAGGGGGAGTGTTTGCTCATGCTGTTGGGGAGCAGTTAAACTAACATGGCAGGGAGACAGAGGGAAATAAAATGGAGGCAGAAGCAAAAGATAGAAAGGAGAATAGTAAAAGTGGAGGGCAGAGAAACCCAAGGCAAAAAGCACAAAGGGCCACATTACAGCAAAAGCCTAAAGGGGCAAAGGTGTTAAAAAGACAAGCCTGAATGCTCTGTGCCTCAATGCGAGGAGTATTCGGAATAAGGTGGACGAATTAACTGCAGACGGCAGTTAATGGATATGATGTAATTGGCATCACGAAGACATGGCTCCAGGGTGACCAAGGCTGGGAACTCAACATCCAGGGGTATTCAACATTTAGGAAGGATAGGCAGAGAGGAAAAGGAGGCGGGGTGGCGTTGCTGGTTAAAGAGGAAATTAATGCAATAGTAAGGAGGGACATTAGCCTGGATGATGTGGAATCGGTATGGGTGGAGCTGCGGAATTCCAAAGGGCAGAAAACGTTAGTGGGAGTTGTGTACAGACCACCAAACAGTAGTAGTGAGGTTGGGGACAGCATCAAACAAGAAATAAGGGATGTGTGCAATAAAGGTACAGCATTTATCATAGGCGACTTTAATCTACATATTGATTGGGCTAACCAAACTGGTAGCAATGCGGTGGATGAGGATTTCCTGGAGTGTATTAGGGATGGTTTTCTAGATCAATATGTCGAGGAACCAACTGGAGAGCTGGCCATCCTAGACTGGGTGATGTGTAATGAGAAGGGACTAATTAGCAATCTTGTTGTGCGAGGCCTCTTGGGGAAGAGTGACCATAATATGGCAGCATTCTTTATTAAGATGGAGAGTGACACAGTTAATTCAGAAACTAGGGTCCTGAATTTAAGGAAAGGTAACTTCGATGGTATGAGACGTGAATTAGCTAGAATAGACTGGTAAAGGATACTTAAAGGGTTGACGATGGATAGGCAATGGCAAACATTTAAAGATCACATGGATGAACTTCAGCAATTGTACATCCCTGTCTGGAGTAAAAATAAAGCAGGAAAGGTGGCTCAACCATGGCTAACAAGGGAAATTAAGGATAGTGTTAAAGCCAAGGAAGAGGCAAAAAATTGGCTAGAAAAAGCAACAAACCTGAGAACTGGGAGAAATTTAGAATTCAACAGAAGAGCACTAAGGGTTTAATTAAGAGGGGGAAAATAGAGTCCGAGAGGAAGTTTGCGGGGAACATATAAACTGACTGCAAAATCTTCTATAAATATGTGAAGAGAAAAAGATTAGCGAAGACAAATGTAGGTCCCTTGCAGTCGGATTCAGGTGAATTTATAATGGGGAACAAAGAAATGGCAGACCAATTGAACAAATACTTCAGTCTGTCTTCACCTACGAAGACACAAATAACCTTCTGAATATACTAGGGGACAGTGAGTCTAGTGAGAAGGAGGAACTGAAGGATATCCTTATTAGGCGGGAAATTGTGTTCGGGAAATTGTTGGGATTGAAGGCCGATAAATCCCCGGGGCCTGATAGTCTACTTAAGGAAATGGCCCTAGAAATAGTGGATGCATTGGTGATCATTTTCCAACAGTCTATCGACTCTGGATCAGTTCCTATGGACTGGAGGGTAGCTAATGTAACACCACTTTTTAAAAAAGGAGGGAGAGAGAAAGCACGTAATTATAGACCGGTTAGCCTGACATCAGTAGTGGGGAAAATGTTGGAATCAATTATTAAGGATGAAATAGCAGCACATTTGGAAAGCAGTGACAGGATCGGTCCAAGTCAACATGGATTTATGAAAGGGAAATCATGCTTGACGAATCTTCTGGAATTTTTTGAGGATGTAACTGTAAAGTCTTGTCCCTGCAGTACAGACTCACACGAGGCACATGCTGAAGTCAAGGTCACTCAGGACGTGCACATTTATTACACAGCTCTCGAATGCCACACTTGCCTGAGACCTGTCTTTATATACCTGTCTGGGACAGGTATCCAGTGTCTCCTGCAAGCACACCCCTGGTGGTAAGGTAAGCTTGTGGTTACAGGTCATCTCTAGTTACAGTCATGTATAGCATGGTAAGATACAGTTATGTACAGTAGTGTGAGATACATGACATCACCCTCCTCCAAGGTCTTATTGTCTTTATAGGTTCAGGCTCTCAGGTGGTCTATGCTCTCGCATGGAGCATCTTAGTTGTGGTTCAGTTGTTTGCCTTGGTGCCTGTTTTTCTTTCGGTGTGATTGCTGGTATCTTGCCTGGGCTGTCTGTTTCGTTCAGTATGATTGTTGGTGTCTCGCCTGGGCTGTCTGTTGGGATTGCCCTTTGCTCAGGTTGTTCCCTCTGTCTAAGCACCAGGTGTGGTGTGAGTTCCACATTGTAGTCTGCCTCTGGTTCCGCAGTGTTGTTGGTAAATCTACTTTTGACTTGGTCTGCATGCCTCCGGCAGGTTTGGCCATTCTCCATTTGTACAACCAGTAGCCTGTTTCCTTCCTTACCTGTTACTGTCCCTGCAAGACATTTGGGACCCCTGCCATAGTTTAGCACAAACACTTTGTCCCCTATCTCATTGCACCTCCCCCTCGAATTTCGGTCATGGTATTCAGTTAGCTTACGGCGCTTTATCTCAACGATTTCATGCATGTCTGGGAGGATTAATGAGAGCCTTGTCTTTAAGGTCCGTTTCATCAACAGTTGCACGGGGGGGGATCCCAGTCAGTGAGTGCGGACGAGATCTGTATGCCAGCAGCAGTCGCGACAGGCGGCCCTGCAGCGTGGGACCTTGGATTTTGAGCATGCCTTGTTTAATGATTTGCACTGCTCGCTCCACCTGGCCGTTGGAGGCCGGCTTGAATGGTGCCGTCTTAACGTGATTTATGCTGTGGTCACTTATAAAATCTTGAAATTCTGCGCTGGTGAAGCACGGACCATTATCACTGACCAATATGTCAGGAATTCTGTGCATTGCAAACATGATTCCAAGGCTCTCCACAGTGGTGGAGGTGGTGCTCGAGTTTAAAATGGTGCATTCGATCCACTTAGAAAATGCATCTACAACTACGAGGAACTTTTTGTCCTTGAATGGGCCCGCATAGTCTATGTGCACCTGCGACCACGGTTTGGTGGGCCAGAGCCAGGGGCTCAGGAGGGCTTCCCTGGGGGCATTACTGAGTTGGGCACAAATGGTACACCGTCGGACGCAGAGCTCCAAGTCCGCGTCAATGCCAGGCCACCAGACGTGGGATCTGGCTATGGCCTTCATGAGAACAATCCCCGGGTGCTCGCGGTGGAGCTCCCGGACAAATGCCTCTCTGCCTCTGAGGCAGTCTGCTTGTAGTGACAGCTCATGCATGCGCCTATTGAAAGGTTGGGGCAGGCATCGCGAGCCTCTGCCCAGTCACCAGTTAAGACACATCTTTTTACTCAGGATAACGTGGGGTTGCTGGTCGTCCAGGGTCTGATTTGGCGAGCCGTCATGGGCGAACCTGTGGACTCAAAGGCATTGATTGCCATGACTATCTCACAGTCCTGTTCGTCAGACCTTTCCGTGGTCGCCAGGGGTAGCCTGCTAAGTGCATCGGCACAGTTGTCTATGCCTGGTCTGTGCCTTATGGTGTAGTCGTAAGACGCCATAATGAGTGCCCATTGAATGTGCGCCGAGGCGTTGGCGTTTATTGCCTTGCTCTCGGATAGTAGCGACGTGAGGGGCTTGTAGTCGGTTTCTAACGCGAACTTGGCCCCGAAAAGGTATTGGTGCATCTTTTTGACCCCGTACACGCATGTGAGCGCCTCCTTCTCCACCATTCTGTACCCGTGCTCCGCCCGCGAAAGTGACCTGGAGACATAAGCTATGGGTTGTAATTTACCCGCACCATTGACATGTTGTAAAACGCACCCGACCCCGTACGCTGACGCATCACATGTAAGAACTAGATTTTTACCTGGATCAAAGAAAGCCAAAACACTGTTGAAACATAGAAGATTGCGTGCCTTATTGAAGACGCGTTCCTGGGCGTCCCCACAAAACCAATCGCACCCCTTTCTGAGTAGCATGTGGAGAGGCTCCAGCAGCGTGCTTAAGTTCTGCATAAAGTTCCCAAAGTAATTGAGTAGCCCGAGAAAGGCACGCAGTTCCGAGATATTCCGGGGCCTGGGTGCTAGGCGAATTGCTTCGGTTTTGGACTCTGTTGAGCGGATTCCATCAGCGGCAATCCTTCTGCCCAAAAATTCAACCTCGGGCGCGAGAAACAGGCACTTGGATTTCTTAACTCTTAGGCCTCCCCGATCCAACCGCTTTAGTACTTCCTCCAAATTACGGAGATGGGAGTCGGTGTCCCTACCCATGATAAGTATGTCGTCTTGAAATACAACTGTCCCCGGGATGGACTTGAGCAGACTCTCCATGTTGCGCTGGAATATAGCAGCTGCTGAGCTGATGCCGAATGGGCATTGATTGTACATGAAAAGGCCTCGATGTGTGTTGATGGTGGTGAGTAGCTTAAACTCTTCGGTCAGTTCTTGCGTCATATATGCAGATGTGAGATCTAGTTTTGAGAAAAGTTTTCCTCCAACCAATGTGGCAAATAGGTCCTCCGCTCTGGGCAGCGGGTATTGGTCCTGTAGGGAGACTCTGTTTATGGTAGATTTGTAATCCCCACAGATTCGTACGGATCCATCAGGCTTCATGACTGGGCCAATGGGACTTGCCCAGTCTCTAAATTCCATGGGTGAGATAATGCCTTCTCGCAGAAGCCTGTCCAGTTCATGTTCAATCTTTTCCCTCATCACATAGGGCACAGCTCTAGCCTTGTGATGGACCGGTCTAGCATCCTGTGTGATGTAGATTTTGACTTTAGCCCCTTTGAAGGTGCCCACACCTGGCTGAAAGAGATGTTCAAATCGACTTAGAACTGTTGAGCAGGAGGTCCGTTCCTCTGACGACATGGCGTGAACATCATCCCATTTCCAGTTTAGTTTTGCCAGCCAGCTTCTCCCCAGCAGTGCTGGGAGATCTCCGGGGACAATCCACAGGGGAAGTTGGTTCACTGTCCCTTTGTGTGTGACTGAGAGCATGGCGCTGCTGAGGACTGGGATGATTTCTTTGGTATAGGTCCTTAGTTTGGTGTCGACCCTTGTGAGTTTTGGTCTGTCTCTTTTGTGCGGCCACAGCTGTTCAAATTGTTGAGCGCTCATGAGAGATTGACTCGCTCCCGTATCCAGCTCCATGTTGACGGGTATCCAGTTGAGTAGGACCCTCATCATTATTGGAGGTATCTTGTTGTAGGAGCAGTGGCCATTGATCGTGTTGACCCGCTGTACCTCGGTGTCCCGGATACTGTCCCACCGTCTTCTGGTCCGCTTTCCGAACCTTCCGATTCGTATACCAGCCGAGCTGCCGTTTTTCTGCACATGCGGGCCAGATACCCTGTATAGTCGCAGTTTCTGCAAACGGCATGCTGAAATCGACACCCCCATGATGAGTGCCTTCCCCCACATCTCCAGCACAGACCGCTTCCATTGCTTCCAAAGGATGAGCTGTGTCTGGCTGATCTCCCTTGAGCTTCTCTCAGTTTGTAGTTGATTGCTCGCATTGTGGGTTGATGAGGTGCGAACGGCCGTTCATGTGGCCCTTGATGACTTCTGGCGCCACTGCCTGCTGTTGAGGGCCTGCTCTCCTGCCTTTGTCTGTGTGTGGGGGTAGCGGCTTGTTTCACGCTGTGAACCCCTTATTCTGATCTTTCGTTCGTTGTCGTACCCGCAGTATAGATAAACCTCGTTTCTTCTTCTCCTGTGCGACCAGTGCGACTCGTGCTGCTGCCTCTAGGGTCAAGTTCTTGGTCTCTATGAGCTTTCGGAATATGCCAGCGTGGCTTATTCCTTCAATAAAAAAGTCTCTCAGTACTTCTCTCCATAGTTCATCGGAGAACTCACATAAACTAGCCAACCTGCGAAGTTCCGCCACGAAGTCGGGTATGCTCTGGCCCACACAGCATCTGTAGTTGTAGAACCTGTGTCTGGCTATGTGTAGGCTGCTCGCGAGCTTCAGGTGTTCTCTTACCAGTGTGCTCAACTCTTCAAACGACTTGCTTGCTGGTTTCTCGGGTACCAGCAGGTCCTTCATTAAGGCGTATGTTTTCGAGCTACAGCTGGTCAAGAGATGGGCTCTTCTTTTGTCTGCCTTATTGTCGCCTAACCAATCTTTGGTTAGGAAGCTTTGCTGGAGCCTTTCTATAAAGTCCTCCCAATTATCTCCAGCATTGTATTTTTCATCTGAGCCGTTGGTCGCCATTCTGTGGATTCTGTGATCCCGTAACTCGTCGCCACTGTAAAGTCCTGTCCCTGCAGCACAGACTCACATGAGGCACATGCTGAAGTCAAGGTCACTCAGGACCTGCACCTTTATTACACAGCTCTTGAATGCCACACTTGCCTGAGACCTGTCTTTATATACCTGTCTGGGACAGGTATCCAATGTCTCCCGCAAGTGCACCCCTGGTGGTGTGGTTACAGGTCATCTCTAGTTACAGTCATTTATAGCATGGTAAGATACAGTTATGTACAGTAGTGTGAGATACATGACAGTAACTAGCAGAGTGGACAAGGGAGATCCAGTGGATGTGGTGTATTTGGACTTTCAAAAGGCTTTTGACAAGGTCCCGCACAAGAGATTGGTGTGCAAAATCAAAGCGCATGGTATTGGGGGTAATGTACTGACGTGGATAGAGAACTGGTTGGCAGACAGGAAGCAGAGAGTCGGGATAAACGGGTCCTTTTCAGAATGGCAGGCAGTGACTAGTGGAGTGTCGCAGGGCTCAGTGCTGGGACCCCAGCTCTTTACAATATACATTAATGATTTAGATGAAGGAATTGAGTGTAATATCTCCAAGTTTGCAGATGATACTAAACTGGGCGGCGGTGTGAGCTGTGAGGAGGATGCTAAGAGGCTGCAGTGTGACTTGGACAGGTTAGGTGAGTGGGCAAATGCATGGCAGATGCAGTATAATGTGGATAAATGTGAGGTTATCCATTTTGGGGGCAAAAACACGAAGTCAGAATATTATCTGAATGGCGGCAGATTAGGAAAAGGGGAGGTGCAACGCGACCTGGGTGTCATGGTTCATCAGTCACTGAAAGTGGGCATGCAGGTACAGCAGGCGGTGAAGAAGGCAAATGGCATGTTGGCCTTCATATCTAGGGGATTTGAGTATAGGAGTAGGGAGGTCTTACTGCAGTTGTACAGGGCCTTGGTGAGGCCTCACCTGGAATATTTTGTTAAGTTTTGGTCTCCTAATCTGAGGAAGGACGTTCTTGCTATTGAGGGAGTGCAGCGAAGGTTCACCAGACTGATTCCAGGGATGGCTGGACTATCATCTGAGGAGAAACTGGATCAACTGGGCCTTTATTCACTGGAGTTTAGAAGGATGAGAGGGGATCTCATAGAACTGTATAAGATTCTGACGGGACTGGACAGGTTAGATGCGGGAAAAATGTTCCCGATGTTGGGGAAGTCCAGAACCAGGGGACATAGTCTTAGGATAAAGGGTAGGTCATTTACGACTGAAATGAGGAGAAACTTCTTCACTCAGAGTGTTGTTAACCTATGGACTTCCCTGCCGCACAGAGTTGTTGATGCCAGTTCATTGGATATATTCAAGAGAGAGTTGGATAGGGCCCTTACGGCTAAGGGGATCAAGGGGTATGGAGAGAAAGCAGGAAAGGGGTACTGAGGGAATGATCAGCCATGATCTTATTGAATGGCGGTGCAGGCTCGACGGGCCGAATGGCCTACTCCTACAACTATTTTCTATCTTTCTATGTTACCGGTTAGAGGGATTGAAATTGAAGATGAAGTGGAGAGTTACATGGATTTTGGATTGGGACAATTGAAAGCTAGGGAGAAATAAATTTAGTAAGAATTATCCACAAGATCGATACAAGTCAAAGTGAGATCTGGAGAATCTTTTAAGTCCATGACTTGCTGATTAGATGTTAAACTGTAATGTCGCTTGAAAAGATTGTGAGACTGAATTTAACTGTGACTGTAATAATTGTGTTTTGTCGGTAACAGAGTGTGGGAAAAACCAGTCCGTATCCAGTCTGAGGTGGTTTTGGTGATGCCTCCTGTGTCATTACTACCACAACCACCATGCTTTATGGGTCGAACAGGACCTGTTCCATTGGGCTTAATATATTAGCACACCCTTCGGTTCGTATTATTTCACAAGCTCTCCAACTTGTAATGATGGTGTATTTAATATGTGTCTATGGCTAACCAGCACTAAAAAAAAATGAATTGAGCACACCGAAAGGAAAACATCCAAAGCAACATAGACGAGATCCCAGGCAGGGTAAGATCAGGAAAGATAGAAGAAACCCCAGACGGGGCAGAATTGGAACACCGGAACAGTGAATTGAACTTGAGTAAGAGGTCGGAGGTCCTCCCCCTCAAAGGATTGGACTGTAAGGGGAAATCTTCATTTCTGAGTCTCCCTACTAAATAACACCCAAGTGGAGAAAGCAATGAGTAAATAACTTAGCAATAGCTAGAGCAGTCAAAAGCTGGTTGTGAGAAGTCAATAGGATATTTCCTTCTCAAAAAAGGAAATCTAAGAAATTGTGAATTGGAAGAAATAACTTGACCAAAAAGTCTCTTCCGACTGGTGTTGGAATTGAAGGATTCATTCCATGGTACAATAGCTAAAGCTACTTGAACAGCGTGAACATAAATGACCGATAACAGGCAGCTCCAAACATCTGAAGGTCAAGAATGGCATGTCTGACTCCAACCTTGGGAGGATGTGAAGAGGAGGGTTTCACCCTAGAGTTGAGACAAAGAACCCGACATATCATTGGTTAAATGGCCCTGCCAATATCCTACACCAGGCCCACCCCATAAACAGAATAAAAGAAAGATCCAGGGCAGACGGTGAAGATAAGAATTGTTTGAACCACCATTGAAAGATTGTGAAATTCATTATGCAGGGACTGAGAAGGAAGTATAAATTAGAGTGAGTGAATTCAATGTCAAATCAGGTACAGAAAGAAAATAAAGAGAGGTATAAAGCGCTTGGATTAAAAGAAAGTGAAAAAAGAGAGAGTAAAAAGTTTAAAAAATTTAAAATTGCCATTTTAAAAATCTGTGACAACAATTAATACCTCAAGGAATGAGTTTCCAGACATGTAATAGATAATTTTCATTGCCAGAGAGGTTATCTTGCACTAATTAACACATCACGTCATTAAAAGGGTACTTAGTCTGTAATGGACAAGAAATATGTTTCTGTGGTGAGTTTAATTCTTATCTACTGTGTAAATACAGCAGCTTCATGCCATTGAATGCATATCAACAGCAAGATGCCATTTTCACAAATGTAACAGTGGACTGGTGCAACTAGGACAGCAACTTTTGGATATTGACATTTAACTGTGTATCTGCTCCTCGTCTGAAGTTGTCATACTATTTGTGCAGAAATAATAGTGAGTGCCATTAGCCTCACCGTTATTTTGACAGCAAATTCTGGCCCATTGTTACAGGCTCTGAAGCAGAAGCCCGTATGAAAAGAATGTAACTCTGTGCATGCGTGCATATAGCTCAGCCAAGAGATCTCTGAATCTGATAACTGAGATAAGGATGTTGTAGCAGGTCATTATTGTATCACTGAATGTGAACCACAACAGCATCAGTGTGAGAAATGCGACAACTGTGTTCACACCTGCATAACCTAAGTCTGTCCTACAGAGGCCTAATACTGTTAATGGCAATCTATAGAGCAGAGAACTATCGCTACTGTTGCTATTGGTCCACTAAAGGTGTGTGCACTTGCCCCGATCATTTAAATGACCACGTCCCTGGGATCTGGGATGGGATTGCTGACAAGTCAGATTGCTGGAGCTGGAGCAGCTCCGAAGAAATTTCCAGCCATTGTATAGGGCTTAATTCATGGGCAAGCAATTCCAGCACAGAACGGCACTTGCAAGGAACACGACCCAGCAAATCAGTTGCTAGCACTCTCAACTTTAAATCAGAAGGTTATGGGTTGAAGTCCCACTCCAGAGACTTGAGCACAAAATCGATGCTGACTCTTCAGTGCAGTAGTGAAGGAATACTGCACTGTCTTTTGGATGACACGTTAAATTGAGGCCCTGTCAGCACTCTTGGGTGGAAATAAAAGATTCCATGGCACTATTTTGAAGATGAGCAGGAGAGTTCTCCCCAGTGTCCTGGCCAATATTTATCCCTCAACCAACATTACTGAAAAAAATTGATTTTCTTGCCATTATGACAGAGCTGTTTGTGGGTCCTCAGTGTATGCACATTGGCTGTCACGTTTCCTACATTACAACAGTGACTGCACTTCAGAAGTATTTCAATGCCTGTAAAGCACTTTGGGGTGTCCTTAGATTGTGAAAGGCCATGAGAGGTGGTATAAAAATGCAAGGGGGTGAAATTCGGTAACTCTCTGTATGGTCCATAGCAGTAATTTTTTACTGTGAGAAATTTTAGCACCCGGCGAGATGCCTTGCCAAATTGTGTGAAATTGGGCGTTTTCATCCCAGGAGTGAAGGCTAATGGCCTCAGCTGGGCACTGCAGGGGCACAATTCACAGTCACTTACCCAATTTCAGCTGAGTTCCATCAGCAAAGTCTTCAATTCTTGACTCCCGCTCGATCTGGCTCTTAAATGGCAGGTCATTTGAAACTGCTGCTGCTCATTTTCAGCATTGCTGAACTTCAGTCACTGATCTCTGGAGCTGAGGAAGCTTGTGAAATGGCTGCTGGCCCTCTCCCTTCAAGAGAGAAAGCCACAAGATTCAACATTGTGGCTCTGGAGGCATTGGTGGGGGCACTAGAGACCAGGAGGGACTCCCTGTTCCCTGCTTCGGAAAGGTGGCCATCTCCGCAGGTTTTCCGGGCCATGTGGCAAGAGATGGCCCAGGAGGTGTCGGCCAGCACTGAGGTGCAGAGAAGCCTCACCCAGTGCTGCAAAAAATTAAATGTCCTATGTCGGATGGCGAAGGTAAGTACAAGCTTCCACACCTGCTCCATACCAGTCTCTCAACCTCTGTTTGTGCACACTGTGCAAACCACCACTTCCACACCATTCCACCACCAAGCATCTGCAAATACTCACAGTCACATCCTCATCTCATGCCTTGCCTACATTCACAGCTATTCAACCACAGCAGGCATATCTTCCACATACCTTGCTGGACTCTTACTCAAATGAGTTCCTTTCTTTTGCAGGCCAAGATGACACATAACAGTTGGGAGCTGCAGAGGACTGGAGGAGGGGAACCTGAACTGTGGCCCCTCTCTGACCTTGAGGAGCGAGTGCTGGGATTCATTGGCCAGCAAGTGGTGGGCGAAGTGGCCGGCGGAGACGCGACCCCGATGGGGGAAACAACAATATCTTTATCCCCTCTCCTTCTCTTATATCACTTCCCCCCCACACCAGAAGGCTTTATCACTTTCCAGGTCCTGATACTGTCTGCCTTCCTTGCTTCATTCCTGCCCTGTGCTCATCTTAATGTGAGTCTTGTGCCATTTATGCTTTCAGATAATCAAGCAGAAGCTGTCCATACTGCACCAGAGCCCCCCCACCCAACACGCGTTCCTCAGCGGTTACGCTCGTAGAGGGGTCTGCACTAAGTGATGCACCGAGGCTTAGTGGGCTGCAGCAAGGCCAAGGGAAAAGGGAAACTCAGGGGCCCATCTCCCCGGGGGGGCCATCTCCCCAGAAGGGCATCTCCCTGGAGGGCAAGTTCATGCGCGAGTTGTGCTCTACAGGACTCAGATGAGGACCTCGATGGGGAGGCATTTGCACAAAGGGTGCCATCATAGGTGCAATGCCAAGGTTGCCCGAGAGCCTCTCAGCAGTAGTACGGAGCATGGAGGAGTCCGCCTCCAGCATTGCAGAGAGCTCTGCGTACACCATGGAGCCCATCATTGCCAGTGTGCAGATGATGGTGGACTTCCAGAGAGACTGTGCGGATCCAGACCTCACGATGCATGTCATGGGTGATATGGCAGCTTCCATTACAACATAGGTGGAAGCAACCCAATGTCTTAGTGCTGTACTGCAGACAATGGTTGGTGGCATCGAGTCTCAGACTGCTCTCATGTAGTCTCAGCTTGATGCCACGCATGGTCTTCCACATGAGCTCTGACTGCTGCCATTGCCCTGAGTCCACCACAGTCCACCATGGATCTCACAGTGTCACAGCAGCCCACCAAACTGTGCTCCAGCAGATTGGTGGGGATGCTGAGATGCTTCCCGGGGGAGTGGCAGTGGGTCAATGGAGCAGGAACCTGTTGTCCTTGCTCAGGATGGCAGCATTCCTCATCCCACCATTGCCACTCTGGCATTGCACTTGTCACTGACTGTCACCCAACCAGCCCAGACTGCCGCTACCCAACCTGAAGTGGGGCAGCCTACAGCCGGGCCTTCCAGGCCCAGAGCTGGTCGAGGGCATCCTTCAAGGCCATCTGTCATCTCCGGCTCTGACACACAGCAGCCTTCCACCAGCTGTGCTGCAGCCACAGGGGACACACTGCGGAGCAGCACTAGATTAGTTAAAGCAAAGAGGGGATATAAGGAAATGCACAAGTGTGATTAGTCATCGTCATCATCATAGGCAGTCCCTCGGAATCGAGGAAGACTTGCTTCCACTCTCAAAATGAGTCCTTAGGTGGCTGTACAGTCCAATATGAGAGCCACAGACCCTGTTACAGGTGGGACAGATAGTTGTTGAGGGAAGGGGAGGGTGGGACAGGTTTGCCGCACGGTCTTTCCGCTGCCTGCGCTTGGTTTCTGCATGCTCTCAGCGATGAGACTCGAGGTGCTCAGCGCCCTCCCGGATGCACTTCCTCCACTTAGGGCGGTCATTGACCAGGGACTCCCAGGTATCAGTGGGGATGCCGCACTTTATCAGGGAGGCTTTGAGGGTGTCCTTGTAACATTTCCTCTGCCCACTTTTGGCTCATTTTCCGTGAAGAAGTTCCGAGTAGAGCGCTTGCTTTGGGAGTCTCGTGTCTGGCATGTGAACTATGTGGCCTGCCCAGCGGAGCTGATCGAGTGTGGTCAGTGCTTCGATGCTGGGGATGTTGTCTGGTCGAGGAAGCTAATGTTGGTGTGTCTGTCCTCCCAGGGGATTTGTAGGATCTTGCAGAGATATCGTTAGTGGTATTTCTCCAGTGACTTGAGGTGCCTACTGTACATGGTCCATGTCTCTGAGCCATACAGGAGGGCGGGTATTACTACAGCCCTGTAGACCATGAGCTTGGTGGCAGACTTGAGGGTCTGGTCTTTGAACACTCTTTTCCTCAGGCGGCCGAAGGCTGCACTGGTGCACTGGAGGTGGTGTTGAATCTCATCGTCGATGTCTGCTCTTGTTGATAAGAGGCTCCTGAGGTATGGGAAATTGTCTATGTTGTCCTGGGCCGCGCTCTACTCAAAACTCCTTCACGTCAAATGAGCCAAAGGTGGGCAGAGGAAACGTTACAAGGAGATCCTCAAAGCCTTCCTGATAAAGTGCGGCATCCTCACCGACACCTGGGAGTCTCTGGCCAAAGTGATTATTAAAACATTATGTAAGCATTTGTTGGTGTGATATAAATTTGGATTGGAATGTTTATTCTTTGCTGTTGTCTCTCATTTCAGTTTTGGGGCTATGGAATGGAAAGGAAAATGGATGTGCTGATGGGGACGTTCAGAGTAACTGGGAAGTGGGATGGAATTCACTGAAACCGAACTCTGATGAGATGGTCACGGACCTCCCTTGCACAATCGCGATGGGCTCGCTGCCTTCTTCGTTGCTGTTGTTGTTGCTCCTGCTTCTCTACGTCCTCCTCCTCCTCTTGTGCCTCCTCCTGCTCCTCCTCCTCCTCCTCAGGTAGCAATGGCTGTACCCTCATGATGGCGAGGTTGTGTAGCATGCAGCAGACGACGACGAATAGGGACACCCATTCAGGTGAGTACTGCAGGACTCCTCCTGAGTGGTCAAGGCAGCGGAACCATTGCTTGAGCACTCCAATGGTCTGCTCAATGAGGTTCCTGATAGTGGCATGGCTCTCATTGTATGAGTGCTGGGCAGGAGTGGTGGGGTTGAGGAGGGGAGTCATGAGCCAGGTGGAGAGCGGATAGCTCTTGCCTCCAAGCAGCCAGCCATGAGCTTGATGTGGTGGCTGGAACAGAGCTGGCACACTGGACTGGCACAGGATGAAGGCATCATGGCTGCTGCCAGGCTAGCAGGCATTGACGGTGGGTATTCTGCATGTGTGGTCACAGACCAACTGCATATTCAGTGATTGGAAGCCTTTGCGGTTACGGAAGATCTGAGGATTGTGATGTGGTGTCCGGAAAGCGACATGGGTGCAGTCAATGGCACTCTGCACCATGGGGAAGCCCACTATCTTGACGAAGCCACGTGCACGCTCATGCTGCTCCTCTCTGGTCATGGGGAAGGAGATGCAGTCCCTCCTCCTGCTGTACAGAGCATCTGTGACCTTGCGGTTGGAGCAATGGACGCCAAACTGGGAGATATTGGAGATGCCTCCTGTTGCTCCCTGGAAGGATCCATTGGTGTTGAAATTGAGCGTGATGGTGACCTTGACTGCCACTGGGAGAGCCTTCTTCACCCTGGTCTGAGGCTCGAGGTCTGGTTGCAGGAAATGGCAGAGCTCTGTGATCATGTCCTTGCTGAAGCATAGCCTTCGAACACACTGTTCCTCAGTGAAATTGATGTTGGTGAACTGCTGCTGAAATACCCTGGGAGGGTAAGGTCTCCTGTTGCCAGCCTTGTTGGGTCTTTTCCCGCTGGCCACATTTTGCTAGCTTTCTCCCTGTCTTTCTCCCTGTGACTCTCCCTGTGCCTCTCCCTATGCCTCTCCCTGTGCCTCTCCCTGTGCCTCTCCCTGTGACTCTCCCTGTACCTTTCCCTGTTTTGCCCCATGTCCTTCTCCCTGCCTTTCTCTATGTCTTTCTCTCTGCATTTGTCTCCGCCTTTGTCTTTGCTTAAGAATCCTCCGACGGTGACGTCAGAGCAGGATGTCGAATGCCAACACAGCCGCGATGAAACGAGATAAATGTCGTGATTTGAAATCTGCCCTGAATGATGCAGGGAAATAGTTAGGATGCAGAAAAGTCCTTGAAGTCAAAATTGTTGTGATCTGTCCACCAGTCGCTGCTTATCTGCTAGCAAGCTGCAAAGAGTAATGTCCGACAACATTTTTTTTCAAGATGGTGCCATTAAATAGCATTGCTCCAGTCAACTCCCGACTCCAACTCGACAGCTGAAGTTGTTGTTATCATTACCAGGCGGTAAGTGAGGGTGCACGGCTGAATTTCACTTCCGGGGTGGTATCGGGGCGCTGCGCACATGATGACGTCATCATCGCAGTGCGCAGCGGAGCGGAACGCTTCCGGCAGGAGTGCGGCGTTACCTCATACCGCCTCTGCGAAACCCCCACCCAATTCCGCGGAGGGTGCTGGTATCGCCGTGCCCAGACGAAAAATATTTTGTGCCCCAGGGAGGCACTAATGGCACGTGCACAAGAGGTCAATTTCAGCCCCCAAGTCTTTTTTTCATGTGGGCCTCCTCCCACTTCTGTATTCTCTGTTGCTCAAATTAACCACTGGAGCACTGAACAATGAACAAGATAATTCATTTAATATCTTTTGACTGAGGTTGCCAATAAGTGATCTCATTAGGCTAAACGTAGTTATTGGATCATAGAAATATAGAAAATAGGTGCAGGAGTAGGCCATTCGGCCGTTCGAGCCTGCACCACCATTCAATAAGATCATGGCTGATCATTCACCTCAGTACCCCTTTCCTGCTTTCTCTCCATACCCCTTGATCCCTTTAGCCGTAAGGACCATATCTAACTCGTTCTTGAATATATCTGACAAACTGGCCTCAACAACTTTCTGCGGTTGGGAATTCCACAGGTTAACAACTCTCTGAGTGAAGAAGTTTCTCCTCATCTCAGTGCTAAATGGCTTATCCCTTATCCTAAGACTGTGACCCTGGTTCTGGACTTCCCCAACATCGGGAAAATTTTTCCTGCCTCTAACCTGTCCAATCCCGTCAGAATTTTATATGTTTCTATGAGATCCCCTCTCATTCTTCTAAACTCCAGTGAATACAGGCCCAGTCGATCCAGTCTCTCCACATATGTCAGTCCTGCCATCCCGGGAATCAGTCTGGTGAAACTTCGCTGCACTCCCTCAATAGCAAGAACGTCCTTCCTCAGATTAGGAGACCAAAACTGAACACAATATTCCAGGTGAGGCCTCACTAAGGCCCTGTACAACTGCAGTAAGACTTCCCTGCTCCTATACTCAAATCCCCCAGCTATGAAGGCCAACATGCCATTTGCCTTCTTCACTGCCTGCTGTATCTGCATGCCAACTTTTAATGACTGATGTACTATTACACCCAGGTCTCATTGCACCTCCCCTTTTCTTAATCTGTCGCCATTCAGATAATATTCTGCCTTTCTGTTTTTGCCACCAAAGTGGATAACCTCACATTTATCCACATTATACTGCATCTGCCATGCATTTGCCGACTCACCTAGCCTGTCCAAGTCACCCTGCAGCCTCTTAGCATCCTCCTCACAGCTCACACCGCCACCCAGCTTAGTGTCATCTGCAAACTTGGAGATATTACACTTAATTCCTTCATCTAAATCATTGATGTATATTGTAAATAGCTGGGTTCCCAGCACTGAACCCTGTGGCACCCCATGAGTTACTGCCTGCCATTCTGAAAAAGAACTGTTCATCCCAACTCTCTACTTCCTATCTGCCAACCAGTTCTCTATCCACGTTAATATATTACCCCCAATACCATGTGCTTTGATTTTGCACACTAATCTCTTGTGTGGGACCTTGTCAAAAGTCTTTTGAAAGTCCAAATACACTACATCCACTTGTTCTCCCTTGTCCACTCTACTAGTTACATCCTCAAAAAATTCTAGAAGATTTGTCTATCCTGATTTCCCTTTCATAAATCCATGCTGACTTGGACTGATCCTGTCACTGTTTTCCAAATGCGCTGCTATTTCATCTTTAATAATTGATTCCAACATTTTCCCCACTACCGATGTCAGGCTAACTCGTCTATAATAACCCGTTTTCTCTCTCCCTCCTTTTTTAAAAAGTGGTGTTACATTAGCTACCCTCCAGTCCATTAGCACATAATCTATCAATCAATCAATCTCATGGCATTTCATGGGGTATCTCTTCCTCCCCACGTTGCTGGACAAGTTAATATTGATATTAATAATGGCGAATGGCAATAAACTCACCACAGCAAATTCTGGCCCTATATCTTGTTCTGGTCCCATCTTTATAATTGCTCATCAGAGATTCTGATTGGATCCGCTCCCTTCCAGCATATTGGTTAATCCTTTATCAATCCTCCCTTGTAGAAGCATAGAATAGTACAGCACAGAAGGAGGCCATTCAGCCCATTGAGTATGCACTAGCTCTTTCGAAGAGCATTCAAGCTAGTCCCACTTCCCAGCTCTCTCCCCATATCACTACAATTTTTATTTATCCAATTCCCAATTGTTTATTCTATATTTATTGATCAAACTGCCATGGTGGAATACACTCTCTAGATTCTCAGTCCAGTCACATAACCACTGGACTACCATTCTAATTATAGTGGGACGCATACAAACTACAGATGACTCCCTGAGAGGCATTGAAGGATATCATATTTTGTTTGTTAATTATCTTATTTAAATTCATCACCTCTACTATTTGTTTAAATGATAAGTTGCATTCCATCTGTTCATTTATTAGTCCCTTCTCTCCTTTATTTGCTTTACTTAACAATTTCTTCAATTGTGTTATTAATTTGTCCTGATCATCATATTGATTTTCGATGTCTACTCTATTAAACAGTGCTCTGGCAGCTGTCCGTTCTGCCATCCAATTGGTTATTGATCTCTTCCTCCTGCAGGAGAAAGTCTGCTTGTAATCCTTGTCTTGATCTTCACTCAACACTTCTCATTTTCTCCACCCTGTCTAAATTGTCTCAATTTGTGATCTAACACCAGTCGTAGGCATCTTTTATAGTATTCATCACATAAACCTTTCGGTAAAATTACATTGATCAAATCTAGTACAACTGGTACAATTCCATATCACACATTGGAATACACCAAGCCATTCGTTGGAGCCATTGTTACCTCAGGACATGTGTCGCTCTTTTCCATCCAGTGTCCTTTCCTCACTCATGCTTACATTGATAGTGTTCATGTTGTTGCGATTCAGATCCTGACACTGGTATCATCCTTCATGGTCTTGGTGTAAACAGGGGAACGTCAATCCCATCTGGAGCCCTCAGGGTCATCTAATTTTATAATGCTCATTTGTGGTGCAATAGGTCATATTGATGTTTGTCAATCCTTCGATATGTCGAAGTCTGTCTCATTTATTGTCAACAGAAAAAAAAGAGATTAAGAAATATTTTGACAAAAAGGTCAGACCATTTGAGTATGAAATTGGAGAAATGGTAACAGCACTGGATTATGGTATAAAAACACATGCATTTGTAGCAAAATGAAAAAAATAATTTCCTATTGTGGACAAAGTGAAACTGTAAATGTAATCCTGTATCCAGGCAAAAAGAACAGTAAGATAACCAGGTAGTATCATATCAACCAGCACTCATACACATTACTAGAGATGTAACTGATGGAAAACTAAACTCTTTTGATTTCAGCAAAAGCCACCATAAAAAGGGAATGGTATTCTCTTTCCTTCTTCTCCTGCTGTGATCCAAGCTGCTTTCTGTTTATTCTTGCTTTCCACGAGCAGCCATTGTCCACTTTCCTTCCTTTGGTTTGTGCATCGAAGAACCGGGAGATATCCATTTCTGACTATCGCAGTTCTGTTTTCTATTTTTTCCCTTCAGCTTCCATTGTCATACTTGTGCTTGGTATCTCTCCGTTCACCGAGTTGGGTTGCACGATTACCATAATTAATGGTGCCATTACTCCAACAGACTATCACCATCATGCCATTCCCTTTTTATGGTGGCTTTTGCTGAAATCAAAAGAGTTTAGTTTTCCATCAGTTACATCTCTAGTAATGTGTACTAGAGCTTGTTGATATGATGCTATCTGGTTACCTTACTGTTCTTTTTGCCTGGATACAGGATTACATTTACAGTTTTACTTTGTCCACAATGGGAAATAATTTTTTTCATTTTGCTACAAATGCATGTGCTTTTATACCATAATTCAGTGCTTATACCATTTGTCCAATTTCATACTCAAATGGTCTGACCTTTTTGTCATAATATTTCTTAATCTCTTTTTTTGAATGGCCTAATTATTTTGCCATAAATGCATTTGTGTTTTATTCACACTCGTTATTCTTGTCAATCATAATTCTCCTACTGTTCCTTGTAAGGTGGGAGTTATCAATATCTGTGGCACTAACAGATTTCCTGGGGTCATCATTAAGTGCCTGTCATTGCTTAATAAGAGAATGGTTGCTCTAATTGCCATTGAGCACTGGTTAACATGGTTGCCGAATTTTTGGGGGCAGCCGAAACATAGGAGGACATGCATTTTTCTTGCAGCTGTCGCACTGTAAAAATCATGTCCGTTGTGCCCCGTAGGGGACGAAATCCTCACTGTGACTCCGGGAGGAGCTCCTCAGCCACAGGTAGAAGACGGTTGAGGAGGACTCTAGCGACGACTTTCCCAGTGGCTGATAACAGGGAGATTTCTCTGTAGTTGCCGCAGTTGGACTTGTCCCCTTTTTAAAAGATGGTTAAGATCACTGCATCTCTGAGATTTCCCATGGACCATTTCCCATATCTTGGGAGCCTCTTATCAACAAGAGCAGACATTGATGACGAGATTCAACACCGCCTCCAGTGCGCCAATGCAGCCTTCAGCGGCCTGAAGAAAAGAGTGTTTGAAGACCAGGCCCTCAAATTTGCCACTAAGCTCATAGTCTACAAGGCTGTAGTAATACCCGCCCTCCTGTATGGCTCAGAAACATGAACCATGTACAGTAGACACCTCAAGTCGCTGGAGAAATACTACCAACGATGTCTCTGCAAGATCCTGCAAATCCCCTGGGATGACAGATGCACTAACGTTAGCGTCCTCGACCAGGCCAACATCCCCAGCATTGAAGCACTGACCACACTCGATCAGCTCCGCTGGGCAGGCCACGTTGTTTGTATGCCAGACATAAGACTCCCAAAGCAAGCGCTCTACTCGGAATTTCTTCACGGCAAATGAGCCAAAGGTGGGCAGAGGAAACGTTTCAAGGACAGTCTCAAAGCCTCCCTGATAAAGTGCAACATCCCCACCGACACCTGGGAGTCCCTGGCCAAAGGCCGCCCTAAGTGGAGGAAGTGCATCCGGGAGGGCGCTGAGCACCTCGTATCTCATCGCCGCGAGCATGCAGAAATCAAGAGCAGGTAGTGGAAAGAGCGTGCGGCAAACCAGTCCCACCCACCTCTTCCCTCAACGACTGTCTGTCCCACCTATGACAGGGACTGTGGTTCTCGTATTGGACTGTTCAGTCACCTAAGGACTCATTTTTAGAGTGAAAGCAAGTCTTCCTCAATTCCGAGGGACTGCCTATGATGATGATGACATGGTTGCCATTTTGGTCGTTTTATCTGAACAGAACATCTGATTCCCACTCTCCACTATCCTGAAGATTGTGGATGATAGACCATGTGTAATTGTTGATGTATGCCCATTGATTTTTGTACATCTTTAAAACTCTTTCCGGTAAAAAAATCTGTATTGGCATTCCTCACCTTGATACCAGTTTACAAAGTCGAATACAGCTGCGATAATGGTGGTATTACCTTGAAATGGGAAAGCCTTCATTCATTTTTAAAATTTGTCGATGATAACTAAACAGTACTGGTACTTTGACCCGGATTTAGAGAAGGGGCCAGTAAAGTCAATCTGGATCTGAATCTAGGGAACGTCTGGTGACGTGCAGATTTCAGAAAAGTTATGTTCTTTAGCATGCATTGCAGGGTTATTTTGCAAGCATGATAAGCATGATTGGCATAACTGAGTAATAACCCATGCCATGTTAGGCCACTATACCACATGGGCAATCTTATCTATCTTGGCAGAGTCGGTGTAACGTCCCCTTACAGGATACAAGTGGAATAGGTGGAAAATTCACATGCCCATTCTTGTGATACCACAGAGATTTTCCCTTACTCTTAAATATCAAAAAGCAGAGATGGTTTGGGTCAAAGTGATTATTTCTGATGAATCTAGTTGAATTTTTGAGGAGTTAAAGTGGTAGTTAAGAGAGTATCTACGGATATTATTTTATATGGGCTTCCAGGAGGCATTTAATAAGGTTCCACAGAAGAGACTGCTAAAAACATTAGAGCACATTGAATTGGAGGCAACCTATTGATGTGGGTAGGGAATAAGACCATAAGAACATAAGAATTAGGATCAGGAGGTAGGCCATACGACCCCTCGAGCCTGCTTCTCCATTCAATAAGATCATGGCTGACCTTCTACCTCAATTCCACTTTCCTGCATTATCCCTTTATCTCTTGATTCCCTTTATTTAAAAATCTAATATTTAAAACTCTATCGATCTCTGTCTTGAATATACTCAATGACTGAGCATTCACAGCCCTCTGGGGTAGAGAATTCCAAAGATTTACCATCCTCTGAGTGAAGAAATCTCTCCTCATCTCAGTCCTAAATGGCCGACCCCTTATTCTGAGACTGTGAGCCCTGGTTCGAGACTCCCCAGCCCGGGGAAACATCCTCCTCAATCTATCCTGTCAAGCCCCGTAATAATCTTGTATGTTTCAATGAGATCAGCTCTCATCTAAACTCGAGAGAATATAGGTTTAGTCTACTCAATCACTCCTCATAGGACATTTCCCCCATCCTAGGAATCAGGCTAGTGAACCTTCATTGCACTCCCTCCATGACAAGTATATCCTACCTTAGGTAAGGAGAACAAAACTGTAAACAATACTTCAGGTGTGGTCTCACTGGGGCCCTATATAATTGCAAGCTCCCCACTGGAGTGGAACCAAACTACAGAACCAGTGGGAAGCTGTTCAACCTATGCCACCTCCAGGCCAGGTCCAAGACTACCCCAACCTCTTGTCGTCGAACTACATTACGCGGACGACGCCTGCGTCTGCGCATATACAGAGGCTGAACTCCAGGACATAGTCAACATATTTATTGAGGTGTACGAAAGCATGGGCCTTATGCTAAACATCAGCAAGACAAAGGTCCTCCACCAGCCTGTCCTTATCACACAGCACTGTCACCCAATCATCAAGATCCACGGCGCGGCCCTAGACAACGTGGACCACTTCCCATACCTCTGGAGCCTCCTATCAACAAGAGCAGGCATTGACGATGAGATCCAACACCGCCTCCAGTGCACCAGTGCAGCCTTTGGCCGCCTGAGGAAAAGAGTGTTTAAAGACCAGGCCCTCAAAACTGCCACCAAGCTCATGGTCTACAGGGCTGTAGTAATACCCACCCTCCTGTATGGCTCAGAAACATGGACCATGTACAGTAGACACCTCAAGTCGCTGGAGAAATACCACCAACGATGTCTCCGCAAGATCCTACAAATCCCCTGGGAGGATAGGCGCACCAACATTAGCGTCCTCGACCAGGTCCACATCCCCAGCATCGAAGCACTGACCACATTTGATCAGCTCTGCTGGGCAGGCCAGACATGAGAGTCCCAAAGCAAGTGCTCTACTCGTAATTCCGTCACGGCAAACGAGCCAAAGGTGGGCAGCAGAAACTTTACAAGGACACCCTCAAAGCCTCCCTGATAAAATGCAACATCCCACAGACATCTGGGAGTATCTGGCCAAAGACCGCCCTAAGTGGAGGAAGCACATCCAGGAGGGGCTGAGCACCTCGAGTCTCATCATTGAGAGCATACAGAAATCAAGCGCAGGCAGCGGAAAGAGCGTGTGGCAAACTAGTCCCATCCTCCCTTACCCTCAACAACTATCTGTCCCACCTGTGTCAAAGACTGTGGTTTTCGTATTGGACTGTAGAGCTACCAAAGAACTCATGGGAAGCAAATCTTCCTCGATTCCGAGGATGATGATATAATTGCAGTAAGACATCTTGGGCCGGTTTGTCAGCTTTCGGGGTTTTTCGGCGAAAATGGTAGCAATACATGAAACTTACCGTTTTTGCTGCGCTACCGTTTTGAGGCCAAACTTTTGGCCTTTACATCGGGCAGAGGGGTGTTGCACGAGGATTTGTGGCGCAAAGACGTGAGTTTCGCCAAATTTGTCCGGGGCCGGGAGCGCTGCGAGAGAGTCCTTGGGAGGGAGGTGGGGGGGAAAATTCGAAAAAACATTCCAAAAACACTTACAAGACCTTTGACTATCTAATCACTGCAAAAAATATTTTAATTAAAAGCTCCGGTTTCAATTTTCCCTGTTCATTTGCACTGTTTTTTTGGTGCACAGCGTTTTTATTGCTGTATTTATTTTTTTCAAAGTTTCCCCCTGCGATCTGCGAGGGCGTAATTGACTTTGTTACTGTTGTGTATCTGTAAAGCATGCACTCCCATGTTCCGCCACCAGGGAGTGCATCCCCTGAAGTCCCAAGGGATCCCAGCATTCCTTGGGAGCACTGTATATAAGCCGGCCCCTAAGGCCTGTTCCTCACTCTGGAGTGTCTTAATGAAGACTGAGGTCACTGTTACTTTAACCTCCCTGTGTGCAGTCTCATCTGTGTTAGGAACACAATAACTGGCGACGAGTATACGAATCCAACGCAAATATGCAGCAAACTGTGGGCATCCTGGAGAAGTTCTCGGAGGGTGAGGACTGGGAAGTCTATGTCAAATGGCTAGACCAGTACTTTTTGCCAACAAGCTGGACGGAGAAGGAAGCGCTGCAAAAAGGAGAGCGGTCCTCCTCACAGTCTGCGGGGCACAGACCTCATGAAGAATCTTCTGGCTCCGGTGAAACCCACAGATAAGTCATATGAGGAGCTGTGTAAACTGGTTCGGGAGCATCTTAACCCAAGGGAGAGCGTGCTGATGGCGAGGTATCGGTTCTACACGTGCCAGCGATCTGAAGGTCAGGAAGTGGCGATCTACGTCGCCGAGCTAAGGCGACTTGCAAGACAATGTGAGTTTGATGGTTACCTGGAGCAAATGCTCAGAGACTTTTTTGTACTGGGCATTGGCCACGAAACCATCCTACGAAAACTTTTGACTGTAGAGACACCGACCCTCAGTAAGGACATTGCGATAGCACAGGCGTTTATGTCCACCAGTGATAACACCAAACAAATCTCTCAGCACACAAGTGCTAGTGATGTTCATAAGTTAACTGGAACTCTGTTTGCAAGCAGAAATGTACAGGGCAAAAACCACGAGTATGCAACTGTCAGCAGTCCTCAGGTGACCCAGATGACTCAGAGTCTGCAACAAAGGATAAATGCAAGGCAAGTCACAACTTGTTGGCGTTGTGGAGGCTTCCATTCAGCCTATTCATGGTGCTTCAAAGGGTATGTTTACAAGAGCTCTGGAACAATGGGGCACCTCCAAAGAGCTTGCAGATGAGTTGCAAGCTCTGCAAAACCTGCTAACCACCACATGGCAGAGGAAGATCGGTCCATGGTGGATCAAAGCAATTTCGAGGCTCAGAGAGAGGAGGCAGATGCTGAAGTACACGAGGTGCACACATTTTCGATGAAATGTCCACCTATAATGTTAAATGTAAAATTGAATGGCTCACCTGTAGCCATGGACACTGGCGCTAGCCAAGCCATCATGAGTAAAAAGATATTTGAGAGATTGTGGTGCAACAAGGCATTCAGACCAGCCCTGAGCCCCATCCACACGAAACTGAGAACGTACACCAAAGAGCTCATCACTGTCCTGGGCAGCGCCATGGTCAAGGGCACGGTGCACGAACTGCCACTCTGGATTGCCCCGGGCGATGGCCCCACACTGCTTGGAAGGATCTGGCTGGGCAAAATCTGCTGGAACTGGGATGACATCCAAGCGCTATCACATGTCGATGAGGCCTCATGTACCCAGGTTCTTAACAAATTTCCTTCCCTTTTTGAGCCAGGCATTGGAAACTTTTCGGAGACGAAGGTGCGGATCCACTTGGTCCCAGAGGCACGACCCATTCACCACAAGGCGCGAGCGGTACCTCACATGATGAGGGAGAGAGTGGAAATTGAGCTGGACAGGCTGCAATGCGAGGACATCATCTCCCCAGTGGAATTCAGCGAATGGGCCAATCCGATTGTTCCAGTACTCAAAAGTGATGGCACGGTCAGGATTTGCAGTGATTATAAAGTAACTATTAATCGTTTCTCGCTACAGGACCAATACCCGCTACCTAAGACAGACGACCTACTTACGACGCTGGCAGGAGGCAAGACATTCACCAAGCTCGACCTGACTTCGGCCTACATGACGCAGGAGCTGGAGGAGTCTTCGAAGGGCCTCACCTGCATCAACACACACAAGGGACTGTTCATCTACAACAGATGCCTGTTTGGAATTCGGTCGGCTGCAGCGATCTCCCAGAGAAACATGGAGCGCCTACTCAAGTTGGTACCACGCATGGTGGTTTTTCAGGACAACATATTGGTCAAGGGTTGGGACATTGTCGAGCACCTACAAAGCCTGGAGGAGGTCCTCCAGCGACTGGACTGCGTAGGGCTACGGCTGAAGAGGTCGAAATGCATCTTCATGGCAACAGAAGTGGAGTTTTTGGGGAAAAAGATCGCGGTGGATGACATTCGGCCCACAGACGCCAAGACAGAGGATATTAGGAACGCGCCCAAGCCACAGAACGTCACGGAGCTGCGATCGTTCCTGGGACTCCTCAATTATTTTGGTAACTTCCTACCAGGGTTAAGCACCCTCTTAGAGCCCCTACATGTGTTATTGCGTAAAGGTGAAAACTGGGTATGGGAGGAAAAAAACAAGTAATTGCTTTTGAGAAAGCCAGAAACATTTTATGCTCCAACAAGCTGCTTGTATTGTATAACCCGTGTGAAAGACTTGTGCTAGCATGTGATGCATCGTCTTACAGAGTCGGGTGTGTATTACAACAAGCTAACGTTGCGGGGAAGTTGCAACCTGTCGCCTATGCCTCCAGGAGCTTTTCTAAGGCTGAGAGGGCCTACAGCATGATTGAGAAAGAGGCATTAGCGTGTGTGTTTGGGGTAAAGAAAATGCATCAGTACCTGTTTGGCCTCAAATTTGAGCTGGAAACCCATCACAAGCCCCTCATATCCCTGTTCGCTGAAAACAAGGGGATAAATCCTAATGCTTCAGCCCACATACAAAGATGGGTACTCGCGCTATCAGCGTATAACTATACCACCCACCACAGGCCAGGCACCGAGAACTGTGCGGATGCTCTCAGTCGGCTACCATTCCACGGGGGTGGAAATGGCGCAGCCTACAAACTTGTTGATGGTGGCACAGCCTGCAGACTTGTTGATGGTCATGGAAGCATTTGAAAATGATAAATCACCTGTCACGGCCCGCCAGATTAGGACTTCGACCAGCCAAGATCCTCTGCTGTCCCTAATAAAAAACTGTGTACAGCATGGGAGTTGGGCCAGCATCCCCATTGAAATGCAAGAGCTAATCAAGCTGTTCCAACGGTGAAAGGACGAGCTGTCCATTCAGGCAGACTGCCTGTTGTAGGGTAACCGCATAGTGCTACCCAAAAAGGGCAGGGAGATGCTCATCTCGGATCTCCACAGCACACACCCGGGTATAGTAATGATGAAAGCGATAGCCAGATCCCACGTGTGGTGGCTCGGTATGGACTCTGACTTAGAGTCCTGTATACGGCAATGCAGTGTGTGTGCTCAGTTGAGCAACGCACCCAGAGAGGCACCACTAAGTTTGTGGCCCTGGCCCTCCAGACCATGGTCAAGGATCCATGTTGACTATGCGGGCCTGTTTCTCGGTAAAATGTTCCTGGTGGTGGTGGATGCTTTTTCAAAACGGATTGAATGTGAAATAATGTCGGGAAGCACCGCCACCACCACCATTGAAAGCCTGAGGGCCATGTTTGCCACCCACGGCCTGTCCTGACATACTGGTCAGTGACAACGGGCCATGTTTCACCAGTGCCGAATTTAAAGAATTCATGACCCGCAATGGGATCAAACATGTCACCGCGGCCCCGTTTAAACCAGCCTCCAATGGGCAGAGCGGGCAGTACAAACAATCAAACAGAGCCTTAAACGAGTCACAGAAGGCTCACTCCAAACCTGCCTGTCCCGAGTACTGCTCAGCTACCGCACAAGACCCCACTCGCTCACAGGGGTGACCTCGGCTGAGCTAATCATGAAAAGGACACTTAAAACCAGACTCTCGCTGGTTCACCCCAACCTGCATGATCAGGTAGAGAGCAGGCGGCAGCAACAAAATGTAAACGAGAGTCGCACCACTGTGTCACGGGAAATTGATCTGAATGACCCTGTGTATGTGCTAAACTATGGACATGATCCCAAGTGGATCGAGGGCACGATGATAGCTAAAGAAGGGAGTAGGGTGTTTGTAGTCAAACTAGACAATGGACAACTTTGCAGAAAGCACCTGGACCAAACGAGGCTGCGGTTCACAGACTGCCCTGAACAACCCACAGCAGACACCACCTTTTTCGAGTCCACAACACACACCCTAAGGATCAACGACACCACGCCGGACCAGGAAATCGAATGCACCACGCCCAACAGCCCAGCAAGGCCAGGTTCACCCAGCAGCCCTGCAGGGCCAACAACACGCCATCCCAGCGAGGGCATAGCCAACACACCAGAACAGACATTTGTACCAAGGCTCCCGACCGCCTCACCTTGTAAATAGTTTTCACTTTGACTTTGGGGGCGGGGGAGTGATGTTGTGTATCTGTAAAGCATGCACTCCCATGTTCCACCACCAGGGAGTGCATCCCCTGAAGTCCCAAGGGATCCCAGCATCTCTCGGGAGTACTGTATATAAGCCTAACTCTGGAGTGACTTAATAAAGACTGCGGTCACTGTTACTTTAACCTCCCTGTGTGCAGTCTCATCTGTGTTAGGAACACAATAGTTAAGATTTTTCTAGGCCAGTTTATTTTTACGTCACAGGCGGGTGTTCCCTCATGTCTGCACCATTTTTTTCAATTGTTCGCAGTTTGGCCAACATTTTCTTCTCTTAATTCGGCGTATCTGGCCACTCCTGAAAAACCTTCTGGTGAGTTAAGAAAACCAACGCACATTCACAAATTTGCGCTGAAAGACATAATTGTTTTTAAATCGAAGATTTTGGAGGGAGTCAAGAACACTGTCAAAATCAGTAATAAATGTCAACTTTTTTTTACCTGTCAACGTAGAAGTGTAAATTTGTTGGATTTCAGAAGTTCTCTCATTTTTTAACTCACTCACACGCCACCACCAAATGTCTTGAAGCAGAGCTGGAGGGTCGTAGGTTTGGCAGGCAGAATCGGCCCCACGCTCGGACACAGGAGCTTGGGGCTCAGCTACAAAACAAGCTGTGGCGGGGGAGGGGGGTGGGGGAAGAGGAGAGAGAGAGCGCGAGGTGCTGATCGGAAGGCTTGGAGCCCAGGGAGAGGGGGAGGGAGAGAGAGAAGTCACAAGACTCCAATAGTAAAGGTGGGGGAAGAGGAGAGAGAGAGCGCGAGGTGCTGATCGGAAGACTTAGAGCCCAGGGAGGGGGGGAGGGAGAGAGAGAAGTCACAAGACCTTTGGGTGTGGTCCATCCATACAGACTTGGAGAGATACAACTGCGAACCTGTGCTGCCTGCTTTCCTGCCGTTTTGAGCTTCTTTCAAGGGTTTAAGTATGGGGGCCAATACTGACAATGCCGTACCTTGTGCGAGCCTTCTGCATCATGGTGCTACGTAGGAGACAATTGATTTGACTTCATCGCATCAGGAACATCAGAGCCCGTAGTGTGCTGGGCAGGAGGCCTTATGCATCTCGGATATATCGAAACAGCTGTTCGTATCTCCACCTGTGTTAGAAGACTGCGTTTCCGCAAAGAAGTTGTAAGTGAGATCTGTGAGTTGGTCAAAGCAGACCTGCAACCTAGAAGCATCAGGAGGACTGCTTTGTCAGTTGAAGTGAAGGTTACAGCTGCACTTTCATTCTATGCCTCCGGCTTGTTTCAAGTTACAACTGGGGATGTGTGCGCCATCTCTCAACATGCAACACATGTCTACATTTGCCAGGTGACGGCTGCACTGTACGCGCGTAGGAATGACTTCATAAAATTCCCAATGACTGCCCAAACAATCCATGACAGGGCTGTGGGCTTCTCCAGGATTTCTGGCTTCCCAAAGGTACAGGGCTGCATTGATTGTACCCACATCACCTTGCCAGCACCTTTGGAGGATTCCGAGATGTACAGGAACAGAAAAGACTTCCACTCCATTAATGTGCAGCTCGTGTGTGATGACATGCATCATATCATGTCAGTCAATGCAAGATACCCTGGCAACACCCATGATGCGTTCATCCTACGTAACAGCCTTATATCTGCCATGTTTCAGCAGCAGCCAGAAGGGCACAGCTGGCTACTGGGAAATAAAGGGTACGGCCTCGCCACCTGGCACATGACGCCCCTACGCATAACCCGGACGGAAACTGACCGTCAATACAACATGTCGCACATTGCGACACGCAGCATCATTGAGAGGACCATTGGCATATTGAAACAGCGTTTCCGATGCCTGGACCATGCTGTACTCCCCTGAGATTGTCGGTCAGTTCACTGTTGTGTGCTGCATACTGCATAACTTAGCCATCATGAGGCAGCAGCACCTGGTAGTGGAAGATCCACCTGCGGTGAGAGTGGCTGATGATAATGATGTGGAAGATGCAGGTGACGCGCAGGAGGAGGAAGCCATGCAAGTGCCTGAGGCCGGAGCACGACGACGGAGGAGGGCGGGCCATCATGCCCCTTTATCGATTGCTCGAGCCTTGCACCAACAGCTCATCCATGAACGTTTTACTGATGCCTGAGGGCTCAGTGACAACTATTCCACATGGACATGTTTACTGTTTAGAGCTGTACCATAATGTTATATTGTGTTAATGGAATATGATTCAGTTTTAATGTAAAATATATTTTATTCAAAAGTTTACAATGTACTTAACTAAACTTAAAAAAAATTGTTCTTGTATCAAACTTTACTATCACTCTTTAAGATCACTTAAAAACTTTAAGATCACTTATAAACTTGTAAATTTACATAACTTACAAAAAACTTAATTTAAGAACAGTTACAACAGTAACAATAATAATAACAACAACAACAACAGCAGCAACGAAAGGCTGCACCCATCCATCCCTCCTCCACCTTATTCTAAGACCACCCACTGCGCTTGGTCTTGGACACACCACCATCCCTGCCCGCAGGCGCTGGCACAGTGTTTCTGGGCTTGGTAGTCGGCGTCAGCTGGCTAGTTGGAGGGCCCGGCTTTGGGCTCTTCAGAGGCTGGTGTGGGGATTGAAGTGAAAGTGACAGTTGATTCTTTCAATGGGCGCGGGGTCTGGGCATGTTCCCTTATTGCAGCAGCTAACTCCAACATGCCGTCCCTCATGCGCCCTGACAGTGTCTCAATGACCTACAACATTCCCTCCCTCATGTTGAGCAAAACTGTCTGAACTGCCTGCAACATTCCCTCCCTCATGGTCAGTGACGTGGTTTGCACTACCTCTGACATTCCCTCCTTCATGGCCACTATTCCCTCACTGATGGTCCTGGATATTGTTCCCATTTCTCGTGTCATTGCTGTTACTTCTCCCAACAGTCCCACTACCTCATCACTCACCCCACTGATGGCATCCAGGAGTGATTGGGTAAGGTCAATGCTTGTCGCACTCAATGACATCATCTGAACCGCATCTGTTAGATCCTGCACCTCAGGAGAGCGCGGTTCAGCTCTCCTTCTCCTCTTCCCCATGGGTGTGGCTCACACCCCAATACTGGGACCCGCAGCGTGGGACGGTGGGGCCCTGGGTGTGCTTCGCTGCACCACACCACTGGGTCTCGCATCCTCGGAAGGTGGGGCCCTGGGTGTGCCTCGCTGCACCACACCACTGGGACCCGCAACCTCGTAAGGTGGGGCCCTAGGTGTGCCTCGCTTCACCCAACCACTGGGACCCGCAACCTTGGAAGGTATGAAACCATGGAATGTCCCACCAGCACTCAGACCACTAGTCACGGAAGGGGCTGTCACCTCCATGAGCGGCACCTCCTCCAAAGTCAGTACAACAGTGGGAGCTTCATCCAGTTCCATCCCCTCCCCCTCACCCTCATGTTCTTGGTCTGGCGGGCTGGATTGGAAGATGTTCTCTTCAGGCTCGTCCGTGTCTGAATCTTCTTCTGCATTGTCAGGGTTGGCCTCAAGTTCTGCAAAAAATAACAGAACAGTCAAATGATTAGCAGCAGGGGAGGGGGCAGGGTGGGTGGCATGAGTAGGCTCACACATCGCAGGTCAGACAGCAGGCTGATTTGAAGGACCATGATGAATTTGCAGGACTTACTCTCTCCCTCGAGTGTGGGCCCAGCTTCTGCAGTACTGATTGCTTTTTTCCAGGCAAGCCCCATCAGAGCAGTGACCCTCTCTTCCAAGGGTGTCAGTGGCTGCAGATTTGCCGGGCCTCCTCCTGTTCAAGTTTTTTCCCTTTTATTATGTGCCACCTTCCTCTGCAAAAATGAAAATGCAACTTTTTAGAGAGGTGTCTTTCTGCTGGGTGGGACATATACAGTGGTCGCATTTACAATTGCAATTCCATTGAATAGATGAAAATATTACTTACACTAACGATATGACCAAGGTCTTGCCATTTCTTTTTACATTGGCCTCCAGATCTTATGGTGGTCACCATTGCAGAGTAATCTTCTGCAACTTGGTTCCAGTGTTTCTTCATTTCTTTGGGTGAAATTTTTATGTAACCTCTGCTGGTGTCCAGCTCCTGCCATCTGTTCTCGTTCACAGTAACTAGTGCCTCCACTTCTTCCTGTAAGAAATTCTTGGTCTTTGCAATAAGTTGCATCTTGTATTGCTCCAGCTGCGATTTTTCCAATGCCCTCACACAGCACTCCTTCTCACACATGCGCGTAAAAATAAGTTATGTTTTTGACGACGTTCCAATGGACGCGCATGCTCAATGCAGCTCGGATTTGGCAATCGGTCATTTTTAAAGAACACACACAACTGGCTCTTTAAAAATGACCGATTGCCAAATCCGAGCTGCACTGAGCATGTGCATCCATTGGAATGATGCCAAAAACGTAACTTTTTTTTTACGCGCATGCACAGAAGGTGCAGCTTCATTTTTCGTTGCAGACAGCAGGCTCCACCCCACGAGATGACTGGACACGCTGCACGGCGCCAAATTCGAATTATAGACCGGGGAAACTTTGGCAAAATATTTCTGGCGCATTTCTGGCCTAGAAAAACAGGCATAACTCTGGCAATATGCTAGAAAACGGGCTTGGGGAAAATTGTGCCCTTTAATTTATCTTTTTTGCAGGTTTTCATACTTACTGCTGCTGGCAGGGCTGCAGGGGCGGGAGAGAGCTGAAAGTCCGACAGAAACACAATCCGCATCGCTGCACTTCGGCGCACCTCTCCCCGGTAATACTTAGAAGTGCCACCGCGAACAGGTACCCGTGGATCCTGCCCGGGCTTTGCGACCAGGATTTTGCTGCGGAGGGTCAAATCGCAGCGAAAACCTGATCGCAAACTTCTCGAAAATCCCTTTACTCATACTCAAATTCTCTTGTAATAAAGGCCAACATACCATTTGTGTTCTTAATTGCTTGCTGTACCTAAATGTTAACTTGCAATGATCCATGTACAAGGTCACCCAGGTCCCTCTGAACAGCAACATTTCCCAATCACTCACCATATAAAAAATACTCTGCTTTCTATTTTTCCCACCAAAGTAGATAACTTCACATTTCTTCACATTATATTCCATTTGCCATGTCTTTGCCCACTCACTTAACCTGTCTATATTCCCTTGAAGTCTCATTGCATCCTCCTCACAACTTACATTACCAAACTAGCTTTGTATCATCAGCAAACCTGAATATATTATATTTGGTTCCCTCATCCAAATCATTGGTATAGATTGTGAATAGCTGAGGCCCAAGCACCAATCCTTGCGCTACCCCATTAGTTACAGTCTGCCAACCCGAAAATGACTCATTTATTCCTACTTTCTGTTTTTTGTCCATTAACCAATCCTCAATCCATGCTAGCATATTACCCCCAATCCGATGAGCACTAATTTTGTGTAATAACTTCTTGTGTGACATCTTATTGAATGCCTTCTGAAAATCAAAATACTCCATATCCACTGGTTCCCCCTTATTTAATCTGCTCGTTACAACCTCACAAAACTCCAACAGATTTGTCAAACATGATTTCCCTTTCAGAAATCCGTGTTGATTCTGCCCAATCCTATTATTATTTTCTAAGTGACCTGTTACCATGTCCTTAATAATGGGGGGAAAATTGCGGTCGGAGGCTTCCTTCGGACGAACGCCTCTGACCCAAAATTTCTTAATGAAAATATCTGGTGATCACGGAAGAGCCTACGATTGCAGTCAGAGGCCTTCATTCGCTGTGCAGCGTACCAGGAGATGACTTCCCCATACGCACGGAAATGCTGGAGTCATGTGGGCCTGGACCACCAATCACTAGGTAGTATTCTCATTGATAAAAATGGGAACTCCATTTGTGCAAATTTCCATTACTATCAATGAGAAACCCCCCTAAATCAAGAAACACAGCATAATAAATAAAAAATACACCTCACAGATTTAAAATTACTTGAAATTAAATTAATTAAATATCTTAGAAAAAAAATTGGGGGAAACAGTTTTTAATGTGTTTTAATAGAGTTAAAAATAAACTTACCTTAATGGGCAGGGTTTTCAACATAAAAATGAATGATTAAATTTAATTTTTATATGTTTTAAGACTCTTACACTGGTAAAAGTAAGCTCTACACCTGCTTTTACAAGGCGTAAAAGTTTGAAGGACATTCGCTGGGCATGAGTTGGGCAATTAGTCCACTCTCTCCCGCACTAATGTCCTTCCTGTGGAGATGTGGAGGACCTGTCTAGAGAAATCCTGACAGATCGGAAAAGCTGCTTTTCGGCACATGCACATCTCTCCCCGAAAATTGGCTTTTGCAAGGCCTCGCTAGGTCCGTGCTTGTATGCACCCGGCAAGGCCAGAATTTTCGGCCCAATAGATTGCAGCATTTTCCCTACTACTGATGTCAGGCTAACTGGTCTGTAGTTCCCCATTTTCTCTCTCCCTCCTTTGTTAAATGGCGGGATTACTTTCCAATCCGCGGGAACCATTCTAGAACCTGTGGAATTTTGGAAGATGACAACCAATGCATCCATTATCTCTTTTGCAACCTCTTTCAAAGCCCTAGGATGTAGGCCACGAGGTCCAGGGGATTTATCGGCTTTCGGTCCCATTAATTCCTCCAGTACTATTTTTTTACTAATACTAATTCTTTCAGTTCCTCATTCTCACTAGACCCTTAGTTCTCCACTATTTCCGGGAAGTTTTTTGCCTCTTCTTCCATGAAGACAGACACAAAGGAAAAGAAATTCGGTTGTGCAATGCCTTAGTTAGCGCCCCTGAAGATATAATAGCCATTATGGAGATGTGGTTGCAAAGCGACCAAGGTTGGGAACTAAATATTCCAGGATTCTTAGCTTTTAGAAGAAACAGGCAAAATGGAAAAGGAGGAGGGGTAGCCCCGACAATAAAGGATGGGATAAATACATGAAAAAGGATCTTAGCTCGGAAAATCAAGAAGTAGAATCAGTTTGGGTGGAGCTAAGAAAAAGCAAGGGGCAGGAAACATTGGTGAGAGTTGTTTATAGGCCCCCAAACAGTAGTGGTAATGTAGGCACAGTATAAATAAGGAAATTAGAGGTACATGTAACAAGGGTCATACAGTAATTATGGGGGACTTTAATCTACATATAGACTGGGCAAACCAAATATGCAGTATTAGTGTGGAGGACAAATTAATAGAATGTACACAAGATGCTTTTCTAGATCAGTATTTTGAAGAATCAACTAGGAAACAGGCTATCTTAGATCTGGTGTTGTACAATTAAAAAGGGTTAATTAATAACCATGTAGTAAAAGGGCCTTTAGGGAAGAGTGACCATAATATGATAAACATTTATATTGAGTTTGAAGTGATTAAGTTAAATCTGAAGCTAGGGTCTTAAATCTAAACAAAGGAAACTACGTAGGTATGAGGGGCAAGTTGGCAAAGGTAGATTGGGAATCTATATTAAAAGGTATGACAGTCAATAAATCTTAGGCAGTCCCTCGAACGAGGATGACTTGCTTCCACGAGTTCACAGGTGTTTCGATGAGGACCCGATGTTCAAGTCCTGAACTCCAATTGAGGGGGTGGAAGATGCCTGTGCATGAATTTTTAAAATATGGTGACCATTGCACTCCAGCCACCACATGGGCTCGCCAGAATTAGGTCTTGGTCCAGTGGCAAGGATTACCCAAGCTGACTGGAGACCTGCTCTGCTGCATGGACCCAGCGTGCACACATATTGCAGTGTGGACTGGCCCGTGCTGCCCCTGGGCCCTCGGCTCTTCTGGGCCCCATACTCTCATCTGTCGCACCTCCGTCACGATCTCTCGCCGCTCCTCCGCCATAAGCATCCACCGCATCTCGCCACAAACACTCACCGCTTATCTGCCCCGACCTTCCCACTCCTCTGTACCTGGGCCCTGTTGATGTTCCTGCCCACGCTCCAAAATGACGACCAGGGTTTTGATGACCTCTTCCAGTCGCCGATCTCAAAATTGTCGCACACTTGGAGCAGCTCACGCTGGAGGTTGAAGCGGTACGCTGCTCCAGCTCTTTTATAGCCCGACCTGCGGAGCTGTTCTCTCGCAGGTTGGGGGGCCACGGCAAGCAATGGCTAGCATTTAAAGAATTAATACATCATTTACAGCAAACATCTATTCTTTTAAGGCACAAAAACCCCACAGAAAAAATGGTCCAACCATGGCTAACAAGAGAAGTTACAGATAATAGTAGATCAAAGGAATGTTGCCAAAAAGAGCAGTAAGCCTGAAGATTGGGAGGATTTTAGAATTCAGCAAAGGAGGAACAAGAAATTGATAAAGAAAGGGAAAATAGAATATGAGAGTAAACTACCGAGAGATGTAAAAACAGACGGTAAAGCTTCTATAAGTATGTAAAAGGAAAAGATTAGCGAAAGTAAATGTAGATCCCTTACAGGCTGAGACAAGAAAAATTATAATGATCAATAAGGAAATGGCAGAGAAATTAAACAAATACTTTGCGTCTTTCTTCACGAAAGAAGACACAAAAAAGCTCCCAGAAATAGTGGAGAACCAAGAGTTGAGCGAGAATGAGGAACCGAAAGAAATAAGTATTGGTAAAAAAATAGTACTGGAAAAATTAATGGGACTGAACGCTGATAAATCTCCTGGACTTCATGGTCTACATCCGAGGGCTTTCAAAGAGATGGCTATAGAAATAGTGGATGCATTGGTTGTCATCTTCCAAAATTCCATAGATTCTAGAATGGTTCCCGCAGATTGGAAGGTAGCTAATGTTAACCAGCTATTTAAGAAAGGAGGGAGAGAGAAAGCGGGGAAATACAGATCAGTTAGCCCAACATCAGTAGTAGGGAAAATGCTAGAATCTATTATTAAGGATGTGGTAACAGGGCACTTAGAAAATAATAATAGGATTGGGCAGAGTCAACATGGATTTATGAAAAGGAAATCATGTTTGAAAAACTTGTTAGTTTTTTGCGGTTGTAATTAGTTGAACAGATAAGGAGGAACCAGTGGATGTGGTGTACTTGGATTTTCAGATGGCAAAACACTGCGAGACCAGCAACCGATTGGAGCAGAGATAAAGAGAGCGCGAGCAGGAGCTGGGGCAAAACACCGCAAAACCAGCAGCTGATCAGAGCAGAGATAAAGAGAGCCGCCCAAACAGCACCAACTGACTGACCTATCAAGAAAGACTGGATCAACTGGGCTTTTATTCACTGGAGTTCAGAAGAATGAGAGGGGACCTCATAGAAACGTTTAAAATTCTGATGGGTTTAGACAGGTTAGATGCAGGAAGAATGTTCCCAAGATTGGGGAAGTCCAGAACCAGGGGTCACAGTCTAAGGATAAGGGGTAGGCCATTTAGGACCGAGATGAGGAAAAACTTCTTCACCCAGAGAGTGGTGAACCTGTGGAATTCTCTACCACAGAAAGTTATTGAGGCCAATTCACAAAATATATTCAAAAAGGAGTTAGATGAAGTCCTTACTACTAGGGGGATCAAGGGGTATGGTGAGAAAGCAGGAATGGGGTACTGAAGTTGCATGTTCAGCCATGAACTCATTGAATGGCGGTGCAGGCTAGAAGGGCTGAATGGCCTACTCCTGCACCTATTTTCTATGTTTCTATGTTTCTAAGTAGTAAAAAGAACCAAAATCAAAGTGTGATGTCGCAGGAAAGAAGGGAAGTAATTGGTCGGTGAGTTCTTCACTCTTTTTTGGGGCATTGGTTTGAATTAAGAGCTGGGACTAAAAACAAAACTTGAAAACTTAATTAATTAAAAACATTAGGATGGCAGGGTAGGAGATGTATTTCTGCTGTTGCATGTGGGAGCTGGTTGACCCCATTGAGGTCCACTGCGACCACATCTACAGTAAGTGTCTGCAGCTAGAGGAGCTTTGGCTCCATATTGATGAGCTAGAGTCCGAGCTGCGGACACTGCAACACATCAGGGAGAGGGAGAGTTACCTGGACGCTGTGTTCCAGGAGGCAGTCACATCCCTTAGATTAATTAATTCAAATTTGGTCCATGGTCAGGGACAGGAGGGTGTGACTACAAGTGAGGAAGGTATGGGGATCCAGGAGGTAGTGATGGAGGAGCCTCAGCCCTTGCTCTTGTCCAACAGGTTCGAGGGACAAGAGCAGGGACTGCAGGGAGGATGAGCAAACTGGCAGCACCATGGTACAGGGGGCCATTCAAGTGAGGGGAGTAAAAAGAAAGGTTGTAGTGGTAGGGGGCTCATTATCTCTGAGGAGAGATTGAGCAGACTAGGCCTATATTTTCTCGAGTTTAGATTAATGAGAGGTGATCTCATTGAAACATACAACATTCTTACAGGGCTAGACAAGGTGCATGCATGGAGAATGTTTCCTCTGGTTGAGGAGTCTAGAACCTGGGGTCACAGTATCCGAAAAGGGGTCGGCCATTTAGGACTGAGTTGAGGAGAAATGTTGTTACTCAGAGGGTGGTGAATCTTTGAAATTCTTCTGTTCTCATGTTCTTATAAGGGCATTAATGCGCCTCTAATGGCTTACTGCCCTGCCGCGCAGGTTGTAGTTTCCCGCCGGGAAATTCGGTTCATGTTTACCAGCGGCGCAAAACGCTGCCGCCTCACCATCTAACATCAGTCATATCACGATGTTAGTATGCATGCAACGACTGGCCAGCGGCCCGCTCGCAAAATTAGGTGTCTCTGCCTCATTTAGCATCATCCGTTGAACATGCCGGGGAAACCATGCATTTCAACTGCTTTAGGCAATACCTGGAGGCTATTTGAAGGGAGTAGCAACTGGATTAATCGGAGGTCGCAGTGAGTGCAACGTTTTGACAGAGCATGGTACGTGAACCTCTTACTTGGCAGCGGCAGGTTTATCTGACTTTACAGGTTCCTAGCAACTTAAATTTGTGACTTCAATGCATGCATTACCAGCATGTCGATGGCGTCTTCTACATGCTCTTATTACTCGGCATCAAGATGCCGGCCCACGAATGAGGACACCCTGTAGACATCGGGACAGGAGGCCTTAACCCCCCATGGGTTTACCGGGAGCAACGCTCATACCTCGACATGTCGGAGGAGCAGTGTGTCGGAAGGCTGCACTTCCGGAAGGCAGGCCTGCAGCGTCACATCAGCACCAGGACTACGCTGCCCGTCCTAGTAAAAGTAACTGTGGCGCTGACCTTCTATGTCTCTGGCACCTTCCAGGCTTCATCAGGGGACATATCCAGCGTCTCTCAATTCACTGCACATTGCTGCATCCGCGACGTGACACAGGCTCTATAGAGACAGAGAATGGACTTCATAATGATCCCAATGAGCAGGGATGAACAGGATTAGCGGACATGTGGCTTTGCCAGGATAGCGGGCTTCCCAATATTTCAAGGAACCATTGACTGCACACACGTGGCCTTGCGAGCACCATTCCAGAATGGCGAGGTCTTCCGAAACAGAAAGAGATACCACTCCCTGAATGTGCAGCTGCTGTGTGACCACAGGCAGCACATCCTCACAGTGAATGCACGATATCCTGGCAGCGCACATGATACCGTTCATCCTGCGGAAGAGCAATGTGCCATGTTTCAGCAATGTTTCAGCCACCACATGAAGGGAATGGCTGGCTGCTCGGGGACAAAGCTGGCTAATGACCCCCTTCCGCAATCCCACCACCCAAGTGTAGCAATGCTACAACGACAGCCATGTGGCTACCGCAACATAATCGAGCAAACAATAGGGGTGTTGAAGCAACGTTTCCGATGCCTGGACTGCAATGGAGGCAGCCTTCAATAGTGCCCTCAACAGGTGTCACTTTTCATTGTGGTGTGTTGCATGCTGCTCAACTTGGCCATAATGAGGGCCCAGGCATTGCCAGTGGGGATCACAGGCCCACCTCAGGAGCAGGTGGATGAGGAAGCAAAGCCTTCCGAAGCTTCAAATGTCCAGCCAAATGAGGAGGAGGAACAGCAAGCATGGAGGAGGCACAGTGGCAATGCTGCCGGTGCAAGGGCCGCATGTCATGATGCATTGCTTCTCTTGAATGGAGGAAACTGACGGATGCAGCTGACATTGCCGGGCTATGTGCTATGATAATGGCACATCTCGACATCTCGGTGAAATTACACATTACTGCACATGACGGGAATGCAAACGGTCAAATGAACATTTTATTAACTGCATCAAAGGTCTTGCCTCAAACAGCACACCAAAACCCCCCAAAAATTTAACACATGTCCCTTGAAACAGCATAACACACAATCAACTTCAGCAATATGTGTACAAACGCCCCTGCCATTTGTAATTCCACACCAGCTTCCATGTGCCATATTAAGTCGAGGCCCATACACCAATAACAGGCAACAAACAGGAGCAACAAGATATTTACAATTATATTTACAGGATGAGGACATATGACCATGGTGGCCAAAGCCTTTATTGAGACTTGCTCAGAGATTTGCCACCCCTTTCCTTAACCCTCCTCCCATGCCTACTGCTCCTCCTTAATGGGGCTGCAGTGCTTGCAGCAAGGCCGCTTGAGGGCTGCTTTGGGTGTAAGGGAGACAGTACAGAAAGTTTAGCAGGACGCCTTGGACCAGCTCTGGGCCTGGAAGGCTCGGCTGTGGACTGCAACTCCTCAGCATCGGCAGCAGCAATCTCGGATGGCTGGAGTGTAGATCACGGCAGGTGCAAAGGCGGAGTGGCAATGGTGGGAGACAGAATGCTGTAATCTTAAGCAAGAACAGCACTTTCCATTTCCAATGGCCCACTGCCACTCCCTTGGGGCAGAGCCTCAGCATCCAGAGCAATATGTGGGAGCACACATTGCTGGCCTGCTTCGGCAACATCACTTCCCTGTTGGACTGTGGGGAACACAGAGAGATGGCAGCAGTCAGTGATTGCATGGCATCAATCTGAGACTAACTCACAGCACACTGAGTCTGAAATGCAGCAGTCTCAGAGTTGATGCCAGCAACCAGTGACTGCATCCAGCCTTGCGAGCTTCGGCCTGTGATGTGATAGCTTGAGGTGGCCACTGCCAACCTTAGAGCAAGTGCATCCATGCTCTGCAGGACCCGTTCCAATGAACCCATAAGCTCGCAGTGTATTACCATGGACTCTCTCAACAGAGCCTCCAAGTCCAAGTCCACATCTGAGTGTCTCTGAGTAGGACTCATGGGCCGATTCACCCTCTGGGGAGCAGGCCCCCGAGCTGCCCCTTGTGCTGGGCATTGCTGGAGACCATTCAGGAGCCTCAGGATCTTCAAACCCCAGGAACGACGTCTCTTCCACCGAAGTGGTGTCCACACTTGGTGCTGCTGATGGAGGGGCCCGCTCTGTGGTTACACTTTGGACACCTTCCTCTTCGGCTCCGCCGTCGTTTGATGTGGAGGGCTCATGGGCAGGCTGCTGCACTTCTGGCTCATCATCTGAAAGTCACTGAAAGTGGGCACGCAAGTACAGTCACTGAAAGTGGGCACGCAGGTACAGCAGGCGGTAAAGAAGGCAAATGGTATGTTGGCCTTCATAGCTAGGGGATTTGAATATAGAAGCAGGGAGGTCTTAATACAGTTGTACAGGGCCTTAGTGAGGCCTCACCTGGAATATTGTGTTCAGTTTTGGTCTCCTAGTCTGAGGAAGGACGTTCTTGCTATTGAGGGCGTGCAGCGAAGGTTCACCAGACTGATTCCAGGGATGGCTGGGCTGTCATATGAGGAGAGACTGGATCAACTGGGCCTTTATTCACTGGAGTTTAGAAGGATGAGAGGGGATCTCATAGAAATGTATAAGATTCTGACGGGACTGGACAGGATCGATGCGGGAAGAATGTTCCCGATGTTGGGGAAGTCCAGAGCCAGGGGACATAGTCTTAGGATAAGGGGTAGGCCATTTAGGACTGAGATGAGGAGAAACTTCTTCACTCAGAGAGTTGTTAACCTGTGGAATTCCCTGCCACAGAGAGTTGTTGATGCCAGTTCACTGGATATATTCAAGAGGGAGTTAGATATGGCCCTTACGGTTAAGGGGATTAAGGGGTATGGAGAGAAAGCAGGAAAGGGGTACTGAAGGAATGATCAGCCATAATCTTATTGAATGGCGGTGCAGGCTCGAAAGGCCGAATGGCCTACTCCTGCACCTATTTTCTGTGTTTCTATGTTTCTATGTAAGCACAAAGCAACACAATTGTGGTTAGCAGCAAGGGAGGGGGCAAGAAGGGAAGGAGGAGGTGGCATTGGACATTTATATGTAAAGGGGGGTAATGCATGTGGTAACAAGGGTAAAGGGTCAAACAGAAAACGGAAAGGACATTTGCATCCCGTCGCTGTCCCCAGGGGGCTCAGCTTCGCTACTGCTACCACACCAACTGATATGCCCATGAGGGCAGACACTCGCTCCTCCACCTCCGTGAGGTCCTGGATGTCAGACTCCTCTCCTCCAGTGTGCCTCTGTTCACGCCTGTTGTGTGCGAGTTTCGACTGCAATAACAAACACAAGAAGGTGTGAGTGAGTGTGCAGCTCATTGTGTGCCACATGTGCCTTCCATAATTGAATAGCTGCTACTGTATGGAAGTGTGAAGATCTCCATTTGAAACTGCATGACTGCGCAGAGTGGCTGTGTGAACGGTGGGATTAGGTGACAACCACCTAAGATGAAGGATCAGGCTGAAGTGTTGCGACCGCATAACAAGATTGAAACGGTAGTGCATAGAGAGGTCAGGCTGAGTAGAGAAGAAGAAGATCAACGCCGCTTAAATGGTCAGGGCATGACTGCTGAACTGCGCCTGAACTTTTATGGTGTCTTCACCAACGAAGACCATGACCTGGTACACACTGTAAAAACTTGACATTGTGTGAGACAGTGAAGTTCACATTATGGCATTGCAACATTAATAGAAAGGGTACTCACCCTCATGACCGTAGTGAGGTTGTTGAACTTCTTGTGAAATTGTGTTGCAGTTCTGGCTACCATGTTCCTGGCGGAGAGGTGCTGGGCCACCATACCCTCCTGAAGATTCTAAGAACCGGCCTCCTTCCAGTGGAAGGATGGAGCACATTCCAGCGCCTCCACACTGCCTCCACTAATGTGTTGACAGCCGTGGCCAAGAAGCGGTGGGCATAATGGCGACCTCCTTCCTCCTACATTTTCCAGCTCTGAGCATACTGAGAAGTTGGAATTGCGCAAGCGCCTTGAAGAATCGGCTGTCCATGTGATGTATAGCGGTCTTCGCACCAAGTGCATTCCTTCTGGAAATTTACCACTGAGCTTTTCGGTTCCACCGCCGTAAGAGAATTGTGCATTGATTTACGGCTCCCTTACCATCTTGGGGCACAGAAACATAATTTCACAGTAGACAGCACAAACTTTCAAGGGGCGCTATTGTTACCGTTCTGAAAGGATTAACGCCTCAAAATAGGCAATACCGAATTTCAAGCCCAAAGTATTTGTTTAATTTCTCTGCCATTTCATTATTCCCCATTATAAATTCTCCTGTCTCAGACAGTAAGGGACCCACATTTACTTTTGCTAATCTTTTCCTTTTTATATACCTATAGAGCTTTTACAGTCTGTTTTTACGTCTCTCGCTAGTTTACTCATATTCTATTTTCCCTTTCTTTATCAATTTCTTGTTCCTCCTTTGCTGAATTCTAAATTCCTCCCAATCCTGAGTCTTACTGCTCTTTTTGGCAACAGTATAAGGCTCTTCCTTTGATCCAATACTATCTTTAACTTCACTTGTTAGCCACAGTTGGACCATTTTTCCTGTGCAGTTTGTGTGCCTCAAAGGAATGTATATTTGTTGTAAATTATGTATTAATTCTTTAAATGCTTGCCATTGCTCATCTACCATTTAATGCAGCTTCCCTATCTACCTTAGCCAACTCTCCACTTGTACCTACGTAGTTTGATTTGTTTAGATTTAAGACCCTAGTTCTGGATTTAACTAAATTACTTTCAAACTTAATATAAAATTCTACCATATTATGGTCACTCTTCCCTCAGGGCCCCTTTACTACAAGGTTATTAATTAACGCTTTCTCATTGCACAATACTAGATAGAAACATAGAAACATAGAAAATAGGTGCAGGAGTAGGCCATTCGGCCCTTCGAGCCTGCACCACCATTCAATATGATCATGGCTGATCATTCACCTCAGTACCCCTTTCCCGCTTTCTCTCCATACCCCTTGATCCCTTTGGCCGTAAGGGCCACATCTAACTCCTCTTGAATATATCCAATGAACTGACATCAACGACTCTCTGCAGCAGGGAATTCCACAGGTTCACAAGTCAGTCCTGAATGACCTATCCCTTATACTTAGACTGTGTCCTCTGGTTCTGGACTTCCCCATCATCAGGAACATTCTTCCCACATCTAACCTGTCCAGTCCCGTCAGAATTTTATATGTTTCTATGCGATACCCTCATTCTTCTAAACTCCAGTGAACGACAACCGGGCAGTGCTTTAACGCCAGAGAGCGCGCAGAGTGGGAACTTGACATAACTTGCTCATGAGGTCACGCGGGGTCAAGCACACCCTTTTTCTGCCCATCTCTTCTAAAAGTTAAGTATCCTGGAATATTTAGTTCGCAACCTTCGTTACTTTGCAACCATGTCTCCTATTAATTTCTATCTGTGCTATTAATTCATCTATTTTGTTGTGAATGCTTCACGCATTCAGATATAGTGCCTTTAGCTTTGACTTTTTTCTATTTTTCCCTGATGTCACCTCAGTCACTGATGCCCTGTTACCTTTGTTATTCTCTTTATCCCTCCTGACCCACTCTGTTTATTTTTACCCAAAACTCTGCTCTGCTCTCGAGCCTTGACATTTCTCTTGCTGCTTTTAAATGTACTCTTGCCATCCATGAGCTTATCGTGAATGATTGCATCAACGTCATGGCCCTGATGGAAAGTTGACACAATGGGCTGGATTTTCAGTTAATCTGTGCCCCATTTAGTGCCTCGGCGGGACGCAAAAATGTTTTTTTGGGTGTCAAACGAAGCGTACAAGATTTTGCGCCTGGTCGGAACTTTCGCCAATGGTTTTGCTGTGACGCTAAAACTTACCGTCCCGCTGCTGCCTTGACCGTCGGAATGATGTAAATCATCGTGCATCACTGCACTAGCGCCCCAGGCGGAACTTTCAATCATTTTGCCTGATTTAACAGCCGCCCGAGGACTCGCCCAGAAAAAACAGATGGAGCTATAGCGCACCAAGCGCTGTAGGCGCCATGTTGAAAGTGGAGGAGAAAGTTGCAGTTGTGAGTGAATAAGACAGTTGGGAGAAGAATGCTGTGTTACTGAATACTTGAATGTGAATATTTATGTGAGTTTCTAGTTTGTTTTAAAGGACATTTAAGGACATTTTAAAAGATATGGAGGCCATGCTAGGTCGGGAGCTGTTCATCGTGGCTGCTATTGCCATACGGTGGCTTAAAGCTGTAAGAAGGCTTATTGTTGATCATTTGCAATGGAATCGATGAGATCGCAGACGTGTGGGGAGGAGGCCTTACCCCCCATGAGTTCTCAGTGAATATCACTCATACCTCCAGCTCTCTGAGGCGCAGTACGTTCGAAGGCTGCACTTCCGAAAAGTGCTGACAGAGATATGCCAGCTCCTGCAGGCAGACCTGCACCTACCAGCAGCAACCGGACTGCCCTGCCTGTCGAGATGAAGGTGACTGTGGCACTTGTCTTCTATGCCTCCGGCTCCTTCCAGGCATCAGCGGGGGACATATGCTCCAACTCGCAGCATGCTACACATTGCTGCGTTCGCCAAGTGCTTACTTTATGCACGCAGGATGGACTTCATAAACATCCCAACTACCAGGGAGATCCAAAATGAAAGGGCTATAGGTTTTGGATGATTTGGTGGCTTCCCCAAAGTTCAGGGTGCCATTGGCTATATGCACATTGCCCTGCGAGCACCTTTACAGAATCCAGAGGTTTCTGAAACTGACAGGGATTCCATTCCCTGAACGTACAGATCATCAGCACATCATGGCAGTCAATGCCCAATATCCAGGGAGCATCCATGATGCTTTCAGCTTGTGTGAGAGCAGTGCCTTATGCATGTTCCAGCGTCAAGCACAAGGCCATAGCTGGCTGATCAAGGACAAAGGTTACGGCCTCACCACCTGAACCATGACTCTCCTCCGGAACCCTCAGACAGAAGCTGAGCATTGCTATAATGAGAGCCATGCAGCCACCTGCAATATCATTGAACAGGCAAATGGAGTGCTGAACAGCGCTTCTGATGTCTGGACCACTCTGCAAGCTGCCTACAAAACTCCCCATAGCAGGTCTCTGAGTTCATTGTAGTGTGCTGCATGGCCATCATGAGGGGACAGGAATTGCCAATGGGGATTGCAGGACCACCTCAGGAGAAAAAGGAGGAAGATGAGGAAGAGGAGCCTGGCGAGGAACCCATGCCACCACCACCACCACAACCACAGGGGAGGCATTGTGGAGATTTCACCACTGCAAAAGCCTTATATCGGCAGCTCATAATTGCACGCTTTGCTTGAAGTCAACAGCAGGTTTGATCGTTGCCTGGTTACTCTATCCCACCATGTTGACTATTCCCCCTCTTATTCTGCAAATGAGACACTACACAGGAATGGTTAAGGTGAAGCAAAAATGTATTCAACATTGTAACCTTTTTAGCCTTCATTGTGATAAATAAAATAATAAGCTGCATTTAGCAGTGTCATATTTCAAGAACATAATAAGCTGCATCCAGCAGTGTGGTACTAAACATTGTAACTTTTTTAACATTCATTGTGATACTAAAATAAAATAATAAGCTGCATCCTGCAGTATGATACTTAAATAAAATCCTGCCCCACTATTTTTTTCCACCGTCTTTTGCCCCCCTTCCCTTCATCTTCCTCCCTTGCCTGCTGTTCCTTTTCAAAGTGGCACCAGTGCGTGCAGTAAGGCTGCCAGAGCACTACTGTGTTGGGGGCAGAGACAATGAAGATGGTGTCTGGGGATGCACTGGAACAGCTCGTGGCGTGGAAGGCCTGACTTCTGACTGGTTAGCTTCTTCACCGGCGTCAACAGTCACAGGTGGTTTGGGTGACAACCGCCGCTGATACTTGGTTGGCGACTGAGTGGGGTGAGACGGAATGCTGTCAGCCGGAGGAATTATACCACCTCCCATATCTCTGGAACCACTCAGTCGCTGACGGGGCTGGTTCCTAACAACCGGAGCCCGGTGTAAACGAACACCTTTCTGGCCTGCTTCGGAACTGTCATTTTCCCGTGTGACAGTGGGGAACGCAAAGAGTATGGAGGCAGTCATGGACTGCATCACCTGCCCAAGCTGAAGCAGAGCTTGTGCCAGTGATGCGCCCAAGTCTGCAAGGGCTCGCGCCCAACTCTACGGGACTCCACTGTCACTGCTGGAAGCCACCAGCCTCGTGTGGGCATTAATGGCCTCGCTGGTATCACGGCTCGCACTGTCAATCTGCGACCCTACCTCCATAATCGTCACTTTCAGACTGTCAGTGCTCGCGGGAATCCTTCTCAAAATGTCAAGGAGTTGACGGCTAATTAGGTCGCTCTCCCTGGACATTCCCACAATGTCCAGTTCTATGCCCGCCTGTCTGTCAGCAGACCGACTTTGCTGACTCACCCTCTGGAGCGATGGCCTGCGGGATTCCACCCCAGCACTACGATGCTGCATGGCACTGGGTCCAGGAGCCTCGCAATCCTCGAACCCCAAGAACGTAACATTGTCCCCAGAGGAGCTGAGTGCCTATGGTGGAGCAGGGGTCGTTGGATGCTGCACCAGAGTTGGCTCATCCATATGCTCCTCTTCCTCTTCTTCCTCCTTCTCCAGATGATGGCCTGATGTGGAGGGATCCCTTGAGGGATGCGGTGCCTGTAGCTGGTTATCTGGAAGTAGAAAGCAACAGACAAGTGGTTAGCAGCAGAGGAGGGGCAGGGTGACATGAGGAATGTCGCATAGCACAGGCTCATTTGAAGGACTGCCGCTACTCCATTATATCTAGTCCAGAGTGTAGGGTGTTTGTTTTTCACTCTACTCTGATCCTTAGACCTTGGAACTTACATTGGAAAGGACAACATGTGGCACAAAATTTAGGCTTAACCCAGTGTCAGTTTTATTACACACAAAATCCGACTAAAACTACAGGACTAGACTTCTGAGAAAAATTGACTGAAAACATACAATCACCCTTCCTGGCTGTAGCTATTGTAGGTTTGTGGTTATTGGTTAGTTCTTCTTTTGTCCGTTCTCTGCAGTGCTGTTCCTTTCGTGTACATTCTGTACTGCATGTCCTTCTGGCCGTTCGTCTGTTCATTCTTTCGACCTGTGTCCATCTGTACACGTGTCCTTCTACTTCTTCTGCGTGCTTCTTCTTCCGTCTGTTCCTGTCCTTCTTCCGTTTTCTGCTGAGCTGCTTCTAGCTCGCATATTTATATCCAGGTTTTGACTGATCTCCCACCACTGCAGTTTCTGATAAAGTGTTTGCATTGATACATTGTTTTGTGGTCCCCTTGGTTGATTGACTGCAATAATGGACTCGTTTGCACACTGCAAGGATCAAGTTGATTTCTCATCTTAACACCTCGTTCCCAAAAAATGTGTACCTGGTGTGGTTCCTTTGTTGTCTGGTCTTTTTACAGACTTGGTGTCTCTAGAAAACTTGTTTTTCCCCACCCTGGTCAATCAAGTTCAGGGCCTCATGTAACAATTCCATTGTTGTTATGCATGAAGTCAGTTTTGGTTCCTGACCACAGAATGTCCTTAATTGTCCAGCTTAATTCTAAAAGCTTGTATTAAATTCCAAAAGCTTGGATTAATCAATTTTTAGTTCATGGTCTCCTTCTGTGCTTTTCTGAAGATTAGTAACCTTACAAGAGACACTGCAGGACATTGCCCCAACCTATCCCAGGGAGTATGCAGGACATTGCCCCAACCTAATCCAGAGGCACTGCAGGACATTGCCCCAAACTAGTCCAGAGGCACTGCAGGACAGTGCCCCAAACTAGTCCAGAGGCACTGCAGGACATTGCTCAAATCTATCTCTGGGACACTGCAGGACATTGCTCCAATCTAGCTCTGGGACACTGCAAGACATTGCTCCAATCTAGCTCTGGGACACTGCAGGACATTGCCCCAACCTAGTCCCGGAACACTGCAGGACATTGCCCCAAACTAGTCCAGAGGCACTGCAGGACATTGCTCCAATCTAGCTCTGGGACACTGCAGGACATTGCTCCAATCTAGTTTTGGGACACTGCAGGACATTGCCCCAACCTAGTCCAGAGGCACTGCAGGACATTGCTCTAATCTAGCTCTGGGACACTGCAGGACTTTGCCCCAACCTAGTCCAGAGGCACTGCAGGACATTGCCCCAAACTAGTCCAGAGGCACTGCAGGACATTGCCCCAAACTAGTCCAGAGGCACTGCAGGACATTGCTCCAATCTAGCTCTGGGACACTGCAGGACATTGCTCCAATCTAGCTCTGGGACACTGCAGGACATTGCTCCAATCTAGCTCTGGGACACTGCAGGACATTGCCCCAACCTAGTCCCGGAACACTGCAGGACATTGCCCCAAACTCGTCCAGAGGCACTGCAGGACATTGCTCCAATCTAGCTCTGGGACACTGCAGGACATTGCTCCAATCTAGTTTTGGGACACTGCAGGACATTGCCCCAAACCTAGCCCCGGGACATTATAAGACATTGCCCCAACCTAGTCCCGGAACACTGCAGGACATTGCCCCAAACTCGTCCAGAGGCACTGCAGGACATTGCTCCAATCTAGCTCTGGGACACTGCAGGACATTGCTCCAATCTAGTTTTGGGACACTGCAGGACATTGCCCCAAACCTAGCCCCGGGACATTATAAGACATTACCCCAACCTAGTCCAGAGGCACTGCAGGACATTGCCGCAACCCAGCCCAGGGAGCATGCAGGACATTGCCCCAAATCAGCCCAGGGAGTTACCCTCAGTATCCGAGGGGGGTTCAGCGCTCCCACTGGCAGCTGCCCGACCTGTGACGCCAATGAGGCCTGCCACTCTCTCCTCAATGTTGATGAGTGGCAGGGTCTGAGGCGGAGTGCCGCCTGTCCGCACCTGCTTGGAGTGATTATGAGATTTCTTTGCCTGCAAAGATGAAAATGGAAATGATTACAATAGGATCCATCTGTTCTTGTGGCACAGATAGCCACTTATGTCATACTGCCTGAATATAACAGAGTCCTCTGTTTAATGACCATGGAAGTTGCACATGGTTCATCAGAGCTCAGAAAGCATTCTAAATAATATGTAAAGATCATTCATAGCAAATAGAGTGCCGAACTAAGCCTACCTATGTGTCATGCATTTTAGGAGGCAACTCACAGAGTGTTGAGAGGCACCAACAGCATGAGAACAAATAATGTGTCAGATTTATCCTTGAAGTAATGAAGGATGAATGAAAATGGCACTCATTCTGACAACCCTGGTGAGATTGTTAATTTCTTTCGACACTGTGTGCTAGTCCTCACCACAGTATCCGAGGCAGAGACCTCTTGACCTCTCCATGCTCATCTTGTCCATGAGACCCACTTCCTGCTCCCTTCACCCTATTGCCACTAAACTGCTGACCACCCAGCTTCCTTTTCTGGCTCCCATGTTAACTGACATTGTTAACGGTTCTCTCTCCTCGGGTACTGTCCCCCTCGCCTTCAAATCTGCCGTCATCACCCCCTCAAAAAAACAACCCTTGACCCCACTGTGCTTGGAAGTTTCCACCCCATCTCCAACCTCCCTTTCCTCTCCAAAGTCCTTGAACATGTTGTCGCCTCCCAAATCCGTGACCATCTTTCCTGGAACTCCATGTTTGAATCCCTTCAATCTGGTTTCCGCCACTGCCACAGCACCGAAACAGCTCTCATCAAAGTCACAAATGACATCCTTTGTAAACTATCCCTCCTCGTCTGTCTCGAACTGTCTGCAGCCTTTGACACGATTGAGCACTCCAGCCTCCTCTAACACTTCTCCACCACTGTCCAGCTGGGTGGGAGTGCAGTCACCTGGTTCCATTCTTATCTATCGAATCGTAGCCAGAAAATCAACTGCAATGGCTTCTCTTCCCACTCCCACATTGTTACCCTGTGGTGCACCCAAGGATCTGTCCTTGGCCCTCCCTCCTATTTCTCATCTATATGCTGCCCCTTGGCAACATCATCTGATAAGATGTTCGCTGACAATACCCAGCTCCACCTCACCACCACTACTCTCGACCCCTCCATGGTCTCTAAATTCTTAGACTACTTGTCCGATATTCAGTACTGGATGAGCAGTAATTTTCTCCAATTAAATATTGGGAAGACCGAAGCCATTGTCTTTGGTCCCCTTCACAAACTGCATTCCCCAGCCACCAACTCCATCCCTCTCCCTAGCTTTTGTCTGATGCTGAACCAGACTGCTCACAACCTAGGTGTTATATTTGACCCTGAAATGAGCTTCCAGCCATATATCTGCGGCATAACTAAAACCATCTATTTCCACCTCTGTAACATTGCCTGTCTCCGCCCCTGCATGTGTTGCTGAAACCCTCTACACTTGACTACTCCAACGCACTCCTGGCTGGCCTCACACATTCTACCCTACGTAAACTTGAGCTGATCCAAAACTCGGCAGCCCATGTACTAACTCGCATCATGTCCCGCTCACCCATAACCCCTGTGCTCGCAGATCTACATAGACTACTGGTTAAGCAACGTCTCGATTTCAAAATTCTCATCATGGTTTACAAATCCCTCCATGGACTCGCCCCTCCCTATCTCTGTAATCTCCTTCAGCCTCACAACCCCCCCGAGATGTCTGCGCTCTTCAAATTCTGCCCTCTTGAGCATCCTTGATTATAACTGCTCAACCATTGGTGACTGTGCCTTCAGCTGCCTGGGCCCCAAGCTCTGGAACTCCCTCCCTGAACCTCTATGCCTCTCTATCTCTCTTTCCTCCTCTAAGACGCTCCTTAAAACCTACCTCTTTGACCAAGCTTTTGGTCATCTGCTGTAATTTCTTCTTAAGTGGCCCGGTGTCAAATTTCTTTGTTTTGTCTTATAACACTCCTGTGAAGCACCTTGGCACACTTTACTGTGTAAAAAGAACTATATAAATACAAGTTATTGTTGTACTCTTTCCTGAATCCTCCCACCCCTCCCGCCCCCTTCATTTGTTTAAAGCCCTGTCTACTGCCCTAGTTATTCGATTCACCAGGACAATGTTAGATTGGTGAGGAAGTCAGAGACAGGGAGTAGGGATAATGGGTATGTTCTCCAATTGGTAGGATGTGACAGGTGGTTTTCCCCAGGGATCTGTACTGGGGCCTCAGCTTTTCACTATATTTTAAATGAAATAGATGATATCCAAGTTTGCAAACAAAACCAAGTTAGGTGGCACAGTCAATAGTGAAGATGGGAGCATAAGATTGCAAAGGGACATTGGCAGATTAAGTGAGTGGGCAAAACTAGCAGATGGAGTTCAATATGGAGAAATGTGAGAATGGGAGAATTCAGCGAATGTGCCCACAACTGAGCAAGTGTGCTGCTGCTCATCACATTGATGATGATGACCAGTCCAGTGCTGGCCCGGATATGCAATGCAAGATACCCGAGGAGGAAGTGTACGGCCTGTATTCGTTCCTGGTTAATGTGAAGATGAATGGTGTGCTTGTATCAATGGAGCTGGACACGGGTGCGAGTCAGTCGATAATGAGCCAAAGGACATTCGACAAGCTGTGGGACACTGAGGCTGTGAAGCCTAAGCTGAGTCCAGTCAATGCCAAGTTGCATACTTACACTAAGGAACTCATACCAGTGATTGGCAGTGCAGTAGTCAAGGTGTCATATGATAGTGTGGTTCATGATCTACCATTATGGATCATCCCAGGCAATGGTCCAACTCATTCCTGTTCGGCAGGAATTGGCTCGAGAAAATCAAGTGGAACTGGAATGATATCAAAGCGTTGTCCTCGGTGGATGACACTTCATGTGCTCAAGTGCTGAAGAAGTTTCCTTCTTTGTTTGAACTGGGCATTGGCAATTTTACTGGAGCCAAGATGCAGATTCACCTGGATTATCATGCAAGACCTGTCTATCATAAAGCTCGGTCTGTTCCGTACACGATGAGGGAGAAGGTCTAAATTGAGCTTGACAGACTCCAACATGAAGGGGTCATATCACCGGTTGAATTTAACGAATGGGCCAGTCCTATTGTTCCTGTGTTAAAGAGTGATGGCACTATCAGGATCTGTGGATTAACCGATTTTTGAAACAGGATCAGTATCCGCTACTGAAGACCAATGACCTGTTCGCCATGCTAGCTGGTGGAAAGTCGTTCACTAAATTGGATCTGACATCGGCATATATGACACAGGAGCTTGTCGACACTTTGAAGAAACTCACCTGCATCAACACCCATAAAGGACTGTTTGTCTACAACAGGTGTCCTTTTGGAATCCGTTCGGCTGTAGCCATATTTCAGAGGAACATGGAGAGTCTACTGAAGTCCATTCCTAGCACCGTCATGTTTCAAGATGACATTCTGGTCACAGGTCACGACACTGCTGAACATCTGAACAATCTTGAAGAAGTCCTACATCGACTGGACAAAGTGGGACTCAGGCTGAAACGTTCGAAGTATTCATGGCACCTGAAGTTGAATTCCTGGGGAAGAAGATTGTTGCTGATGGCATCAGGCCTACTGATTCAAAAACCAAGGCCATCAAAAATGCACCCAGACCTCAGAATGTGACGGAACTGCGTTCATTCCTTGAGCTACTCAACTACTTTGGTAATTTCTTACGCAGATTGAGCACTTTATTAGAGCCGCTGCACGTGCTGCTCAGAAAAGGCAACAACTGGGTCTGGGGTTTATTTCAAGTTAGAGCTTTTGAGAAAGCCAAGAATTTGCTCTGTTCAAACAAGTTGCTTGTTCACTATGATCCATGTAAGCGTTTTGTATTGGCCAATGATGCTTCATCATATGGGGTTGGCTGTGTACTCTAACAAGCAAATGAGCCGGGTAAGCTACAACCTGTTGCGTATGCTTCGAAAAGTTTGTCAAAGGCGGAAGGAGCTTACAGCATGATAGAAAAAGAAGCTTTGGCCTGTGTGTATAGAGTCAAAAAGATGCATCAGTACCTGTTTGGTCTTTGTTTTGAACTCGAAACGGATCACAAGCCACTCATTTCATTGTTTTCGGAAAACAAAGGTATTAATACCAATGCATCATCCCGTATCCAGAGATGGGCGTTGACATTGTCTGCCTATGATTATGTTATTTGACCTGGCACTGAGAATTATGCCAATGCACTGAGTCATCTGCCGTTGCCCACACCTGAAGTGGAGATGCCTCAACCTGCAGATCTACTATTAGTAATGGATGCTTTTGAGAGTGAAGGAACTGTCAATGCTCAACAAGTGAGGATCTGGACCAGCCATGACCCTATTTTATCGGTTGTGAAACGTTGTGTCCTCAGTGGTGATTGGTCTGCAATACCTATGGAAATGTGTGATGAGACCAAACCTTACAAACGTCGCAAAGATGAACTATCCATTCAGTCCGATTGTCTACTGTGGGGCAATTGTGTTATGCCTAAGAAAGGCAGGGAAAAATTTGTACGTGAACTACATAGCACTCATCCTGGTATCATCATGATGAAAGCCATTGCCAGGGCTCATGCTTGGTGGCCTGGAATTGATTCTGATCTGGAATCATGTGTGCATCAGTGCAATACTTGCATGCAGCTAAGTAAAGTGCCAGCGGAATCTCCGCTGAGTCTTTGGTCATGGCCATCTAAACCATGGTCGAGGATCCACATCGATTTTGCGGGTCCTTTCCTGGGAAAGATGTTTTTTGTTGTGATGGATGCATATTCAAAGTGGATAGAGTGTATTATAATGTCATCCAGTAGGTCCACAGCTATCATTGAGAGCCTTCGCGTCATGTTTGCTACTCATGGTTTGCCTGACATTGTTGTGAGCGATAACGAGTCTTGAATTTTAGGAGTTCATGAAACTTAATGGTATCAGACATGTAAAGTCTGCTCCATTCAAATCTAATGGTCAAGCAGAGCTTGCGGTTCAAACGATCAAGCAAAGCATGAAATGTGTGACCCAGAGTTCACTGCAGACTCGTTTGTCATGTATATTGCTTAGTTACAGGACAAGACCTCACACGCTTACCGGGATCTCCCCTGCTGAACTACTGATGAAGAGAAGTCTCAAGACCAAGCTTTTTCTTGTCCATCCTGATTTGAATGATCATGTTGAAAACAGATGTCAAAATCAGCAATGGTATCATGATCGTGCTGCTGTGTCACGTGATATCTCTGTCAACTATCCAGTTTATATGCTGAATTATAGTCAAGGTCCAAAGTAGATCGTCGGTATTGTTACAGCCAAGGAGGGTAACAGAGTGTTTATTGTAGTGCTCAAGAATGGGCAAACAAGCAGGAAACATGTTGATCAGATAAAACTGCGGCACATGGATGAACCGGAACCGGTTGAGGAAGATGCAGTCAGTGACCAACCAACCAATGTTTATTCATCAGAAGACTCTGCTGTCATTACTGAATCTGGACTTTCAGTCTCTGATAGGGTCATTACCATTCCATCAGACCGATTACTCAGCCTCCAGTCAGAACTGACTCAGAATGCTCGCCCAGATCTGGAGTTGAAATGAGATGATCAACTCGTGAGCGAAAAAGCCCCAGACCTGAGTGAGTTTACAGTAACAAGTCTTTTGAGTCATTATATACATCACATAGGGAAGCAAGGGACTAGTGAGCAAGAGGAATTAAAGGAAATGATTATTAGTAAGAAAATAGTGCTGGAGAAACTAATGGGACTGAAGGCAGATAAATCTCCAGGACCTGATGATCTGCATCCCAGAGTACTAAAAGAAGTAGCCATGGAAATAGTTGATGCATTGGTTGTCATCTTTCAAAATTCTATAGATTATGGAACAGTTTCTGCAGATTTGAGGAGGGCAAATGTAACCCCACTATTTAAAAAAGGAGGGAGAGAGAAAACGGGGAACTACAGATCGGTTAGCCTGACATCAGTTGTAGGGAAAATGCTGGAGTTTATTATAAAGGATGTGATAACTGCACACTTAGATAATATCAACCGGATTAAACAAAGTCAACATGGATTTATGAAAGGAAAATCATGTTTGACAAGCCTACTGTAATTTTTTGAGGGTGTAACTGATAGAATAGAAAAGGGAGAACCAGTGGATGTAGTGTATTTGGATTTTCAGAAGGCCTTTGATAAAATCCCACTTAAGAGGTTAGTGTACAAACATGGAAACATAGAAACATAGACAATAGGTGCAGGATTGGCCATTCGGCCCTTTGAGCCTGCACCACCATTCCATATGATCATGCTGATCATTTTTGCCCCATTCCTGCTTTCTCTCCATACCCCTTGACCCCTTTAGCCGTAAGGGCCACATCTAACTCCCTTTTGAATATACCTAATGAACTGGACTCAACAATTTTCTGTGGTAGAGAATTCCACAGGTTCACAATTCTCTGGGTGAAAAGGTTTCTCCTCATCTCGGTCCTAAATGGCTTAACCCTTACCCTTAGACTGTGACCTCTAGTTCTGGACTTCCCTAACATCGGGAACATTTTTCCTGCATCTAACCTGTCCAATCCCGTCAGAATTTTATATGTTTCTATGAGATCCCCTCTCATTCTTCTAAATTCCAGTGACTATAAACCTAGTTGATCCAGTCTTTCTTCATATGTCACCTGCCATCCCGGGAATCAGTCTGGTGAACTTTCGCTGCACTCCCTCAATAGCAAGAATGTCCTTCCTCAGATTAGGAGACCAAAACTATACACAATATTCAAGATGTGGCCTCACCAAGGCCCTATACAACTGCAGTAAGACCTCCCTGCTCCTATACTCAAATCCTCTCGCTATGAAGGCCAACATGCCATTTGCCTTCTTCACCACCTGCTGTACCTGCATGCCAACTTTCAATGACTGATGTACCATGACACCCAGGTCTCGTTGCACCTCCCTTTTTCCTAATCTGTCACCATTTAGATAATATTCTGCCTTCCTGTTTTTGCCACCAAAATGGATACATTATACTGCATCTGCCATGCATTTGCCCACTCACCTAACCTGTCCAATCACTCTGCAGCCTCTTAGCATCCTCCTCACAACTCACACTGCCACCCAGCTTAGTGTCATCTGCAAACTTGGAGATATTACATTCAATTTCTTTGTCAAAATCATAAATGTATATTGTAAATAGCTGGGGTTCCAGCACTGAACCTTGCGGTACCCCACTAGTCACTGCCTGCCATTCTGAAAAGGACCCGTTTATTCCTACTCTTTGCTTTCTGTCTGCCAAGCAGTTCTCTATCCACATCAATACATTACCCCCAATACCATGTGCTTTAATCTCTTGAGTGGGACCTTGTCAAAAGCCTTTTGAAAGTCCAAATACACCACATTCACTGGTCCACTCTACTAGTTACATCCTCAAAAAATTCTAGAAAATTTGTCAAACATGATTTCCCTTTCATAAATCCATGCTGACTTGGACTGATCCTGTCACTGCTTTTCAAACACGCTGCTATTATAGCTTTTATAATTGATTCCAACATTTTCCCCATTACCGATGTCAAGCTAACCGGTTTATAATTCCCTGTTTTCTCTCTCCCTCCTTTTTTCAAAAGTGGGGTTACATTAGCTACCCTCCAATCCATAAGAACTGATCCAGAGTCTATAGAATGTTGAAAAATGACTACCAATGCATCCACTATTTCAAGGGCCACTTCCTTAAGTACACTGGGATGCAGACTATCAGGCCCTGGGGAGTTATTGGCCTTCAGTCCCATCAATTTCCCTAACACAATTTCCTGACTAATAAGGATTTCCTTCAGTTCCTCCTTCTCGCTAGATGCTCGGTCCTCGAGTATTTCCGGAAGGTTATTTGTGTCTTCCTTAGTGAAGACAGAACCAAAGTATTTGTTCAATTGGTCTGCCATTTCCTTATTCCCCATTTTAAATTCACCTGGTTCTGACTGCAAGGGACCTACATTTGTCTTCACTAATCTTTTTCTCTTCACATATCTATACAAGCTTTTGCAATCAGTTTTAGCACATTTTTAACACATTAAAGCACATAAGATTGGGGTAATGTATTGGAATGGATTGAAAATTGATTAACTTACAGGAAATGGCGAGTGGGAATAAACGGGTCTTTTTCAGTGTGGCAGGCAGTAACTAGTGGGGTACCACAGGGATCAGTGCTTGGGACCCAGCTATTCACAATATATATAAAAATTTGGATGAGGGAATCAAATGTAATATTTCCAAGTTTGCTGACAACACAAAACTAGATGGGATTGTGAGTTGTGAGGAGGATGCAAAGATGCTGCAAGGCGATTTAGATAGGTTGAGTGAGTGGGCAAACGCATGGCAGATGCAGTATAACGTGGATAAATGTGAAATTTTTCCACTTTCGTAGGAAAAACATAAGGACAAAGTATTATTTAAATGGTGATGGCTTGGGAAGTGTTAATGTACAGAGGGCAGTTATTGAAAGCAAACATGCAGGTGCAGCAAGCAGTTAGAAAGGCAAATGGTATGTTGGCCTTGATTGCAAGAGGATTTGAGTACAGAGCAAGGATGTTTTACTAGTTATACAGAGCCTTGGTGAGACTGCACCTGGAGTATTGTGTGCAGTTTTGGTCTCCTTACCTAAGAAGGGATATACTTGCCATAGAGGGAGTGCAGCAAAGGTGCACCAGACTGATTCCTGGAATGGCAGGACCGTCGTATGAGGAGAGATTGGGTCGACTAGGCCTGTATTCACTCGAGTTTAGAAGAATGAGAGGGGATCTCATTGAAACGCATAGAATTCTGATAGGGTTGGACAGACTGGATGTGGGGAGGATGTTTCCCCTGGCTGGAAAGTCTAGAGCAAGGGGTCACAGTCTCAGGATACTGGATAGGAAATTTACGACCGAGATGAGGAGAAATGTTTTCACTGAGGGTGGTGAACATGTGGAATTCTCTACCACAGAAGGCTGTGGAGGCCAAGTCACTGAATATATTTAAGAGGGAAATAGATAGATTTCCAGAAAAAAAAGCATCAAGGGGTATGGGGAAAAAGCTGGAATATGCTGTTGAGATAGAGGATCAGCCACGATCATATTGAATGGTGGTGCAGGCTCGAAGGGCCTACTACTGCTCCTATTTTCTATGTTTCTATGTTTCTATGTGAGATCATCCACTTTGGACCTAGGAAAGAAAGATCAGATTATTTTCAAAATGATGAGAAGCTAAGAACAGTAGAGAAGCAGAGATATTTAGACTTCCAAGTATAGAAATCACTAAAAGCTAGTGGAGAGTTAAACAAAATAATAAGAAAGGCCTTTATCTCAAGGGGGCTGGAATGCAAAGGGGTGGAAGTTATGTTACAGTTATATAAGGCTAGACACATTTAGAGCACTGTGTTTAGTTCTGGGTATCAGGAAGGATATATTGGCCTTGGAGGGGGTGCAGCACAGTTTAACCAGAGTGATCCTGGGGCTAGAAGGTTTAAATTATAAGGACAGGTTGCATAGATTAGGCTTGTATTCCCTTGAGTATCAAGAGGTGATCTAATTGAGATATTTAAGATGATTAAAGTAGTTGATAGGCAAGATAGAGAGAAACTATTTCCTCTGGTAGGGGTCCAGAACAAGGGTCATAACCTTGAAAATAGCGCGAGGCCATTCAGGGTTCACACAAAGGACAGTGGAAATCTGGAACTCTCCCCCAAAAATTTCAAAACTAATATTTCTAGATTTTGTTAGGCAAGTCTATTAAGGGTTCTGGAACCAAGGTGGGTAAAAAAAGGAGGCAGACAAAAAGCAGGAAACTATAGACCAGTTAGCCTAACATCTGTCGTTGGGAAAATGCTGGAATCCATTATTAAGGAAACAGTAGCGGGGCATTTGGAAAAGCATGATTCAATCAAGCAGAGTCAGCATGGTTTTATGAAAGGAAAATCATGTTTGACAAATTTGCTGGAGTTCTTTGAGGATGTAACGAGCAGGGTGGATAAGGGGGGACCAGTGGATGTGGTGTATTTGGATTTGTAGAAGGCATTCGATAAGGTGCCACATAAGAGTTTACTGCACAAGATAAAAGCTCACGGGTTTGGGGGTAATATATTAGCATGAATAGAGGATTGGTTAACTAACAGAAAACAGAGAGTCGGGATGAATGGGCCATTTTCCAATTGGCAAACAGTGACTAGTGGGGTGCCGCAGGGATCGGTGCTGGGTCCTCAACTATTTACAATCTATATTAATGACTTGGATGAAGGGACCGAGTGTAATGTAGCCAAGTTTGCTGATGACACAAACATGGGTGGTAATGCAAATTGTGAGGAGGACACAAAATCTGCAAAGAGATATAGACAGGCTAAGTGAGTGTGAAAAAATTTGGCAGATGGATAATGTAGGAAAATGTGAGCTTATCCACTTTGGCAGAAATAATAGAAAAGCAAATTATAATTTAAATGGAGAAAAATTGCAAAGTGCTGCAGTACAGAGAGACCTGGGGGTCCTTGTGCATGAAACACAAAAAGTTAGTATGCAGGTATAGCAAGTAATCAGAAAGGCAAATGAAATGTTGGCCTTTATTGCAAAGGGGGATAGAGTATAAAAGCAGAGAAGTCCTGCTACAACTGTACTGTGTATTGGTGACGCCACACCTGGAATACTGCCTATAATTTTGCTTTCTGTACTTAAGGAAATATATATTTACATTGGAGGCTGTTCACAGTAGGTTCACTAGGTTGATTCCGGAAATGAGGGGGTCGACTTAGCATAGCAACATAAAAACATAAAAAATAGGTGCTGGACAGGCCATTCGGCCCTTCGAGCCTGCACCACCATTCAGTATGATCATGGCTGATCATGCAACTTCAATACCCTACTCCTGCTTTCTCTCCATACCCACTGATCCCTTTAGCCGTAAGGGCCATATCTAACTCCCTTTTGAATATATCCAACGAACTGGCCTCAACAACTTTCTGTAGTAGAGAATTCCACAGGTTCACAATTCTCTGGGTGAAAAAGTTTCTCCTCATCTCGGTCCTAGATGGCTTACCCCTTATCCTTAGACTGTGACCCCTGGTTCTGGACTTCCCCAACATCGGGATCATTCTTCCTGCATCTAACCTGCCCAATCCCGTCAGAATTTGATATGCTTCTATGAGATCCTGTTTCATTCTTCTAAATTTCAGTAAGCCTTGCCGATCCAGTCTTTCTTCATAGGTCAGTCCTGCCATCCCGGGAATCAGTCTGGTGAACTTTCGCTGCACTCCCTCAATAACAAGAACGTCCTTCCTCAGATTAGGAGACCAAAACTGCACACAATACTCAAGGTGTGGTCTCACCAAGGCCCTGTACAACTGCAGTAAGACCTCCCTGCTCCTATACTCAAATCCTCTCGCTATAAAGGCCAACATGCCATTTGCTTTCTTCACCGCCTGCTGTACCTGCATGCCTATTTTAATGACTGATGAACCATGACACCCAGGTCTCGTTCACCTCCCCTTTTCCTAATCTGTCACCATTCAGCTAATAATGTGCCTTCCTGTTTTTGCCCCCAAAGTGAATAAACTCACATTTACCTAGATTATACTACATCTGCCATGCATTTGCCCACTCACCTAACCTGTCCAAGTCACCGTGCAGCCTCTCAGCATCCTCCTCACAGCTCACACTGCTCAGTGTCATCTGCAAACTTGGAGATATTATATTCAATTCCTTCATCTAAATCATTTATATATATTGTAAATAGCTGGGGTCCCAGCACTGAACCTTGTGGTATCCCACTAGTCACTGCCTGCCATTCTGAAAAGTACCCGTTTATTCCCACTCTTTGCTTCCTGTCTGCCAACCGGTTCTCTATCCACGTCAGTACATTACCCGCAATACCATGTGCCTTAATTTTGCACACTAATCTCTTGTGTGGGACCTTGTCAAAAGCCTTTTGAAAGTCCAAATACACCACATCCACTGGTTCTCCCTTATACACTCTACTCGTTACATCTTCAAAAAATTCTAGATGATTTGCCAAGCATGATAAGAGGATAGGTTGAATAGGTTGGACCTATACACATTGGAGTTCAGAAGAATGAGAGGTGATCTTATTGAAACTTATAAGATAATGAGCGGCTCAACAAGATGGATGCAGAGAAGGCTAGACTTTGCACTTTTGTGCAAATCGGCCAAAACTGAGCGCTTTTTTCAGTGTGGACGGTAAATATGGATTTTGAGATAGCCGGATTATCACACATTTCCAAAACCCTAACTTTCCATTTTTTAAAAAGGGGGTTACCGCGAGCGATCTGAAATGGGCGTTAGCTTTAACATTTTTTGACCTTCTGGCGTAAAGTGTTGCCAACCATAGCAACAACATGGCAATGCTTGTTTCCCGTGTTTTAGGAGGTCAGGGGTCATCATTACATATGCCGAAGAGGAGACAGAGAGAGGGAGAGTAGAGAGGGACTGAAAGCGTGTGTGGGTGTGGTGTGTGCTTGTTTGGCAGTTGTGGGAGGCAGGAGGGAGATTCACCAGCAGCAAAAAGCCTACTAAGCACCAAGAACATAGTTGGCACCGCGTTTTGGTCCAACAAATAATATATAACATGGAAGGGATGGAGGAGCCCTGGAGCTGTTAGTCAGGAACACTGGTGGCAGAGGGCTCCCAGTGGTCCCGGAGCGTGGCACTGCATCCCAAGGTGTCACACTCGCATTGCCAATGACACATGAGAGCCAGGAGGAAGATCTTGCTTCAGGCTCAGAGCACGTTCCCACCTCGGGACCATCCTCTCCCGTGTCCGTCCAAGCAGTGGTTCTGCCGCAATGAAGCAGCGCCTGAGGAGCTCCTTGGCCAGGCGGCTTGGAGTCAGGAGGGGTAGGGGAAGGGGTAGAGGTGGGGATGAGAAGCGGGGGGAGGTGAAGGAAAGTGAGGTACATGGCCGCAGGTGTCATCTGGGGCATATTTTTAGGTTGCTGGTGCTATTTTGGTGGGGGCAAGGGGCGAGGGGGTTACCTTGTTGATTTGCATTTGTGTTCTGTTTTGCTGGAAATGGGGACCATTGCAATGATGTAAATATGCTAAAGTTGTTATGGGGTGGAGTGGGGGTGGGGTGTTTTTTACAGATATACGATGATTTCAGACAAATGGTCGGATTAAATGTTTATTTTTATTTAACATAACCTTGTTGCGCATTGTCTCAGAAAGCTGCACCGTTACACACTGGTGATTCCTTAACATGAAAGGGTATAATTACACTTAACTTAAATCAACATAAACTTTAACTGTCTCCAAGGTGATGCACACCATTGAGGTATGACCTGCACACCCAGCAGTGTTGCAGCTTTATAAATACCACCAACATTTTTTCAAGCAAAGCACTCATTTATGAGCTGCTGTTGTAAGAGTCTTGCAGTGATATAGCCATCACGGGCCCTTTCCTGTGGTGTAGAGGGGGCGGGGCATGGTTTTAGCAACAAGCTGATTATCTGGCCCGAGGTCAGCATCCACCTCCTTGTTCGCGTCTTCCTCTCTCTCTTGAGGTGGTCCGTCAGACCCTTCTGGCAATTCTTGACCCCTCCTGATAGCCAAGTTGTGCAGCATGGAGCTATCTGCTCAGGGTGGTATTGGAGCTCACCTCCTGAATGGTCCAGGCATCTAAAGCGCTGCTTAAACACGCAAATGGTTTTCTCAATGATATTGCGAGTGAATCTGTGGCTCTCGTTGTATCGCTTCTTGGCTTCGGTGTGGGTGTCACGCAGGGGGACCATCAGCCAGGTGGCGAGGCCATATCCTTTGTCACCAAGAATCCAGCATTGATCTTGAGGCTGACTGGTAAACATGCCAGATGCAGTGCTCTCACGCAGGATGTGAGCATCATGGATGCTGCCCGGAAATTGAGCATTCACTGCCATAATAATTTGCTGGTGGTTGACAATGAGTTGCATATTCAGGGAGTGGAATCCGTTGCGGTTCCTAAAAACCTCTGCATCCTGAAAAGTTGCCTGCATCGCGATTTGCATACAGTCTATTGCTCCCTGCACCTTGGGGAAGTTAGCAATTCGGTAGAATCCTAAAGCCCTCTCAGTCTGAGCCTCCCTGGTCATCGGGAAGCTGATAAAGTCCATCCTGCGTGTGTAAAGGGCTTCAGTGACCTGTCAAATGCAGCAATGTGTGGCATGCTGAGATATAGCACAAATGTCGCCAGCTGAGGCCTGAAAGGAACCTGACGTGTAGAATGAAAGTGTCACAGTGACCTGGACCTCGATGGAGAGTGCGGTCTAGATGGTGCTGGCAGGCTGCAGATCTCCCGTGATGAGCTGGCATATCTCACTGATAATCTCCTTGTGGAAGCGCAGTCTCCTAAGGCAGGTGGTGTTGGACAAGTTAGAAATATAGAAACATAGAAAATAGGTGCAGGAGTAGGCCATTCGGACTTCGAGCCTGCACCGCCATTCAATGAGTTCATGGCTGAACAGGCAACTTCAGTACCCCATTCCTGCTTTCTCGCCATACCCCTTGATCCCCCTAGTAGTAAGGACTACATCTAACTCCTTTTTGAATATATTTAATGAATTGGCCTCAACAACTTTCTGTGGTAGAGAATTCCACAGGTTCACCACTCTCTGGGTGAAGAAGTTTCTCCTCATCTCGGTCCTAAATGGCTTTCCCCTTATCCTTAGACTGTGACCCCTGGTTCTGGACTTCCCCAACATTGGGAACATTCTTCCTGCATCTAACCTGTCTAAACCCATCAGAATTTTAAACGTTTCTATGAGATCCCCTCTCATTCTTCTGAACTCCAGTGAATACAAGCCCAGTTGATCCAGTCTTTCTTGATAGGTCAGTCCCACCATCCCGGGAATCAGTCTGGTGAATCTTCGCTGCACTCCCTCAATAGCAAGAATGTCCTTCCTCAGGTTAGGAGACCAAAACTGTACACAATACTCCAGGTGTGGCCTCACCAAGGCTCTGTACAACTGTAGCAACACCTCCCTGCCCCTGTACTCAAATCCGCTCGCTATGAAGGCCAACATGCCATTTGCTTTCTTAACCGCCTGCTGTACCTGCATGCCAACCTTCAATGACTGATGTACCATGACACCCAGGTCTTGTTGCACCTCCCCTTTTCCTAATCTGTCACCATTCAGATAATAGTCTGTATCTCTGTTTTTACCACCAAAGTGGATAACCTCACATTTATCCACATTATACTTCATCTGCCATGCATTTGCCCACTCACCTAACCTAACCAAGTCACTCTGCAGCCTCATAGCATCCTCCTCACAGCTCACACTGTCACCCAACTTAGTGTCATCTTCAAATTTGGAGATACTACATTTAAGCCCCTCGTCTAAATTATTAATGTACAATGTAAACAGCTGGGGCCCCAGCACAGAACCTTGCGGTACCCCACTAGTCACTGCCTGCCATTCTGAAAAGTACCCATTTACTCCTACTCTTTGCTTCCTGTCTGACAACCAGTTCTCAATCCACGTCAGCACACTACCCCCAATCCCATGTGCTTTGACTTTGCACATTAATCTCTTGTGTGGGACCTTGTCAAAAGTCTTCTGAAAGTCCAAATACACCACATCAACTGGTTCTCCCTTGTCCACTCTACTGGAAACATCCTCAAAAAATTCCAGAAGATTTGTCAAGCATGATTTCCCTTTCACAAATCCATGCTGACTTGGACCTATCATGTCACCTCTTTCCAAATGCGTTGCTATGATATCCTTAATAATTGATTCCATCATTTTACCCACTACCGATGTCAGGCTGACTGGTCTATAATTCCCTGTTTTCTCTCTCCCTCCTTTTTTTTAAAAAGTGGGGTTACATTGGCTACCCTCCACTCCATAGGAACTGATCCAGAGTCTATGGAATGTTGGAAAATGACTGTCAATGCATTCGCTATTTCCAAGGCCACCTCCTGAAGTACTCAGCGATGCAGTCCATCAGGCCCTGGGGATTTATCGGCCTTCAATCCCATCAATTTCCCCAACACAATTTCCCGACTAATAAGGATTTACCTCAGTTCCTCCTTCTTACTAGACCCTCTGATCCCTTTTATATCCGGAAGGTTGTTTGTGTCCTCCTTATTGAATACCGAACCAAAGTTCTTGTTCAATTGGTCTGCCATTTCTTTGATCCCTGTTATGACTTCCCCTGATTCTGACTGCAGGGGACCCACTAACCGTTAGTCTTTACTAGCCTTTTTCTCTTTACATATATATAGAAGCTTTTGCAGTCCGTTTTAATGTTCCCTGCAAGCTTTCTCTCGTACTCTATTTTCCCTGCCCGAATCAAACCCTTTGTCCTCCTCTGCTGAGTTCTAAATTTCCCCCAGTCCCCGGGTTCGCTGCTATTTCTGGCCAATTTGTATGCCACTTCCTTGGCTTTAATACTATCCCTGATTTCCCTAGATAGCCACGGTTGAGCCACCTTCCCTTTTTTATTTTTACGCCAGACAGGAATGTACAATTGTTTTGGTTCATCCATGCGGTCTCTAAATGTCTGCCATTGCCCATCCACAGTCAACTCCTTAAGTATCATTCGCCAATCTATCCTAGCCAATTCACGCCTCATACCTTCAAAGTTACCCTTCTTTAAGTTCTGGAGCATGGTCTCTGAATTAACTGTTTCATTCTCTATCCTAATGTAGAATTCCACCATATTATGGTCACTCTACCCAAGGGGCCTCGCACAATGAGATTGCTAATTAATCCTCTCTCATTACACAACACCCAGTCTAAGATGGCCTCCCCCCTAGTTGGTTCCTCGACATATTGGTCGAGAAAACCATTCCTTATGCACTCCAGGAAATCCTCCTCCACCGTATTGCTTCCAATTTGGTTAGCCCAATCTATATGTATATTAAAGTCACCCATGATAACTGCTGCACCTTTATTGCACGCACCCCTAATTTCCTGTTTGATGCCCTCCCCAACGTCACTACTACTGTTTGGAGGTCTGTACACAACTCCCACTAACATTTTTTGCCCTTTGGTGTTCTGCAGCTCTACCCATATAGATTCCACATCATCCAAGCTAATATCGTTCCTAACTATTGCATTGAGGTAAGACTGCTTCTCCCTCTATGTGCGGGTTGTGTAACGTTTGGTCCTCCTCATCAGTCTGGCACGTCTTACATTGGGCATATAATGCTGTCGAATGTATCTTCTGCCATCTCTAGTCTGCAGCATGAACATGGTCAAGAGAGGTTGAGAACTGACAGGCCCCATTCCAATAGCTATCAGTATTACACCGATTGTTCACAAACAATAAATGTCCCCACTAAGACACCTAAATTAAATTCCAATCATTCTCAGCATGAAAAGATGTTTATTCAGATGTTCACATCACCTTAAAAGACCTCCAGAGTACATCCAAACTCCCCCGAAGTTGAAGCAGAGCAGCCTTTTAAATGATGCGACCTGTGATTTAAAAAATGGCGTCCATACCGCTGTGATTAGTTCAGGTCAGTTCAACATTTTCACAGCAGTTTTTTCGGCGAGCGACATTGTCGGCGAGATGTGTGCGAGGTGCCAAAAGTAATGCGGCCTGATTTTCTGGGCGATAGTTTCGGCAAATGTAATCTTTACGACAAAATACAGTGGCTGGGCTGTATTATTAAATTTCGGTGGTAATTACGTGCCGAAAGTAACCTGGGCAATATTATGGCCGTTGGTTTCGCCCATTCTGATCTTTCAGCCCAAAAAAAGTGGGCGGGCGGTATTATTTTTTATATGCGTTATGTACATGCTGAAAATAACACTCGACGATAAGTGACCGAGAAATGGGCGTTACTTTCCATTTTGTAGCTGAATGGCCGATATATGGGTGTAATACCTCATTTCAGCGTTAAAATGGATGCTAAGTGGGCGGTATGCATGCAAAAATAATGGAAAATCTAGCCCCTGGTCTTAAAATAAGGGGCCACCCATTTAAAACTGAGATGTGGAGAAATTTCTTCTCTCAGAGGGTTGTAAATCTATGGAATTCTCTGCCCCGGAGAGCTATGGAGAATGGGTCATTGAATATATTTAAGACGCAGATAGACAGATTTTTGAGCGATAAGGGAGTAAAGGGTTATGGGGAGCGGGCAGGGAAGTGGAGCTGAGTCCATGATCAGATCAGATATTATCTTATTGGATGGCGGAGCAGGCTTGAGGGGCCAAATGGCTTACTCCTGCTCCTATTTCTTATGTTCTTATGTTCTTTTGAAGTTAAGATACATGATCTAATTGAATGGCGGAAGAGGCTCAAGGGCTGACTAGCCTATTCCTATTCTAATATTCCTTTTCTCCTATGTTTGCAGAATATAAAGAAAGTCTCATTACCACATTGACAGTATTCGCATTGTCTGACCAGACATTACAAGTATCCGCTATTGCGGTGTATAGTACTGCCAGTTCTGATTATTGAACTGAATGAGGCATTAATTTAAAGGAGAGGATCTTCTCTTGAAGGCAAACAGTGTAAGGCTACCTGTTAATGTGATATGAGGTGCGATCGATATATGCATTCATAGCTCCAGGTATTTACGTGGAATTGGAGTATAGGAAGTGGATATGTCCCCTGAAGCTTAACTGGCAACAAGGTTGTTCTTTCTACGGTGATGTCCAAATGTCTATTTTGCAACAACAATGTCCAGTGTCTGAGTCTTGCTGACTTTACCAGTGTATCCCCCGGACACATTAACAAGTTCAAGAGGGTACATGATGAGAGGATCATGTCCTGAAGCACAGTGATAAAGGTGAAGTACGTTATTGCCCAAAATGTGGCTAATAACTGTCACTCACCTGCATTGTAGCATTTCTCTAAACCTGTAAGAATACAGGAAGCAAAAGTTCCTGGCACAGGGCAGCTGCCACCTCTGTTCTATTGCCATAACTTCAAGGTGGAAAGCTTGTAAGGGTTCAGGGGAAACCAAGCAGTTAGCGTGCATAACCCACACTTGAGCTGTTGCACTATCTTGCTGCGTTCTTCCATCCATTTATACTTCATCCGATCGTCGGGTACCTGTGCCTTTAAGAGATGGCACTTCCACAAACTGGGATTAATTAATGCTCGGCTGTCAGAGCTGTGCCTTTTTTAGATTCACTTTCAGCCTTGCTTGCTGCAGCATCTGCAGTATTTTCAGTAACAGTTTCTTGAGCCCGTAGACCATTTCTGTGGCTAACAATAAATTATTCACATATTGCAGCAAATACTCTGGTCGAGAGAGGTCTTCACAGCCTGCACCATTCACTTATGGAATATGGTGAGTGAGCTGTGGAAACCTTGGAGTAGGCATGTCCACCCATATGGTTGATCGTAGAAAGTTATAGCAAACCTATTGTGATCGTCCCAGGCTAAAGGGATACTTTAATATCTGTGTGATATGTTCCGAATGGAGAACCACTTAGCTTGTGGTGGAATTTGTGACAACATGGTTGGTGCTTCCAGCACACTAGGTGAGCAAACTGGGAGTTACCAAATTCAGCATTCATGATAATCGGTAGTGAAAGATCATGGTGTATCATGTTTTGACCTCAGGCCAAATTAGTGAATTTGTGGTAAATTGTGAGAGAAAAATTCCTCCTCATCTCAGTTTTAAATGGGTGGCCCCTTATTCTAAGATTATGCCCCCAAGTTCTAGTCTCCCCTATCATTGGAAACATCCTCTCTGCATCAACCTTGTCAAGCCCCCTCATAATCTTATACGTTGACTAACTAACAGAGAACAGAGAGTCGAGATAAATGGTTCATTCTCTGGTTGGCAACCAGTAACTAGTGGGGTGCCGCAGGGATCAGTGCTGGGACCCCAACTATTGACAATCTATATTTACGACTTGGAAGAAGGGACTGAGTGTAACGTAGCCAAGTTTGCTGACGATACAAAGATGGGAGGAAAAGCAATGTGTGAGGAGGACACAAAAAAATCTGTAAAAGGACATAGCAAGGCTAAGTGAGAGGGCAAAAATTTGGCAGATGGAGTATAATGTTGGAAAGTGTAAGGTCATGCACTTTGGCAGAAAAAAATCAAAGAGCAAGTTATTATTTAAATGAAGAAAGATTGCAAAGTGTCACAGTACAGCGGGACCTGGGGGTACTTGTGCATGAAACACAAAAGGATAGTATACAGCAAGTGATCAGGAAGGCCAATGGAATCTTGGCCTTTATTGCATAGGGGATGGAGTATAAAAGCAGGGAAGTCTTGCTACAGCTATACAAGGTTTTGGTGAGGCCACACCTGGAATACTGCGTGCAGTTTTGGTTTCCATATTTACGAAAGGATATGCTTGCTTTGGAGGCAGTTCAGAGAAGGTTCACTCGGTTGATTCCGGGGATGAGGGGGTTGACTTATGAGGAAAGATTGAGTAGGTTGGGCCTCTACTCATTGGAGTTCAGAAGAATAAAAAATGATCTTATCGAAACGTATTGACAAGGTGGATGCAGAGAGGATATTTCCACTGATGGGGGAAACTAGAACGAGAGGGCATGATCTTAGAATAAGGGGCCGCCCATTTAAAACTGAGATGAGGAGAAATTTCTTCTCTGAGAGGGTTGTAAATCTGTGGAATTCGCTGCCTGTGGAAGCTGGGACATTGAATAAATTTAAGACAGAAATAGACAGTTTCTTAAAAGATAAGGGGTTATGGGGAGTGGGCGGGGAAGTGGAGCTGAGTCCATGATCAGATCAGCCAAGATCTTATTGAATGGCGGAGCAGGCTCGAGGGGCTGTTGGCCTACTCCTGTTCCTACTTCTTATGTTCTTATGATAAAATCACCTCTCATTCTTCTGAACTCCAATGAGTGAGGCCCAACCTTCTCAACCTTTCCTCATAAGTCAACCCCCTCATCTCCGGACTCAACCTAGTTAACCTTCTCTGAACTGCCTCCAAAGCAAGTATATCCTTTCGTAAATATGGAAACCAAAACTGCACGCAGTATTCCAAGTGTGGTCTTTGATAGTAGTATGCACATATGGGGGCCTAAATTCACCTCCGCCCAAAACCTACCATTTTCAAAGTCTTCTGGCCACCGCAATGGATGCGGCGTCATATCCAGAGAAATCCAGCTCCTCAAACTTACTTTCCAAGCGGGGCGGAATTGGCCTCATCATGGTGGCTAGCAGGGTGGAAGTGGGCGGGACGGAGTCTCCACCACTGTCAGTCATCAGCGCCATGCCGATGACAACATCGCACTGGTGCGCCAACATGTCTCTCCCCTTTAGTTAAAGGTGAGAGCCGCTGCGAGCTCTGCATCTTTTTCAGTTAGGTCCACTGGGCCATCGGGGAGGGTTTCAGCTGGGCCAGCAGCCTAGCACCCAAGAGGGTTTGCCAGGCTGCCTGTTGGCGGCCCGGCTGAACCCAGGAGCATAATTGTTAGCCCGACCTGACAGTTGGCCGACAAAAAAAAAATGGCATCGCCGGCAGTGCCACCTCCGCTTTAAGGGCGGCTGCGCCCCCAACCAACAAGGCCCAAATAGGAGTGGACCGCCACAAAAAGCTGTTAGGGGCACCGAGCAATGGCCGGGTGACTCTTGTACGTGAATTTCCCTTCCGGGGCGGTTCCGTTGCGTGCTCTGATGATGTCTTTAAGCCGCATCTGCAAGAGCAGGGTGGATCGTCACACTGCAGCAAAAAGCCCCGAGATGAATTTAGCGAGCATCGGCCAGGCCACCACAAGTCGGCGGCCATTTGGCATCGCCCTGTGGCCACCACTTTCAGGCGGCCAGAGGCCTTATTGGGAGGCTGAATTTCAGCCCCAAGGTCTGCTTACTTCTGGGATGAAATACTGTTTGTGGGGTTGAGTTGTGGAGTTGTGGCCCATTAATCTGTTTGTGAATGACATCCCCGAAGTTCCTGTCCCACACTGAGTGCATCATTCCATTTGCATAATCCATGAACGCTCCCATATAACCCAACACATCCGATACCAAAAATCCCTGTTTTTCCTGGCATATCCATTACTACAGGATACTTAAGCCAAATATTTATATATTAAGCTAGACATATATAATATGATCGTGACACATAAACCAGTGTAGGCTGTCTGGTAAAGCTAGTTAAAAGAGCAAGCACCCCGTGCTCAAACTATGAGTCCGATGTTGTGAGGTATGTATGATGGTAGCTATTGATCCAGAGACTACTAACATATTCCGTTGGCGGCCTCCATTAATGCTGACAGAGACTACCGGTTACCCATCCGCATCATGCCAGAACCTCAGTACCAGATTCAGGAGAGCTACGCATCCCTTGGTTGAACCAAGAGGTGTTGATCTTCCAAAAGTTTGGTTGTATGGCAGAGAAGCGAATGGTTAAGCGGGGAGCTTGTTGAGTGTGAGGTGGAGCATTGCAGTGAGGAAGATCAAGAAGAGGGTTGGCGCGATGACGCAGCCCTGCCTGACCCTGGTTCGGACGTGGATTGGGTCTGTGATGGATCCGTTCGTCACGATCACGGCTTGCATGTCATCGTGGAGCAGGTTGTGGAAGGTGACAAACTTTTGGGGGCAGCCGAAACGGAGGAGGACGCTCCATAGTCCCTCGCGGTTGACAGTGTCAAAGGCCTTTGTAAGGTCAAAGAAGGCCATGTACAAGGGTTGGTGCTGTTCCCTGCATTTTTCTTGCAGCTGCTGCGCCGTAAAGATCATGTCCGTTGTACCCCATAGTGGACGCAATCTGCACTGTGACCCGGGAGGAGCTCCTCAGCCACAGGGAGAAGACGGGTCCTCAAACTTTCTGCTATCCTTTGCGTTATATATGTAAACCTGTGCATTATATATGCATTGTTTTACCACCAGAGGGCTCATCCCCTGGAGTCCCAAGGGATCCCACAATAAGGAGGCCTCACAGGCTGGAGAGGCACTCTGGAGACCTGTAATAAAGGACTATGATCACACATTACTTTAAGCTTACAGTACCTCGTCAAATTCTTTATTCAAGACATAACACTATCTTTTTGTATTTCATGCACAAGTACCCCCAGATCCCACTGCACTGCAATTTTTCTCCATTTAAATAATAACTTGCTCTTTGATTTTTTTCTGCCAAAGTGCATGACCTCACACTTTCCAACATTATACTCCATCTGCCAAATTTTTGCCCACTCACTTAGCCAGTCTATGTCCTTTTGCAGATTTTTTGTGTCCTCCTCACACATTTCCTCACATCTTTGTATCGTCAGCAAACTTGGCTACGTTACACTCGGTCCCTTCTTCCAAGTCGTTAATATAGATTGTAAATAGTTGGGGTCCCAAAAAATTATGGAATACTTACCCCTGCAATATTTGTATCCATCACAACTTTTAGGATATCATAATGACTTGGCCGTGCTCATAGAATAAGGGCAAGGAGCAACTTATTAATTTTCAATGTAACACATTTGTTTAGATATCACAATGCAAACCCCACCTTCACTCTAACCCTTCCCAGCCGAGCTAAGTTTCAAACTGTGCCTATGCCGGCCTCAATCTCCCCACTTACACTGGATTCTAACCCTGAGTATTCCTGCCTGGTTGCACATAGCTATCCAGTTGCTCTCTCCAGCAGCTACATCCACTTAGCCCTGATTCCAAGTCTTCTTCCTGAAACTACTTACAGATTATTCAGGAGCATCAGAACCCATCAGTGCAGCTCAAAAATTGTTAAGATATTATGAAGGGACTGTGGAGAGCAGCTACATCTTCTTTCTGGGGTGGGGGAAGGTGGGATAGGGATGGCCGAGTAATTAGTAATTTGAGCTAAGTATTTTCTTCCAGACTTTCTGGCCTATATTCTATGAGAGGAACCCAAATGCATTCTTAGTGAAGTGGCCACTTAGGTTGAACCTCTCTTATCCGGCACACTCGGGACCAGGCCTGTGCCAGATAAAGGATTTAGCCAACGAGGGGTGGTCACGTTAAATTGGATGTTACAAGGGGATATCGGGGCTGGCTGGCTTGGGGCTGGGAGTGCGGCAGATAGATTGTGGGGGGAAGGGGATGGCGGTGGATCGTGGAGTTAGGCCAGCGATTGCAGGAGTCGGCAGCGAGGAAGGACTTCAATTTGTTCAATTTGTTCTTGTCGGAGTTCTGCGCATGCGCCACCCGGTGGCCGGGAATGGTACCGTACGAGGGGTGGTGCCGGATCAGGGAGTCCCGGATAAAGGATGTTCAACCTGTAATACCATTAAAAACATTGAAATCAGGCGACACTGATGCCACAAACTTTGGAGGGAGGGGGGGGGGGGGCGGCGGGTATTAGTGGCGGAGGCCCTGGGCTGGTGCATTTCAACATTTATGCTGAAATGCTCCCTGCTTCTTAGATTTTTGTGCAATATCATTTACAGATTATATAAAGTAATGTATATTAATAATATACAAATACCATTTGAGGGAAAGGTATATTGGGTTATGTTATGGATTAGTAGTCCAGAGGCCTGGACCAATGATTTGGAAACATGAGTTCAAATCCCACCATGGCAGCTGTATAATTTAATGTCAGTTAATTAAATAAATCTGAAATTAAAAAAACTAGTATCAGTAATGGTAACGATGAAACTATTGGATTATTTTAATAACCCATCTGGTTCACTAATTCCTTTCATGAAGGGTTGTCCTTTGTCAACCCTGCAAATTCCTTCTCACCAACATGTACCAACAAATCAAATAGGGAATTCAGAAGAAACTTCTTTACGCAGAGGGTGGTGAGAATGTGAAATTCGGTACCACAGGAGTAGTTGAGGCAAATAGTATAGATGCATTTCAGGGGAGGTGAGATAAGCATATGAGGGAGAAGGGAATAGAGGGTTATGCTCACAGAGTTAAATGAGGAAAGACAGGAGGAAGCTCAAGTGGAGCATAAACACCGGCATGATATTGGGCCGAATGGTTTGTTTCTGTGTTGTATCTTCGCTGTAATTCTATGTAATCTTATGTGCCAAAATTGGGAGAGCTGTCCCACAGACTAGTAAAGCAATAGCCTGACATAGTCATACTCACAGAATCATAACTTTCAGCCAATGTCCCAAATGTTTTCATCAGTATCCCTGGGTATGTCCTGTCCCACCAGCAGGACAGAGGTGGTGGCACAGTGGTATACAGTGGGAAAGAGTGGCCTGGAAGTCCTCAATCTTGACTCTAGACCCATAAAGTCTCATAGCATCAGGTCAAACATGGACAGGGAAACCTCCAGCTAATTATCACACTACACCCGCCTCAGCTAATGAATCATTACTCCTTCGAGTTGAACACCACTTGCAAGAAGCACTGAGGCTAGCAAGGGCACAGAATTTAAGAAACATAAGAAACATAAGAAATAGGAGCAGGAGTAGGCCATTTGGAGCCTCGAGCCTGCTCTGCCTTTTCATAAGATCATGGCTGAACTGATAATGGACTCAGCTCCACTTCCCTGCCTGCTCCCCATAACCTTTATTCCCTTATCACTCAATAGTCTGTCTATTTCCGCTTTAAATATATTCAATGACCCAGCCTCCACAGCTTTCTGGGGCAGAGAATTCCATAGATTTACAACCCTCTGAGAGAAAAAATTCCTCCTCATCTCAGTTTTAAATGAGCCTTATTCTGAGACTATGTCCCCTAGTTTTAGTTTCCCCTATGAATGGAAATATCCTCTCTGCATCTACCTTGTCGAGCCCCCTCGTTATCTTATATGTTTCAATAAGATCACCTCTCATTCTTCTGAACTCCAATGATTATAGGCCAAACCTACTCAACCTATCTTCATAAGTCAAACCCCTCCAGAATCAACCTAGTGAACCTTCTCTGAACAGCCTTCAATGCAAGTAAATCCTTCCTTAAATACGGAGACCAAAACTGTACGCAGTACTCTAGGTGTGGCCTCACCAATACCCTGTACAGTTGTAGCAAGACTTGTCTGCTTTTATACTCTATACCCCTTGCAATAAAGGCCAACATTCCATTTGCCTTCCTGATTACTTGCTGTACTTGCATACTAACTTTGTGTGTTTCATGCACAAGGACCCCCAGGTCCCTCTGTACTGCAGCTCTTTGCAATTTTTCTATCAAATTATAATTTGCTTTTCTATTTTTTCTGCCAAAGTGGATAACCTCACATTTTCCCACATTATACTCCATCTGCCAACTTTTTGTCCATTCACTTAGCCTGTCTATATCTTTTTGCAGATTTTTTGTGTCCTCCTCACAATTCGCTTTCCCATCCATTTTTGTATCATCAGCAAACTTGGCTACATTACACTCGGTCCCTTCATCCAAGTTATTAATATAGATTGTAAATAGTTGCCTCCTTTTTAAAATAGGGGCGTTACATTTGCGGTTTCCCAATCTGCTGGGACTGCCCCAGAATCCAGGGAATTTTGGTAGATTGCATCCACTACCTCTGAAGTCATTTCTTTTAAGACCCGAGGATGTAAGCCATCAGGTCCAGGGGACTTGTCCGCCTTTAGTCCTGTTATTTTACTGAGTACTACCTTCTTCAGTGATAGTGATTGTATAAAATACCTCCCTCCCTATAGCCCTTTGATTATCCATGTTTTTGTGTCTTCTACCGTGAAGACCGATACAAAATATTTGATCAATGTCTCTGTCGGTTCCCTGTTCTCCATTATTAATTCCCCAGTCTCATCCCCTAAGGGACCAACATTTACTTTAGCCACCCTTTTCTTTTTTATGTACCTGTAGAAACTCTTACTATCTGTTTTTATATTTCGTGCTAGTTTACTTTCATAATCTATCTTCCCTCTCTTTATCATTCTTTTAGTCGTTCTTTGCTGGCTTTTAAAATTTTCCCAATCCTCTGGCCTCCCACTAACCTTGGCCACATTGTATGCCCTTGTTTTCAATTTGATACCATCCCTTATTTCCTTAGTTAGCCATGGATGGTTATCCCTTCTCTTACAGTCTCTTCTTCTCATTGGGATATATATAAATTTACTATGATTGGGGGAATTCAATATTCATCGCCAAGAGTGGCTCAGTAGCACTGAGCTGGCTGAAGGACATAGCTGCCAGACTGTGCTTGCGGCAGATAATGAAAGAACCAAGGTGAGTGAGAAACCTACATGACCTCATCCTCACTGTTATGTATGGAGAAAGAGTCAGACTGAACACTGTGAGCTGAAAGTAAAGTCTTTTATTGCAGATCTCCAGAGATTCACATGTTGCAGATCTCCAACCTGTGAAGCCTCCTTAAATACCTGTGCTCCCAAGGATTTATGGGATCCCTTGGGACTCCAAAGGATGAGCCCTCTGGTGGCTGTACAGAGTAAATACAAGTATACATATATAACAACACTCCTCCCCAAAGTCAATAGTGTAACTATTTACAATCTGAGTGGATCTGGGGCCCTTCTTGCCCTGGTTGATCGTCTCGGTGTGAAAGCTGGTGTTGTTGAATCATTTGTTGGGCCCTCGCTGGGCTGCTGTGCAACTGGCCTTGCTGGGCTGCCTGGTGTGTTGGGCCCTGCTGGGCTGCTGTGGATGATGGGTTCTGCTTCATGGTCAACCGTGGTGTCGGTTGTCACTGGTGTGTATGTTGGAGGATCAAAAAAGGTAGGGTCCAAGGTGGGTTGCTCAGGGTAGTCCGTGAATCTGAGTTTGATTTGGTCCAAGTGTTTATGGTGAATGAGTCCATTTAAAAGTTTGACCCAAAACAACCTGTTCTCCTCTTTGGCCACGACAGTGCCGGGAAGCCACTTGGGACCTTGTCCATAATTTAATACAAATACAGGATCATTGATTTCAATCTCGCGTGACACATTTGCGCTATCATGGTATGCACTTTGTTGAAGCTGCCTGCTCTCTACCTGTTCATGTAAATCAGGGTGAACTAACAAGAGCCTTGTCTTAAGTGCTCTTTTCATGAGCAGTTCAGCAGGTGGGATCCCAGTGAGTGAGTGTGGTCTCGTGCGGTAGCTAAGCAGGACTTGGGATAGGCGAGTCTGCAGCGAGCCTTCAGTTACCCTCTTCAAGCCTTGCTTGATGGTTTGCACTGCTCTCTCTGCCTGACCATTCGATGCTGGTTTAAACGGGGCAGATGTGACATGTTTGATCCCGTTATGGGTCATTAATTCTTTGAACTCAACACTGGTAAAACATGGCCCATTGTCACTCACCAGGACATCGGGTAGGCCGTGTGTGGCAAACAAGGCCCGCAGGCTTTCAGTAGTGGTAGCGGACGTGCTAGCCGACATTATCTCACATTCAATCCACTTGGAGTAAGCGTCTACAACCACAAGGAACATTTTACCCAAGAATGGGCCTGCATAGTCGACTTATACCCTAGACCACGGTTTGGAGGGCCAAGACCATAAACTTAGCGGCGCCTCCCTGGGTACATTGCTTAACTGCGAGCATGTATTACATCTGTGAACGCAGGACTCTAAGTCCGCATCGTTACCGGGCCATCACATGTGGGATCTGGCTATCGCTTTCATCATTACGATGCCTGGGTGGGTACTATGGAGGTCATTGATGAAGGTGTCTCTGCCCTTCTTGGGGACCACTACTCGATTGCCCCACAGAAAGCAGTCTGGCTGTATAGACATTTCAGCTTTGCGCCGCTGGAACGGCTTTATCTCTTCCTGCATTTCCACTGGGACACTGGATCAGCTCCCGTGAAGCACACAGCTTTTGACTAGAGATAATAAGGGGTCCTGGCTTGTCCAGGTTTTGATCTGCCAGGCAGTGACAGGTGATTGCTCACCCTCAAATGCTTCCATAACCATGGCTAGATCTGCGGGCTGCGCCGTTTCCAACCCCGTGGTGGGCAATGGCAGCCTACTGAGAGCATCAGCACAGTTTTCTGTGCCTGACCTGTGGCGGATGGCGTAGTTGTATGCGGACAACATGAGCGCCCATCTCTGGGTGCGGGCCGATGCGTTGGTATTTGTCCCTTTACTCTCGGAAAGCAGGGATATGAGTGGCCTATGGTCAGTTTCCAATTCGAATTTGAGCCCAAACAAGTATTGATGCATTTTCTTTACCCCATAGACACATGCTAACGCTTCTTTCTCAATCATGCTGTAGGCTCTCTCAGCCTTAGACAGACGCCTGGATGCATAAGCAACCGGTTGCAGTTTCCTGAAATCATTAGCTTTTTGCAATACAAACCCGACGTCATATGACAACGCATCACATGCTGGTAGCAAACGCTTACATGGATCATACAACACAAGCAATTTGTTTGAGCATAACAATTTTCTCACTTTTACAAAGGCATTTTCTTGGCTTTTGCCCCAAACCCATTCGCCCCCTTTTCGTAGAAAGACATGTAATGGTTCTAGCAGGGTGCTGAGACCCGGTAAGAAGTTACCAAAGTAGTTCAGGAGTCGCAGAAACGACCACAGCTCCATCACGTTCTGTGGACTCGGTGCGTTCTCGATTGCCTCCATCTTTGCGTTAGTGGGCCTGATGCAGTCCGCCGCAATCCTCCTTCCCAGGAACTCCACTTCAGGTGCCAGGAAAACGCACTTTGAGCATTTTAACCTGAGCCTCACGTGGTTGAGTCGACTAAGAACCTCCTCCAGGTTTTGCAGATGCTCGACTGTGTTCCGACCTGTGACCAAGGTGTCGTCCTGGAAGACCACGGTGTGCGGGACCGACTTCAGTAAGCTTTTCATGTTTCTCTGGAATATCGCCGCCGCTGATCGGATTCCAAATGGGCATCTGTTATAAACATAAAGACCTTTATGCGTGTTGATGCAGGTGAGGGCTTTCGATGATTCCTCCAGTTCCTGCTTCATGTAGGCTGAGGTCAGATCCAGCTCCATGAACGTCTTTCCTCCCGCCAGCGTTGCAAAGACGTCATCAGCCTTTGGTAGTGGGTATTGGTCCTGCAAGGAGAAACGATTGATGGTTACTTTGTTATCGCCACAGATTCTGACGGTGCCGTCTGCCTTGAGGACTGGGACAATAGGACTGGCCCAATCGCTGAACTCGATCGGTGAGATGATGCCCTCTCTTTCCAGCCGGTCCAGCTCAATAATCATGTATGGTACTGCTCTCGCCTTGTGATGGATAGGTCGCGCCCCCGGAATGAGGTGGATCTGTATTTTTGCTCCTTGGAATTTCCCGATGCCTGGTTTGAACAGCGAAGGAAATTTGTTTAAGACCTGGGCACACGAAATGTCACTAGTGGGCGATAGCGCTCGGACATTGTCCCAGTTGCAGCTTATCTTTCCCAGCCAGCTCCCGCCAAGCAGCGTGGGACCATCGCCCGGTACCACTCAGAGTGGCAGCTTGTGCACCGCTCCATCGTAGGAGACCTTTACGGTAGCACTGCCGATTACAGGAATCAGTTCTTTCGTGTAAGTTCTTAGTTTCGTGAGAACTGGAGTTAAGACTGGTCTTGAGGCCTTGTTGCACCACAACCTTTCGAAAGTCTTTTTGCCGATGATGGACTGGCTCGTGCCCGTGTCCAGCTCCATTGACACCGGGAGTCCATTTAGTTTAACCTTCAGCTTTATCGGGGGACAATGCGTGGTGAATGTGTGCACCCCATGTACCTCTGCCTCCTCGATTTGAGGCTCTGGTTCATCGTGATCCTCTGTGGATCTGTCCTCCTCTGCAACATGGTGGTTTGCCATTTAACAGGCTTAGAAGCTTGCCTGCACACTCATTGGAGGTGTCCCATTGCTTCACAGCCCTTGCAAATGTACTTTTTGAATTGGCATGAATGGAAATGATGATCACCCCCGCAGCGCCAACAAGGTGTTAATGGTCTTGCATTCATCACCCTTGATGGTGGACTCTGAGACATCTGTGGATGTGTAGCTGCAGGTCTGTGTGACCTGCCCAGTACGTTATAATTTGAAAACAACATCACTTTGTTCACAGTATTTGTAGCAGCACTTGTGTGCTGAGAGATTTACTTCGTATTGTCACTGGTGGCAATGAACACCTGGGCTATTGCTATGGCCTTTCTCAAGGTTGAGGTCTCTACAGTCAAACGTTTGCGAAGTATGGTTTTATGGCCAATGCCAAGTACGAAAATGTCTCTGAGTATGTGCTCCAAATGTCCTTCAAATTCGCAATGTCCTGCAGGGTGTCTTAGCTCGGCGACATAACTCGCCACTTCCTGACCTTCAGACCTTTTGTAGGTGTAGAACCGGTACGTCACCATCAGAACACTTTCCTTCGAGTTCAAATGCTCTCCGACCAGTGTGCACAAATCATCTTACGATTTCTCCGTATGTTTTGCTGGAGTGAGCAGATTCTTCATGAGGCCATACGTTGGTGCCCCACAGACGGTGAGGAGGATCGCTTTACGTTTGGCAGCGCTCTCTTCCCCATCTAGCTCGTTGGCCACGAAGTATTGGTCAAGTCGCTCCACAAAAGTTTCCCAATCATCTCCCTCTGAGAATTTCTCCAGGATGCCCACTGTTCTCTGCATCTTTGGGTTCGCTATCTGTATCTCGTCGCCAGTTGTTATGTATGGAGAAAGAGTCAGACTGAACTCTGTGAGCTCAAAGCAAAATGTGACCTTAGTCTTTAATTGCAGGTCTCCAGAGTGCCTCTCCAACCTGTGAAGCCTCCTTAAGTACCTGTGCTCCCAAGGGATTATGGGATCCCTTGGCATTCCAGGGGATGAGCCCTCTGGTGGCTGTACAGAATAAATACAAGTATACATATATAACACTGACAAATCTACTTTCCATAATATTGACCACCGCACAGCATTTGTGGAGATGATGTCCTGTCTTCACACTGAGGACACCCTCCATCGTGTTGTGTGGCACTACCACCTTGCTATGTGGGATAGATTCAGAACAGATTTAGCAGCTCAAAACTGGGCATCCATGAGGCACTGTGGGCCATTAGCAGCAGCAGAATTGTATTCTCCCACAATATGTAACCGCATGGCCTGGCTTATCCCTCACTTTACCGTTATCCTCAAGCTAGGGTACCAACCCTGGTTCAATGAGGAGTGTAGAAGAGCATGCCAGGAGCTGGCCGTGTCGTGGTCCGCTATTTCATGCCACATTGTCCTGGATGTATGTGGTGAGGGCCTCCTGTCAGTTTGTGGCTGTAGAACTGCCCACCTCCTCTCCACTGCAGAGACCAATGCCTCGAGAGCTTCGTGAGAGAACCCGAGGGCTCTCTCCTTACGTCTGTGCTCTGCCGTCATTTTAAACAATGAATTCCTGGGATATGAGCATCTGTGGCAAGGCTAGCATTTATTGCCATCCCTAATTGCCCCCGAGAAGATGGTGGTGAGCCGTTTTCTTAAGCCACTGCAGTTCGAGTGCTGAAGGTTCTCCCATAGTGCTGTTAGGGATGGAGTTCCATGATTTTGACCCAGCGACGATGAAGGAACGGTGATATATTTTCAAGTCAGGATAGTGAGTAACTTGGAGGGGAACTTGCAGATGATGGTGTTCCCATGTACCTGCTGTCTCTGTCCTTCTAGGTGGTAGAGATTGCAGGTTTGTAAGGTGCTACATAAGAAGCCTTGGCGAGTTGCTGCAGTGCATCTTGTAGATGGTACACACTGCAGCCACGGTGCACCGGTGGTGGAGGGAGTGAATGTTTAAGGTAGTGGATGGTGTGCCAATCAAGTGGGCTGCTTTGTCCTGAATGATGTTGAGCTTCTTGAGTGTGATTGGAACTGCACTCATACAGGGAAGTGGAGAATATTCCATCACACTTGTGCCTTGTCGATGGTGGAAAGGCTTTGGGGAGTCAGGAATTGCAAAACTCGCTGCAGAATACACAGCCTCATATCTGCTCTTGCAGCCACAGTATTTATGTGGCTGGTCCGGTAAAGTTTCTGGTTAAAGGTGACCCCCAGGATGTTGATGGTGGGGGATTTGGTGATGGTAATGATGTTGAATGTCAAGGGACAGTGGTTAGATTCTCGCTTGTTGGAGACAGTCATTGCCTGGCACTTGTGTGGTGCGAATGTTACTTGCCACTTACCAGCCCAAATGTGAATGTCGTCCAGGTCTTGTTGCATGAGGAGTTGCGAATGATCAGCGAACATTGATGAAGCAGCTGAAGAAGTCTGGACCTAGGACACTGCCCTCAGGAACTCCTGGAGCGATGTCCTGGAGCTGAAATGATTGATTTCTACCAGCCACAATCATCTTCCTTTGTGCTAGATATGACTCCAGCCAGTGGAGAGGTTTCCCTGATTCCCATTTACTTCAATTTTATTAGGGTTTCTTGATGCCACACTCGGTCCAATGCTGTCTTGATGTCAAGGGCAGTCACCCTCATCTCCCCTGTGGAATTCAACTCTTTTGTCCATGTTTGGACCAATGCTGTAATGAGGTGTGGAGCCGAATGTTCCTGGCGGAACCCAAACTGAGCATCGGTGAGCAGGTTATTGGTGAGTAAGTGCTGCTTGATTGCACTGTCGACAGCAACTTCCATCACTTTGCTGATGATTGAGATTGGACTGATGGGGTGGTAATTCATCGGATTGGATTTGTCCAGCTCTTTATGGACAGTTTTCCACATTGGAACAGCTTGGCTACAGTTCTGGAGCACAAGTCTTCAGCACGACAGCTGGGATGTTGTCGGGTCCCATAGCCTTTGCTGTATCCAGTGCATGCAGCCGTTTCTTGACATCACGTGAGGTGAATTGAATTGGCTATAGACTGTAATATATTTTTTATGACATCACTAACAAATACATTCTACAAGATGTCTCTTATCACAGAAACCATCATCATGTGACTTTGCCACAATTTCCTTTATTATTTATGTCAGTAGTTGCAGTACATCAGTAGTCCACTAGGTGGAGAAGTAGTCTACTAGGGGGAGCTCTCTTATACTTCTCCCTCCTTAATGAAGAAGTAATCATAAGAAAATAATCATCATACATAACTTGCATGGTTATGCACAACAAAAGATATGGACTTATTTTTTCATATTTACAAATCAAATTCATCCACTTGTTTTTTGTTTCGAAGAGGATGCCTTCGCTCTCAAACAGAACCTTCCAAATTGTTGTCGAACTTAGACTCATTCTAGGCTGAGGCTGAGGAGAGTTTTTCTCCAAGGACAACCCTTGATCTACATTTTGACTCTCTACAACTTCAGACTGTTTGTCTGCCTGACTCGGACTCAAACTTAAATTCTGACTTTCTCTTGGACTTGTTTCTAGTACATCTGATGTAGGATTTGCTACTGGTACTTTACGTGTAACAAGACTATCTGACTCATCAGAAATAATAAAAATATGATCAATGCGAACAAAGCTAACCTTTCCATGGTCACACATCTTGACCAAATGTGTGCGAGGGCTACATATCTTCACTACTCTTCCTGGTAACCACTTTAACCATTTATGGTAATGGTTCTTCACTCTCACTTTCTGATTTAATTTCACATTTCTCTCTCTTACTCTACCTCTATCACGATTCTCTTTCTGTCTTAATTCTTTCTCTTCTTCTAACTGTGCCAAGTTTGGATTTACATAAGAACATAAGAATTAGGAACAGGAGTAGGCCATCTAGCCCCTCGAGCCTGCTCCGCCATTCAAAAAGATCATGGCTGATCTGGCCGTGGACTCAGCTCCACTTACCCGCCCGCTCCCCATACCCCTTAATTCCCTTATTTAACAATGATTACCTGGTTTGTGGCTATTGTTTGAGAAACAACTCTGCTGGTGTTCTACCTGGCATGAACAACCACCAACAAAAATTTCAGCTAGGGAATCCAGAGATCCTAACCTCTTTGCCAATGTGATATATTCTTACAACATCACTAACAAACACACTCTACAAGATGGCTCTTAATACAGAAATTGTCATCATGTGACTTTGCCACATGATCCTTTATTATTTACATCAGTAGTTGCAGTACATCAGTCGTCCTCTAGGTGGAGCGCTAATATAAAGATTGGCTTCTGTGATGGTGGGGACCTCAGGAGGAGGCTGATATGGATCATCCACTCAGCACTGCTGGTTGCAAATGCCAATCACATGTAGGCCAGACCAGGTAAGGATAACAGATTGCCTTCCGTAAAGGACAATAGTGAGTCAAATGGCTTTTTACGACAATTCGATAGTTACCTGGTTAACATTACTCACTTTTTATTCCAGATTTATTTAATTAACTGAATTTAAATTCACCAGCTGCCATGGTGGGATTTGAGCTTATGTCTGTGGATCAATAGTCCAGGCCTCTGGATTGCTAGTCCAGTAATATAACCACTATGCTACTGTTCCCCTTGTAAGTATTGCTTCTTCACTGTGCTGTTGTGGCAGCTGAACAGCCTAGCAGCCTGACAATGAAGTACTGCAGCATTAATACACCTTTCCTTTAAGTAGTGGAAAAAGCCTGTGGCAATCAGTAGGGAGAAATTCCCCAGTTCCCCGTTTGGGGACAGTAACCCAGTTGGGGAGGTCTTCCTGCACCCGGCGCGGAAGTCCCACCCCGCCTGTGAAATTAGGGTTGCCACCCCTCTCAGGAGGTGGAGCACAATGATACGCGCTCCACTTCCTGTTGGGCCGGTATCCAGGGCGCTATGCGGGCGGCATCGACAGCGCTATGCGGCCTCTCTGTCTCGAGCTGACATGTTTCAACACCTCTCCCTTTCCGTTAAAGGGGAGGGCCGCTGCATGGCCTCCACTGGGCCACCAGGGCAGCATGGTGCCGTGGCCACAGCGCGGCACCCAAACAGAGTGCCAGGCTGCACAATAAGGCCCAGACCATGCCATGGCGCATCAAGACGAGCCGACCGGTGAGTTGGCCAAAAAGTGCACCTCCCCTTTAAATTCCACCCCGCAAGCAGAGGTCGGCCCGGTTTGTGACCCGTGAGGCTGGTGCTGATACCACTCACGACAGCATCGCGGTGCGCTGGGCAATTTCCGCCGCAGGGCAGAAAGGGGCCTCTGCGCACGACGATAAAGTCATAGCCAGTTGTGCGGCAGCCTGGTACACTACCAGCTACCATGCTCACGCCTCTGCTAACGTCTGCGCAATTTCGCGGGAGCCAGTAGCGCCCCCTCCCCCAAGCGGGCAAAAACAGGTTAGCGCCCCCCTGGAAGCGCACACGGGAGGTGCATAGCAGGTGAATTTCACCCTGTGAATTTGACCGTCCTCGCTATTGGTCCACTTGTTCATTGTAATGCCAATGAGCAGCAGTTTTAGTGCTGAAGTCATGACTAAAATCATGTTAATGAAGAGTGAGGGTGAATTTCACATCGTAACTAGATGTTTTCAAGTGCCGCAGTTTAACCTCATTTAGTCTTAACACTGCTAATTTCTTAGCTATATCCTGGCTGCTGTGTGATTGGCTGCTAGATCCTTTGTGATGTCACCTGGTGACAGGTTTATGCCCCTGGTTACACACTATCAGGGGTAGTTACTGTGGAGGAACTGGAGGGACAGCTGACACTGAGTGAGTTTAGTCCATATAAATAAGGGTCAAGAAAGAACAAGTTAATATTAAAGTAAGTAATTCAACCAAATATCATTAATTGCTAATAATTCCAAATTAAACATAATCATTGTCACAAAAATAGTTTCACTCTATTCCAGCTACAGATTCTTGAATTAATATTCATAATTTTTATGATAAATATTCCTTGGAGTGAGCAGTATCTAAGGAAGTGGGGGGGAGTTGGGAGAGAGAAATCATATCATCACTGCACCAAATGGGACTGGAGAAATATCAGTTGGTTCACACATCTTTTGTTGGACCAAGACTCACATTATCAAAGGCGGGATAAAACTGGAAGCTACAACAATGATTGAAAAGGTGAGGAACTTTACTGAAAATCCCATCAGTTTAGGATATTCCCAAGGTCCATCATCATCATAGGCAGTCCCTCGAAATCGAGGAAGACTTGCTTCCACTCCAAAAGTGAGTTCTCAGGTGACTGTGCAGTCCAATACGGCAATTACAGTCTCTGTCACAGGTGAGACAGTCATTGAAGGGAAGGGTGGGTGGTATGCCGTATGCTCCTTCCACTGCCTGCACTTGTTTTCTGCATGCTCTCAGCAACGAGACTTGAGGTGCTCAATGCCCTCCCGGATGCACTTCCGCCACTTAGGGCGGTATTTGGCCAGAGACTCCCAGGTGAAGGTGGGGATGTTGCACTTTATCAAGGAGGCTGTGAGGGTGTCCTTGAAACGTTTCCTCTGTCCACCTGTGGCTTGCTTACCGCATAGGAGTTCCGAGTAGAGTGCTTGTTTTGGGAGTCTTCTGTCGGGCATGCGAACAATGTGACCCACCCAACGGAGCTGGTCGAGTGTGGTCAGTGCTTCGATGCTGGGGATGTCGGCCTGATCGAGAACACTGACGTTGGTGCCAGGGGATTTGTAGGATCTTGCGGAGACATCGTTGGTGGTATTTCTCCATCGATTTGAGGTGTCTATTGTACATGGTCCATGTCTCTGAGCCATACAGGAGGGTGGGTATCACTACAGCCCTGTAGACCATAAGCTTCGTGCCAGATTTGAGGGCCTAATCCTCGAAAACTCTCATCCTCAGGCGACTAAAGGCTGCGCTGGCGCACTGGTGTTGGATCTCGTCATCGATGTCTGCCCTTGCTGATAATAGGCTCCTGAGGTATGGAAAGTGATCCACGTTGTCCAAGGCCGTGCCGTGGATTTTGATGACTGGGGGGCAGTGCTGTATGGTAGGTTCAGGTTGGTGGAGGATGATATGTCCTTACTATACAGTATAAATGCACACAAGGCCCATACTTGAGAGAAGGTCACTCTGTGACCAGTTACCTTTATTACCAAGACCTCAAATGATGAAGGTGGATAGAGCTTCCCCTTTTATACCTGAACGTCCAGGTTAGGAGTGTCTCCCAAAAGTTCATCCCCTTGTGGTCAATGTTCTCAAGCTGTACAACTTAGGTCAGCTTATACATGGGTTATAATGATAGTTAAATACATGACATCACCTCCCCCCCAAAGTCTTATTGGGATCACAGGTTGAGTCTCTCTGGTGGTTTACGCTCCCTTGTAGAGCGCTTGAGTTGGGGCTCCAGTTGTTGGATGCTGGCCTGAGTGTCTGCTGTTTGCAGTGCCTCAGGCCTGTCCGGACTGCCCACAGTGACTGGGCTCTCCTCCACTTGGTTCCGATGTTCGGTCACCTGTAGTGGAGTGTTCTTCCTCTGCTTCTTCTATGGGGTTGCTGAATCTCCTTTTAGTTTGATCTACGTGTTTGCAGCAGATTTGTCCATTGGTAAGTTTAACTACCAAAACCCTATTCCCCTCTTTGGCAATCACAGTGCCTGCAAGCCATTTGGGCCCTGCAGTGTAATTAAGGACAAAAACAGGGCCATTGACATCAATACATCGCGCCCTCGCATTCCTGTCATGGTAGTCACATTGTGACTGGCGCCTGCTCTCAACAATTTCTTTCATAGTAGGGTCTATAAGGGATAACCTGGTTTTGAGCATCTTTTTCATTAGCAGCTCTGCGGGTGGAACCCCTGTGAGTGAGTGTGATCGGGATCTATTGGCCAACAGGAGGCATGATAAGCAGCTTTGTAGGGAACCCTCTTGGATTCTGAGCATCCCCTGTTTGATTATCTGCACTGCTTGTTCCGCCTGGCCGTTTGAGGCCGGCTTGAATGGAGTCGTTCTGACATGGTTGATTCCATTGCCTGCCATGAAGTCCTGGCATTCAGTGCTTGTGAAGCACGGGCCATTGTCACTGACCAAGACATCTGGTAGACCATGGGCGGCGAACATTGCCCGTAGACTTTCTAACGTGGCAGAGGATGTGCTTGAATTTAAAATGGCACACTCAATCCATTTGGAGTAGGCGTCGACTACAACCAAAAACATTTTTCCCATGAAAGAATCTGCGTAGTCCACATGGATGCATGACCATGGCTTGGTGGGCCAGGACCAGGGGCTAAGGGGGGCTTCCCTGGGCGCATTGCCCAGCTGGGTACACGTGTTGCACCTGCGAATACAAAGTTCCAGGTCTGCATCTATCCCTGGCCACCAAACATGTGACCTGGCAATTGCCTTATCATGACAATGCCCGGGTGCTCATTGTGGAGTTCTCTGATGAACACCTCTCTGCCCACCTGGGGCATGACTACACGGTTTCCCCACAGTAGACAATTGGCCTGAATCAAGCGTTCATCCCTGCGCCTGTGAAATGGTTTAAATTCCTCAGGGCATCCTTATTAGCCGGGAAATTGTGTTGGGGAAATTGATGGGATTGAAGGCCGATAAATCCCCAGGGCCTGATGGACTGCATCCCAGAGTACTTAAGGAGGTGGCCTTGGAAATAGTGGATGCATTGACAGTCATTTTCCAACATTCCATTGACTCTGGATCAGTTCCTATAGAGTGGAGGGTAGCCAATGTAACCCCACTTTTTAAAAAAGGAGGGAGAGAGAAAACAGGGAATTATAGACCGGTCAGCCTGACATCGGTAGTGGGTAAAATGATGGAATCAATTATTAAGGATGTCATAGCAGTGCATTTGGAAAGAGGTGACATGATAGGTCCAAGTCAGCATGGATTTGTGAAAGGGAAATCATGCTTGACAAATCTTCTGGAATTTTTTGAGGATGTTTCCAGTAGAGTGGACAAGGGGGAACCAGTTGATGTGGTATATTTGAACTTTCAGAAGGCTTTCGACAAGGTCCCACACAAGAGATTAATGTGCAAAGTTAAAGCACATGGGATTGGGGGTAGTGTGCTGACATGGATTGAGAACTGGTTGTCAGACAGGAAGCAAAGAGTAGGAGTAAATGGGGACTTTTCAGAATGGCAGGCAGTGACTAGTGGGGTACCGCAAGGTTCTGTGCTGGGGCCCCAGCTGTTTACACTGTACATTAATGATTTAGACGAGGGGATTAAATGTAGTATCTCCAAATTTGCGGATGACACTAAGTTGGGTGGCAGTGTGAGCTGCGAGGAGGATGCTATGAGGCTGCAGAGCGACTTGGATAGGTTAGGTGAGTGGGCAAATGCATGGCAGATGAAGTATAATGTGGATAAATGTGAGGTTATCCACTTTGGTGGAAAAACAGAGAGACAGGCTATTATCTGAATGGTGACAGATTAGGAAAAGGGGAGGTGCAAAGAGACCTGGGTGTCGTGGTACATCAGTCATTGAAGGTTGGCATGCAGATGCAGCAGGCGGTTAAGAAAGCAAATGGCATGTTGGCCTTCATAGCAAGGTGTTGAGTACAGGGGCAGGGAGGTGTTGCTACAGTTGTACAGGGCATTGGTGAGGCCACACCTGGAGTATTGTGTACAGTTTTGGTCTCCTAACCTGAGGAAGGACATTCTTGCTATTGAGGGAGTGCAGCGAAGGTTCACCAGACTGATTCCCGGGATGGCGGGACTGACCTATCAAGAAAGACTGGATCAACTGGGCTTGTATTCACTGGAGTTCAGAAGAATGAGAGGGGACCTCATCGAAACATTTAAAATTCTGACGGGGTTAGACAGGTTAGATGCAGGAGGAATGTTCCCAATGTTGGGGAAGTCCAGAACCAGAGGTCACAGTCTAAGGATAAGGGGTAAGCCATTTAGGACCGAGATGCGGAGGAACTTCTTCACCCAGAGAGTGGTGAACCTGTGGAATTCTCTACCACAGAAAGTTGTTGAGGCCAATTCACTAAATATATTCAAAAAGGAGTTAGATGAGGTCCTTACTGCTAGGGGGATCAAGGGGTATGGCGAGAAAGCAGGAATGGGGTACTGAAGTTGAATGTTCAGCCATGAACTCATTGAATGGCAGTGCAGGCTAGAAGGGCCGAATGGCCTACTCCTGCACCTATTTTCTATGTTTCTATGTTTCTATGTACGTGGCTGCCCTGTCCCCATTCAGGACACATTTCTTGACTAAAGACAGTAGCGGGTCTCTATTTGTCCAGACTTTAATCTGACGGGCTATCACGAGTGAGCCTTCGCTTTCAAAAGCTTCAACAGCCATGACCATCTCAGCAGCATGCTCGGTAGCCTCCTCAGTGGTGGCTAGTGGGAGCCTGCTGAGTGCATCGGCGCAGTTTTCGGTGCCCGGTCTGTGCCGAATTGTATAGTCATAGGCGGCTAATGTGAATGCCCAGCTCTGTATACGGACCGATGCATTCGCATTTATGGCCTTGTTGTCGGCCAAAAGGGACGTTAAGGGTTTGTGATCTGTCTCCAGCTCAAATTTCCTGCCAAACAGGTACTGGTGCATCTTTTTTACTGCATATACACATGCTAGCGCTTCCTTTTCTACTATCCCGTAGCCCCTTTCTGCCTGGGACAGACTTCTGGAGGCATAAGCTACCAGCTGTAACTGACCATTGGTATTCACATGCTGCAACACACACCCGACCCCATAAGACGACGCATCGCACGTTAGAACAAGTTTCTTACATGGGCCATATAACGTTAACAGTTTGTTGGAGCATAACAAGTTGTGTGCTCTATCAAAAGCCCTTTCCTGGCTGTCCATCCAGACCTAATCACGACCTTTGTGTTAGGAGCACGTGTAGCGTCTCTAGCAGCGTGCTCAATTTGGGAAGAAAGTTACCAAAATTGTTCAGGAGCCCCAGGAACGAACGCAGCTCCGTCGTGTTACGGGGTCTGGGTGCTCTCTGGATCACTTCCGTTTTGGACGCAGTGGGTCTGATCCTGTCTGCTGCTACCCTCCTCCCCAGGAATTCTACCTCTGGAGCTAAGAAGACGCACTTCACCTTTTTCAGTCGCAGCCCTACCCGGTCCAGTCTGCGTAGCACCTCCTCCAGGTTGTGGAGGTGTTCTTCAGTATCGCAACCCGTGATGAGGATGTCGTTTTGAAAAACCACCGTCCTTGGAATCGACTTAAGGAGGCTTTCCATATTTCGCTGAAAGATCGCGGCGGCCGAACAAATCCCGACATCTGTTATACTCAAACAACCCCTTGTGTGTCGTGACGGTGGTCAGCTTCTTCGACTCACTCGCCAGCTCCTGGGTCATGTAAGCTGAGGTCAGGTCCAATTTTGAAAAAAGTTTGCCACCGGATAGCGTCGCAAAGAGGTCCACTGCTCTCGGTAGCGGGTACTGGTCTTGGAGTGACACGCGATTGATGGTGGCCTTGTAATCGCCACACATCCTGACCGACCCATCTGCCTTGAGCACCGGCACGATCAGGCTCGCCCAGTCACTGAATTCGACTGGCGAGATGATGCCTTCCCTCAGCAGGCGGTCCAATTCGCATTCTATCTTTTCCTGCATTACGTACGGCACCGTCCTTGCCTTGTGGTGTACTGGCCTGGCGTCCGGGTTTATGTGAATCACTACCTTGGCCCCCATGAAAGTACCGATGCCGGGTTCAAATAAGGAGTCAAATTTGTCCAGGACCTATGAGCATGATACTCACTCCACAGAAGAAATTGCATTGACATTGCCCATTTCCAGTTCATGACAACAAGCCAACTCCTCCCCAGTAGTGAATCTTTGTGGGTCACGACTACCGTGGCGCTGCCTAACACCGGAATGATCTCCTTTGTATATGTCCGTAGCTGTGCGTCAATCGGCAATAATTTTGGCCTCCTGGCCTTGGACACCCACAACCTTTCGAACTGTTTGATATTCATCAGGGACTGGCTGGCCCCCGTGTCTAGCTCCATTGACACTGGAATGCCATTGAGGAGCACTTTCATCATTATCGGTGGCGTCCTGGTGTATGAAATGTATATGTGCTCCACATGAACTCGCTGAACTTCAGCTTCCAGTGATTTCCCCCAGTGTCCATTTGACCTCGTTGGGCTTACATCGGGCCCGTCCTCCTCGTACATCAGCCTGGCTGCAGGCTTCCTGCACATACGCGCCAAGTGACCGCTGACGTTGCAGTTTCTGCAGGTATATTGCTGATGCCTGCAAGCTCTGGCTGGGTGTTTGCCTCCACACCTCCAGCTTGAGCTGGAGGCCCCATTGTTGGAAACAAAAGGTCCATTTCCAGTCGATCGTCTCTGACTGTCTCTATAACTGTCCTTAAGCGCACTTATAATAGGTGTTGATGGCCCCATTACTGGCCGCATTGTCCATTGCGATGGCATAAATCGCCGTTCAGCTTGTCATCGTCTCTGTTGAATTTCCCCTTTGGGTTCGACTACATGCTGGGGCATGTCCGATTGCCCTTGTTTGCCTAGAGAACTGTGTGCCGCGTTAACAATATTGACTCCCTGGTCGTTTGCCGCATTTGAGCCAAGATTTTTGTCATACATCATTCTGGTCTCTTCCTCCCCTGAGATAAATATTTGGGGTATCAGAGCCGCCGCTTCCAAGGTCAAGTCTTTGGTCTCAATCAGTTTCCTGAAAACCCAAGCGTGCCCGATGCCCTCAATAAAAAAGTCTCGCAGCATCTCCGCTCTGCATGCATCTGTGAACTTACATAGTCTCGCCAGTCGCCGGAGATCTGCCACGAAGTCTGGAACGCTTTGCCCTTCTTGCCGCCGGTGCGTGTAAAACCGATGTCTCGCCATGTGCATGCTGCTCGCCGGTTTAAGGTGTTCCCCGATCAACTTACTGAGCTCTTCGAACGTCTTCCGCCGGCTTCTCTGGTGCTAGAAGGTCCTTCATTAGGGAGTATGTCCTGGATCCACAAACCGTCAGGAGATGAATCCTGTCCCAACCATTCCTTCGTGACAAAACTTTGCTGTAGTCTCTCAATAAAGTCGTCTGAATCATCACCAACACAGTACCTCTCTTCTGTGCTGCTAGTGGCCATGCTCGTGTGGTTTATATCCCAGTTTCTCGTCGCCAATGATATGTCCTTACTATACAATATAAATGCACACGAGGCCCATACTTGAGAGAAGGTCACTCTGTGACCAGTAACCTTTATTACCAAGACCTCAAGTGATGAAGGTGGGTGGAGCTTCCCCTTTTATACCTGGAAGTCCAGGTTAGGAATGTCTCCCACAAGTTCATCCCCTTGTGGTCAATGTTCTCAAGGTGTACAACTTAGGTCAGCTTATACATGGATTACAATGATAGTAAAATACATGACAGAGGACTTTTGTCTTGCAGATGTTTAGTGTAAGGCCCAGGCTTTCGTATGCCTCGATGAAGATGTTGTCGATGGCTTGGAGTTCAGTCTCTGTGCACAGGCGCAAGCGTCGACGACAAAGTGTGGGGCGGTCTTGGATCTAGCCTGGAGGCGACGAAGCTTGAACAGGTTTCCACTGGTTCTATAGTTTAGTTCACCAGGGAGCTTGTTGAGCGTGAGATGGAGCATTGCAACAAGGAAGATCGAGAAGAAGATTGTGTGATGACGCAGCCCTGCTTGACCCTGGTCCAGACATGGATTAGGTCTGTGGTGGGACCGTTTGTCAGGGTCATGACTTGCATGTCGTCGTGGAGCAGGCGGAGGATGGTGACAAACTTTTGGGGGCAGCCGAAGCGGAGGAGGATGCTCCATAGTCCCTCGCGGTTGACAGTGTCAAAGGCTTTTGTGAGGTCAAAGAAGGCAATGTACAAGGGTTGGTCCAACCAGCTACTGGGAGCTGGCCGATATCTGTGATAAGGCTCAGCCTTTGATGCGGCAAGTTAACCGGAGCTTAATACATAGGCAAAGCTAGTCCACACCTCACCTGGGAGTGCTTGACCTTTAAATGTACGGGGATTTGTATTCTGTATTCTTAGCATACTGTACCTAAGCTGGTGTATTTCATTGGATAGAGTCAGAGGAGCTGTACGCTGTATTTAACACGGGGACTGCGGTAGTCTTTTATTTTAGATTTTTGTTTTAGATTTAGATTTTAGATATTTGTCCCAAAATCTCTGGGGTTTTAATATTAGATTTTGCCCAAAATCAGGATGGCCCAGTACATCCCAGAAGATTGTCAAACCCATCATTGTTCAGCCATTCCACATTCTGCTCGTACTGATCTGATATTAGATCAAATATTCATGGAAAGATATGAGTTAAAAGTTTCAGCAAAGGTTTTAAATATCCTGCCACCTCTCCCAAAGATGAATCCCAAAAGTGATAAAGACAGTTCTTTGAGGTAAGTAGCTTCCATCTTAGTTTGAAGTGCCTGATAAGATTGACCATTTCATTCATATACCTAGCACTGGCCTGAAATCAGGGAACTTTTGCATACTCACAGAGATCAGCATGAGAGCATGAAACATCCCAGTCACAGGTGCAGACCCTGGGATGGTGTAGTACTAACTCTGCAGGTACATTAGCAAGGTAGCGAGATCAGCCCCTGTCCACTCACATCCTACTTTATGATATTCTTGTGGTTTAATTTGGAATAGTACGTGTGTTTGGACATCAGGTTTAAGGAATTTCCCACCTTTGACCTCTTCAATTCTTTTATTAAAAGCTCACCTTTGATGACTAGGGCTGTGCTTCAGATGGTACCCATTTTATGACATCACCTTTCCAAGACAAGAGACAAGATGACACCAAAGTGGTCGGGTATGTGCAGTCTGTTACCGTCCTGAGGCAGATCGGGAAATGCTATGGGCTTGATGAGGACCTGCACGACACAATCTCAACTCCAATATTTAAGGGACCAATCCAAAGATGCATTTTGGAGGAGTTGTAGTTTGCAATAAAGGAAGAGGAAGTTCAATTGTTGAATATGAGACAGTGTTTAAATGATGCCTCCCTTGATGTTTTTCTGGGGCTCTGAGGAGTTGCAGAGAGATAATCTTCCCCAGCAAGAAGGCGCGGCTGGAGGATGGCCAGGATGTGAGCAGCAGGAGCATTGTGCCACACTTCTGGATTTAGTGCAGGAAGCACTTTAATGCGCTAACCAAGTCAGGAAGGATGAGTACAGTTGCACATTCACCTACATCCTGCTGTGAGCCCCCTCCCCCTCCGTTACCCCTCACTTTGCCTTTTCAAGCCGACAACATCACATCACTCCTCACACCCACTTACCTTGCACGCCCACCCATCCTTCTCTTTTTATGCAGTATCTCACATCTCCAGCTGTCCGTCCACCACTTCCACTCACGTGGACCATTTCTCATATCTCGGGCGCCTCTTATCAACAAAAGCAGACATTGATGAGGAAATTCAACACCGCCTCCAGTGCGCCAGCACAGCCTTCAGCCGCCTGAGGAAAAGAGTGTTCGAAGACCAGACCCTCAAATCTACTACCAAGCTCATAGTCTATAGGGCTGTAGTAATACCTGCCCTCCTGTATGGATCAGAGGCATGGACCATGTACAGTAGACACCTCAAGTTGCTGGAGAAATATCATCAATGATTCCTTCGCAAGATGCTACAAATCCCCTGGGAGGACAGGCGCGCCAACGTTAGCGTCCTTGACCAGGCCAACATCCCCAGCATTGAAGCACTGAGCACACTTGATCAGCTCCACTGCGCAGGCCACATTATCCGCATGCCAGACACAAGGCTCCCAAAGCAAGCGCTCGGAACTCCTTCTTAGCAAACGAGCCAAGGGTGGACAGAGGAAACTTAACAAGGACACCCTCAAAGCCTCCCTGATAAAGTGCGGCATCCCCACTGGCACCTGGGAGTCCCTGGCCAAAGACTGCCCTAACTGGAGAAAGTGCATCTGGGAGTGCGCTGAGCGCCTTGAGTCTCATCGCCGAGTGCATGCAGAAAACAAGCGCAGGCAGCGGAAGGAACGCACGGCAAACCTGTCCCACCCTCCCTTACATTCAACGACTGTCTGTCCCACCTGTGGCAGGGACTGTGGCTCTCGTATTGGACTGTTCAGCCACCTAAGGACTTATTCAAAGAGTGGAAGCAAGTTTTCCTCGATTCTAAGGGACTGCCTATGATGATGATGATGATCACCCTTATCCTCATGCAATTTCATGCCCTTCTACATCATCACCTCGTCCATCCATTGGGTGAATACATGCCATTAGTGCACTCCTCTATTGCTCCCCTCTCCGCTGCTCCCCTCTCTGCTATCCTGCTACAAATCTCTGAGCAGCTGCTGCTCCTGGTGCTGGTCATATTGCTCCTTGTCTGAGGTCCAATCCAAGACAGCCATAGCGTCACCCATCCTGATGATATTGAGAAAACCTACAAAATGTAGAAAATAACCTTTGAACAAACCCTTTCCCATGAGCAGGTAAGAAAGCAGCAGTGAGTATTGAGCATTTATTGCAGTATTTCCGTGAGTTTGATTTAGCCCCTCAATTGCCATTGTGTTCTCGCCTTGAGTTTGAGAAATCCTTGGTTGTGCATTAAACTAGAAAGTGAGTTGAAATATTGTTCCAATTGAGCAATTAACATATGTTAATAGGCAACCCGACTCTCCCGAGGGGGATGTGCACAAGCCTTACATGTTCCAATTAAGGGAAATGGCCTTAGAAATAGTGGATTTATTGGTGATCATTTTCCAACAGTCTATCGACTCTGGATCAGTTCCTATGGACTGGAGGGTAGCTAATGTAACACCACTTTTTAAAAAGGGAGGGAGAGAGAAAACGGGTAATTATAGACCGGTTAGCCTGACATCAGTAGTGGGGAAAATGTTGGAATCAATCATTAAGGATGAAATAGCAGCGCATTTGGAAAGCAGTGACAGGATCGGTCCAAGTCAGCATGGATTTATGAAAGGGAAATCATGCTTGACGAATCTTCTGGAATTTTTTGAGATGTAACTAACAGACTGGACAAGGGAGAACCAGTGGATGTGGTGTATTTGGACTTTCAAAAGGCTTTTGACAAGGTCCCGCACAAGAGATTGGTGTGCAAAATCAGTTACACATGGTATTGGGGGTAATGTACTGACGTGGATAGAGAACTGGTTGGCAGACAGGAAGCAGAGAGTCGGGATAAACGGGTCCTTTTCAGAATGGCAGGCAGTGACTAGTGAGGTGCCGCAGGGCTCAGTGCTGGGACCCCAGCTCTTTACAATATACATTAACGATTTAGATGAAGGAATTGAGTGTAATATCTCCAAGTTTGCAGATGACATTAAACTGGGTGGCGGTGTGAGCTGTGAGGAGGACACTAAGAGGCTGCAGTGTGACTTGGACAGGTTAGGTGAGTAGGCAAATGCATGGCAGATGCAGTATAATGTGGATAAATGTGAGGTTATTCATTTTGGTGATAAAAACACGAAGGCAGAATATTATCTGAATTGCGGAAGATTAGGAAAAAAGGAGGTGCAGCGAGACTTGGGTGTCGTGGTACATCAGTCATTGAAAGTTGGCATGCAGGTACAGCAGACGGTGAAGAAGGCAAATGGTATGTTAGCCTTCATAGCTAGGGGATTTGAGTATAGGAGCAGGGAGGTCTTACTGCAGTTGTACAGGGCCTTGGTGAGGCCTCACCTGGAATATTGTGAACAGTTTTGGTCTCCTAATCTGAGGAAGGACGTTCTTGCTATTGAGGGAGTGCAGCGAAGGTTCACCAGACTGATTCCAGGGATGGCTGGACTGTCATATGAGGAGAGACTGGATCAACTGGGCCTTTACTCACTGGAGTTTAGAAGGATGAGAGGGGATCTCATAGAAACGTATGAGATTATGACGGGACTGGACAGGTTAGATGTGGGAAGAATGTTCCCGATGTTGGGGAAGTCCAGAACCAGGGGACATCGTCTTAGGATAAGAGGTAGGCCATTTAGGACTGAGATGAGGAGAAACTTCTTCAGTCAGAGAGTTGTTAACCTGTGGAATTCCCTGCCGCACAGAGTTGTTGATGCCAGTTCATTGGATATGTTCAAGAGGGAGTTAGATATGGCCCTTACGGCTAAGGGGATCAAGGGGTATGGAGAGAAAGCAGGAAAGGGGTACTGAAGGAATGATCAGCCATGATCTTATTGAATGATGGTGCAGGCTCGAAGGGCCGAATGGCCTACTCCTGCACCTATTTTCTATGTTTCTATGGAAATGCTGAAGTCGATGGGTTGGAACCGGCTTAGCGGCGTGCTGACATTTTTACTGATTTTAAGCCCCACTCGCACCCAAACCCATACATTCCTCCAGGCAGACAGTGACTAGTGGGGTACTGCAGAATTCAGTGCTGGGACCCCAGCTATTTACAATATAGATTAATGATTTGGACGAAGGAATTGAATGTAATATCTCCAAGTTTGTAGATGACACTAAGCTGGGTGGCAGTGTGAGCTGTGAGGAGGATGCTAAGAGGCTGCAGGATGACTTGGACAGGTTAAGTGAGTGGGCAGATGCATGGCAGATGCAGTATAATATTGATAAATGTGAGGTTATCCACTTTGGTGGCAAAAACAGGAAGGCAGAATATTATCTGAATGGTGACAGATTAGGAAAAGGGGAGGTACAACGAGACCTGGGTGTCATGGTACATCAGTCATTGAAAGTTGGTATGCAGGTAGAACAGGCAGTGATGAAGGCAAATGGTATGTTGGCCTTCATAGCGAGAGGATTTGAGTATAGGAGCAGGGAGGTCTGACTGCAATTGTACACGGCCACACCTTGAATACTGTGTACAGTTTTGTTCTCCTAATCTGAGGAAGGACATTCTTGCTATTGAGGGAGTACAGCAAAGGTTCACCAGACTGATTCCCTGGATGGCAGGACTGACATATGAAGAAAGATTGGATCGACTAGGTTTATATTCACTGGAATTTAGAAGAGTGAGAGGGGACCTCATAGAAACATAAAATTCCTACGGGATTGGACAGGTTAGATGCAGGAAGAATGTTCCCGATGTTGGGGAAGTACAGAACCAGGGGTCACAGTCTAAAGATAACGGGTAAGCCATTTAGGACTGAGATGAGGAGAAACTCCTTCACTCAGAGAATTTTGAACCTGTGGAATTTTCTACCACAGAAAGTTGTTGAGGCCAGTTCGTTACATATATTCAAAAGGGAGTTAGATGTGGCCCTTACGGCTAAGGGGATCAAGGGGTATGGAGAGAAAGCAGGAAAGGGGTACTGAAGGAATGATCAGCCATGATCTTATTGAATGATGGTGCAGGCTCGAAGGGCCGAATGGCCTACTCCTGCACCTATTTTCTATGTTTCTATGGAAATGCTGAAGTCGATGGGTTGGAACCGGCTTAGCGGCGTGCTGACATTTTTACTGATTTTAAGCCCCACTCGCACCCAAACCCATACATTCCTCCAGGCAGACAGTGACTAGTGGGGTACTGCAGAATTCAGTGCTGGGACCCCAGCTATTTACAATATAGATTAATGATTTGGACGAAGGAATTGAATGTAATATCTCCAAGTTTGTAGATGACACTAAGCTGGGTGGCAGTGTGAGCTGTGAGGAGGATGCTAAGAGGCTGCAGGATGACTTGGACAGGTTAAGTGAGTGGGCAGATGCATGGCAGATGCAGTATAATATTGATAAATGTGAGGTTATCCACTTTGGTGGCAAAAACAGGAAGGCAGAATATTATCTGAATGGTGACAGATTAGGAAAAGGGGAGGTACAACGAGACCTGGGTGTCATGGTACATCAGTCATTGAAAGTTGGTATGCAGGTAGAACAGGCAGTGATGAAGGCAAATGGTATGTTGGCCTTCATAGCGAGAGGATTTGAGTATAGGAGCAGGGAGGTCTGACTGCAATTGTACACGGCCACACCTTGAATACTGTGTACAGTTTTGTTCTCCTAATCTGAGGAAGGACATTCTTGCTATTGAGGGAGTACAGCAAAGGTTCACCAGACTGATTCCCTGGATGGCAGGACTGACATATGAAGAAAGATTGGATCGACTAGGTTTATATTCACTGGAATTTAGAAGAGTGAGAGGGGACCTCATAGAAACATAAAATTCCTACGGGATTGGACAGGTTAGATGCAGGAAGAATGTTCCCGATGTTGGGGAAGTACAGAACCAGGGGTCACAGTCTAAAGATAACGGGTAAGCCATTTAGGACTGAGATGAGGAGAAACTCCTTCACTCAGAGAATTTTGAACCTGTGGAATTTTCTACCACAGAAAGTTGTTGAGGCCAGTTCGTTACATATATTCAAAAGGGAGTTAGATGTGGCCCTTATGGCTAAAAGGATCAAGGGATATGGAGAGAAAGCAGGAATGGGGTACTGAAGTTGCATGATCAGCCATGATCATAGTGAATGGTGGTGCAGGCTCGAAGGGCTGAATGGCCCCCGTGTCTAGCTCCATGCTTACAGGGATGCTGTTTAATAAAACCTTCATCAACATTGGTGGCGTTTTGGTATATGAGCCACATGAACCTGCTGAACTTCAGCATCCATTGACTTGCCCCAAGAACCCTCCTGCCTCACAGACCCCTCTTCTGGTCCATCCGCCTCATAAATTAGCCTGGTTACAGGCTTCCTGCGCATTTGAGATAAATGGCCAATGAGGTTGCAATTTCTGCAGACAAATTGTTGAAACCTGCAAGTCCTGGCAGAGTGTTTGCCCCCACACCTCCAGCATGAGCTGAGATTCCCATTGTTGTGAACAAAGGAGCTATGGCCCGGCATTCCTCGCTGATTGTCCCTTTAACTGCCCTTGAGTACCCTGTTAGTGGGTATCAATGGCCCCATCCTGGATCGCATTGTCCACTGTGATGGCGTAAATGTCCGTTCAGCCTGCCATTGTCTCTGTTGAAAACCGACTCTGAGGTCTATTGCTGCCTGGGATGTGTCGAACTGCCCTTGCCTGCCTGCGGGGCTCTGAGTTGCGTTTATGATATTGATTCCCTGATCCCCCACCGCGTTGGAGGCAGAATTGCGCGCGTATATTATTTTGGTTTCCTCCTCCCTCACCATGAAAGTCTGAGCCATCAACGCCGCCGCTTCCAAAGTCAAATCCTTGGTCTCAATTAACTTTCGGAAAATCACTGCATGACCGATGCCCTCAATAAAGACATCCCTTAACATCTCCCCCCTGCAGGCATCTGTGAACTTAGAGGCTGGCCAAATGCTGGAGGTCCGCAACGAAGTCCGGTATGCTTGTCCTTCACGACGTCGGTGGGTATTGAATCTGTGTCGGGCCATATGTATGCGGCTCGCCGGTTTGAGGTGCTCACCAATTAGTTTGCTGAGCTCTTCAAAGGTTTTGTCCGCCGGCTTTTCGGGTGCCAGTAGGTCCTTCATGAGCGTGTACGTCTTAGGTCCACAGCTGGTCAGCAGATGAGCCCTTTGCTTGTCGGCCGCTGCATCTCCCAGCCATTCTTTCGTGACAAAGCTTTACTGGAGCCTCTCAATGAAATCGTCCCAGTCCTCACCAACACAGTACCGTTCCTCTGTGCTACCGGTGGCCATTCTCGTGGGTCGTTGATTTCCGTTTCTCGTCACCAATGTAAAGTCCTTAGTCAATGGCACAAAACCCACATGAGGCACATTCTATGGACAAGGTCACTCTATGATCTGAACCTTTATTCACAGGACTAAGAAGTGATGACCCTGCGTGGGACCTCCCTTTATATACCTGGATGACCAGGTAAGGAGTGTCTTCCACAAGTTGACCCCTGTGGTCAAGGTGTGCATTGCTTAAGTATATACAGTATTGCAGTGGTGTTACATAGAGGTTACATATATGACAAATGAGAGATACGAAGGAGAGAAAAAATAAATAAAAAAATGATGGAGATCAGAAAAGAGAAAGTTAAGAAGGTCTAAGAAAGGGAAATAAAAAGTGAGATGTGAGGAAAGGAAGAGAGAAATAACAAAACAAGAAAAATGTGATGGAGTCAAAACAGTTCATAGAAAAGTGAGCGAGATGAAGTGAGGCAAACGTTGGTTAAAAAATAAAGTGAAAAGGGAAATAGATTTAATCTGAGGGAAAGAAAATGGAAATAGAATATAGAGGGACAGGATAGAAAATCAGAAAATAAAAAGGCACTATGAATACAGGAAAGTAGTTAAGACCAGAAAATGTAAAATGAAAATGACAAGACACAAGAAATAGGAGCAGGAGCAGGCCATTTGACCCCTCAAGTCTGCTCCGCCATTTAATAAGATCATGGCTGAACTGATCATGGACTCCGTTCCACTTCCCTGCCTGCTCCCCATAACCCTTTATTCCCTTATCGCTCAAAAATCTGTCCATCTCTGCCTTAAATATATTCAAAGACCCAGCCTCTACAGCTCTCTGGGGCAGAGAATTCCATAGATTTACAAACCTCTGAGAGAAGAAATTACTCCTCATCTCAGTTTTAAATGCGCTGTCCCTTATTCTGAGACTTTGCCCCCTAGTTTTAGTTTCCCCCATGAGTGGAAATATCCTTTCTACATCCATCTTGTCCAGCCCTCTCATTATCTTATATGTTTCGATAAGATCACCATTCAGTCTTCTGAACTCTATTAAGTATAGACCCAATCTATTCAACCTATCTTCATATAAATCCACTCATCTCCAGAATCAACCTAGTGAATCTTTTCTCAACAATCTCCAATGCAAGTATATCCTTTCTTAAATACGGAGAACAAAACTGTGCGCAGTACTCTAGTTGTGGCCTCACCAACACCCTGTACAGTTGTAGCAGGACTTCTCTGCTTTTATACTCTGCCCCCCTTGCAATAAAGGCCAACATTTCATTTGTGTTATATATTGTCCATGTACATTAAATGTATAGTTACAATGGTGCGCCACAAGGGGCAAAGTGGTGGGAGACCCGAAAGTACCTGCAAGATAGAGTATAAAAGGTTGCCCACCACACCTGAGGGGCACTCTGGAGTTACACAATAAAGGACCAAGGTCACAGCAGTTACTACAACACCAGACTGTGTGGAGTCAGTGATTTGAGTGCTACATACATCACAAATTGGCGACGAGGACACGGACGAGCTCTTCACACAACCATGGCTACTTTGGGCATGCTAAAGGATTTCACAGAGGGTAATGACTGGGATGTCTTTACGGAAAGGCTCGAGTACTATTTTATAGCAAACGACCTGACAGGGAACACGAACGCACTGATAGAGAAGCGTAAGGCGATATTGCTGTCCAGTTGTGGCAATGAGGTTTACCGTCTCGTCAGGGATTTGCTGGCACCCGCGAGCGCCAAGGACAAGTCATACGAGGAGCTGATTGAACTCATTCATAACCAACTGAAACCGAAGGAGAGCATCCTCACAGCCAGGCACAAACTACCACCACTGCAGACCTGAGGGCCAGGATGTCACAAAATATGCTGCGGACCTCAGGAGACTCGCGCGCCGTATGATTTTGGCACACACCTTAACGAGGCGTTGCGAGACGTCTTTGTTATGGGGATTGGCCATGAGGGTCTTCTTCACAAGCTGCTACCGACTGAACCTACAGTCAGCCTGCAGCAAGTCATCAACATCAGCCGGGCATTTATGACCTCGAATTGCAGCACGAAGCAGATGATCCACACAGTCTCGAACCCGGCAGGTACTATTCACAGGATAGCGCCCGTCATGGACAAAACTGCAGAACATGGCTCTGCCCAGGGCAGAGAGCACGGACCTCAGAGTCCTGGAACTTAGAGGGGGGCTAATCGAGTAGCACCATGCTGGCGCTGCGGAGGAAGCCATGGGGCTCACCGGTGCAGGTTTGCGGAGTATACGTGCAATACCTGCCACACGAAAGGCCACCTTCAGCGTATGTGCAAAAGAAACACGACTCACTCTGTGGCTGAGGAGATGGTAGATGATCTGCTATCCAGCGAGGAGCATTGCGGTTTAGATCAACGGGCATCCCAGCCCCGGGTAGAAGAAGATGATGCGTTTGGACTGTATAGGTGTACCGATGATTCGGCCCCAGTGATTATGGAAGTCAAGATTAACGGAGTCCCAGTGAGTATGGAAGTGGACACGGGGTCGGGTCAGTCGCTGATGAGTCAGGAAACTTTTGATAAACGGTGGATCAACCCAGCTGCACGACCCAAGCTGGTCCCGGTCACGGTGAAGCTGCGTACCTACACCAAGGAACTGATACCTGTTCTTGACAGAGCGAATGTGCAGGTATCTCACGGTGGCGAGACGCACGGTTTACCTTTGTGGATCATTGCAGGCGATGGGCTGATGCTACTCGGCAGGAGATGATGGGGAAGGTCCGTGGGAGCTGGGAAGACTTCATTCCTCCACAGACCGCTGACCCCGTGTTCACAGGCAGAGCAGGCCTCCACCTTCGGATCGGATGGCAGCGAAGGAAGCGTGTGTGGGGTTGGGCAGAGCAGCGGCGGCCGTCGACTCTCCCCCACAAAGTCTGAGAGTGAGAAAGAGGCGCTGGAACCAGCAGCAGCGCCGACCGAGCTGGAGAAGAGAGAAGGAGAGCAGGCAGCAGCTCGGTGGATTTCTGGCAGCGGCGGATCTCCCTCAGAGCCAAGGTGCCGGGTCTGTAGCGATCAGGCTTCTTCACTCCGCCCGTGACCGGAGCGCTCTTCCGGGCCGTTTTGGTCGCCAGCTGTTTGCGGAGAGAGAGAGAGAGAGGGAGAGCAGGCAGCAGCACAGCAAGTTCGTGGCAGCAGAGTTCTGCAGAGAGAAGCAAGCAGAGCACCGAAAATGGCGGCACCCAGTAGAAACCTTGTGGAAAAACCAAAATGGCGTCTTAAAAGGGAAATGTACCCGGGAGTCTTAAAGTGGCCTTACACCATTGGCGGTCCCCACAAAGAGACTTTTGTAAGGGCAAGAGTGAGTCAAGATGATTACTGTGATTTGTATGATGACGTGATTTATGACGAGTTAATATTTTGATGCTAAAATGATTACTGCGATTAAAATGATTGATATGATTGGTGAAAAGAGTTAATATCACAATGCACAGTTAAAAGGGTTAATGGATCTGTGACTAACATGACTAATGGATTAATGCGATTTCTGATTTTATGTGATTTATGCAATTGTTCAGCATCTACAGACAAGCCGCAAAAGGCAACTATTTTCTGAGAACAGAGGCAACGCACTAGTTGCCATACCTTGTCTCAGAGCAGCCCATTACCTCGGGCACAAAGGGGCAGTATGCCGCCACCATACCTCACCCAGTGGAGCTGGGATTTAATAACTGTTCAGTGTACCTGCAACCTTTTGATATAACTCTTCAAAGTATCTATATGTATCATACAAATGGACTGTCTATGTGTACCTGCTTTCTACTGGAGATTATGTTTGTGTACTTGTATCACCCATGTAAGGACTGCAAATACCACATGCTGGCACCGGATCGCAAGCATCATCTCTACATGGGGGGGGGAAGAGGGAAGTGGATGGTCATGGGCTCACACTCACAAATCAACCAGGACGAACAAGGCTGGGGCGGGGTGGGGGGGGCGTGGGGGCGTAAGTGAGATGTTATGTTATGTATTGTCCATGTACATTAAATGTATAGTTACAATGGTGCGCCACAAGGGGCACTGTGGTGGGAGACCCGAAAGTATCTGTGAGACAGAGTATAGAAGGCTGCCCACCACACCTGAAGGAGACTCTGCAGTTACACTATAAAGGACCAAGTTCAGAGCAGTTACTACAACACCAGACTGTGTGGAGTCAGTGATTTGAGTGCTACATACATCGCAATTTGCTTTCCTGAGTACTTGCTTTACCTGCATACTAATTTTTTGTGTTTCATGCACAAGGACCCCCAGGTCCCTCTGTACTGAAGCACTTTGCAATTTTTCTCCATTTAAATTATAATCTGCTTTTCTATTTTTCGGCCAAAGTGGATAACCTCACATTTTCCTACGGTATACTCTCATCTGCCAAATTTTTGCCCGCTCACTTAGCCTGCCTATATCTCTTTGCAGATTTTTTGTGTCCGCCTCACAATTTGCTTTCCCACCCAGCTTTGTGTCATCAGCAAACTTGGTTACATTTATCATCATTATAGGCAGTCCCTCGAAATCGAGGAAGACTTGCTTCCACTCCCAAAGTGAGTTCTTTGGTGGCTGAACAGTCCAACATGAGAGCCACAGACCTTGTCACATGTGGGACAGATATTCGTTGGGGGAAGGGGGGTGGGACTGATTTGTCGCATGCTCCTTCCGCTGCCTGCGCCTGACCTCTTCATGCTCGCAGCGTTGAGGTTCGAAGAGCTCAACGCCCTCCCGGATGCACTTTCTCCACTGAGGGCAGTCTTCGGCCAGGGTCTCCCAGGTGCCAGTGGTGATGTCGCACTTCACCAGGGAGGCTTTGAGGGTGTCCTTGTAACATTTCCGCTGCCCACCTTTGGCTCATTTGCCATGAAGGAGCTCTGCATAGAGCAGTTGCTTAGGGAGTCTCGTATCTGGCATGCGAACTAAGTGGCCTGCCAGCGAAGTTGATTGAGTTTGGTTAATGCTTCAATGCTGGGGATGTTAGCCTGGGTGAAGTCACTGATGTTGGTGCTTTTGTCCTCCCAAGGGATTTGCAGGATCTTGCAGAGACATCGTTGGTGATATAGCTCCAGCGACTTGAGGTGTCTCCTGTACATGGTCCATGCCTCTGATCCATACAGGAGGGTGGGTATTACTACAGCCCTGTAGACCATGAGCTTGGTGGTAGGTTTGAGGGCCTGGTCTTCGAACACTCTTTTCCTCAGGCAGCCAAAGGCTGCACTGGCGCACTGGAGGCGATGTTGAATCTCCGCATCAATGTTTGCCTTTGTTGACAAGAGGCTCCCGAGGTATGGGAAGTGGTCCACGTTGCTGAGGGCCGCGCCGTGGATTTTGATAACTGGGGCGCAGTGCTGTGCGGTGAGGACCTTTGTCTTACGGATGTTAAGCATGAGGCCCATGCTTTCATATGCCTCGGTGAATACATCGACTATATCCTGGAGTTCAGCCTCAGAATGTGCGCAGACGTAGTTCAACGATAGAGGTTTGGGTGGTCTTGGATCTGGTCTGGAGACGCCGTAGGTTAAACAGCTTCCCACTGGTTCTGTAGTTTAGTTCCACTCTTAGGCTTGTTGCCAGTGAAATGGAGCATGGCAGCGAGGAAGATGGAGAAGAGGGTTGGAGCGATGAAGCAGCCTTGTTTGACCCCGGTTCGGACATGGAATGGGTCTGTAATGGATCCGCTGGTAAGGATCACGGCCTGCATGTCGTCGTGGAGCAGGCGAAGGATGCTGACAAACTTTTGGGGGCACCCAAAACGGAGGAGGATATTCCTCACGGTCGACAGTGTCAAAGGTCTTTGTAAGGTCGAAAAAGGCCATGTATAAGGGCTGGCGCTGCTCCCTGTATTTTTCCTGCAGCTGTTGCGCTGCAAAGATCTTGTCCGTTGTGCCCCGTAGGGGACGGAATCTGCACTGTGACTCTGGGAGGAGCTCCTCGGCCACAGGGAGAAAATGGTTGAGGAGGACTCTAGCAACAACCTTCCCAGTGGCTGATAGCAGGGAGATTCCCCTGTAGTTGCCGCAGTTGGATTTGTTCCCCTTTTTAAAAATGGACACTCTGCTCCTTCGACGTCGACTTCGATGTTGACTGAGCTGCCCCACCCTATCCCCGATCCTCAACAACACCCGGCGAGCCAGGTGAGCCTCCAACGGTAATCAGATCTCCTCCAGCGGCGACAGGGCCCCTCCAGCGGCGACAGGGCCCCTCCAGCGGTGATCGGGTTACATTACACTCATTCCCTTCATCCAAGTCATTAATATAGATTGTAAATAGTTGAGGCCCAGCTCCAATCCCTGCTGCACCCCACTAGTTACTGTTTGCCAACCGGAAAATGACGCGTTTATCCCGACTCTCTGTTTTCTGTTAGTTAGCCAAACCTCAATCCATGCTAATATATTACCCCCAACCCCCATGAACTTTTATCTTGTGCAGTAACCTTTAATGTGGCACCTTATCGAATACCTTCTGGAAATCCAAATACACCACATCCACTGGTTTCCCCTTATCCACCCTGCTTGTTACATCCTCGAAGAACAACAGCAAATTTATCAAACATGATTTCTCTTTCATAAAACCATGCTGACTCTGCTTGATTGAATCATGCTTTTCCAAATGTCCTGCTACTGCTTCCTTAATAATGGACTCCAGCATTTTCCCAACGACAGATGTTAGGCTAACTGTTCTATAGTTTCCTGCTTTTTGTCTGCCTCCTTTTTTTAAAGAAAGAGGTGAGAAGTCAAAGCAAGAGAGAAGTTAGAGAAAATAATATATGCAAACAAATGATATAAAGGAGAACGATAGGGATACAAAAAAGTTGCCAAAGAGGAGAATTAAGATGACGAGAGGGCAAGGAAAATAAAAAAATGATCGAAGAAAAAAGAAGGAAATGAGAAGAACATTGAAAGAAAATGGAGCTCAACAGAGGAAATATGAATGGAAATTGAGATGGCAAAAGGAAAAGGTAAGAATGATGAACAAAGAGAAGGAAGAGAAAGGATAAAGAAAAATGAAAGAGATGAGAAAATTTGCAGTGAGAAGAGGTAGAACTGAATAGGGTCTGGAGAGGAAATGGATAATAAGAAATGAAACAGCTGAAAAATAGGGAAATGGAAAATAAACAATTTGTGAGGCTCAATAATAAAATTAATAATAAAGTAGAGAACCTAAAGTTAGGAAAATAATTATGTAAAGTTAAAGGTATGAGAGCAATGAGAACGATTTAAAAGGGGAAATAGAAAATGGGAAAGGAGCAGAGGAAAAAGTGTTACAATTAAGAAAAACAAGAAACAAAACATAGAAAATTGAAAACAAGGAGAAGCAGAAATTATACAGAAAGAACAGGCTAAAGAGCAAAAACTGGAATTAAGGAGAGTGTTCTGTCTTCAGATACTCTAATAGTGACTCCACGAGTAATAGTACAAGCAGTAACCATGTAGGATACATGACATCACTCGCCCCCAAGTCCTTAATGCAAATCACCTTTGCATTGACTGTGCTGTGGGCTTAGCTCCATCTGGTTGACCCTTGGAGAGTTGTCTCCATCTTGGGTGAGTGAGTAGATGGTGTTTCATTGGCAGTAGAGTTGCTGGTGGTTTCTGTTTGTGTGTCCATGACCACTCCATTCTCTCCCCCCGCCATTGGTTCATTACATTCATATGGATTGAAGTCCAAAAAAAATTTGCGTTTACAGTACTGCATTTGTGGTACCGTGGTGAGGTAAATACAATTAAATGGTGAGGTACATACTTGGAGTATACTTGGAGTCAGTGCCGGGGTCAGCACCGGTGCGTGAGGAAAAATTAGGGCCAGAACTGCTGGATGGTGTCCAGGTAGTCTGGTGGTGGCACGGTGCCCAGTGCTGGCAGTGGGAACCTGGTTGGCTCAAGTTGCCTGCTCTCGGGGCCTTTGTCATTGCTTCTAGCGTCGGGCAGTTCACAGATGCCTGTGACCTCCCTGTCCTCTCCTTGCGCCCCGGGTCGCTGCTGCTCCCTGAGGAGCAGTCGTCTGGCAGTGCACAGGGAACTGCTGACTCGCTTGCCTGGGCGCTATTTGGTTTGGGATCCTGGCTGGTCCCAGTCCCATTTGGGAGAACCGTTGCAGGTGACCCTTCGTTCCCGGCGTTGGTGGCGATAGGGTCTGGGGGCTGTGCCTTAACGCAGTTTGCTCTTTCAGGCTCGTGGCGGTTGGTGCCATCGGGTGTATGAGAGGTGGAGCTGATTGGGGGCAGGGTATCGATACCGGTGCCATTGCCCTCCTGAGATTGGTTGCTCTGCAGCTTGTATATATTAGCTGCTTGTGGCCACACTCCGTGGTGCATCACTCTGGTCCCAGTGACGCAGGCTACAGCATTGGGTAGCTCACTGGACCTGTGTGCTCCTGATGGGTGTTTGCCCGCTGCATTGACTGTATGCAGTTGAAATCCTACATCGCACAACTTTTCATTACTTATTGTAAATAAGCTGTAGCTCTGATCGCGATCGCGCGACTTTTCTTTGCTTATTGCATGTACACAACTCTGATCATTAATTACACATTTTACATCTAACTCACAGTTGCTGTTACATTGATTGAGAATGTGGAACTGTCCCTTTAAGTGTGGTGCGTTGCTGGCCTCCTTTAAGAGAGCCTTGCTATCTTTACCCCAATCCTCTTCTTCGCTTGGTGCCATGTGTTGCTCCATCAGCACTGCATCTTGTGGTCTGGCCACCGCCATCTTTTTCTTCAGTGCCTCACCTCGTGGTTTGGGCGCCATCTTTCTTCCATCCACTGCTGTGATGCTCTTTCTCCGGAGTCCTGCCACTGGGGCCTGGAAGGTGCGTTCGGGCCATCTCAGCTGGATCATCTCCATGCAGTCATGCTGAGCAGTGCCTCGGGTGCTGTGCTGGTCTGCTCTCTGGTGCCAGATCCAACCTCAGGTGACGTTTTGCTTTGCCTCTGAGCGCGGGGGCTGTCGATCGCTGGAGGGATGAAATCTTCCCAGCTCCAATGGATCTTCTCCATCCACCTTCTTCTGAGTAGCGTTGGTCCATCATCTGCAACAATCCACAGGGGTAACTTATGCACAGTGCCGTCATGGAGTACCTTTACATCCGCACTAACAACCACTGGGATAAGTTCATTGGTGTAGGTGTGCAGCTTTGCCTGAACCGGGACCAACTAAGGTCCCATAGCCTCTGAAAGGCTTCTTGATTCATTACTGACTGGCTCGCCCCCATGTCCACTTCCATGAAAACTGGAACGCCATTTATCTCGGCTTCCATCCTCAATGGAAAACATTCGTTGGTGCAGGTAAACATGCCATATACCTCATCGTGGGGCTGAGCTGCCTCGCTGTCTATCGTTTCATAATCCATGCTGGATTCATGGCCATCTGCAGACTCTTCATCATCACAGTGAATCATATTTATTTGACACATTCACTAGAGGTGGCCCTTTGTACTGCAGCCTTTACCTACATAGTCTTTAAAACGACACTGGTGAGCCCTGTGATTCCCTCCGCAACGCCAGCATGGTGCTACTCGATTAGCCCCCCTCGGTGGACTGAGTTAAGGGACTCGGGGGGCCTGTTCTCTCTCCCCTGAGAAGATTCATATTCTACAGTCCAGGCACCATTCTGTGCACAGAACTTGCCGGGTTTGAGTCCTGAGAATGAGTCATCCGCCTAGAGCCACAGGTCGAGGTCATGAATGCTTGGCTCCGGAGATGACCTTCTGCAGTGTGACTGTGGTATCCGCAGACAGTAGCTTATGAAGAAGGCCCTCATGGCCGATTCCGATGACAAAGATATCCCGCAGCGCTTCGGTGAGGTGGTCGCCGAAATCACACGGTGCCACCAGCCTCCTGAGGTCTGCAGCATATTTCGCGATCTCCTGGCCTTCGGGCCATCGATGGGTATAAAACCAGTGTCCGGCTGTGAGGATGCTCTCTTTGGGCTTGAGTTGTTCTTGTATCAGCATTACAAGCTCTTCGTATGTCTTGGTCATTGTCTTCGCTGGTACCAGCAAATCCCTGACGAGGCTATAGACGGTGGGCCCACAACTGGTGAGCAGGATAGCTCTGTGCTTATCAGCCAGTGTGGCCGGACTGTCGTTTGCTGTGAAGAAATGGTCGAGCCTCTCCACAATCATCAGCATCGGCAAACTACTGCAACATACCAAAAGTTAGCCATTTTCGCGTGTAGGTCCGTAATCTCGTCGCCAATTGTTATGTCTTCAGATGCTCTAATAATGACTCCACGAGACAATGTGTTATGCTTGAACTGTAGTGACCTTAGTCCATTTAATGTAACTCCGGAGTGAGGATCACACATGGTGGCCTGCCTTTTATACTAGGCCTGTCCCACTTGTACAGGTAACCTACAGGTCTCCCACTGTAGTGCCCTCTGGTGGCACACTTTGTAATAGTACAAGCAGTAACCATGTAGGATACATGACAGAGAAAAAAGATGTTAACGCAAAATGAGACATAAGGGGGGAGAATTTCGTTATCGTCCTGTTTGGGGGTAGTAACACTCAGGAGGCACGAGACTTAGCACCAGGTGCAGAAGTCTCATCCCTCTCAATAAATTTGGGATACCACCCCTGGAAGGAAGTGGAGCGGTAACGGGGCGGATGCCTCAGCAGCATTATACACTTGCCACCTAGTGCTGCCATGTCCGAGGGGTATTTCTCTCAATTAAAGGGAAGGGCCCACACTGCTGACTCCACAAAAGAAAGAGCCACCTACCTGGACCACCAGGGAGCAGGGGTGCTGCACGATCAGCCTGGCACTCAAGCAGAGTGCCGGGCTGTGCGATCGCGGCCACGACCCCGTGAAGAAACCGCAGCAGGAGCGGTAACAAAAAGGTAAGTATTTTTTTTCTGCACTCAGCCAGCTCCCCTTTAATTTTCGCCCCGGTAGTGGCCGGCTGCCCAAGACGCCTCCTCTGAAGCTGTGGATGTTATCGCCTGGCACTGCTGCAGATGGCGGAAGCCAATTTCAGGGTCTGGACACTAACGATCACCAGGCACAGGAGATTGGGCACAACACCACAGCACTGCCGTTAAACTCCCACCCAATATGATGGGAGTCGTTAGCAGTGCTGCATCTGGTTGCAAACACATTTGCGCCCCCAAGGTGTTAAGAAACAAAACTTAAAAATGAAAGTTGAGCAGAATTAAGATGAGAAGATAGATGAAATAGTAACATTGAAACAGAAAACTATCGCCGGATTGTAAAAGGTAAGTAGAAAATGTCATTTTATTAGTTTAAAAAAAATCTGTCCCATTCCATACTTTGATCTGTGAAATGGGTATGGTAGTGCAGTGGTTATGTTACTGAACCAACAAGCGAGAGGCCTGCTAAGTCATCCAGAGAAGTTGGCCAGAATTTTCTCGGGTCCATGTGGGCAGGAATGGAGGTGGGTCGGGTGGGAAATTTGAAAAAAGTGGGAGTCGGTGGCTTCCCGCCCCCACATGTCGTTCCCTCGGACGCACTTGCCAGTGCAGCAACGACCCGACCGACAGAGGCGGATGACCTTATATGAAATCATTTTAACCTTGTTTTCAGACAATTAAGAATATGGAGTAGGCCATTTGGCCCCTCGAGCCTCCCTCTGCCATTCAATAAGATCATGACTGATTTGATCTTGGGCTCAACTCCACTTCCCTGCATGTTCCCCATAACCCTTGACTCCCCTGAAGTTCAAAATTCTGTCTATCACCATCTTGAATATATCCAATGTTGCAACCTCCACAGCTCTCTGGGGTAGAGAATTCCAAAGACTCACGACCTTCTGTGAGAAGAAATTCCTCCTCATCTCTGTCTTATATGGGTGACCCCCTTATTCTGAAATTATGCTCCCTAGTTCTAGATTTCCCTACCCTGTCAAGCTCCCTCAGAATCTTATAAGATCACCTCTCATTCTTCTAAATTCCAATGAGTGTAGGCGGTGGTTGGTCTGTCAGCTTGCCTTCCTGACCAGAGCGGTTGCGAGTCGCTCTCACTCTCTGGTTCTCGAGCTTGGATTTATTAATCAGGATATGATAAAGTGCAGCAGACTCCAACGAAGGTACAAAGAAGGTTTGGGTTTTATTCAAGAAAGCAAATAACACAAATACACTCCAATAAAACTGTAAAATCTTACAAAAAGGTTCTAAACAACGGGGAATACTTTATTACAGGTAATAAGCACAACAGAAATACCTCCCACCTCCCACTTACTCTCTAACTAGGGCTCCAGGGCTCCATGCTCACCAATCCTTCCTTTGACAGCGAGGGCTGTTTCGCGGTTTCGGGGTTCTTTGGTTATAGCCGGTTTGCCTTGCCGTACCCCAAACGTGGTAGAAGCCCTCTGCTGCGTATTGAAGCCAGTTGGGGCGAGTCCGTTGATGCGGTTAGACGAGTTTTGGATTTATCTCTGGTGAGTACCCAATTTAATTTGTTAGCAATAGAGTTTTAAGTTCTTTCGGTAATTTTTTACCCGCTGGATAATCTAGGCACACATTGTAGAGCGGAAAACTTGCGTGGACCCCGGTTTTCTTGGTGGTTGATTTTCCCGGTTGGTTTCGTCGGTCGCGGTGGTCCGGTTGCTGGCTGTTACCAAGTCAGTTGGTATTGATGTTCCACTGATTGGTTTTTGAAGTTCTTTTCTCCGATGTCGCGATGTTTCTTCCTGTGTTTTCTCGCCGTATGCTCTCGATCTTGATCTTGTTGTTCTGAAACGATGGTCCGAAAATAGTTTTCCTGTGATGGTCAGAAAGTAGTTTTTCCTGTTGGTACGATAGGCCATCAATTATACTCTGAGAGGCTGCTTAATCTTCGCGCCAAATCTAACTTTTCTTTTGTTTGAGTTTTGCTGTCCATTGATTTTAAGTGGTCTTCTTTGTATAAGTTTTGGCGGGCTAGCGAACTGAAACTTGATTAAATGTTTTAATCTGGCATTGCCAGACTTTGGGATTGCGATACTCCTTATTTATGAGCTGATGAACTCTTGTCCATTGTAATAGCACTGCTTTGGCTTCAGGAAGTCTGGGCTGAGCCAGATATTTCTATGCATGTTGAAAAAGGTGTTGAAATATGTATGTGATATTTGGGTCCTGTGGGTGGGGTGGATAATGTTTCTTCCATGGTCGATTGTTTAAATGCTAATGTTTTCTGGGAGCCTGCCTATGGTTAAACAGCTCCCCCAGTCAAACTGATTAGCTACAATACCCAAATTCTAAAGGTAAAGGTTGATCCCACCCCTCTGTTTCTGCAGCTTTCCCCTCAGGCCCAAACATCACTTTTAAAATTCCAAACTTGGTTGAAACTTGTAGATTTCTTCCATATGCATTTTAGGATCCCAAACTTTCTGTTTAATAGGCCCAAATCGAAGTTCTTTTTCAGTGAGTCCAAACACTGGGGGGGAGGTTTCCACAAATTTTGGAATCTTACATGAGTATAGGCCCAACCTGCTCAACCTTTCCTCATAAGACAACCCTTTAATCTCAGGAATCAACCTAGTGAACCTTCTCTGAACTGCCTCCAAGGCAAGTATATCCCTCCTTAAATAAGGAGACCAAAATTGTACTCAGTACTCTAGGTGTGGTTTCTCCAATGCTCTGTACAGTTGTAGCAAAACTTTGCTGCTTTTATATTCCATCCCCCCTTGCATCAAAGGCCAACTTTCCATTTGCCTTCCTAATTACTTGCTGCATCTGCATGCTAACTTTTTGTGTTTCATTTACGAGGACCCCCAGATCCTTCTGTACTGCAGCATTCTGTAGTCTCTCTCCATTTAAATAATTTTTTGCTTTGCTATTCTTCCTACCGAAGTGGATAACCTCACATTTAGATAGACTCTTTGGGCTAGATTTTCAGTTCCTGGTTACTTCTGTTTTCATCTCAGAGTGGTGGTAATGGCAGCGGAGAGAATTTCTGAGCGGTCGGCCAGCTTCCAGCGCCCACCGGGACATATGGTGCCAGGTTTGCGGGGCTGGGGAGCAGTACTGACCGGGAGTGGCGAGCCGGTGTGCAATGTCCCTGGTTGCGACACCGGCTCGATATTTGACCCTCATCTGATCTGTAGCGCCCTGCAGCGCGCCCTAGTGTAGGCTGGTGGTTCCAGCTGTAGTAGCCACAGTGAGGGAAGGAATGTCTACCTAAGTATGATTGGTTTTAATTTTTTTATTTTTGCGATTCATGTGGATGTGACATGTAAGGAAGTATTGGGAATGTTTTTGGTGTTTTTAGTTCAGATTTTATTTTTCATGAAGCCTCTCTTAGTGCACTCCGAGGCCGGCTGTTTACCTCGGGATTTTCATTTGCTCAGCCGGTCTGGCGCCCGAAAAGAGGTGCACCTCCCTTAGTGCTGCACTCCCAGCTGGTGAATTTTGTGGCTGGAGATGCAAACAATTTCTCGGCGCAAAGTTTACTGCTATGCCAGGGTTAACATCGCAACAGAGGCGCAACCGAATTTCTCCCTCAATGTGTTCTCCTCATACCTTGCTTTCCCACCTATTTTTGTATCATCAGCAAATTTGGCAACAGTACACTCTATCCCTTCATCTCAGTCATTAATATAGATTCGAAATAGATGAGGCCCCGGCACTGATCCCTGTGGCACCCCAGTAGTTACAGTTTGCTAACCTGAAAATGACCCATTTATCCCGACTCTCTGTCTTCTGTTAGTTAGCCAATCCGCTTTCCATGCTAATATATTACCCCCAATGCCATGAACTCTCACCTTGTGCAGTAACCTTTTATGTGGCACCTTAGCGAATGCCTTTTGGAAAACTAAATACATGACATCTACTGGTTCCCCTTGATCCACCCTGCTCATTACATCCTCAAAGAACTCTAATAACTTGTCAAACATGATTTCCCTTTCATAAAACCATGTTGATTCCAGCATTTTCCCAATGACAGATGTTAGGCTAACTGGCCTATAATTTCCAGCTTTATGTCTGCCTCTTTTGTTGAATAGGGGCGTTACATTTGCAGTTTCCCAATCTGTGGGACCTTTCCAGAATCTAGGGAATTTTGGAAGATTACAACCAATTATCTCTGCAGCTACTTCTTTTAAGACCCTAGGATGCAGGCCATTAGGTCCAGGGAATTGTCAACCTTTAGTCCCATTTGTTTGCCAGTACTTTTTCTCAAGTGATAATGATTGTTTTAAGTTCCTCCCTCCCTTTTGCCCCTTGATTATTGACTAATATTGGGATGCTTTTAGTATCTGCTACTGTGAAGAAAGATACAAAATATTTGTTCAAAGTCTCTGGCATTTCCTTGTTTCCCATTATTAATTTCACAGTCTCATCCTCTAAGGGACCAACATTTACTTTAGCTACTCTCTTCCTTTTTATATACTTGTAGAAGCTCTTATTGACTGTTTTTATATTTCTTGATACTTTACTGTCATAATCTATTTACCCCCACTTTATTATTGTTTTAGTCAACGTTTGCTGGTTTCTAAAAATTTCCCAATCTTCTGGCCTACCAATAATCTTGCATTTTCTTTCAATTTGATACCATCCTTAACTTCCTTAGTTAGCCACAGATGGTTCATCCTTCTCGTAGAGTCTTTCCTTCTCACTGGAATATATCTTTGTTGAGAGTTATGAAATATCTCCTTAAATGTCTGCCACTTCTTATCTACCATCTTATATTTTAATCTATTTTCCCAGTCCACTTTAGCCAATTCTGTCTTCTTCCCTTTGTAATTGCCTTTATTTAAGTTTAAGACATTAGTTTTAGACCCACATTTCTCACCCTCAAACTGAATGTGAAATTCTATCATGTTATGATCACTCTTTTTCCCCTTATAATATAAATTTCCCCACAAGATGCACGCAACTTGGGAACCACGCCTGTCAAGCTGAGGTGGGAGTTGAGTCCCGTTGATTACTTGACACCATCAAATGTAGTTTAAAAGCTCCCACCTGACAGCTGATCACTCTCCTCAGGTAGAAGCTGTTGCTGATTACATTCCCAGCACAGGTTGAGTTTTCTGCAGGCTTCAGGTATTTTCTGCAAAGTCTCCATTCAGTGTCACCCTATTGGAAGAACAGGTTCCCACTGGTTCTGTAGTTTAGTACCAGTCCAGCAGGGAGCTTGTCGCCGTCTCCAGGCCAGGTCCAAGACCAACCTCTACCGTTGAGCTACAGTACAACGCCTGCATCTGCGCATATACAGAGGCTGAACTGCAGGCCATAGTCGACGTATTTACTGAGGCGTACGAAAGCATGGTCCTTACGCTAAACATCAGCAAGACAAAGGTCTTCCAACAGCCTGTCCTCACCGCACAGCACTGTCTCCCAGTCATCAAGATCCACGGCACGGCCCTGGACACCGTGGACCACTTCCCATATCTCGGAGTCTTCTATCAACAAGAGCAGCCATTGACGACGAGATCCAACACCGCCTCCAGTGCACCAGTGCAGCCTTCGACCGTCTGAGGAAAAGAGTGATTGAAGACCAGGCCTTCAAAACTGCCACCAAGCTCATGGACTACAGGGCTGTAGTAATACCCACCCTCCTGTATGGCTCAGAAACATGGACAATACCACCAACGATGTCTCTGCAAGATCCTACAAATCCCCTGAGGATAGATACACGAACATTAGTGTCCTCGACCAGGCCAACATTCCCAGCATCGAAGCACTGACCACACTTTATCAGCTCCGCTGGGCAAGCCACATAGTTCACATGCCAGACACGAGACTCCCAAAGCAAGCGCTCTACTCGGAACTCCTTCACGGAAAATGAGCCAAAGGTGGGCAGTGGAAACGTTACAGGGACACCCTCAAAGCCTCCCTGATAAAGTGCAATATCCCCACTGACACCTGGGAGACCCTGGCCAAAGACCGCCCTAAGCGGAGGAAGTGCATCCGGGAGGGCGCTGAGTACCTCGAGTCTTGTCGCCGAGAGCATGCAGAAATAAAGCGCAGGCAGCGGAAAGAGCGTGCGGCAAATCAGTCCCACCCACCCTTTCCCTCAACGACTATCTGCCCCACCTGTGACAGAGACTGTGTTTCTCATATTGGACTGTACAGCCACCTAGTCTGAGGGACTGCCTATAATGATTGGAAAAACCTCTCTCACCATTGACAGACTGCTTCTGTCAACTCTACTTGACCTGACATCTTTTCCATCAGCATGGGTGCTGTTTATACTGTATCACTTTGGTCCTCAGAATCTGATCACATTGAGCCCCAACAGCAGCAGCACCAGGCACCCCCACGGCACCAACAACACCACCAATCTTCTCCTCCATTCCATTAAGCTCCACAGGACAGAAGGCATCAGTGCAGGGCTGCACCGCACTGGAGCCTATACTCACAACAAAGGGTATACAGGCAGAGAATGAGTGTTCTCAACATAACTAAGCTGCAGTTCCAAAGGAGCCTCAGGCCCTTGTGCCAGGCCGTCGCTGATATTTGCACATTGCACGAGCAAGACCTGCAGCCCAGAGAAGAGGGTGGGCATAGCTTACCAGTAGCTACCAAAGTCACCAACGCCATCAACTTCTTTGCCTCAGGCTCCTCCCAGGGATCTGCAGCAGACATTTGCGTCATCTCACAGTTGGCTGCCCACAGAAGTATCTCACAGATCACTGATACCCTCTTTGACAAGTTAACCAATTATATCAACATTGCCACTGATGAAGCCTGTGTTACTGAGCAGGTGCTCTCTTTGCCGCTCTGGCTGGTGTCTCATGGGTGCAGGGCATCATCGACTGCACACATGTGACCACCAGGACACCCCATCATTATCCAGGAGTCTTTGTCAATTGCAAGGCTTCCACTCCCTCAATGTACAGCTGGTCTGCAACCATAGGAAGATCATCATGCATGTGTGTGCCAATTTCCCTGGCAGCTATCATGACTATTTCATCCTGCACCAGTCCACCCTCCCTCAGCTCCTTGTACCTCCAAACAGACTTTCCAGCAGGCTGCTTGCGGACAATGTTTATCTACTGAAGACGTGGCTCATGACATCCTTGAGGAGGCCAAGTACTGAGGCCAATGAGAGACATAATGAATGGCACATCTCCACCAGATGTGTCATAGAGCAGACAATAGGCATGCTGAAAATACGATTCAAATGTCTTGAGAGATCTGAAGGTGCCTTTCAGTACACACAAGCCAGGGTCTCCAGAATTATCGTGGTTTGCTGCGCCCTGCACAACATAGCGCAGCAGTGAGAATTAGTGCTGCATGAGCAACAAGGCACTGAGTGCACAGCCTCTTCGGAGGAGGAGGAGCATCAGCTGGAAGACAAGGAGCAGCAGGAGCTGGATGAACCTACGGTGCAGATGGAACCAGCACTTGAGCACATTATTGGCCGGGAAGCCAGGGATTGCCTCCTCGTGGCTAGATTTGCTTAACTTTACACAATACATCTTTTTGGCTGCCACATGCTTCACCAGGTTGGCAATAGCCCACAGCAACACCATAAAGCATCCCTATAATGACCAATCCATTCCTTTCCCAGTCACCACCATTGTTGGAGGTATGTTGTGTCTGACCCTTCGCTCCAACTAACCAAGCTGCTGGACTGCTTTCTTGCTCGTTTTCATTTTGTTGCTTTAAACGTCAGAGTACACACACACTCAGTTGTAGTAATGGCAAGATCAGCTCTTTATTTAAACTTCATACTACACAAAAACCAATATGAAAGTTACTGAGACATACACCCCAATTCTAATGTATGCTGCCTGCTCTTGAGACCCACACGTTCCGTTTCCAGTGTATGCTGCTAAAACAGTGTTCACTCACATCTCTTATACAAATGTTTACCTTTGAACACGACATTCCATGTATACCATCAATAAATCATGGTACATCAAAGGTACATACAAATACCAACAGAATGACAATGTCAAACAAACAACCAGCCACTCAACCTCCTGAAATTGGTTTATTATCATAATCGTCTCTTGCCATGCATTTTATTACCATAACATACAGGTGATCAAATTGATACAATTGATTATAACTGAATGATTCTCACACCTTCTAACATCTTTCCTTTCCTATGGAGACATGCTCTGCTTTGATCTTGTACCTAATTTACAACCCATGCTCATCAGATAGCTGCTTGAACTTTTAACCCAGCATGTGTTATCTCAAAGACTGCGCAGAAAGCAAAGTATTCGGGTAATATGGGCTTTCGATCCCACATTCCCCCAATTCTTCACTTTGTCTCTCTACCAGGCATTATCTATGTATTACGAATATACGAACATACGAACAATGACAGACAGGTAAAGACCATCTGGTCCATCGAGCCTGTCCCACATAATTGCGATACCTTGTGTATCACAACTTATACACTCCACCCCACCCGAAACCCTGTGATCTCCTGAAAGAGACAAAAAAAAACAGATATAAAACCCAGGCCAATGTGGGAAAAAAATCTGGGAAATTCATCTCCGCTCCATGTAGGCGATCAAAACTAGTCCAGGAGATCTGAAGGAATTCAACGAGTCTGCATCCACAATATGAAATGGCAGCGCATTCCAGAGGTCTACTAATCTCTGGGAAAAGAACCACCTCCTGATGTCTAACCTAGATCTAGCCTTATACAACTTAAATTTGTGTCCACTGGTTCTGCCTAACCTATTTAATTGAAATAAACTGTCAGCTAGAATACCGTCTATTCCCTTCATTATCTTATAAACCTCAATCAGATACCCCCTAAGTCTACGCTGCTCTAAGGTATAGAGTCCAATCTCCTTTAGCCCATCTTGATAACTAAGATGTTTAAGACTTGAAATTTGTCTAGTGGCCCTCTTCCGCACCCTTTCCAGAGCGTCAATATCACCCACCATGTGAGGAGACCAAAACTGGATGCAGTATTCTAAGTGCGGCCTGACTAAGGTCTTGTACAAGGACAAAACAGTACGCCTTGTCTTATACTCAATTGTCCTATGGATACACCCCAACACCCTATTTGCACCCAATGCACAGCATTGCTCATGTACCTTTAAGGATGTATGCACTAGAATGCCCAAATCTCTTTCTATCACCACCATCTTTAATGCCTCTCCCTGGAGGGTGTATGAATGTTGAGCATTTGTCCTGCCCACATGCATAATACTACACTTAGCTAAGTTATACATCAGTTTCCAATCTTTAGCCCAATCTCCCAACATATTAAAATCTGCCTGAAGGAGACAAGCAAGTTCTGCAGTTCTAACATTCGCACAGATCTTGGTATCATCTGCAAATTTTCAAATTGTGCCCCCAACCCCAAAATCCAGATCATTAATAAAAATAGTAAAAAGCAACGGTCCCAACACTGATCCCTGCGGGACACCACTGGTGACCGGTCTCCAAACAGATCCAAATCCATCTATAACTACTCTTTGCCTGCCTCCTGCCAACCAGTTCTGAATCCAGCTCAATATATTTCCAATATTACAAATAATTCTCTGACTCTTCACATAACTAAAAAAGCTCTTCCCTTTACTGCCACAGTTGTCTACAATCCTTTTTTCCATTAGCCTTTTTGCTGATCTAGTAGCAACCTTCATTTTTTTTAGTTGTTCCTTGTATTCAACCCTGTTTATTTGAGTAATGCTACAATATACTGTAATATCAAGTAATCATGAAGTTAAAAGATTTCTGCAGCTTTCCTTACCATTATCCATCTTATGGATATTTTCACTGAGTATCATTTCCCACTAGCTTTCAGTCATCCCAATTTCATTTTCATCTCCACCCTGAATTTTAGAAGTCCAAATGATGCATCCCACATTATTTTTAATTTTAGTCCCTCTGATGTGTTAATTCTATAGTGTTTCATTAAAAGGTCAATTTCACTATGTATATCAGTGCCTTGATTAAAAGTTGTCTCACTCTCCTGAGCCACATCAACCATTTCATGTTGTGTTGTTGTCAAATAACTGAACATGTCTGAGACCCGTTCTTCAGTGCATTTTCATCATGCGGATTCACCATGCGTTTCTGCATATTAGTTACCTCATGCACAGCATATCACATTTGTACACAAACCGGTATCCCAATACCATACCACACTTGACATCGGATACAAGTCATTCCTGGGCTTTTAAGTTAGCTTATCAAAAGATCGGACATCCTCTTCTCATCTTTGCCTGTATGGTCCCAATGTCTAGGCTAGCAAATAGATTTTCCTCGTTGTTCAGGCAAAGACACAAACATCTCTAAAAGAAAACTTTCAATTAATGATTCTCGCCTGACTTTCAATATAATGTACCTCAATACCAAATTAAAAATCTTTTCATGAATCATGCCCATGTGTTTTGTGTTGCTCAGGAATTCATTCGCACATTTTTTCCTCACACCTTTTTGAGTCCCTGGGCCCCAAACAGAGGTGCTATCTTTGGATCGCAGTATTGCCTATCCCCCAACCGATTATACTCTGCTCCAGGTCTTTTATAGCCCGACCTGCAGAGCTGTTCTCTCGCAGGTCAGGGACATCATGGGGCCCCTGTTTTGGAGCGTGGGCAGGAAGATCAGCAGGGCCCAGGTACAGAGGAGTAGGAAGATCGGAGCGGATGAGCGGCGAGTGTTTGTGGTGGAGGTGCGACAGATGAGGGTACGGGGCTGAAAAGAGGCGAGGGCCCAGGGGCAGCACGGGCCAGCCCACACTGCGATATGTGTGCACGCTAGGTCCATGCAGCAGAGCAGGTCTCCAGTCATCTTGGTTAATCCTTGCCACTGGACCAAGACCTAGCTCTGCCGAGCCCGTGTGGTGGTTGATGTTCAACGGTCACCACACGTTAAAAAAATTCATGCACAGGCATCTTCCACCCCCTCAATTGGAGTTCAGGACTGGAACATCAGGTCCTTTATCGAAACACCTGTGAACTCGTGGAAGCAAGTCATCCTCGTTCGAGGGACTGCCTATGATGATGATGATGATGATGATACTCTAGTGCAGAAGACATTCCCCTGGTTTGCACGATTAAGGTTGATGCCCCGCCCCTTTATTCCAGACCACTGAAGTCCTTTTTGACCATGATGTACTCTCGATAGCCGTTGTTTTGGCTTTCTTATCAACCACCACATTCCCCGATGTCAGGATGGACCCGTGATTCCGTTTATTCACGTGTGCTTTAACCTTAACCATTCGGATTTTTCCACCTTTGCTAATGGCTGTGTCATGTAAAACTTTCCCTAACTGTTTATGCTTAATGTCTGACCCATCGGTTGCCATAAAGCTGCTGTGAGCTCACCACTTTAAAGTGAGTAGAGCACCCTTAAAGACGTAATCCAAATCTACAACAACCATAATATCTTGATTAGTTTGAAAACCTTGACCTCCAAGTGTACCAGGGCCATTAGTACCGTAGCCTGCACAGCCCCATTTTTAACTCTGAATCCAAACTCCTGCTAGACCTGGCCCTTCGTAATAAGAGCACTTGCAAACCCCATGTGATGGCCACTGTCCTGAATAAAAGAACTACCATCTAAAAACCAGGCCATTTCCACTTCGACTGCACAACACTCGACAAACAATGGATGTGCTGCAGGGGCTGTGAGTGCTTTACATTCATGCAGTTCACCCATTATAAGAATGCCCGTAACCTCCGTGTGAGACCTCAGTCTTGTGTTGCTCCACAGACTGAGACTGGATCAGTATGTCGTCCACATCTTTCACCGTCGCGTGAAAGATTGCAGGTACATCACAGTATCCCTGTGACAAAACATTCCAGCAGTACTGCACTCCAGCCACAGTAAAGGCAGTGCGATACTGACTGTGTGGTTGTAAGGGGAAGGACCAGAAGCTGTTATCGATGTCCCGAACCATGAACCATTTCGATTCAGCAAAAGTCGAAACCACCGGTGCCACCCACTTGGAAACTTTGTTTAGTTCCCGATAATCCACAGTGAAATGCCATCTCCCATCAGGCTTTTGAACAGGGCATACGGCCGATTAATATGGCGAGCTACAAGTTCGAATTAAGCCTTCGTCTAACAGTCCCTGTATGGTCTCAGCAATTCCTCCTCATGCATCTGAAGGAATGGGGTATTGTAATGAGGAATGAGGTATCCGCTCCCTCCAGGATCACCTCAACCTTCGTTTGTCTGGCGGCCAAGGAGTGGGGTGCCCATACTGCCAACAAGGGTTCCTAATCTGGTTCACAATACATGGGGAGAGGGGATGGTTTCTTTGGACCCACTGGCTTAACTGGGCCAACCGCATTAGCCATTGACACATTGACACTCTTATTGTGTTCCTAACACAGATGAGACTGCACACAGGGAGGTTAAAGTAACAGTGACCTCAGTCTTTATTAAGACACTCCAGAGTGAGGAACAGGCCTTAGGGGGCCGGCTTATATACAGTGCTCCCAAGGGATGCTGGGATCCCTTGGGACTCCAGGGGATGCACTCCCCAGATACACAACATCACTCCCAACCCCCCCCCCCAAAGTTAAAGTTAAAACTATTTACAAGGTGAGGCAGTCGGGAGCCTTACTTTCCCTGGTGGACCGCCTCGGTACAAATGTCTGTTCTGGTGTGTTGGCTGTGCCTTCGCTGGGCAGGCGTGTTGTTGGCCCTGCAGGGCTGCTGGGTGAGCCTGGCCTTGCTGGGCTATTGGGCATGATGGGTTCAATTTCCTGGTCCGGGGTTGGGTGTGTGTTGTGGGCTCGAAAAAGATGGTGTCTGCTGTGGGTTGTTCAGGGCAGTCAGTCTGTGAACCGCAGCCTCATTTGGTCCAGGCGCTTTCTGCAAATTTGTCCATTGTCTAGTTTGACTACAAACACCCGAATCCCTTCTTTAGCTATCACCCTGCCTGTGATCCACTTGGGACCATGTCCATAGTTAAGCACATACACAGGGTCATTCAGATCAATTTCCCGTGACACAGTGGCACGACCATCGTTTACATAGAAACATAGAAACATAGAAAATAGGTGCAGGAGTAGGCCATTCGGCCCTTCGAGCCTGCACCGCCATTCAATAAGATCATGGCTGATCATTCCCTCAGTACCCCTTTCCTGCTTTCTCTCCATACTCCTTGATCCCCTTAGCCGTAAGGGCCATATCTAACTCCCTCTTGAATATATCCAATGAACTGTCATCAACAACTCTCTGCGGCAGGGAATTCCATTGGTCAACAACTCTCTGAGTGAAGAAGTTTCTTCTCATCGTAGTCCTAAATGGCCTACCCCTTAACCTAAGACTATGTCCCCTGGTTCTGGACTTCCCCAACATCGGGAACATTCTTCCCGCATCTAACCTCTCCAGTACCATCAGAATCTTATGCGTTTCTATGAGATCCCCTCTCATCCTTCTAAACGCCAGTGAATAAAAGCCCAGTTGATCCAGTCTCTCCTCATATGACGGTCCAGCCATCCCTGGAATCAGTCTGGTGAACCTTCGCTGCACTTCCTCAATAGTAAGAACATTTTGTTCCTGCCGCCTGCTCTCTACCTGATCATACAAGTTGGGGTGAACCAGCGAGAGTCTGGTTTTAAGAATTCTTTTCATGAGTAGCTCAGCCAGGGGCACCCCTGTGGGCGAGTGGGGTCTCGTGCGGTAGCTGAGCAGTATCGGGACAGGTGGGTTTGGAGTGAGCCTTCTGTGACTCGTTTAAGGCTCTGTTTGATTGTTTGTACAGCCCGCTCTGCCTGCCCATTGGAGATTGGTTTAAACGGGGCCGAGGTGACATGTTTGATCCCATTGCGGGTCATGAATTCTTTAAATATGGCCCGTTGTCACTGACCAGTATGTCAGGCAGGCCGTGGGTGGCAAACATGGCCCTCAGGGCTTTCAATGGTGGCGGTGGCGGTGCTTCCCGACATTATTTCACATTCAATCCATTTTGAAAAACCATCCGCCACCACCAGGAACATTTTACTGAGAAATGGGCCCGCATAGTCGACATAGATCCTCGACCATGGTCTGGAGGGCCAGGGCCACAAACTTAGTGGTGCCTCTCTGGGTGCGTTGCTCAACTGAGCACACACGCTGCATTGCCGTACGCAGGACTCTAAGTCAGAGTCGATACCGGGCCACCACACGTGGGATCTGGCTATTGCTTTCATCATTACTATAACCGGGTGTGTGTTGTGGAGATCCGAGATGAACGTCTCCCTGCCATTTTTGGGTAGCACTACGCGGTTACCCCACAACAGGCAGTCTGCTTGAATGGACAGCTCGTCGTTTCACCGCTGGAATGGCTTGATTAGCTCTTGCATTTCAACGGGGATGCTGGCCCAGCTCCCATGCAGTACATAGTTTTTTATTAGGGACAGCAGAGGATCTTGGCTGGTCCAAGTCCTAATCTGGTGGGCCGTGACAGGTGATTTATCATTTTCAAATGCTTCCATGACCCTCAACAAGTCTGCGGGCTGCGCCACCATCAACAAGTTTGCAGGCTATGCCATTTCCACCCTCGTGGTGGGCAATGGTAGCCGACTGAGAGCATCCGCACAGTTCTCGGTGCCTGGCCTGTGGCGGATGGTATAGTTCTACGCTGATAGCGCGAGTGCCCACCTTTGTATGCGGGCTGAGGCATTAGTATTTTTCCCCTTGTTTTCACCGAACAGGGATATGGGGGGCTTGTGATCGGTTTCGAGCTCAAATTTGAGGCCAAACAGGTACTGATGCATTTTCTTTACCCCGAACACACATGCTAATGCCTCTTTCTCAATCAATCTGTAGGCCCTCTCAGCCTTAGACAAGCTCCTGGAGGCATAGGCGACAGGTTGCAACTTCCCCGTAACATTAGCTTGTTGTAATATGCACCCGACTCCGTACGACGACGCATCACATGCTAGCACAAGTCTGTTGCAAGGGTTATACAATACAAGCAGCTTGTTGGAGCATAAAATGTTTCTGGCTTTCTCAAAAGCAATTACTTGGTTTTTTTCCCCATACCCAGTTCTCACCTTTATGCAATAACACATGTAGGGGCTCAAAGAGGGTGCTTAACCCTGGTAGGAAGTTACCAAAATACTTGAGGAGTCCCAGGAACGACCACAGCTCCGTGACGTTCTGTGGCCTGGGCGTGTTCCTGATAGCCTCTGTCTTGGCATCTGTGGTCCAACTGCCATCCGTCGCGATCTTTCTCCCCAAAAACTCCACTTCTGTTGCCACGAAGATGCATTTCGACCTCTTCAGCCGCAGCCCTGCGCGATCCAGTCGCTGGAGGACCTCCTCCAGGTTTTGTAGGTGCTCGACGCATCTCCATCCATGACCAATATGTCGTCCTGAAAAACCACCGTGCATGGTACCGACTTGAGTAGGCTCTCCATGTTTCTCTGCAAGATTGCTGCAGCCAACCGAATTCCAAACGGGCATCTGTTGTAGACGAGCAGTCCCATTTGCGTGTTGATGCAGGTGAAGCCCTTCGAAGACTCCTCCAGCTCCTGCGTGATGTAGGCCGAAGTCAGGTTGAACTTGGTGAATGTCTTGCCTCCTGCCAGCGTCGCAACTAGGTCACCTGCCTTAGGTAGCGGGTATTGGTCCTGTAGCGAGACGCGATTAATAGTTACTTTATAATCGCCGTAAATCCTGACCGTGCCATCTGGAACAATCGGGCTGGCCCACTCGCTGAATTCCACTGGGGAGATGATGCCCTCGTGTTGCAGCCTGTCCAGTTCGATTTCCACTCTCTCCCTCATCATGTGAGGTACCGCTCGCACCTTGTGGTGAATGGGTCATCCCTCTCGGACCAAGTGGATCCGCAACTTCACCCCGGAAAAGTTTCCAATGATTGGCTCACAAAGGGAAGGACATTTGTTAAGAACCTGGGTACATGAGGCCTCATCGACATGTGATAGCTCTCGGATGTCATCCCAGTTCCAGCGGATTTTGCCCAGCCAGCTCCTTCCAAGCAGTGTGGGGCCACCGCCCAGGACAATCCAGAGTGGCAGTTCATGCACAGTGCCCTCGTAGTTGACCTTGACCATGGCGCTGCCCAGGACAATGATGAGCTCTTTGGTGTACGTTCTTAGTTTCGTGTGGATGGGGCGCAGGGCTTGTCTGAGTGTCTTGTTGCACCATAGTCTCTCAAATATCTTTTTACTCATGATGGATTGACTAGCGCCAGTGTCCAGTTCCATGGCTACGGGTAAGCCATTCAATTTTACATTTAGCATTATAGGTGGACATTTCGTCGGAAATGTGTGCACCCCTTGTACTTCAGCATCTGCCTCCTCTCTCTGAGGCTCGAAATTGCTTTGATCCACCATGGACCGATCTTCCTCCGCCACGTGATGGTTAGCAGGTTTTGCAGAGCTTGCAGCTCATCTGTAAGATCGTTGGAGGTGCCCCATTGTTCCACAGCTCTTGCAAATATACCCTTTGAAGCGGCATGAATAGGCTGAATGGGAGTCTCCACAATGCCAACAAGGTGTGAATTGCCTTGCATTCATCCTTTGTTGGGGACTCTGAGTCATCTGGGTCACCTGAGGCCTGCTGGCAGTTGCAGACTCATGGTTTCTGCCCTGTACATTTCTGCTCGCAAACACAGTTCCAGTTAATTTATGAACATTGCTAGCACTTGTGTGCTGAGAGATTTGTTTGGTGTTATCACTGGTGGACATAAACGCCTGTGCTATCGCAATGGCCTTACTGAGGGTCGGTGTCTCAAGAGTCAAAAGTTTTCGTAGAATGGTCTCATGGCCAATGCCCAGTACAAAAAATTCTCTGAGTATCTGCTCCAGGTAGCCATTAAACTCACATTGTCCTGCAAGTCGCCTTAGCTTGGCGATGTAGCTCGCCACTTCCTGACCTTCAGATCGCTGGCACGTGTAGAACCAATATCTCGCCATCAGCGCACTCTCCTTCGGGTTAAGATGCTCCCGAACCAGTGTACACAGATCCTCATACGACTTATCTGTGGGTTTCACCGGAGCCGGAAGATTCTTCAGGAGGCTATAGGTCGGTGCCCCGCAGACTGTGAGGAGGACCGCTCTCCTTTTTGCAGCGTTTTCTTCTCCGTCCAGCTCATTGGCTACAAAGTACTGGTCCAGCATTTCGACATAGGCTTCCCAGTCCTCACCCTCCGAGAACTTCTCCAGGATGCCCACAATTTGCTGCATCTTTGGATTCGTATACTCGTCGCCAGTTATTGTGTTCCTAACACAGATGAGACTGCACACAGGGAGATTAAAGTAACAGTGACCTCAGTCTTTATTAAGACACTCCAGAGTGAGGAACAGGCCTTCGGGGCCGGCTTATATACAGTGCTCCCAAGGGATGCTGGGATCCCTTGGGACTTCAGTTGATACACTCCCTGATGGCAGAACATGGGAGTGCGTGCTTTACAGATGCACAACAAATCTAACTGGCTCATTTCCTGATTCTGTTCCCCACAGCTGCATATTTTCCAGATAAGCAATCGCTCCTAACTTTGTATGGATCAGTGTCCCCAGTAAAAATTATATGGGATTCTGGGAAGGTAATCGTCCACACTCACCCATAACTACCCTATTCCCTATTTGAATTGCAACATTCATCATAGGCAATCCCTCGGAATCGAGGAAGAATTGCTTCCACAAAGTGAGTTCTTTGATGGCTGAGCAGTCCGATATGAGAGCCACAGACTCTGTTATTGAAGGTTGGCATGCAGGTACAGCAGGCGGTTAAGAAAGCAAATAGCATGTTGGCTTTCATAGCGAGGGGATTTGAGTACAGGGGCAGGGAGGTGTTGCTACAGTTGTACAGGGCCTTGGTGAGGCCACACCTGGAGTATTGTGTACAGTTTTGGTCTCCTAGCTTGAGGAAGGACATTCTTGCTATTGAGGGAGTGCAGCGAAGGTTCACCAGACTGATTCCCGGGATGGCGGGACTGACCTATCAAGAAAGACTGGATCAACTGGGCTTGTATTCACTGGAGTTCAGAAGAATGAGAGGGGACCTCATAGAAACGTTTAAAATTCTGATGGGTTCAGACAGGTTAGATGCAGGAAGAATGTTCCCAATGTTGGGGAAGTCCAGAACTAGGGGTCACAGTCTAAGGATAAGGGGTAAGCCATTTAGGACCGAGATGAGGAGAAACTTCTTCACCCAGGTGAACCTGTGGAATTTTCTACCACAGAATGTTGTTGAGGCCAATTCACTAAATATATTCAAAAAGGAGTTAGATGAAGTCCTTACTACTAGGGGGATCAAGGGGTATGGCGAGAAAGCAGGAATGGGATACTGAAGTTGCATGTTCAGCCATGAACTCATTGAATGGCGGTGCAGGCTAGAAGGGCCGAATGGCCTACTCCTGCACCTATTTTCTATGTTTCTATGTTTCTATGTTACAGACAGTTGTCGAGGGAAGGGATCAGTGGAGCTGGTTTGCCACGCACTCCTTCCACTGCCTGCACTTGGCCTCGTCACGCTCTTTGCGTTGAGAGTCGAAGAGTTCAACACCCTCCCGGATGCACTTTCTCCACCTCGGGCTGTCTTCGGCCAGGGTCTCCCAGGTATCAGTGGTGATTTCGCACTTTACCAGGGAGGCTTTGAGGGTGTCGTTATAACGTTTCCGCTGTCCTCCTTTGGCTCATTTACCATGAAGGAGCTCCGCATAAAGCATTTGCTTAGGGAGTCTCATATCTGGCATGTGAACTATGTGGCCTGCCCAGCGAAGCTGATTGAGTGTGGTCAGTGCTTCAATACTGGAGATGTTAGCCTGGTCGAGGACACTGATGTTGGTGCGCCTGTCCTCCCAGGGGATTTGCAGGATCTTGTGGAGACCTCGTTGGTGATATATCTCCAGTGACTTGAGGTGCCTTCTATACATCGTCTATACAGCCCTGTAGACCATGAGCTTGGTGGTAGATTTAAGGGCCTGGTCTTCGAACACTCTTTTCCTCAGACGGCCGAAGGCTGCACTGGCGCACTGGAGGCAATGTTGAATCTCTGCATCAATGTCTGCCTTTGTTGATAAGAGGCTCCTGAGATATGAGAAATAGTCCATGCTGTCGAGGACCACGCCGTGAATCTTGATTGGAGGGCAGTGCTGTGCGGCAGTGACAGGCTAGTGGAGGATCTTTGTCTTATGGATGTTAAGCGTAAGGCCCATGCTTTCATATGCCTCAGTGAATACATTGACTATGTCCTGGAGTTCAGCCTCTGAATCTGCGCGGAGGCAGGTGTCGTCCGCGTACTGCAGCTCAACGATAGAGGTTGGGGTGATCTTGGACCTGGCCTGGAGGCGGCGTAGGTTAAACAGCTTCCCACTGGTTCCGTAGTTTAGTTTCACTCCAGTGGGGAGCTTGTTGACTGTGAGGTGAAGCATGGCAGCGAGGAAGATTGTGAAGAGCGTTGGAGCGATGACGCAGCCCTGTTTGACCCTGGTCCGGACATGCATTGGGTCTGTAATGGATCCGTTGGTAAGGATCACGGTCTGCATGTCGTTGTGGAGCAGGCGAAGGATGTTGACAAACTTTTGGGGGCATCTGAAAAGGAGAAGGACGTTCCATAGACCCTCGCGGTTGACAGTGTCAAAGGCCTTTGTAAGATCGAAAAAGGCCATGTATAAGGGCTGGTGCTGCTCCCTACATTTTTCCTGCAACTGTCGCGCTGCAAAGATTATGTCTGTTGTGCCCCGTAGAGGATGAAATCTGCATTGTGATTCTGGGAGGAGCTCCTCGGTCACAGGGAGAAGACAATTGAGGAGAATCTAGCGACAACTTTCCCAGTGGCTGATAGCAGGGAGGTTCCCCGTGCAGAGGTCAAGCGCGGGCAGCGGAAGAATTGTGTGGCAGACCAGTCCCATCCGCCTCTTCCCTCAATGATTGTCTGTCCCACCTGTGACAGAGTCTGTGGCTCTCGTATTGGACTGTTCAGCCACCAAAGAACTCACTTCAGGAGTGGAAGCAAGTCTTCCTCGATTCCGAGGGAGTGCCTATGGTGATGACACATATTTAATAATTTGTTGGAAAAAGGTGCTAGAGGACTGGCTAATTTAATATTTAAGGAGGGAACAGAATATGTCCAGGGAATTATAGACCAGTCAGCTTAACATCGGTGGTAGGAAAAAGAATGGAATCTGTACTAAGGGAGAAACATCTAGAAATCAAAAATATAGTAATGAATAGTCAGCATGGATTTCAAAAGGGAAAGTCTTGCTTGACCAACCTCATTGAATTTTTTGAAAAGATAACAGTGAGAGTAGACAATGATAATGCAGTAAATGTAATGTATCTAGATTTTCAAAAGGTCTTCGATAAGGTATCCCATAATAAAGTGATGAACAAGGTCAGAGAATGCAGAGTCAGGGGACAAGAAACAGAATAGATAGCAAGGTGGCTTCAAGACAGAAACAGAGAGTAGGGGTAAAATGCAGCTATACACAATGGCAGAAGGTGGGTAGTGGCGTTCGACAGAGATCAGTGCTGGGACCACTGTTGTTCACAATTTATATGAATGATTTAGACTTTGGAATCAAAAACAAAGGGGGCGAAATTCAGTTACGCCCTGTTTGGGGGTGGTAACTGACGAGAGGTGGGGTTTCCTGCAGCCAGCATGGAGGTTCTGCCCTGACCGCGAAATTCCGGTTACCGCCTTTACAGGAAGTGAAACGCAATGTAGAATGCTCCATTTCCTTTTGGGGAGAGTTCGGGGGTGCTACATGGCTTCTCTGTGTAGTACTGATGCGGCTTCTCATGCGCATGCCCTTTGAAGGCCTCCACTGGACCACCAAGGCTAAGGGGTGTCGCAGCCGAAGCACAGCACTAGACAAGAGTGCTGTGCTGCACAATCGCGGCCTGGACCCCGTGAAAGAAGTGACGAACGGTCCGACTGGTAAGGGGGGGAAAATAAAAGATGGCGGAATGTGTTGCAGAGCACCTCCCATTTAAGGTTCACCCTGTGATGGGTGACCAACTTGGTTCACGACCCGTGAGGCTGGTGCAGGCATTTCCCACGGCTTCATGGGGTGCTGGCCAATTTCTGCTGCGGGGTGAAAAGGGGTCGTCACGCACAGCGAGGACATAATCGCCGGAGGCGCAGCGGGCTTGAGCGCTACTGGTGGGGGCATGGCGCTACCATTTTCGCGTCTCTGCTAACTCCCATGCAATTTCGCAGAGGCACAGAACAGGGGAATTTCGGACCCACATTTTCTGATTTTGCAGATGACAGCAAATTGAGGGGGATAGTCAATACTGAGGAGGACTGCAAAAAATTACAGAAGGGCATTAATAAACTTGCAGAATAGGCACATAATTGGCAAATCAAGTTCAACACAGATAAATGTGAGGTATTACATTTTGGTAGGAAGAATAGGGAGGTCACTTATTACTTATAGGGTGCGAAAAAAGGTGGGGTGGAGGAACAATGGAATCTCGAAGTACAACTACATTAATCACTAAAAGTAAGGTTAGCAAGATCATAAAAAAAAGCAAACCCAGCACTCGGGTTTATTTCTAGAGGTATAGAATTGAAACGTTGGGAAGTTATGCTAAACCTGTATCGAACCTTGGTTAGACCACACTTAGAGTACTGCGGACAGTTCTGGTCACCATATTATAAAAAGGATATAGAAGCACTGGAGAGGGTGCATAGAAGATTTACAAGGATGATACCAGAAATGCGAGGGTATACATATCAGAAAAGGATGAACAGGCTGGATCTCTTTTCTCTTGGCAGAGGGGCGACCTTATAGAGATTTTTAAAATTATGAAAGCTTTTAATAGGGTGGATACAGAGAGAATGTTTCCACTTGTGGGGAAGAGCATAACTAGAGGCCATCAATATAAGATAGCCACCCAGAAATACCAATAGGGAATTCATAAGAAACATCTTTACCCAAAGAGTGGTGAGAATGTGGAACGCGCTACCACAGTGAGTGATTGAAGCGAATAATATAGATGCATTTAAAGGGAGGCTAGACAAGCATATGAAGGAGAAGGGAATAATGGGTTATGTGGATAGAGTTAGGTGAGGAAAGATGGGAGGGAGCTTGAGTGGAGCATAAATGCCAGCATGGACTGGTTGGGCCGAATGGCCTATTTCTGTGCTGTATATTCTATGTAATCCTATGTAATGTAGCTGTATGATATGTAATTATATCACTAAGTTGCTGAGATGTCCCCCTCTCTCCGTCTCCCACCAAAGGTGCTCACGACTCCCGCCAGCTCTAAGGCAGCCTCCTCTGCTGCAATCAGGATAGCCATTGATGCTGTTCCATTGCCAGTTTTTTCCCTCTCCCTCTTATTGTGTGCTCTCTTTTCCTGCAAGGAGGGAAAGCGGAGAAGGTTGAGTTCATGAAAAGAGTGTAAGGATTGGATGGCTTACATTTGTAAAGGGTAACTATGATAGAGTGGGGTGGCAATTCTAAGTGGCCTCCTTGCATGTTGTTAGTTGGTATGATTGCATTAGGAAGAGAGTGAGTGTGAGGGGTGGCTAGTGAGATGGAGATATGATAATGTATATATAGAGAGAGGGATGGGTGGAAGTGCAAGGTAAGTTGGTGTGAGTATGGATATGCAGGAGAAGGTTTGGGAAGGCAGAGTGATGGGCATGTGATGAGAAGCAGAGCAGAGTGTGGCTTTGGACTCACCTTTCCTGATCTAACAAAATCGCTGAAGCGTTTGCGGTACTGCACTACTGCACCCAGATCCTCCTGATGACATCCCTGCTATTCACCTCCTCTACTATTTGGAGCCAGGCTCCTTTGCTCTGCTGGGGAGGTCTCCTCCTCCCATCAACAGGAAAGAGGACCTCCTTGCATGCTCTGACTCCCTGCAGCCTTTTGCCTCTGTGCAGTCATCTCTGATGGTGTGTGCAGCAGTAAAATTGTGAAGTGCACTGACTGCACATTCCTGGATGAACCTTCAACTGCAATGTGGTCAATGCGGGGGGACAGTTGCTGGGTGTCTGTCCCTCACCCACACTGCGGGGGGACAGTTACTATTTTGTTTTATCTTCCTTGATAATTTAATTTCATAGTTCCTCTCTTCCTTCCTAATTATTTTTTTGACTTCTCTCCGAATCTTTTCATATTCTCCCTTATCATGCACTCCCCTGCAGTCTATGTACTTAATATATGCCTCTTTCCTTGCCCTCAATTATTCCCTTATGGTTTTATTCATCCAAGGAGTCTCATTAGTAATTTGTTTGTTCTTTCCTTTTAGCAGAATATATTGTTCCTGCATTCTGTTGAACAGTGGTTTAAATGTTTCCCATTGCTGCTCCGCATTGCTTTTTGCCAATATTGTTGCCCATTTTATTTTCCCAAGTTCTATTCTCAACCCCTCAAAAATCAGCTTTTCTCCAATCTATTACCCTGTTTTTTGTCATCCTTATGTCCTTCTCAATTATCATCTTAAAGCGTATTAAATTATGGTCACTATTGCCTAGATGTTCCCCTACTTTTACTTTTCTTATCTGGTTCATTCCCCATTACTAGATCCAATAGCGAATCCTCCCTTGTTGGACTTTTTACATAATGGTTTAGAAAGGAGTCTTGTACACATTGTAGGAACCCCATTTCCTTATTCCCTTTATCTACATCTTTTATCCAATTAATATCAGGATAGTTGATTATGATTCTGTGTTTTTTACTCATTTCCTTAATTTGTCTGCATATGTCTTCCTCCACCTCCCTTCCACTATTAGGTATTCTGTAGACTACATCTTTTAGTGTGACTGATCCTTTATCTTTTATCTCTATCCAGATGGATTCTATTTTTGTCTTTCTGATAGCTGCATCACTTTTTTCTACTGCAATTATGTTATCCCCAATAAGTACAGCTACCCCACCTCCCCTTTTTCTCTCTCTATCTTTTCGAAATATATTATACCCTGCTATGTTTAATTTCCAGACCTGACTTTTCTTCAGCTATGTCTCAGTAATCCCTCCTATTTCTGGTTCCTTGCAAAGCATGATTGCCTCCAGCTCCCCTGTTTTATTACATTGCTGTACAGACAGTTTAATTCATTTTTAATAGGATTTCCTCTCCCTTTATATTTAACCATCTTTTTAGATTCCTATTCAATAACTCTATTAATTCCCTTGCCATCAATGTCCTCCCTTACTTTTTTCTTTCCGATGTTCTCTTTTCCTGTTTTATTTATATTTAGAGTGGTTATGTTTCTTGTAGATCCGTAACCCCATCTTACTAGTTTAAAGCCTTGCCACATCAGTATTTACCCTTTCCGCTAGGACATGGGACGCATCCCGGTTCAAGTGGAGCCTGTCCCATCGGTACAGCTCCTTCCTGACCCTGAACTGGTGCCACTGTCCCACGAAAAGGAACCCCTCTTTCCCACATCAACTTTTAGCCATGTGCTAATTCTCCTGATCTGTCTGCTTCTATTCCAATTTGCAAGTTAGTCAGGCAATAATTCAGAAATTATTAACCTCGAGGTCCTACTTTTTAATTTAGAGCCTAACTCCTGATACTCTTTCATACCTCCTCCCTGTTCATACCTATGTTGTTTGTTCCAGCATGGACCACGATAATTGGATTTACCCCCTCCCTTTCCAAGTTCCTCTCCAGGCGCCGTGAAATATCCCTTACCCTGGCACCGGGTCGGCAACACACCCTTCGGGATTCTCGTTCTTGTCTGCTGAGTACATTATCTATCCCCCTAATTATAGAGTCCCCGATCACTACCACATTTCTACTCAGTGGCCTTGGACAGCTTTCTGAGCCATGGTGCCTTGGTCTGCATTGTGACTGTCCTCCCTGTTGTCTTTCTCCATGCCCTCAAAGGTAGCGAGTATATTGTACCTGTTGGACAGGACCAGTGTCTGCGTGACCTCCTTCTCAACCTCTTCTAAATCCCCGCTACCTGGCTCCTAAGCAGTCATACTCTCCCTTTCCTGAACCTGTGCTTTCCTCTGGGGTGTGACTGCATTCTGGACAAAACTATCCAGAAATTCCTCCCCTCCCTTATATGTCAGAGTGTCTCCAACTCAATACTCCAGATCAATGGGGTCAAGTTTTGGGCCGCGCCTAGAATGGCGCAGCCCCGACATGGACGCCCGTTTTTCACGCATAAAAGCGCGACATAAATGTACCTTGTAATTCTCGGGCTCCCTGCAGGTCCCTCGGAGCTCGGCGCAGCACACAGACAGCAGCGGGGGAGCGGGGCCACAGGGTCGCAAGTCCAGGGGGGCGGGGCTAAGTCAAATGAGAGAACGTCGTGCCGGCAGCCCTGCGCGTTGGAGCGCGCGCACGTGCAGTAGCCCATAAACATTGGCACTCGGCCATTTTTAAAGGAACTTAAAGAAAAGTGCTGATTTGTCTCGTGGACCTCTGGAAAGGCTTGGGATTGAATTTTGGTGATTTTTTGGTGTCTGAAGGAGTGCTTTTAGCAGCACAGTTGAAGAAATCACCTGCTGAAATCAGTGAGTGCTGCTTTTCACTGCTAAACTTCCAGAACAGGTGCTACATAGGTGCATGCAAATTAAGGACTGTGTGTTTTGAAAAATAAGAGTGTCAATTCAATACAGCAATGGAACAACGTCTACCAAGAACAAAGAATTTCTTACATGAGGAAGTGGAGATATTAGTCAACGTCATTGAGCAGAGATGGCAGGAGCTAGATACCAGCAACAGAGGTCGCATAAAAGTGCCACCTAAAGAAATGAAGAAACGCTGAACCAAGTTGCAGAAGATTACTGCGCAGTGGTGCATACCATGAGATCTGGAAGCCAGTGTAAAAAGAAATGGCACGACCTTGGTCAAGTAGTTAGTGTAAGTAATATTTTAATTTTTTAATGTAATCGTAATTGTAACGTGACTATCTGTATGTCCCACCCTGCAGAAAGACTCACTCTGTAAAAAGTTAAATTTTACTCTTTGCAGAAGAAATTGGCCCACAACAAAAGGGAAGCAACTCGAACAGGTGGAGGCGGGAGCTCGGAGCAGCGCGAGTCCGGGGTCGGCGAGAGGCCTATCAAGGCCAGCGGGAGCTCGGAGCAGTCAGTCGAGGAGGCGGGAGCTCGGAGCAGCGCGAGTCCGGGGTCGGCGAGAGGCCTATAAAGGCCAGCGGGAGCTCGGAGCAGTCAGTCGAGGAGGCGGGAGCTCGGAGCAGCGCGAGTCCGGGGTCGGCGAGAGGCCTATAAAGGCCAGCGGGAGCTCGGAGCAGTCAGTCGAGGAGGCGGGAGCTCGGAGCAGCGCGAGTCCGGGGTCGGCGAGAGGCCTATCAAGGCCAGCGGGAGTCGAGCAGTCAGTCGAGGAGGCGGGAGCTCGGAGCAGCGCGAGTCCGGGGTCGGCGAGAGGCCTATAAAGGCCAGCGGGAGCTCGGAGCAGTCAGTCGAGGAGGCGGGAGCTCGGAGCAGCGCGAGTCCGGGGTCGGCGAGAGGCCTATAAAGGCCAGCGGGAGCTCGGAGCAGTCAGTCGAGGAGGCGGGAGCTCGGAGCAGCGCGAGTCCGGGGTCGGCGAGAGGCCTATAAAGGCCAGCGGGAGCTCGGAGCAGTCAGTCGAGGAGGCGGGAGCTCGGAGCAGCGCGAGTCCGGGGTCAGCGAGAGGCCTATAAAGGCCAGCGGGAGCTCGGAGCAGTCAGTCGAGGAGGCGGGAGCTCGGAGCAGCGCGAGTCCGGGGTCGGTGAGAGGCGTACCGGTGCAGCTACAGGGAGAAGGCAAAAAAACAAAGGTGACGTCACAGCCTAGGGGGTAAGTGATTGGCTGGTGATTGGTGAGTAGTTTTTCTTTTTCTTCTTATATTGGTCAGTAACTTTTAACATTGTTATTACCAGTTTAAGTGTATCTAAGGGTTAAGACATGGCAGGAGAGCTCGGTCGGGTGTTATGCTCCTCCTGTACCATGTGGGAACTCAGGGACGCTTCCGGTGTCCCTGACGACTATGTGTGCGGGAAGTGTATCCGCCTCCAGCTCCTGACGGTCCGCGTTACGGAATTGGAGCTGAAGGTGGATTCACTCTGGAGCATCCACGATGCTGAGAATGACGTGAGTATCACGTGTAGTGAGTTGGTCTTACCGCAGGGAAAGGGTCCACAGCCAGATAGGGAATGGAAGACCAGCAGGAAGAGTAGAGCAAGGAAGGTAGTGCAGGGGTCCCCTGCGGTCATCCCCCTGCAAAACAGATACACCGCTTTGGGTACTGTTGAGGGGAATGACTCATCAGGGGAGGGCAGCAGCAGCCAAGTTCATGGCACCATGGCTGGCTCTGCTGCACAGGAGGGCAAGAAAAAGAGTGGGAGAGCGATAGTGATAGGGGATTCAATTGTGAGGGGAATAGATAGGCGTTTCTGCGGCCGCAACCGAGACTCCAGGATGGTATGTTGCCTCCCTGGTGCAAGGGTCAAGGATGTCTCGGAGCGGGTGCAGGACATTCTGAAATGGGAGGGAGAACAGCCAGTTGTCGTGGTGCACATTGGTACCAACGACATAGGCAAAAAAAGGGATGAGGTCCTACGAAACGAATTTAAGGAGCTAGGAGCTAAATTAAAAAGTAGGACCTCAAAAGTAGTAATCTCGGGATTGCTACCAGTGCCACGTGATAGTCAGAGTAGGAATCGCAGGATAGCGCAGATGAATACGTGGCTTGAGCAGTGGTGCAGCAGGGAGGGATTCAAATTCCTGGGGCATTGGGACCGGTTCTGGGGGAGGTGGGACCAGTACAAACCGGACGGTCTGCACCTGGGCAGGACTGGAACCAATGTCCTCGGGGGAGTGTTTGCTAGTGCTGTTGGGGAGGATTTAAACTAATATGGCAGGGGGATGGGAACCAATGCAGGGAGACAGAGGGAAACAAAAAGGAGCCAAAAGCAAAAGACAGAAAGGAGATGAGGAAAAGTGTAGGGCAGAGAAACCCAAGGCAAAGAACAAAAAGGGCCACTGTACAGCAAAATTCTAAAAGGACAAAGGGTGTTAATAAAACAAGCCTGAAGGCTTTGTGTCTTAATGCAAGGAGTATCCGCAATAAGGTGGATGAATTAATTGTGCAAATAGATGTTAACAAATATGATGTGATTGGGATTACGGAGACGTGGCTCCAGGATGATCAGGGCTGGGAACTCAACATTCAGGGGTATTCAACATTCAGGAAGGATAGAATAAAAGGAAAAGGAGGTGGGGTAGCATTGCTGGTTAAAGAGGAGATTAATGCAATAGTTAGGAAAGACATTAGCTTGGATGATGTGGAATCTATATGGGTAGAGCTGCAGAACACCAAAGGGCAAAAAACGTTAGTAGGAGTTGTGTACAGACCTCCAAACAGTAATAGGGATGTTGGGGAGGGCATCAAACAGGAAATTAGGGGTGCATGCAATAAAGGTGTAGCAGTTATAATGGGTGACTTTAATATGCACATAGATTGGGCTAGCCAAACTGGAAGCAATACGGTGGAGGAGGATTTCCTGGAGTGCATAAGGGATGGTTTTCTAGACCAATATGTTGAGGAACCAACTAGGGGGGAGGCCATCTTAGACTGGGTGTTGTGTAATGAGAGAGGATTAATTAGCAATCTCATTGTGCGAGGCCCCTTGGGGAAGAGTGACCATAATATGGTGGAATTCTGCATTAGGATGGAGAATGAAACAGTAAATTCAGAGACCATGGTCCAGAACTTAAAGAAGGGTAACTTTGAAGGTATGAGGCGAGAATTGGCTAGGATAGATTGGCGAATGATACTTAGGGGGTTGACTGTGGATGGGCAATGGCAGACATTTAGAGACCGCATGGATGAACTACAACAATTGTACATTCCTGTCTGGCGTAAAAATAAAAAGGGGAAGGTGGCTCAACCGTGGCTATCTAGGGAAATCAGGGATAGTATTAAAGCCAAGGAAGTGGCATACAAATTGGCCAGAAATAGCAGCGAACCTGGGGACTGGGAGAAATTTAGAACTCAGCAGAGGAGGACAAAGGGTTTGATTAGGACAGGGAAAATGGAGTACGAGAAGAAGCTTGCAGGGAACATTAAGGCGGATTGCAAAAGTTTCTATAGGTATGTAAAGAGAAAAAGGTTGGTGAAGACAAACGTAGGTCCCCTGCAGTCAGAATCAGGGGAAGTCATAACGGGGAACAAAGAAATGGCGGATCAATTGAACAAGTACTTTGGTTCGGTATTCACTAAGGAGGATACAAACAACCTTCCGGATATAAAAGGGGTCAGAGGGTCTAGTAAGGAAGAGGAACTGAGGGAAATCTTTATTAGTCGGGAAATTGTGTTGGGGAAATTGATGGGATTGAAGGCAGATAAATCCCCAGGGCCTGATGGCCTGCATCCTAGAGTACTTAAGGAGGTGGCCTTGGAAATAGCGGATGCATTGACAGTCATTTTCCAACATTCCATTGACTCTGGATCAGTTCCTATGGAGTGGAGGGTAGCCAATGTAACCCCACTTTTTAAAAAAGGAGGGAGAGAGAAAACAGGGAATTATAGACCGGTCAGCCTGACCTCAGTAGTGGGTAAAATGATGGAATCAATTATTAAGGATGTCATAGCAGTGCATCTGGAAAATGGTGACATGATAGGTCCAAGTCAGCATGGATTTGTGAAAGGGAAATCATGCTTGACAAATCTTCTGGAATTTTTTGAGGATGTTTCCAGTAAAGTGGACAAAGGAGAACCAGTTGATGTGGTATATTTGGACTTTCAGAAGGCTTTCGACAAGGTCCCACACAAGAGATTAATGTGCAAAGTTAAAGCACATGGGATTGGGGGTAGTGTGCTGACGTGGATTGAGAACTGGTTGTCAGACAGGAAGCAAAGAGTAGGAGTAAACGGATACTTTTCAGAATGGCAGGCAGTGACTAGTGGAGTGCCGCAAGGTTCTGTGCTGGGGCCCCAGCTGTTTACATTGTACATTAATGATTTAGACGAGGGGATTAAATGCAGTATCTCCAAATTTGCGGATGATACTAAGTTGGGTGGCAGTGTGAGCTGCGAGGAGGATGCTATTAGGCTGCAGAGTGACTTGGATAGGTTAGGTGAGTGGGCAAATGCATGGCAGATGAAGTATAATGTGGATAAATGTGAGGTTATCCACTTTGGTGGTAAAAACAGAGAGACAGACTATTATCTGAATGGTGACAGATTAGGAAAAGGGAAGGTGCAACGAGACCTGGGTGTCATGGTACATCAGTCATTGAAGGTTGGCATGCAGGCACAGCAGGCGGTTAAGAAAGCAAATGGCATGTTGGCCTTCATAGCGAGGGGATTTGAATACAGGGGCAGGGAGGTGTTGCTACAGTTGTACAGGGCCTTGGTGAGGCCACACCTGGAGTATTGTGTACAGTTTTGGTCTCCTAACTTGAGGAAGGACATTCTTGCTATTGAGGGAGTGCAGCGAAGGTTCACCAGACTGATTCCCGGGATGGCGGGACTGACCTATCAAGAAAGATTGGATCAATTGGGCTTGTATTCACTGGAGTTCAGAAGAATGAGAGGGGACCTCATAGAAACGTTTAAAATTCTGACGGGTTTAGACAGGTTAGATGCAGAAAGAATGTTCCCAATGTTGGGGAAGTCCAGAACCAGGGGTCACAGTCTGAGGATAAGGGGTAAGCCATTTAGGACCGAGATGAGGAGAAACTTCTTCACCCAGAGAGTGGTGAACCTGTGGAATTCTCTACCACAGAAAGTAGTTGAGGCCAATTCACTAAATATATTCAAAAGGGAATTAGATGAAGTCCTTACTACTCGGGGGATCAAGGGTTATGGCGAGAAAGCAGGAAGGGGGTACTGAAGTTTCATGTTCAGCCATGAACTCATTGAATGGCGGTGCAGGCTAGAAGGGCTGAATGGCCTGCTCCTGCACCTATTTTCTATGTTTCTATGTTTCTATGTTTCAATCTGCATCCACTGACACCCTTGGAACAAAGGGTAGCTGCTATGATGAGTCATACATGGAGAAAAGCAATCAGTACAGCATAAGCTGGGCCCGCACGCGAAGAAGAGGGTAAGTCCTGAAAATGCATCGTGGCCCTTTAAATCAACCTGCTGCCTAGCCTGCTATGTGTGAGAGTACTCATACCACCCATCCTGCCCCCTCCTTTACTGTTAAACATTTGACTGTTCTGATGTATTTTGCAAAACATGATGATGATGATGATGATGATGCCAACCCTGAGGATCCTGAGGGTACAGAACAAGAACCAGTACAACCAGATGCGGACGAACCAGACTGGATGATGACGGCGATGACTGAAATGTCTTCAGGGGAGAGCTTCCAAATTAATGTTTATGAGCCCCCGTTAAGGGGCATCAGAGTTTCAATCCCTTGCATAGGTTCTGGTTCCACCTTCCATGGTTTTGATTCCGATGTTGCGGGTCCCAGTGGTGCTGCTGGTGTAATGCAGCAGTTTACAGTCAGTGCCCCACCGTCCGGGCCTGCGCCTCCCACTCGCATAGGTTCTGGTTCCACCTTCCATGGTTTTGATTCTGACGCTGCGGGTCCCAGTGGTGCTGGTGATATCATGGAGCAGTTTACACCCATTCACCCACCATCCCAGCCCATGGCTCGTACTCGAGTGCTGTCGTCTGCAACACCGAGCATCCCACTGTCCCAGCCCGCGCCTCTCTCTCTAGTACTGCCGTCTGCAACACCGAGCATCCCACTGTCCCAGCCCGCGCCTCCCTGTGTAGTGGTGCCGTTTGGAACACCGAGCGTCCCACCGTCCCTGCCCGCGCCTCCCAGTGTAGTGGTGCCACGAGGCAGACCCAGGCAGAGGAGAAGGAGATTGGAGACACGCTCTCCTGAGATGCAGTGTGCAACAGATGCGGCTCAGGTTGTGGCATTGGGTATGGAGACCAATGAGCTTTCTCGCTCACTCATTGGTGACGTTAGTGCAGTGGGTGAAGAGGTGATGGTCCTGATGGGAGAAATAGCAGTAATGACACGGGAACTTAGGGAGGGAATGTCCGAGGGAGTGCAATCGACGGCACAGGCCGTCAGAGAGGGTATGCAAGTGTCGGTACCGGCCCTCATGGAGGTAGCTGCTGCAATAAGGGCACACAGCCCCGCCAATCAAATGACACCCCCATGAAGAAGTGAACATTCACTGAGATGTGGATGAGACATGGTTGCAGCCTTTCTTTGCTGCTTTTGTTCTTGTTCTTGATGTAGCTGTAGTAGTGTTTTTCACATTGAAATTGTTTTGTAAGTTTTGTAACTTTACAACTTATAAGTGATCTTAGGGTTTTTAAGTGATCTTATAGTGTAAATGCTCTCACATTTTGTATCTTATTTAATTTTGCATCTAAAAAGTGATCTTGAAACTTAACAAGTTTTAAGTGATCTTAAAGTTTTTAAGTGATCTTCAAGAGTCATATTACAAAGTAAAATTTGATACAACAAATATTTTATTACAGTGACGTTAACTCCAAAGAATAAACATGTCCATGCACAACAGTGGTCGCAGAGCCCTCAGGCATCAGTAATTGAAGCATTCACGGATGGGCTGCTGGCGCAGGGCTCGAGCAATCATTAAAGGAGCACGATGGACGGCCCTCCTCCGACCTCGTGCTCCGGCATCAGGCACTAGCATGCTTTCCTGGTCGTCGTCATCATCCTCATCCTGCTCTTCCAAAATACTATCATCAGGCACTGGACCCTCACGTGGGTCTTCTGGTTTCACTACCAGCTCCTGCTGCCTCATGATGGCTAAATTATGGAGCATGCAGCACACAACAGTGAAGTGACCGACAATCTTAGGAGAGTATTGCAAGTGGCCTCCGGAATGGTCCAGGCATCGGAAACGCGGTTTCAATATGCCAACGGTCCTCTCAATGATGCTGCGTGTCGCAATGTGCGCCATGTTGTATTGACGGTCAGCTTCTGTCCGTGTCACGCATAGGGGCGTCATGAGCCAGGTGGTCGGGCTGTACCCTTTCCCCCCGAGTAGCCAGCTCTGCCCTTCTGGCTGCTGCTCAAACGTGTTAGATATAACGCTGTCGCGTAGGATGAACGCATCATGGGTGCTGCCAGGGTATCTCGCATCGACTGACATGATGCACTGCTTGTCATCACACACGAGCTGCACATTGATGGAGTGGAAACCTTTTCTATTCCTGTACTGCTCGAAATCCTCCACAGGTGCTCGCAAGGCTATGTGGGTACAATCAATGCAGCCCTGTACCTCTGGGAAGCCAGCAATCCTGAAGAAGCCAAAGTTCTCTCATGGATCGCTTGTGCGGTCATTGGGAAATTGATGAAGTCATTTCTCCGTGCATACAGTGCAGCCGTGATCTGGTAAACGCAGGCATGTATTGCACGTTGAGAGATGGGACACACATTTCCAGTTGTAGCCTGAAACGATCCCGAGGCATAGAAGGCAAGTGCAGCTGTAACCTTCACTTCAACAGACAAGGCAATTGGCGTTCTGCTTCTCGGCTGCAAATCTGCTCTCAGCATATCACAGATCTCAACGACAACTTCTCTGCGGAAACGCAATCAGCCTTGCTCATGTCCAGGTACGAGGGCCTGGCTCGATATTGCCGACGCGGGTAAGGTCTCCTACCCATCAGCCTATGGGCTATGGCGTTCCTGGTGCGGTGAGCTCTAATCAATTCTCTTCTATGCAGTGAATTGCTGGCGAACCATTGCATAATCCATGGTGTTGACAATATAGCACCCATTCTGAAATTACAAATTTAAGTTTCAAACTGGCTATCTGGCTACCTCTCCCTGTCCCCTGGCCGAATAGCCTCAGCCTCCCTTGCAGCTCGAAGGCTGCTTGCTGTGTCTTCAGCCGCCGTCGAGCCACTGACGCCGCCCCTGTCTCCTACATGGAAGGAAGGCCTGCCTGAAGCACCGCAGCTCAAAGGCTGCTGCTGCTTCACACAGGTAGGAATATTCAATATTTTGTATTTGCTTTGCTAATAATTTTTTATTCAGGATGGCTCTTTATTTGTATAAGTTAGACTGTTGAATGCTTGTAGAATTTAATTACTTCCCTTCCCCCCCCCCCATTCCCTACGTCTGATTTGTAACCTACGCCTGATTTCTAAAGTGTAGGCAAGGTTTTTCTGAGCGTACAAAAATCTAAACTTACTCCATTCTAAGTTAGTTTGGAGTAAGTTTTCACTGCCTAAACTTTCAAAACAGGCGTAAGTGGCCAGACACGCCCCCTTTAGAAAAAAAAATTCTGTTCCAAAATGAAACTGTTCGAACTGACTAGAACTGGAGCAAACTAAATGCCAAGAATTGCAATTTCCAAGATACTCCATTCTAAACCAGTTGCTCCAAAACAATAGGAGCAACTCAGGCCGAAACTTTACCCCAATGACTCTGAGCCGGAGAGATTCGCGATGGAGACATCTCCTGCAGACGTGTTAACTCAGGACAGTCTCGCTGTCCATAAACTCTGCATACTGCAGTCCAGACACACAACCTGCTCTGCCATATCTTATTTATTTAATTAATTAAAGTCTTTATTCAATGATTATTTATAGATATATTAATTAGCTTAATTAGTTAATCCATACTTTATAGTTTCTTGCACCTAGTTTAAACCACAGTCTTAGGTTAGTGAGAAAAAAAACCCTTAATACTCACCAGCATAATAACGTCAAAGTCAAATGACTGATTTTCAATGTATCACATTTGTTTAGATATCACAATGCGAACCCCACCTTCACTCTACCCTTCCCAGCCGAGCTAGCTTTCAAACTGTGCCTATGCCAGCCTCACTCTCCCCACTTACACTGGATTCTAACCCTGAGTATTCCTGCCTGGTTGCACATAGCCCTGCTCTCTCCAGCAGCTACATCCACTTAGCCCTGATTCCAAGTCTTCTTCCTGAAACTACTTACAGATTATTCAGGAGCATCAGAACCCATCAGTGCAGCTGGAAAATTGTAAGATATTATGAAGGGACTGTGGAGAGCAGCTACATCTTCTTTCTGGGGTGGGGGAGGTGGGATAGGGACGGCCGACAACAGCCCAACTAAGTAATCACTGCCAGACCTTCTGGCCTATATTCTATGGCAGGCACCCAGATGCATTCTTAGTGGAGTGGCTACCTACTAATGACGTTCAAAACATAGGAACACTCCCTGAAGCCGCAAACCTTAACTTGTTCATGGCAGAGATCCCAGAATGAATGCTGAAATGCTCCCTTCCCCCTGTATTTTTGGGTCATATCATTTAAAGGTTATATATAGTACTGTATATTAATATTATACAAATACTATTAACATACAAATTAATTTATTTTATATTAACAGATGAAATTTGCTAACACCCCGTTTGAGGAGTTAACTTAAAAAATTTTGAAAAGTTAGCGCCAGTTGCAAAGGATTGCTAGCTTCTGCTAAACTGGGCGTTAGCACCCCTGGAAGGAATCTGCAGGCATTAAATGAGGTGCTAATGACCTCAGTAGGGCATTCCAGTGGCGTTAATTCCAGAGCGCTACCCAATTCAGCTGAAGAGTATTCAGCAATCATTCTTCAATCTTTTACACTGGTTGATTCCAGCTCTTAAGGGAAAGGTAATATCAAGCTGCAGCTGCTCATTTTCAGCATTGCTGTACTTGAGTGAGATCTGTGAGCTTCTGAGAGAACTTTGTGGGATGACTGGTTGAAATCCTGCTTCAACGATGTGGCAGGAAGACATTGGTGGGGGCTGTGGAGAGAAGGAGGGAATCGCTGTTCCCTGCATCTGGAAGGAGGCCATTGCCACAGGTTTTCAGGCCGATGTGGAGAGAAGTAGCTAAGGAGGTGTCGGCCAGCACTGTTGTTGACCTAACCCTGACACAGTGCCGCAAGAAGTTCAACGACCTCAGTTGGATGGTCAAGGTGAGTACATGCTTCCACACCTTCTACATACCAGCGTCTGAATGTCTGTCTGTGTACACTGAACAAACCACACCACCCCCACCACTCACCCACCAACTATGTGCAGCTTCTCAGACTCACATTCTCATCTCACACCTTGCCTACATTCACAGCTATTCAGCCACGATAGGCACATCTTCCACATACATAGCTGAACTTTTACTCACACAATTCCTTTTTTTTGCAGGCCAAGATAGAACACAATCAGAGGGAGCAACAGAGGACTGGCGGGGGTGAAGCTAACTGCAGGAGCTGTCTGACCTGGAGGCATGAGTTCTGCGGCTCATTGACCCGCAGATTGTGGTTGCCCTGGCCGGCGGAGACGTCGAGCCGCTGGGAGCAACAACAGTATCTTCATCCCTTCTCCCTGTCTCATCCCACTTCCCTGTCACACCAGAAGGCTTCATCACTTTCCAGCTCCTGATTCTGTCTTCCTTCCTTGCTCCAATCCTGCTCCTCTGCCCTCACCTTAACACAAGTCTTTTGCTATTTATGCTTTCAGATAATTAGCAAGTGGATGTGCAAGCTATACCTGAGCCCCCTGCCCCCAGCACACTCAGGAACGAGAAGGGGTGGAGGAGGATGACCCAAGCACTGCATCATTGCATCTCTTACCTGCAGGCACTAGCTCAGAGATTGGCACTTCATGGTCCTTAGGGGTTAGCTTAGCAGAGCGGTCTGCACTGGGTGATACACTGGGGCCAAGCTAGCTGCAGCAAGGTCAAGGGGAAAGTGTACCTCGTGAACCAATTCCTCAGAGGGAGAGTTCATGCGTGCCATTTGCTGCACAGGACTCAGATGTGGACCTCAATAGGGAGGAATTCACAAGAGGTGCAATGGTCATGCACTCTGACATGATCGGTGTAATGGCAAAGGTGCCCGAGAGCTTCTCCGCTATGGTAAGTAGCGTGAAGGAGTCTGCTTCCAGCATTGCACAGAGCTCTGCGCACACCATGAAGCCTATCATTTCAACTCTGCAAAGGATGGTGGATTCCCAGAGAGACCGTGTGGATCCAGACCCCATGGGCAATATGGCATCTTCTGTTGCAGCACAGGCAGAAGCAATGCAACGTTTTGGTGCTGTACTGCAGACAATGGTTGGTGGCATCAAATATCAGACTGCTCTCATGCAGCCTCAGCTGGATGCCACGCGTACTCTGACTGCTGCCATTGCCGCTGGGTCCACCACAGTCCAACGAGGATCTCACGGTATCGCAGTAGGCCGCCAATCTTTGCTGCAGCAGATTGGTGGGGATGCTGAGGTGCTGCCCCTGGTGAGTGGCAGTTGGTCAGTGGAGCAGGAGCCTGCTGTCCTCTCTCAGGATGACAGCATTCCTGATCCCATCACTGCCACTCCAGCATTGCACTTATCGCTGCCTGTCATCCAGCGAGCCCAGACTGCCGCTGCCCAGCCTGAGGTGTCTGCAGCTGCAGCTGGGCCTTCCATGCCCAGAGTTGGTCGAGGGCTCCTGCAAGGCCATATGTAGTAGCTGGCCCTGACACACAGCAGCCTTCCACCAGTCATGCTGCAGCCACAGGGGACACACTGTTGTAGATCATTTAAACCAAAGAGAGGATATAAGGAAATGCACAAGGATGGTTCTTGTTCTTTGTTCTTTATGAGACTCTTAAATGTTATGACATAAATTTTAATTGGAATGTTTCATCTTTCATAGATGGCCCGTGCCGACTCTCAGCTAGTCCCACTTTCTTGCCCTTTACCTGTAGCCCTGCAATTTTTTTCCTTCAGATACTTATCCAACTCCCCTTTGAAAGATAAAATTGAGTCTGCCTACACAATCCTTTCAAGCAGTGCATTCCAGATCTTAACCACTCGCTGCGTAAAAACATTTTTTCTTACGTCGCCTTTAGTTCTTTTGCCAATCACCTTAAATCTGTGTCCTCTGGTTCTTGACCCTTCTGCCAATGGGAACAGTTTCTCTCTATCTAACCTGTCCAGACCCCTCATGATTTTGAACACCTCTATCAAATCTCCTCTCAATCTTCTCTGCTCCAAGGAGAACAACCCCAGCTTCTCCACTCTATCAACGTAACTGAAGTCCCTCATTCCTGGAATCATTCTCATAAATCTTTTCTAAGCCTTTTCTAAGGCCTTCACATCCTCCCTAAAGTTTGATCCCCAGAATTGGACACAATACTCCAGTTGGGGGTGAACCAGTGTTTTATACAGGTTCATTGTAATTTCCACACTTTTGTACTCGATACCTCTATTTATGAAGCCCAGGATCCCGTAAGCCTTTTTAACTGCTTTCTCAACCTGCCTGCCACCTTCAACGATTTATGCACATATACCCCTAGGACTCTGTGTTCGTACACCCCCTTTAGGATTGTACCGTTTAGTTTATATGTCCTCTCCTCATTCTTTCCACCAAAATGCATCACTTCACACTTTTCTGTGTTAAATTTCATCTGCCACGTGTCAGCTCATTTCACCTGTCTATGTCTTCCTGAGGTCTATCACTCTCCTCTTTACTATACTTCCAAGTTTTGTGTCATCTGCAAATTTTGAAATTGTGCCTTGTACACCCACGTCCAAGTCATTAATATATATTAAGAAAAGCAGTGGTCCTAGAACCGACCCCTGGGGAACAACACTGTATACCTTCCTCCAGTCCGAAAAACAACTGTTCACCACTACTCTCTGTTTCCTGTCACTTAACCAATTAACCATGCTGCCACTGTCCCTTTTATTCCATGGGCTTCAATTTTGCTGGCAAGCCTATAATGTGGCAATTCGTCGAATGCTTTTTAGAAATCCATGTACACGATGTCAACCACATTACCCTCATCAGCCCTCTCTGTTACTTCATCAAAAAATTCGATCAAGTTGGCTAAACATGATTTGCCTTTAATGAATCCGTGCTGGCTTTCCTTAATTAATCCACACCCATCCAAGTGACTGTTAATTTTGTCCTTGATTACTGTTTCTAAAAGCTTCCCCACTACCGAGGTTAAACTGACTGGCGTGAAGTTGCTGGGTTTATCTTTATTCACTTTTTTGAACAAAGGTGTAACATTTGCAATTGTCCAGTCCTCTGGCACCACATCCATATCTATGGAGGATTGGAATATTATGGCCAGTACCTCCGCGATTTCTGTCCTCAATTCCCTTAGCATCCTAGGATGCATCCCATCCGCTCCCGGTGATTTATCTATTTTAAGTACAGCCAGCTTTTCTAATACCTCTTCTTTATCAATTTTTATCCTAGCAAGTGTCTCCACTACCTCCTCCTTCACTATGTCTATGGCAGCATCCTCTTCCTTGGTGAAGACAGATGCAATGTACTCATTTAGTGCCTCAGTCATATCCTCTGCCTCTATGCATAGGTCTCCTTTTTGGTCCCTAATCGACTGCACCCCTCCTCTTACTGTCCTTTTACTATTTATATGTCTGTAGAAGACTTTTGGATTACTTTTTATGTTGGGTGCCATTCTACTCTCACACCCTCTCTTCGCCCCTCTTATTTTCTTTTTCATTTCTCCTCTGATCTTTCTATACATAGCCTGATTCTCGGATGTATTTCCAACCTGACATCTGCCATAGATGCTATTTTTCTGCTTCATATTTTCTATCTGTTTCGTCATCCAGGGAGCCCTGATTTTAGTTGCCCTGCCTTTCCCCCTAAGTGGGAATGTACCTGAACTGTACCTGAACTATTTCCTCTTTAAACGCAGCCCATTGTTCCACTACAGTTTTGCCTGCCAATCTTTGATTCCAGTTTACCCTGTCCAGATCCGTTCTCATCCCACTGAAATTAGCCTTTCCACAGTTAAACATTTTTACTTTAGATTGCTCCCTATCCTTTTCCACAGCTAACCTAAAACTTATGATACTATGATCACTGTTCCCTAAATGTTCACCGACTGACACTTGCTCTACTTGACCTACCTTGTTCTCCAGAACCAAATCCAGCAATACCTCCTCCCTCGTCGGGCTGAAACATAGAAACATAGAAAATAGGTGCAGCAGCAGGCCATTCGGCCCTTCAAGCCTGCACCGCCATTCAAATATGATCATGGCTGATCATGCAACCTCAGTATCTCACTCCTGACTTCTCTCCATACCACCTGATCCCTTTAGCCGTAAGGGCCACATCTAACTCCCTTTTGAATATGTCCAACGAACTGGACTCAACAACTTTCTGTGGTAGAGAATTCCACAGGTTCACGATTCTATGGATGAAAAAGTTTCTCCTCATCTCGGTCCTAAATGGTTTACCCCTTATCCTCAGACTGTGACCCCTGGCTCTGGACTTCCCCAACATTGGGAACATTCTTCCTGCATCTAACCTGTCCAGTCCCGTCATAATTTTATGTTTATATGAGATTCCCTCTCATTCTTCTAAATTCCAGTGAGTATAAGCCTAGCTGATCCAGTCTTTCTTCATATGTCAGTCCTGTCATCCCGGGAATCAGTCTGGTGAACCTTCGCTGCACTCCTTCCTCAGATTATGAGACCAAAACTGCATACAATATTCAAGGTGTGGTCTCACCTTAGTGTGGCTGGAAACATATCGATCAAGAAAATTCTCCTGAACGCACTTCAAAAATTCTTCCCCTTCTCTGCCCTTTGCAGTATTGCGATCCCAGTTTATATTAGGATAGTTGAAGTCCCCCATTATCACTACTCTATAGTTCTTGCACCTCATTGTAATTTCTCTGCAAATTTACTCCTCTATATCTTTCCCACTATTTGATGGTCTATAGAATATACCTAGTATTGTGTAATGGCACCTGTATTATTTCTTAACTCTAGCCATATAGATTCTGTCCTTGACCCCTCCAGGACATCCCCCCTCTCCAGCACTAACATTCTCCTTAACCAATATTGCCACAGCACCTCCTATCTTTCCTTCCCTATCTTTCCTGAACACCTTACAACCAAGAATATTTAATATCCAATCCTTCCCTTTTCTGAGCCAGGTCTCAGTTAATACTACAACATCATATTCCTACATGGCTATTTGTGCCTCTGTCTCACCTTGTTTACCATGCTTTGTGGGTTCACATACCTACATTGTAAACCCATCTTAGACGATCCTGTATACTCTCTTAGTTGGACCCTACCTAATACCTTACTATACCTTACTCTACTCATTGGAATTCAGAAGAGTAAGAGGTGATCTTATCAAAATGTATAAGAACATAAGAACATAAGAAATAGGAACAGGAGTAGGCCTTACGGCCCCTCGAGCCTGCTCCGCCATTCAATAAGATCATGGCTGATCAGATCATGGACTCAGCTCCACTTCCCCGCCCGCTCCCCATAACCCCTTGTCCGCTTATCGTTGAAGAAATTGTCTATTACTGTATTAAATTTATTCAATGTCCCAGCTTCCACAGCTCTCTGAGGCAGCGAGTTCTACAGATTTATAACCCTCTGAGAGAAGAAATTTCTCCTCATCTCAGTTTTAAATGGGCGGCCGCTTATTCTAAGATCGTGCCCTCTAGTTCAAGTCTCCCCCATCAGTGGAAACATCCTCTCTGCATCCACCTTGTCAAGTCCCCTCATAATCTTATATGTTTCTATAAGATCACCTCTCATTCTTCTGAATTCCAATGAGTAGAGGCCCAACCTACTCAACCTTTCCCCATAAATCAACCACCTCATCCCCGGAATCAACCTAGAGAACCTGCTCTGAAATGCCTTCAAAGCAAGTATATCCTTTCGTAAATATGGAAACCAAAACTGCACGCAGTATTCCAGGTGTCACCTCACCAATACCCTGTATAACTGTAGCAAGACTTCCCTGCATTTATACTCCATCCCCTTTGCAATAAAGGCCAAGATATCATTGGCCTTCCTGATCACTTGTTGTACCTGCATACTATTCTTTTGTGTTTCATGCACAAGTACCCTCAGGTCCCGCTGTATGCGGAACTTTGCAATCTTTCTCCATTTAAATAATAACTTGCTCTTTGATTTTTTTCTGCCAAAGTCCATGACCTCACACTTGCCAACATTATACTCCATCTGCCAAATTTTTGCCCACTCAGCCTGTCTATGTCCTTTTGCAGATGTTTTGTGTCCTCCTCACACATTGCTTTTCCTCACATCTTTGTATCGTCAGCAAACTTGGCTTCGTTACACTCAGTCCCTTCTTCCAAGTTGTTACTATAGATTGTAAGTAGTTGGGGTCCCAGCACTGATCTATGCAGCACTCCATTAGTTACTGGTTGCCAACCAGAGAATGAACCATTTATCCCAACTCTCTGTTCTCTGTTAGTTAGCCAATCCTCTATACATGCTAATATATTACCCCCATCCCCGTGAACTTTTATCTTGTGCAGTAACCTTTTATGTGGCACCTTGTCAAATGCCTTCTGGAAGTCCAAATGCACCACATCCACTGGTTCCCCTTTATCCACCTTGTTCGTTACATCCTCAAAGAACTCCAGCAAATTTGTCAAACATGACTTCCCCTTCAGATGACACTAAACTGGGTGGCAGTGTGAGCTGTGAGGGGGACGCTAAGAGGCTGCAGGGTGACTTGGACAGGTTAGGAGAATGGGCAAATGCATGGCAGATGCAGTATTATGTGGATAAATGTGAGGTTATCCACTTTGGGGGCAAAAATGAGAAGATAGAATGGTGGCAGATTAGGAAAAGGGGAGGTGCAACGAGACCTGGGTATCATGGTTCATCAGTCATTGAAAGTTGGCATACAGGTACAGCAGGCGGTGAAGAAGGCCAATGGTAGGTTGGCCTTCATAGCTAGGGGATTTGAGTAGAGGAGCAGGGAGGTCTTACTGCAGTTGTATAGAGCCTTGGTGAGGCCTCACCTGGAATATTGTGTTCAGTTTTGGTCTCCTAATCTGAGGAAGGACGTTCTTGCTATTGAAGCAGTGCAGCGAAGGTTCATCAGATTGATTCCAGGGATGGCTGGACTGACATATGAGGAGAGACTGGATCAACAGGGCCTTTATGCATTGGAGTTTAGAAGAATGAGAGGGGATCTCATAGAAACATACAAGATTCAGATTAGATGCGGGTAGATTGTTCCCGATGTTGGGGAAGTCCAGAACCAGTGGACACAGTCTTAGGATAAGGGGTAGGCCATTTAGGACTTAGCTGAGGAGAAACTTCTTCACTCAGAGAGTTGTTAACCTGTGGAATTCCCTGCCGCAGAGAGTTGTTGATGCCAGTTCATTGAATATATTCAAGAGGGAGTTAGATATGGCCCTTACGGCTAAGGGGATCAAGGGGTATGGAGAGGGGTACTGAGGGAATGATGAATGGTGGTGCAGGCTCGAAGGGCTGAATGGCCTACTCCTGCTCCTATTCTCTATATTTCTATGTTTCTATGTTTTTAAATCCATGTCGACTCTGCTTGACCAAATGTTGCTTTTCTAAATGTCCTGCAACTGCTTCTTTAATAATGGACTCCAACATTTTCCTAACCACAGATGTTAGGCTAACTGGTCTATAGTTTCCTGCTTTTAGATTATGAGGGGGCTTGACAAGGTGAATGCAGAGAGGATGTTTCCACTGATAGGGGAGACTAGAACTAGAGGGCATGATCTTAGAATAAGGGACTGCACATTTAAAACTGAGATGAGGAGAAATTTCTTCTCTCAGAGGGTTGTAAACCTGTGGAATTCGCTGCCTCAGAGAGCTGTGGAAGCTGGGACATTGAATAAATATAAGACAGAAATAGGCAGTTTCTTAAACGATAAAGGGATAAGGGGTTATGGGGAGCGGGCAGGGAAGTGGAGCTGAGTCCCTGATCAGATCAGCCATGATCTTATTGAATGGCGGAGCAGGCTCGAGGGGCCTTATGGCCTACTCCTGCTCCTATTTCTTATGTTCTTATGTTTTTATTTCTTATTTTAGTGCTCTCTGCCTCTCCCAATCCTTTGAGCATTTTATTTCCCCTTTCTAATGTTACATCCTGGTGCCCATCCCCCTGCCAAATTTGTTTAAACCCTCCCCAACAACAGTAGGAAACCTCTGCACGAGGATATTGATTCTGGCATTATTGAGGTGCAAGCCGCCTGAACTGTACAGATCTCACCTCCCCCAAAACTGGTCCGAATGCCCCAGGAATCTGAAGCTCTCCCTCCTGCGCCATCTCTTCAGCCACGCATTCATCTGTTCTATCCTCCTATTTCTATACTCACTTACACGTGACAATGGGAGTAATCTGGAGATTACTACCTTTGAGGTCCTGCCTTTTAATCTCTTTCCTAGGTCCCTAAAACATATTTGCAGGATCTCTTCCCTCTTTTTACCTTTGCTGGTGTCTTTCATTTCAGTTTGGGGCTTTGGTATGGAAGGGCAAATTAATATGGTGATAGGGACTTCCAGAGGAACTGGCAAGTGGGATGGAATTCACTGGAACCAACGTCTGATAAGACAGTTGCAGATTGCCCTTGCAGAATCACAATTGTTTGCCTGCCTCCTCCGTCGCTTGTGTTGCTGCTCCTGCTCCTCTTCGTCCTCCTCCTACTCCTCCTCTTCCTCCTGCTCCTCATCCTCCTTCTCCTCTTGAGGGGGCCTCACAGGCTGGAGAGGCACTCTGGAGACCTGCAATAAAAGACAAAGGTCGCACTTTCCTTTGAACTCATAGTATCCAGTCAGACTCTTTATTCAGACATAACAACTGGCGACGAGATACAGATGACGAATCCAACGATGCAGAGAACAGTGGGCATCCTGGAGAAATTTTTGGAGGGAGATGATTGGGAAACCTTCGTGGAGCGACTCGACCAATACTTCATGGCCAACGAGCTGGAAGGAGAAGCGAACGCTGCCAAATGAAGGGTGATTCTCCTCACCGTTTACGGGGTACTAACATATGGCCTCATGATAAGTCTGCTTGCTCCAGTGTAACCCACAGAGAAATTGTACGATGATTTGTGCACACTGGTCCGGGAGCATCTGAACCCGAAGGAAAGCGTTTTGATGGCAAGGTATCGGTTCTGCACTTACAAAAGGTTTGAAGGCCAGGGAATGGCGAGTTATGTTGCTGAGCTAAGATGCCTTGCAGGACATTGCGAATTTGAAGGACATTTGGAGCACATGCTCAGAGACTTTTTAGTACTTGGCATTGACCATGAAGTGATACTTCACAAACTTTTGACTGTGGAGACCCCAACCTTGAGTAAAACCATAGCGATAACCCAGGCGTTCATTGCCACCAGTGACAATACTAAGCAAAGCTCTCAGCACACAAGTACTGCTACAAGTACTGTGAACAAAATTATGTTGTTTTCAAATTGCAATGTACAGGGCAGGCCCCATATGCCTGCAGCTGCACGTTCGCAGATGTCTCAGAGTCCACCATCAAGGGTGATGAATGCAAGGCCATTAACACCTTGTTGGCGCTGCGGGGGTGATCATCGTTTCCATGCATGCCGCTTCAAAGGGTACGTTTGCAAGGGCTGTCGAACTATGGAACATTTCCAACGTATGTGCAGGCGAGCTGCAAACCCTGCAGAGGAGGACAGATCCACGGCGGATCACGATGAACCGAGAGGCAGAGGTACATGGGGTGCACACATTTACCACAAAGTGTCCCCTGATGATGCTGAAGGTTGAATTTAATGGACTCCCGGTGTCAATGGAGCTGGACATGGGCACGAGTCAGTCCATTATGAGCAAAAAGATTTTCGATAAATTGTGGTGCCAAGGTCTCGAGGCCAGTCTTGAATCCCATTCACATAAAACTGAGAACTTACACAAAGGAACTGATTCCCATAATTGGCAATGCTACTGTAAAGGTCTCCTACGATGGAGCGGTGCACAAGCTACCACTCTGGGAAGTACCGGGTGATGGTCCCACACTGCTCGACAGGAGCTGGCTGGAAAGATATGCCGGAACTGGGACGACATCCGAGCGCTCTCGTCCGCTGACGACACTTCGTGTGCCCAGATCTTAAACAAGTTCCCCTCGCTGTTTGAACCAGGCATCAGGCATCGAGCAAAAGTGCAGATCCACCAAATTCCGGGGCGTGACCCATCCATCACAAGGCGCGAGCAGTACTGTACATGATGAGAGAAAGGATAGAGATCGAGCTAGACAGGCTGCAATGAGAGGGCATCATTTCGCCGATCAATTTCAACAAGTGGGCCAGTCCGATTGTCCCAGTCCTCAAGGGAGATGGCACAGTGAGAAACTGTGGTGATTACAATGTAACTATCAATCGTTTCTCCCTGCAGGATCAATATCCACTACCAAAGGCTAACGACCTTTTTGCTACGTTGGCGGGAGGACATGATCTTGGACTTGATCTTGGCCTACATGACGCAGGAGCTGGAGGAATTATCAAAGGGCCTCACCTGCATCAACACGCATAAAGGTCTCTTCACCTACAACAGACGTTCGTTTGGAATTCGATCAGCCATGGCGATATTCCAGAGAAACATGGGTAGCTTACTGAAGTCGATCCCGCGCACGGTGGTCTTCATCTTTATTACATGTCAAGACACAGTTGAGCATCTGCAGAACCTGGAGGAGGTTCTTCGTCAACTCAACCGCGTGGGGCTCAGGTTAAAACACTCAAAGTGCGTTTTCCTGGTGCCTGAAGTGGAGTTCCTGGGGAGAAGGATCGCGGTGAATGGCATCAGGCCACCGATTCGAAGACAGAGGCAATCGAGAACGCACCGAGGCCACAGAATGTGATGGAGCTACGGTCGTTTCTCAGACTCCTGAACTACTTTGGTAACTTCTTACCGCGTCTCAGCACAGTGTTAGAACCGCTGCACGCCTTACTGCATAAAGGAGATGAATGGGTATGGGGCAAAAGCCAAGGAAGTGCCTTTGTAAAAGCTAGAAAATTGTTATGCTCAAACAAATTGCTTGTGCTGTATGATCCATGTAAGCGTTTGGTACTAGCTTGTGATGTGCCATCGTACAGCGTTGGGTGTGTATTGCAACAAGCTAATGAATTTGGGAAATTGCAACCGGTTGCTTATGCATCCAGAAGTCTGTCTAAGGCTGAGAAAGTCTCTACAGCATGATTGAAAAAGAAGCGTTAGCGTGTGTTTATGGGGTAAAGAAAAAGCATCAATATCTGTTTGGGCTCAAATTTGAATTGGAAACTGACCATAAGCCACTTATATCCCTTTTCTCCGAAAGGAAGGGAATAAATACGAATGCATTGGCCCGCATCCAGAGATGGGCGTTTACGTTGTCTGCATACAACTATGCCATCCGTCACAGGCCAGGCTCAGAAAACTGTGCTGATGCTCTCAGTAGGCTGCCATTGCCCACCACGGGAGTGGAAATGGCACAGCCCGCAGACTTAGTCATGGTTCTGGAAGCATTCGAGAGTGAGCAATCACCCATCAAAAGCATTAACTTTTAGCATTGTTGTTGCCAATTTCAGTGTATCTAAGGGTTAAGTCATGGCAGGAGAGCTCGGAAACGTGTTATGCTCCTCCTGTACAATGTGGGAAGTCAGGAACACTTCCAGTGTCCCTGACGACTACGTGTGCGGAAAGTGTGTCCGCCTCCAGCTCCTGACGGACCGCGTTGTGGAGCTGGAGCTGCGGGTGGATTCACTCTGGAGCATGCACGATGCTGAGAATGACATGAATAGCACATTTAGTGAGTTGGTCTTACCACAGGTAAAGGGTCCACAGCCAGACAGGGAATGAAAGACTAACAGAAAGAGCAGTGCAGGGAAGGTAGTGCAGGGGTCCCCTGCAGTCATCCCCCTGCAAAACAGATACACCGCTTTGGGTACTGTTGAGGGGAATGACTCATCAGGGGAGAGCAGCAGCAGCCAAGTTCATGGCACCATGGCTGGCTCTGCTGCACAGGAGGGCAGGAAAAAGAGTGGGAGAGCGATAGTGATAGGGGATTCAATTGTAAGGGGAATAGATAGGTGTTTCTGCGGCCGCAACTGAGACTCCAGGATGGTATGTTGCCTCCCTGGTGCAAGGGTCAAGGATGTCTTGGAGCAGGTGCAGGACATTCTGAAAATGGAGGGTGAACAGCCAGTTGTCGTGATGCATATAGGTACTAATGATACAGGTAAAAAACGGGATGAGGTCTTACAAGATGAATTAGGGAGCTAGGAGTTAAGTTAAAAAGTAGGACCTCAAAAGTAATAATCTCAGGATTGCTACCAGTGCCACGTGCTAGTCAGAGTAGGAATCGCAGGATAGCTCAGATGAATACGTGGCTTGAGCAATGGTGCAGAAGGGAGGGATTCAAATTCCTGGGACATTGGAACCGGTTCTGGGGGAGGTGGGACCAGTACAAACCGGACGGTCTGCACGTGGGCAGGATCGGAATCAATGTCCTAAGGAGAGTGTTTGCTAGTGTTGTTTGGAAGGAGTTAAACTAATATGGAAGGGGGATGGGAACCTATGCAAGGAGACACAGGGAAATAGAAGGGAGGCAGAAGCAAAAGATAGAAAGGAGAATAGTAAAAGTGGAGGGCAGAGAAACCTAAGGCAAAAAGCAAAAAGGGCCACATTACAGCAAGATTCAAAAGGGGCAAAGTGTGTTAAAAACACAAGCCTGAAGGCTCTGTGTCTCAATGCGAGGAGTATTCGAAATAAGGTGGATGAATTAACTGCGCAGATAGCAGTTAACGGATACGATGTGATTGGCATCACAGAGACATGGCTCCAGGGTGACCAAGGCTGGGAACTCAACATCCAAGGGTATTCAGTATTTAGGAAGGATAGACAGAAATGAAAAGGAGGCAGGGTGGCGTTGCTGGTTAAAGAGGAAATTAATGCAATAGTAAAGAAGGACATTAGCCTGGATGATGTGGAATCGGTATGGGTGGAGCTGCGGAATACCAAAGGACAGAAAACGCTAGTGGGAGTTGTGTATAGACCACCAAATAGTAGTAGTGAGGTTGGGGACAGCATCAAACAAGAAATAAAGGATGTGTGCAATAAAGGTACAGCAGTAATCATGGGCGACTTTAATCTACATATAGATTGGGCTAACCTAACTGGTAGCAATGCGGTGGAGGAGGATTTCCTGGAGTGTATTAGGGATGCTTTTCGAGACCAATATGTCGAGGAACCAACCAGGGACCTGGCCATCCTCGACTGGGTGATGTGTAATGAGAAGGGACTAATTAGCAATCTTGTTGTGCAAGGCCCTTTGGGGAAAAGTGACCATAATGTGATAGAATTCCTGATTAAGATGGAGAGTGACAAAGTTAATTCGGAAACTGGGGAAACTTAAGGAAAGGTAACTTCGACGGCATGAGGTGTGAATTCGTTAGAATAAATTGGCAGAGGATACTTAAAGGGTTGACGGTGGTTAAGCAATGGCAAATATTTAAAGATCACATGGATGAACTTCAGCAATTGTACATCCCTGTCTGGAGTAAAAATAAAACGAGGAAGGTGACTCAACCGTGGCTAACAAGGGAAATTAAGGATAGTGTTAAAACCAAGGAAGAGGCATATAAATTGCATAGAAAAAGCAACAAACCTGCGGACTGGGAGAAATTTAGAATTCAACAGAGGAGGACTAAGGGTTTAATTAAGAAGGGTAAAATAGAGTACGAGAGGAAGCTTGCAGGGAACATAAAAACTGACTGCAAAAGCTTCTATAAATATGTGAAGAGAAAAAGATTAGTAAAGGCAAACGTAGGTCCCTTGCAGTCGGATTCAGGTGAATTTATAATGGGGAACAAGGAAATGGCAGTCCAATTGAACCAATACTTCGGTTCTGTCTTCACATAGGAAGATACAAATAACCCTCCGAATGTACAAGGGGACAGTGGGTCTAGTGAGAATGAGGAACTGAAAGATATCCTTATTAGGCGGGAAATTGTGTTAGGGAAATTGATGGGATTGAAGGCCGATAAATCCCCGGATCCTGATCGTCTGCATCCCAGAGTACTTAAGGAAGTGGCCCTAGAAATAGTGGATGCATTGCTGATCATTTTCCAACAATCTATCGACTCTGGATCAGTTCCTATGAACTGGAGGGTAGCTAATGTAATGCCACTTTTAAAAAAAGGAGGGAGAGAGAAAGCAGGTAATTATAGACCGGTTAGCCTGACATCAGTAGTGGGGAAAATGTTGGAATCAATCATTAAGGATGAAATAGCAGCACATTTGGAAAGCTGTGATAGGATCGGACCGAGTCAACATGGATTTATGAAAGGGAAATCATGCTTGACGAATCTTCTGGAATTTTTTGAGGATGTAACTAGGAGAGTGGACAAGGGAGAACCAGTGGATGTGGTGTATTTGGACTTTCAAAAGGCTTTTGACAAGGTCCCGCACAAGAGATTGGTGTGCAAAATCAAAGCGCATGGTATTGGGAGTAATGTACTGACATGGATAGAGAACTGGTTGGCAGACAGGAAGCAGACAGTCGGGATAAGCGGGTCCTTTTCAGAATGGCAGGCAGTGACTAGTGGAGTGCCGCAGGGCTCAGTGCTGGGACCCCAGCTCTTTACAATATACATTAACGATTTGGATGAAGGAATAGAGTGTAATATCTCCAAGTTTGCGGATGACACTAAACTGGGTGGCAGTGTGAGCTGTGAGGAGGACGCTAAGAGGCTGCAGGGTGACTTGGACAGATTAGGTGAGTGGGCAAATATATGGCAGATGCAGTATAATGTGGATAAATGTGAGGTTATCCATTTTGGGGGCAAAAACACGAAGGCAGAATATTATCTGAATCACGGCAGACTAGAAAAAGGTGGAGGTGCAACGAGACCTGGGTGTCATGGTTCATCTGTCACTGAAAGTGGGCATGCAGCTACAGCAGGCGGTAAAGAAGGCAAATGGTATGTTGGCCTTCATAGCTTGGGGATTTGAATATAGGAGCAGGGAGGTCTTACTGCAGTTGTACAGGGCCTTAGTGAGGCCTCACCTGGAATATTGTGTTCAGTTTTGGTCTAATCTGAGGAAGGCCGTTCTTGCTATTGAGGGAGTGCAGCGAAGGTTCACCAGACTGATTCCAGGGAAGGCAGGGCTCTCATATGAGGAGAGACTGGATCAATTGGGCCTTTATTTACTGGTGTTTGGAAGGATGAGAGGGGATCTCATAGAAACATATCAGATCCCGACGGGACTGGACAGGTTAGATGCGGGAAGAATGTTCTTGTTGTTGGGGAAGTCCAGAACCAGGGGACATAGTCTTAGGATAAGGGGTAGGCCATTTAGGACTGAGATGAGGAGAAACTTCTTCATTCAGAGAGTTGTTGACCTGTGGAATTCCCTGCCGCAGAGAATTGTTGATGCCAGTTCATTGGATATATTCAAGAGGGAGTTAGATATGGCTCTTACGGTTAAGGAGATCAAGGGGTATGGAGAGAAAGCAGGAAAGGGGTACTGAGGGAATGATCAGTCATGATCTTATTGAATGGCGGTGCAGGCTCGAAGGGCCAAATGGCCTACTCCTGCACCTATTTTCAATGTTTCTATGTTTCTATCACAGCCTTACAGATTAGAACCTGGACAAGCCAGGACCCCTTACTGTCCCTCGTAAAAAATTGTGTGCGTCACGGGAGCTGGTCCAGTGTCCCAGTGCAAATGCAGGAAGAGATAAAGCCGTACCAGTGGCGCAAAGATGAAATGTCTATACAGGCAGACTGCCTTTTGTGGGGTAATCACGTAGTGGTCCCCAAGAAGGGCAGGGACACTTTCATCAGTGACCTCTGTTGTGTCCCTGCACCATATTACAAGTTCACACGAGGCATGTACTGCAGACACAGTCACTACCTGACCTTTACCTTTATTCCCAGGACCAAGGAGTGCTGACCCTGGGTTGGACCTCCCCTTTTATACCTGGTGAGGAGTGTCTCCCACAAGTTCACCCCCCCTGTGGTCAGGGTGTGCATTTCTAGGTTATAAGTACAATGTACAGGAGTTGCATGAAGGTTACAGTTACATGAAGATTACCGTTGCATGATGGTTACATACATGACATCACCTCCTTATGTCTTTTTGTGTCAAAGTTAAGTCTTTCAGGCGGTCGACGCTCTCTCTTGGAGCGCTGCAGTTGTGGCTCTGGTGGCTGTGCCTTGGCATGCGTCTCTGTCACCTGAGGTGATTCCGGCCTGACCGGGCTGGCCGCAGGAACTGTGCATGCTGTGGACTGTCCTTGTTGCTCGTCCACTGGCAGTGGTGTGGGTGACATCTCATGCTCTTCTTCAGGTTCCTCTGTGTCTGTGCTGAACCTTTTCTTTACTTGGTCCAAGTGTTTGCGGCATATCTGCCCATTGTTTAGTCTGACCACTATGACCCTATTCCCTTCTTTGCCAATTACTGTGCCCTCAAGCCACTTGGGTCCCAAAGCATGATTAAGAACAAATACCGGGTCATCTATTTCTACATACCCCCCCTTGGATTTCGATCATGGAGCTTGGTTTGGGACTGGCGCTTGCCCTCAACAATGTCTGCCAGGGCTGGGTGAATGAGGGACAGCCGCGTTTTAAGCTTGCATTTCATGAGAAGTTCTGCTGGCGGGACTCCCGTGAGTGGGTGCGGGCAGGATCTGTTGGCCAGCAGGAGGCGCGATAGGCGGTACTGAAGGTAGGGTCCTTGCATGCGTAGAATGCCCTGTTTTATGACTTGGACCGCATGTTCCCTCTGGCCATTGGAAGCCGGCTTGAATGGTGCTGTCCGGACGTGTTTGATACCATTGCCCGACATAAACTCCTGAAATTCATGGCTGGTGAAATATAGGCCATTGTCGCTGACCAGAATGTCCGGCAAGCCATGGGTCATGAAAACCGTATGCAGACTCTCCATGGTGACAGATTTTGTGCACGAGTTTAATATGATGCACTCGATCCATTTCGAGTATGCATCGACAACGATCAGAAACATTTTCCCCATGAACGGGCCCACATAGTCTACATGAATACGTGACCATGGCCTGGTGGGCCAGGGCCACGGGCTGAGTGGGGCCTCCCTGGGGGCATTGCCCAGCTGGGCACACGTTGTGCACCTGCGAACCCAGTGTTCCAGGTCTGAATCAATCCCCGGCCACCACACGTGTGACCGGGCAATGGCCTTCGTTAACACGTTGCCGGGATGCTCGCTGTGGAGTTCCCTGATGAACGCTTCCCTTCCTTTCTGGGGCATGACTACCCGGCTGCCCCATAGCAGGCAGTCGGCTTGGATGGAGAGCTCATCCATCCGTCTCTGAAATGGTCTGACCTCCTCGGGGCAGGTCCTGTGTGCGGGCGCCCAATCCCCAGTCAGAACACATTTCTTTATCATGGATAGGAGGGGGTCTCTGTTGGTCCAGAGTTTGATCTGGCGGGCTGTGATGGGGGAGCCCGCAGTGTCAAAAGCCTCAACGGCCATGATCATCTCAATGCTCTGCTCTGACGCCCCCTCGGTGGTGGCCAGTGGGAGGCTGCTGAGCGCGTCAGTGCAATTTTCGGTGCCTGGCCGGTGCTGTATGGTGTAGTCATTTGCAGCCAGTGTGAGAGCCCAGCGCTGTATGCGAGCTGATGCATTGGCATTGGCAGCCTTGCTGTTGGACAATAGGGATGTTAACGGCTTGTGGTCCGTTTCTAGCTCGAACCGTCTACGGAAAAAGTACTGGTGCATCTTTTTCACACCGTAAACACAAGCGAGTGCTTCCTTTTCGACCATGCCGTATCCACGCTCTGCCTGGGAGAGCGACCTGGAGGCATAAGCCACCGGTTGGAGTTGGCCACCATCATTACCCTGCTGCAACACACATCCAACCCCGTAGGATGATGCATTGCACGTTAAAACCAGTTTTTTACAGGGGCCATACAAAGTCAACAGTTTGTTGGAACACAGCAGGTTCCTCGCCTTATTGAAAGCCCATTCTTGACAGTCCCCCCAAAGCCATTCACAACTTTTACAAAAGAGCATGTGTAACGGCTCCAACAATGTGCTTAAGTTCGCCAGAAATTTCCCAAAATAGTTCAAAAGTCCCAGGAATGATCGCAACTCCGACGTGTTGCCGGGCCTGGGCACCCGGCGGATCACCTCCGTTTTTGAATCAGTGGGCCAGATCCCGTCTGCGGCAACCCTCCTGCCCAAAAACTCGACCTCTGGGGCCAAAAACACACACTTGGTCTTTTTCAGCCGCAAGCCTACCCGGTCCAGTCGGCGTAGCACCTCCTCCAGGTTGTGGAGGTATTCTTCGGTGTCTCGACCCATTATAAGGATGTCATGTTGGAATACGATTGTTCCAGGAATGGATTTGAGCAAGCTTTCCATGTTTCTCTGAAAGATAGCTGCCGCCGCACGAATGCCAAACGGACACCTGTTGTAGATAAATAATCCCTTGTGTGTCGTGATGGTGGTCAGAAGCTTGGATTCTTCAGCCAGTTCCTGAATCATTAGGCCGAGGTGAGGTCCAGCTTCATGAACAGCTTGCCACCTACCAGCGTGGCAAAAAGGTCCTCCGCTCTCGGGAGCGGGTATTGGTCTTGCAGCGACACTCGGTTGATGATGGCTTTGTAGTCGCCACAAATTCTGACCAAGCCATCTGCTTTAAGGACAGGAACGATGGGACTTGCCCAGTTGCTGAATTCAGTGGCCGAAATTATGCCCTCTCTGAGCAGCCTGTCCAATTCACTTTCAATTTTCTCACGCATCACATACGGCACCGCTCTGGCTTTGTGGTGCATTGGTCTGGCGTCCGGAGTGATGCGTATCACTACTTGAGTGCCCTTGAACGTTCCGGCACCGGGTTGAAACAGTGACCCGAATTTTTGTAGGACCTGTGAGCATGAACTTCGCTCCACAGATGAAATGGCGTGCACATCCCCCCATTTCCAATTCATCTCAGCTAGCCAACTCCTCCCCAAGAGCGCGGGACCATTTCCTGGGGCGATCCAGAGTGGCAGCTGATTCTATGACCCATTATGTGTTACCACCAAGTTTGCACTGCCTAGCACTGGGATGATCTCTTTGATATACGTCCGTAGCTGCGTGTCAATGCGTTCCAGTTTGGGCCTGCTAGCTCTGTGTGGCCATAATCTCTCAAATTGATGGGCGCTCCTAAGTGACTGGCTAGCTCCTGTATCCAGTACCGGGATGCCATTCAATAAAACTTCCATCATCATGGGTGGCGTTTTAGTGTATGAGCTGTGGACGTCAGCCACATGAACCCGCTGAATTTCAGCATCCATGGCTTTTCCCCAGGCATCATCCTGCATTGCAGACCCCTCGGTCTGGTTCCTCTGTTTCGCAGATTAGCCTTAGCCTTTTTGCACATCCTGGCCAAATGTCCACTGACGTTACAAATCCTACAGGTATATTGCTGAAACCTGCAGCTTTTCGCAGTGTGTCTTCCCCCGCACCTCCAGCATGAGCTGAGATTGTTGTTAACAAAAGGACTGTTACCATGCATTCCTTTCTGATTGCCCATTTGGTTGTTTCTAAGCACTCTGATGGTGGGTGTTAATGGTCCCATCGCGGGACGCATTGTTCCACGTGATGGCGTGAATTGCCGATCCTCTTTCCATTGTCCCTGTTGCGGGCCCACCCTAGAGTCTGTTGCTGCCTGGGCAGTTTCGAAATGCCCTTGCCTGCCTGTGGGGTCCCGAGCCGTGTTCATCATGTTAACTCCCTGGTCCATCACCATGTTGGGACCAGGGCTGCGCGTGTAAATTAGCTTGGTCTCCTCTTCCCCTGCCATGAAGGTCTGAGCTATCAACACCACCCCTTCTAAAGTCAAGTTCTTGGTCTCTATGAGCTTCCTGAAAATCCCGGCCTGATTAATGCCCTCAATGAAGAAATCCCTTAACATCTCCCCCCTGCAGGCATCTGTGAACTTACAGAGACTGGCCAAGTGCCGCAGGTCTGCAACGAAGTCCAAGATGTTTTGACCCTCCCGACGCCGGTGTGTGTAGAACCGGTGCCGGGCCATGTGTACGTTACTCGCCGGCTTGAGATGCTCACTGATCAGTTGGCTGAGCTCTTCAAAGGACTTGTCCGCTGGCTTTTGGGGTGCGAGCAGGTCTTTCATCAGCGCATACGTCTGTGGTCCGCAGCTGGTCAGTAGATGCGCCCTCCGCTTGTCAGCCGCTGTCGCTCCCAGCCAGTCCTTCGTGACAAAGCTCTGCTGGAGTCTTTCCACGAAGTCGTCCCAGTCCTCACCCACACAGTAACATTCCTCTGTGCTACCGGTGGCCATCCTCGTGGTTCGGGGATTCCCATTTCTCATCGCCAAATGTGGTGTCCCTGCATCGTACTACAAATTCACTCGAGGCATCTACTGCAGACACAGTCACTATGTGACCTTAACCTTTATTCCCAGGACCAGGGAGTGCTGACCCTGGGTGGGACCTCCCCTTTTATACCTGGAAACCCAGGTGAGGAGTGTCTCCCACAAGTTCACCCCCTGTGGTCAGGCTGTGCATTTCTAGGATATAAGTACAGTGTACAGAGTTGCATGAAGGTTACAGTTACATGAAGATCGTTGATGGTTACATACATGACAACCTCCACAGTACTCACCCAGGCATCGTAATGATGAAAGCGATAACCAGATCCCACGTGCGGTGGCCCGGTATCGATGTGGACTTAGAGTCCTGCGTGCACAAATGTAACACATGCTCGCACCCAGGGAGGCGCCACTAAGTTTATGGTCATGGCCCTCCAAACCGTGGTCCAGGGTTCATATCGCCTATGCAGGCCAGTTTTTGGGTAAAATGTTCTTTGTGGTTATAGACGCGTACTCCAGATGGATTGAATGTGAGATAATGTTGAAAAGCACGTCCGCTGCCACCACTGAAAGCCTGCGGGCCATGTTTGCCACGCACGGACTGCCTGATGTCCTTATGAGTGACAACAGGCCATGTTTCACCAGGGCCGTGTTCAAAGAATTCATGACCCGTAATGGGATCAAACATGTTACATCTGCCCCATTTAAACCAGCGTCCAACGGTCAGGCAGACCGAGCAGTTCAAACAATCAAGCAGGGTTTGAAAAGGGTAACCGAAGGCTCACTGCAAACTCGCCTATCCCGAGTCCTGCTTAGCTACCACACGAGACCCCACTCGCTCACTGGGATTCCACCTGCTGAACTGCTCATGAAAAGGGCACTTAAGACAAGGCTCTCGTTAGTCCACCCTGATCTACACGAACAGGTAGAGAGCAGGCAGCTTCAACAAAGTGCATACCACGATAGCGCAAATGTGTCACGTGAAATTGAAATCAATGATCCTATATTTGTGTTGAACTATGGACAAGATCTTAAATGGCTTCCCAGCACTATTGTGGCCAAAGAGGTGAGCAGGGTGATTCGAGGCAAACTTTCAAATGGACTCATTCACCGGAAACACTTGGACTAAATCAAACTCAGATTCACGGACTGTCCTGAGCAACCCACTTTGGACCCTACCTTCTTTGACCCCTCAACATACACATCAGTGGCAACCGATACCACGGTTGGCCACGAAGCAGAACCCATCACCCGCAGTAGCCCAGCAGGGCCCAACACACCAGGCAGCCCAGCAAGGCCAGCTACACAGCAGCCCAGCGAGGGCCCAACAAACGACTCACCAAAACCAGCATTTGCACCGAGACGATCAACCAGGGAAAGAAAGGCTCAAGATCGACTCACCTTGTAAATAGTTATACTGTTGACTTTGCGGCGGAGTGTTGTTACATATATAAACCTGTATATATCTTGTGTAGCCACCAGAAGGCTCATTCCCTGGAGTCGCAAGGGATCCCACAAGCCCTTGGGGGCCTCACAGGCTGGAGAGGCACTGTGAAGACCTGCAATAAAAGACAAAGGTCACACTTTACTTTGAGCTCACAGTATCCAGTCAGACTCTTTATTCATACATAACAGTGACCTTGAGTGCCACTGAGATAGCCATCCTCACCCTGGTCTGCAGCTCAAGGTTTGGTTGCAGAAGATGGCAGAGCTCTGTGACCATGTCCTTGCTGAAGCGCAGTCATCGAACACACTGTTCCTCAGTGAAATTGATGTTGGAAAACTACTGCCAGAATACCCTGGGAGGGTCAGGTCTTCTGTTGACAGCCCTGTTGGGCCTCTGCCCTCTGGCCACATTTTGCACTCTTTCTTCCTGCTTTTCTCCCTGCCTTTCTCTCTGCTTAAGTTGCTTCTGAATGTGATGTTGGAGCAGGAGGTCAAATGCCAACACAGCCCCCATGATACTATATTAATGGTGTTGTATCAAATCTGCCCTCAATGAATCACAGGAATGGTAAAGAGGCAGAACACTCCTTAAACTGAAAATCGCTCAAATCTGTCAAGCAGCCTGGAAGTGAGTTCCTGCCCAGTCGGGGCGGCCTCAACGACAATCGGGACATTGCCCTCCTAATTTCCTAAGGCGCAAAAGAATACCGTCTTGTTCCACCGACATTCACCCCGCTCGTACACGTGCAGTGGTAAAGATGTCATCAACATGTGCATCACCTGGTCCCCGCCCCAGAAGAGACATTTCCTCGAAATCATCCACCAAACGCTTGTCGGTGAAAGCTGTCGCTGTCAAATCGGCAATCTGAACCGCCATAGGTATTTAAAGTCGCACTCTGCTCGCCACCATTGTTATTGGACAAAATTTGCTTCCACGTTGAGACCTTCTACTTTTTGCATCTGATTCCGCCTTCAGTTTGCATACCCTGCAATAGCTAACTTTGCTCTAATAGCTAGCATTAGAAGAACAGCGCACAGCTTGTGAGTAATGGGCTCAGTCCTGGCAATGGACCGCCTCCTCCACATTCTGTACCGCAGGATGGTTCACAGATGAGAGTGGTGCCGGCACATACAGATGCAGAGGCAGCGAGAGAGGATAGGATGGCACAGCCAGATGGAGATGCCATAGAGATGGCCATATAGCTGGACATAGAAAAGGACATGGAGAACGGCGTGAAGAAGGACATGAAGTGAGGAGGAGGGGCAGGGACGCGGACACTCAAAGCAACAGCAGCAGCAGCAGGCAGATGTGCAGCAGCAACAGGATGCAGAGAGTCAGGAGCAGCGTGACCAGGAGGCAAAAGGGGGTGAGGATGGTGGCAGAGCAAGACACAGATATGGTGGAAGAAGGCCCTATGTTGCAAAGGTCTTCTGACAACAATTTTCCTACCTCGACCTCAATGATGACCAGTGCCTGCGGAGACAGCGATTAAGGTAAGACGTGGTGACGGAGCTGTGCCATCTCCTGCAACCAGATCTGGAGCCTCAAACAAAGGTGAGGACGGCTCTATCAGTGATATCCAAGGCCACCATTGCCCCGAATTTCTACACCACTGGATCTTTCCAGGGAGCCATAGCAGACATCTCCAACATATCCCAGTTTGCCGTGCATTGCTCCATCCATCAAGTCACAGATGTAAGAGGAGGAGGGACTACATCTCATTTCCAATGACCAGAGAGAAGCAGCTGAAGCAGTCAACTGGCTTCTTCAGGATTGTGGGCTTCCCCAGGGTTCAGGGCACCATAGATTGCACCCATGTCGTACTGAGGGTGCGACTGAACAATCAGGAGACCTTCCGAAACTGGAAGGGATTCCACTCCCTCAATGTACAGTTGGTGTGTGACCACAAGCGCCAAATCATGGCTGTTAATACCCGCTATCCTGGCAGCAGCCATGATGCCTTCATCCTGCGGCAGACCGGTGTGCCAGGTCTGTTTCAACTGCCAAATGAAGGTTGTGGCTGGATCCTAGGAGACAAGGGATACCTGCTATGCACCTGGCTCATGACTCCCCTTTCAACTCCACCACTCTTACAATGAGTGTAATTTGGCCACCAGGAGCATCATTAAGCAGACCATAGGAATCATGAAACATTGGTTCCGCAGCCTTAAGCGCTCAGGAGGAGTGCTGCAGTCCTCGCCTGGCCGTGTGTCCCTATTCATCATTGTCTGCTATATGTTTCACAACCTGACAATCATGAGGACACAGCCATTGGCCGATGACGTAGCCATAGCACCTGAGGAGGAGGAAGAGCAGGAGGCACCACACAGGAGTGGCAAGGCTGGGATCAGGAATGCTGTCATCCTGAGAGAGCACAGCAGGTTGTTGCTCCAATGACCCATGACCCAGCACCACTCCCCCGAGGCACCACCTCAGCATCGTCACCTGTCATGTTTGTAACCTCACATAACTGTAATCTTCATGTAACAATACTGTACACTGTATACACCTGAGAAATGCACACCTTGACCACAGGGGGTGAACTTGTGGGAGACACTCCTGTCGAGGAAATTTCTAAGTTAAATTAACTCAGGCGGAGGCTTTCAGAGTCGTGCTTCGAGAGAATTTTATTTTACAAACGAGATATCTTGGAGAGCTTGCTCAGTCCGTACCGAAAACTCTGAGTTTCACAAGCAAACCCGCTCTATCTTTATACAGTCAAAACAGGAACTTTATCTAAAACACACCACACATGAACATTAATCATACATTCTGTGAATACAAAGGTCATTCCGGGAGGCACACTTTATCTGTCCTTGCATAGTTTCTCCCTGTCCGTATCCTGATAAGCAGGATATCTGGAAACTCATACAAACACCAGATAGTCATGTATTTACAACATTCTTTGTTTCAAGGCTGAGAAGTTTGGGTGTTTTTTCTAGCTCCACTAATTCTACAAAATCAGCAAAAAGTGAACTTAACCCTTTCCTTTAAAATAGGACATAGATCGTTTTCTTCCACAATTCCCTCCTTGTTGATCTTTTACTAGATCAACACAGTTTCTTATATATTCTTTTCTTGTTCAAAAGGGGGTTCATACCCCTCAGGGTAGGGTCGCATTTTAAGACATTCCTCTTCATTGTAACCATCTAATTTTCCTTCTATGCGACTTAATCTTCCTTTCACGAACACACTTTTTCTTTCTACTTGGGATACCAGGCCCATTACTTGACTAATTAATTTTTTCAATTTTATCCACATTCCACAAATGATTATTAACAATATAAGCATAACCACACCTAAGATTACTATGGGGTGTATGACACGCTTCAGTACTGCTGAAGCTTTTGGGGACCATCCGAAAAACACATCCCACCAGTGGTGTACTGTCAAAGAGGTGACTTCATCAGCGATTCTTACTAGCTGCCCCTTCTTGTAACTCATTTCGACTCTAAATTGGTGGATGTCTCTGCCTCGTTTTGACAGAGCTTCCTCAATTTGCTTGTCATTACGTATCAAATTGTGCAGTCTGGTCAAATTAATTACAGGGGGTAAGGGTTCAATCTTGTGCACAGACAGATATTTTTCTACATTTTGCCATTGCCCATAGGTATAAGTTCTTTTTTCTTCTGGGTCATACAGGGTGTAGACTCCTCTCATGCATTTATTAATGGGGGGCCTATACAAAATTCCATCCAGATAGACAGGTTTATTTCCGGTCACACAGACCTCATTCTGTCCTATTTCCGTAATATCAGTGTCACTTGTAGGCTTTAGTTCCCATTTACATACTCCAATGGAGTGCTGTAATGAGCATGGTTTGTATATGGCAGTCTGATAAGGACATACCATTCCGAATGGCCACCTAGCGCATCCCCTATGGTGATGTGTCAAATTCTTTTCATCAACCCAATCTCCTTTAAATTCTGGGTACCAAAAGTTCTGTCCAAACAACTGGGGCATTACTTGGAACTGACACCAAATTTCTTTTCTCGTCTTATTTATTATTTCCATAGTTATGTTACATCCTTTTGAATCACAACTGGTATATCTCTCTTGGGGTTTAATGGTTAAATTAAGAAGCTTATCCTTCTGATTGATTTTCAGCAACCTTTCCCATGTGTCAGCATGGAAGGATAATACTTTCCTTTCTAGCTCGGCTCTCAATAACTGTCTGATCATTTCTTTAAACATACAATGGGTGTACCTGTTTACCCCCTGTTGTTCCTTCATCAGGTTTTCTATTTCCTTCTCTATCCTTTCATTCTGCTTCCAGGTCATTTTGTCTGTGACGTAACCTGATATCTGCAGTTGCTGTAATCCTTCATCCCAGGCATTTCTTATTTTTATGCCTTCCCCTATCAGTCCTCCGACGACCTGGATTTTATTTTGTAGGGTCTCGATATCCATGGAGTTCAATGCTCCTATTCCTGCTCCCATTCTACCTAACACAGTTTCTAATAGATCCCGTTTCTTTCTCGGGGGCCTTTCTTTTCCCAGAGATACCTCAACACTGGCTGTGTTGCAGCCATCTTCTTTCTTTGGGGGATATATAATTCGTATTGTTAAATTTAATACACCTGGGGACCTTACCACTGGGATGCAGGTGGTCAATATTCATTTCAAGTGTCCCGTATCTCGCGGGGAATGCTTATTTTTATTATGGGTCCATTGTTTAGTATAGGTTATTCTATTTATTATTTTCGTGAGGTTCATACACTTTACCCATTCTCTGTTTCCTATTTCAAAGTAGCAATCTTCTTCCAGTCTACATAATGTGCCATTGGTCTCTTGACTCTCATTTTGGTCCGTGCTGGTTAGGCAAGTCATGTTTACCTTCCAGTTCAGGGATATATTAAATCCCTCCTCACTGGTCACTTTCACTTCTCCTGATCGCTGATCTATCCCTACTCCACAAGCCTTACACATCACTGTGAAGTTCCCTACCTTACAATTTTTTTTCTTTGGGCATGTAAAGTTATCTTGCTGCCTTGCCTTATCACTTTTCCCCCACTCCATATCTCCCCTCCATACTTTTCCTTCTTCAAGTAATTCTTCTTCCTGTCTGACTCTCCTTACTGCTAAAATGATCAGAACGCCCAATGTCCACATATAGTTTTTCCAAGAGTCCCGCCTCATCTTCCCTTTTCTGTTTACTTCTATAACATTCTTGAACTAATTCGTTACTATCGTGCTTGCGTGTTGTTATTGTAACAGTAACCCAAATAATAAAGGCCCAAACTGGCATACAAATGAGTTCTGACTTTTGGGTAACTATAGATACTTTTAAGTCCAAAATACACAATGAGTGAACACAAAATAAGAGCAGGTACAGTTCTTCAGCGAGAAGATGGCTGTTTTCTTAGTCGGGCAATCGTAGCTCGTCCTGGTTTAATGCTTTTTCTTTCGGCTGTAATTCGTCGGGGAAATAATATTTACAGCGGGTTGCATGCACCCAGTTTTCCAACTTCAAAGCGGTTCGTGTTGTGAAAATTATCTGATACGGTCCTTTCCACCTAGGAGAAAAGGATTCTTTATTTAATGTTTTTACTAACACTTGATCTCCAGGCCTGAAAGGTGCATATTTCCTTCCGACGGGGGCACCTGTGTCTGCTTTATTTGTTCGTGCAGACTCCTCGCTATTTCACACATGGCTTGAGCATACTTTAGTGATTTTTCATCATTCCAAATTAATGCTATTTTTTCAGCCACCAGTGGTGGTTTTATGCCGGTAGGCATTGGTCTTCCCAACAAGGCTTCATGTGGTGTCAAACCAGTGTTTCAGTTTTTTGGTTTCTAATTGTATACAGTACCAATGGTAAGGCATCTGGCCACTTTAGTCCTGTCTCCTGACATACCTTGGTGAGGGTAGATTTTATTATCCCATTTACTCTCTCTACCATTCCCGAGGACTGTGGTTGATATGGTATATGTAACTTCCACTGGAAACCTAATGCTTCTGCAAGATTTTGCACTATTTTTCCTGTGAAGTGTGTTCCCTGTCACTGTTGATTCCCATAGGTATCCCATATCTTGGTACTATTTCTTTAAATAGAATTTTTACTACTGTTCGGGCATCATCTCTCCTAGTGGCGTACGCTTCTACCCACCTTGTGAACATATCTACTATGACTAATAGGTACTTAAGGCCTGATACTGGAGGCATGTGGATTTTCAAAGGGCACACTTGGCTGGGGTAGATGATCATATTCAGCAGGTGTTTTACCTCTGTTATTTTGTTGACAAATTTGGCATGTTCTAGCAACTTTTTCAATTACTACTGTTATTCCTGGTGCATACCACTGTGCATTAATAGCATGTATCATCCCTCCTTTGCCCATGTGAGCCTGACTGTGTGCTAGGTGAGACAGGGGCAAAAATAGAGATCTAGGGCAAACAGTTCGCCCATCAGGGTGACACCAAATGTTGTTTTTGAGAAAACAACCTTGGTTTTCCCAAATTCTTTTTTCTTGTATAGTAACTTGTTGTTGGGCTGTTTTAAGTTGTTGGATGTCAAGTACCTGTGGAGGGGAGACTGCGACTACTTGAAGGCAGTCTGCCTGTGCCGAAGCGGCCTGTTTGGCTGCTTCGTCAGTCCTCCTATTTCCTACTGATACTTCATCCTCACCGGTTGTGTGAGCTGCACATTTGATAACGGCTACCTTACTTGGCAACTGAATGGCATCTAATAGATTAAGCACCAGTTGAGAGTGCTTAATATGCTTTCCACCAGAGGTGATAAAGCCTCTGTTTTTCCACAGTTGTCCAAAATCATGGACCACACCGAATGCATATCTAGAATCAGTATAGATATTAGCAGTTTGATCTTCAGCTATTATACAAGCTCTAGTGAGGGTGAACAATTCAGCAGCCTGAGCCGAGGTTCCGGGAGGCAGGGCGAATGCTTCAACAGTTTCGTGGGGGTTTACAATAGCATAGCCTGCCAAAAGCAAATCATCCGACGGCCTGTACGATGATCCATCCGTATAGAGAATAAGATCAGGATTGTCCACGGGCTCTGTGAGCAAATCTGGTCTTGGTAAGGTGGCTATTTCCACTGTTAACAGACAATCATGCTGGTCTGGATCCTCTACTTCTCTAGTAGGAAGAAAGGTGGCTGGGTTTACTACCGGTGCGCGGCGAAAGGTATAGTTAGGGTGTGACAGCAGTAAGACTTCATAACCTGTTCTTCTAGATGCTGTAAAGTGTTGTGTGGCAGCTGAATTCAAAAGTAATAACACAGCATGGGCTGTAATGACAGTACATGGATGATCCAAAACAATAGGTACCGACTTCTCCACCATGACCGCAGCAGCAGCTACAGCACGTAGACATGCTGGCATTCCCCTTACTACTGGAGGCAGCAAAACCGAATAATAAGCAACTGGTCTATTTCCCCCACCATGTTCTTGGGTTAGTACTGCTGTTGCAAATCCTTCTTTCTCATTCACATACATCTGAAAAGGTTTTCCATAATTCGGAAGTCCCAACGCCGGAGCATTAGTAATGGCTTTCTTTAACTGTTTAAATGCCTCCTCTCTCTCTGGGGTCCACTCCACCTTGGGTGGGGCATCATTTAGGGCAGCTGATCTTAGGACCGCATCCCATTCTCGATAATCAGGGATCCATTGTCTACAGTACCCAACCATCCCCAAAAATGACAAGATATCCTTCTTTGTCTTTGGTATGATGGCACTTTGAATTGTCTGAATTCTTTCTGGTCCTAGCTGCCTCTGCCCTTGAGATATGTTAAAACCCAGGTACTGGACTTGAGTCTGACAAAATTGTAACTTTTGTAACGACACTCGGTGCCCTCTTTCACATAGGTGCTGTAACAGTTTCAGGGAATTTTGCATGCACCTGTATCCATGGCTAGAAGCCACAAGCAAATCATCCGCATACTGCAACAGCACAGACTGGTCCGATAATGAACAGTCTTCGAGGTCTCTTTTTACTGCTGCTGCATATACTGCGGGGCTTTCGGTGTATCCTTGGGGCAACCTGGTCCATGTGTACTGCTGTTTCTTGTAGGTGAAAGCAAACAGATACTTACTCTCTTGATTTAATGGGATGTAGAAAAAGGCTGAACACAGATCTACCACAGTAAAGACAGTTGCTGTTGGTGGGATAGCAGATAGTATAATGTTGGTGTCCGGTACCACAGGGGTGATAGGGACTACTATCTTATTAATAGCTCTCAGATCTTGCACAAATCTCCACTCATTCGGCCTATTAACCTTTGGTATGGGCAGTATCGGAGTGTTACACGGGCTCTGTGTCTTTTCTAGAACTCCTTGTTCCAACAATGCAGAAATGACTGGCTCTATCCCATCTTCTGCCTCTGGAGGCAGTCTGTACTGCCTAATGCTTGGTAACACGCCGTTCTTTATCAATTGTACCCGATGGGGTACTGCAGAATGTACTTGCCCAACATGATTCTTATGTTTTGCCCAAAGTTCAGAGGATACTTGATTCAATGCCATTGGCAGCTTAGGGCTTGGCTGTCCAGGGTGTTGCTGTTTTTCAAAAGTCGAGGCATGACTTTTACCTTTCCACTGGAGAATCCCCCTGGTGCGGGTAATAAATTCTATCTGAACATTCTGCAATTCTATTACTGCCCAAGGTTGATAGCCTTGTTGCTGTTTTTCCTTTTCTATTTCTACAATCATTGGACCCATATCTTTGGGTTTCGCTGGCGGTTTTACAGCCAATGTCAGATGGGGTGTCGAGTTCGCTTCTCGAAACGGCTGCTGCTGTAAGGGTGTCAAATCCATGGCTACCCCCAATCCTTCTGGTCCAAAATAAATGCGGGACGTAGCTTCTACTATAACTTCTTTATTTAAAAAGGATTGTACCAAACACTGGTAAGTTTCAGCTTTTTGTCGAGTGTACCAGGCTGTACAGTGAAGCTGAACTGCCTCAAAGCTTGTCAAAATTATATACATCAATTCTTCAGTATTAGAGTCAATTTTAGTTTTTAAATTCTGTATAACTTCATGTATCAAGGGGGAATAGAAGTTGCCATTCAATTGCTAACAATAGAGGGTAGCCTTTTCTTTGTTATCTTCCCTTTTCTCTTTTTCAATCCCATTAAAGAACTGATGGATTTTATTTGGAGGGAGCTCCATGAACATCCCTTCCTTTGTGCAATAAATTGTGGCTCCTAGTTTGCACAAAGTCTGTCTTTCTAATAAAGGGAGAGGTGTTGTTTTAGAGACTATCAAAGTCTCATTATTAACTTGTTGTCCTTCAATTATCAACTTGGTAGGTTCAGATAAAAATTATTTCATGGGGATACCGGCCACACCCAAACTCTAGACGGTGGTGTTGCTTACAGGTAGTCCCACAGAGGGTGGTACAGAAGATATAGTAGCACCGGTATCCTCCAGGAACTTCACATAAGTGTTTCCCACTTTTACTATTGCTAAAGGGTTTTCTTCTGTGTCTGCTGATAAGCGGAGGGTTGCCGCCTGTACCACTAAGCCTCCGGGGCATCCCTATGCGGATTGATGCGGGTTAGAGAACGAAAACTGAGGGGCCAATGAAGGTGGAGGTTCGGGGAAATCCCCTTGTAACCCTCCAAGCTGTTTCGGTGGGCATCTGCAATCTCGAGCCCAATACCCTTTCCTTCCGCAATTTCTACACTCATCTTGGGAGCGATCGCGTTGGGGCTACTGTCCTCTTCCTCGTCCTCGTCCTCGTCCTCCAAACCCTCCTCTATTATTCTGTGCTTGTCCTCTTCCTTTTTGCTGATAGTATTGACCTGTTATTTTAGCCTTGTTGTCTTTATAGGTGAATAGTTCCTCCCTATCCATATTGGCCAGTACTGTAATTGTCTCTTTCTAACTTTTTCCTTGCCAGTCCAAAACCTTTATTTTGTATGTTCTTGCTTGTTGTGGCAACATACAATTTAACAAGGTTTGTACTGCCAAAGGTTCATTTTGATCCATCGGTATTCCTGCATGTTCGTCCCAACTATTTTTCCATCTGCCTGCAAAATCTATCATTGATTCTTCTGCTTTCTGCAAGCAGCGGGTGACTTCCCCTATATCCCCATGCGTTTTAGCCCCTTGCAGAATTGCATTCTTTCCTCGGTTTTTCAGCCAATGGGTTAATGACTCATTGCCGCCATTCAGCAAGTCATCATTAACTCTCCAGTCTCCATTTTCCCCTGGTGGGATGGGGAACATATCTTTTACTCCCTGCCAGGACGATCCATAGGCCGCTTGCAACAATAATTTAACATCTCCTGGGAGCGGATTGTAAATTGTACACGTTTGCTCAAGCCAGTTGTGAAATGCTACCGGTTTCTTTACCGGATTTGGGGCGGCTGAGATCATATCTCTGGCTTCTCCAGGGGACCAGGGTTTCAGAACTGCCGTAGTTCCTATCATTACCCTAGGATTTTGGTGGACGGTAGAGTTGGCTGCTTCTTTTGCCGTTTGTTGCCTTGTTTGGTGAGGACCTCTCCTCCCTGTGTCCTGGTTTGCTACCCCTCCCTCTACTGTTTCGGCTTCCCCTGATCCTGATGCTCCCGGATCTCCTCCACCGCTCCTCCATTAGGTGGCTGATCCGGAGGGGCTGCTAGTTCCCTCGGAACTTGATTTCTATGGGCAGTGATTATTTCTATAATTTCCTGCCAACTATCTTGTTTTGGGGGTTCTACACGGGGATAGATTCCTACTGCTGGTGCTGAGGGGATAGGAAGGCCCGGAGGACTATAAGAGGGAGGTTTTTCATTTTCCCCTCTTTCTTTTTCTTCTGATTTATTTTTAGGGGGTTGATGCCTCTTAGCAACCTCTGTCCATTTTTTAAAACAGTTTTCCATATAGTCTCTATCCCAAGTAGGGTCTCCCCCTCCTCTCTTGGTTATTTTTCTCCATTCCTCAATCAAAGATAACTTAAAATTTCCTCCACATGGCCAATCCCCATCAGACCAACCATACAAATCACTACTAAACGTTACCGCGTATCTGTCGTCTCCTGTTTCTTTAATTACAGTGTCCGCCGGCGAGCCGGGCGGCACAATGGGATCTCCTACCTTCTCTCGTTGCTTTACTACCTTACGGATTCTTTTCTTGGTCTTAGGATGTACTTTCATTCTTTCAGTCGAGAGGTCGTCTTTCTTTCCTTTTCTAGGAGCTGGGCGCGAGCGCCCTGCTCGACTAGAGCCGTTTCCCATTCTTCCGGGTGCAACGTCTCGCGATCTTTTCTGAAATGAGTGTTAGGACAATCCTACAAAATATACAGTAATTTACAAAGCGCTCACCGGTGTTCTCTTTTCCGCTCAGCTCGGGGTCTCCTTTTGCCTTTTTGTTACTTTAGCTTCTTTGCGGTAGCTACCTTAAATTATGCCTCAACCCCCAGGGGATCTCGGCGGCTCGTCCCCTTTTAGCTAGGACGGCCAAGGCACCTTCCTCCTTTCAGCTAGGAAGGTCCTTAAAATTCCTCTTTTCTCTTTAAAAGTTACATTTAGTTCTTTTGGATCTCGTTTTTTAGAGATCCTGCCAACTACGCCAGATTCTGTTGAGGAAATTTCTAAGTTAAATTAACTCAGGCAGAGGCTTTCAGAGTCGTGCTTCGAGAGAATTTTATTTTACAAACGAGATATCTCGGAGAGCTTGCTCAGTCCGTACCGAGGCAAAAACTCTGAGTTTCACAAGCAAACCCGCTCTATCTTTATACAGTCAAAACAGGAACTTTATCTAAAACACACCACACATGAACATTAATCATACATTCTGTGAATACAAAGGTCATTCCGGGAGGCACACTTTATCTGTCCTTGCATAGTTTCTCCCTGTCCGTATCCTGATAAGCAGGGTATCTGGAAATTCATACAAACACCAGATAGTGATGTATTTACAACATTCTTTGTTTCAAGGCTGAGAAGTTTGGGTGTTTTTTCTAGCTCCACTAATTCTACAAAATCAGCAAAAAGTGAACTTAACCCTTTCCTTTAAAATAGGACATAGATCGTTTTCTTCCACAACTCCTCACCTGGTCATCCAGGTATATAAAGGGAGGTACCACGCAGGGTCATCACTTCTTGGTCCTGTGAATAAAGGTACAGGTCACAGAGTGACCTTGTCTCCACTATGTGCCTCGTGTTGATTTGCTGCAGTGTGTAAGGACACAACATTTGGCGACGAGAAATGGGAATCAACGATTCACGAGAATGGCCACCGGTAGCACAGAGGTACTGTGTTGGTGAGGACTGGGATGATTTCGTTGAGAGGCTCCAGCATAGCTTTGTCATGAAGGACTGGCTGGGAGCAGCAGTGGCTGACAAGCGAAGGTTGCATCTCCTGACCAACTGTGGACTCAAGGCATACGCGTTGATGAAAGACCTGCTCGCACCCAACAAGCTGGCGGACAAGACCTTCGAGGAGCTCAGCAAACTGATTGGTGAGCACCTCAAACCGGCGAATAGTATACACATGGCCCGACACCGATTCTATACGCACCGACGTCGGGAAGGGCAGAGCATACCGGACTTTGTTGCGGACCTTCGGCGCTTGGCCAGCCTCTATAAGTTCACAGACACCTGCAGGGGGGAGATGTTACGGGATTTCTTCATTGACGGCATTGGTCATGCCGGGATTTTTAGGAAGCTAATTGAGACCAAGGACTTGACCTTGGAAGCAGCGGCGTTGATGGCTCAAACCTTCATGGCGGGGGAGGAGGAAACCAAGATCATATATGTGCGCGACTCTGCTCCCAACGTGGTGATGGAGTAGGGAGTTAACATGGTAAACACAAATCAGAACCTCGCAGGCAGGCAAGGGCAATTCGACACAAACCAGGCAGTAACATACTCTAGGGTGGGCCTGCAACAGAGACAATAGCAGGTTGAACAGACATTTACACCATCACAAGGGACAATATGTTCCGTGATGGGACCATTGACACCCACAAACAGAGTGCTCAAGAGTAATCAAAGAGACAATCAGAGAGGAATGCCTGGTAACAGCTCTTTTGTTCACAACAATCTCAGCTCATAAAGGAGGTGCGGAGGCAAACATGCTGCGAAGACCTGCCGGTTTCAACAATTCATCTGTAGAAATTGTAACTTGAGTGGACATTTAGCCAGGATGTGCAGGAAGCCCGCAGCGAGGCTGGTTTACAAAGTGGATGAACCACAAGAGGGGTCTGCAAGGCAGGGGTATGCCTGGGACAAAGCAATGGATGCTGAAGTACAGCGGGTTCAGGTGGCAAACATCCACAGCTCATACACAAAAACGCCACCTATGATGATGAGAGTACTGTTAAACGGCATTCCGGTATGCATGGAGCTGGAAGCAGGAGCCAGCCAGTCACTTATGAGTGTCCAACAATTCGAGAAACTGTGGCCACTCAGAGCTAGCAGACCCAAACTAGAACGCATTGACACGCAATTACGGACGTACACCAAAGAGATCATCCCAGTGCTAGGCAGTGCAATGTTGGTGGTCACACATAATGGATCTCAGAACTGGCTGCCACTCTGGATTGTCGCGGTAAATGGTCCCGCGCTTTTGGGGAGGAGCTGGCTAGCCGAGGTGAACTGGAAATGGGGGGATGTGCATGCCATTTCATCTGTGGAGTGAAGTTCATGCTCACAGATCCTACTAAAGTTCGAGTCATTATTTCAATCTGGCGTCGGGACTTTCAAAGGCACCAAAGTAAGGATACACATCACCCCGGACGCCACACCAGTGCACCACAAAGCCAGAGCTGTGCCGTATGTGATGTGGGAGAAAATTGAGAGTGAGCTGGACAGGTTGCTCAGAGAGGGCATAATTTCGCCCGTTGAATTCAGTGACTGGGCAAGCCCCATCGTCCCTGTTCTAAAAACAGATGGCTCGGTCAGGATCTGTGGCGACTACAAGGCCACCATCAACCGGGTGTCTCTTCAGGACCAATACCCGCTTCCGAGAGCGGAGGATCTTTTCACCACACTGGCAGGCGGCAAGCTGTTCACCAAGTTGGACCTCACTTCGGCCTACATGACCCAGGAACTGGCCGAAGAATCCAAGCTACTGACCACCATCACCACGCACAAGGGCTGATTGTCTACAACAGGTGTCCGTTGGCATTCGTTCAACAGCCACTATCTTTCAGAGGAACATGGAAAGCCTGCTCAAATCCATCCCTGGAACAATCATATTTCAGGACGATATCCCTATCATGGGTCGAGACACCGAGGAACACCTCCACAACCTGGAGGAGGTGCTACGCCGACTGGACCGGGTAGGCCTGCAACTAAAGAAGTCCAAGTGTGTGTTTTTCACCCCAGAGGCCGAGTTTTTGGGCAGGAGGGTTGCCGCAGACGGGATCCGGCTCACCGAATCCAAAACAGAGGCAATCCGTTGTGCGCCAAGGCCCGGCAACACATCAGAGTTGCGTTCATTTCTGGGACTATTGAACGATTTCGGGAACTTTCTACCGAACTTAAGTACATTGCTAGAGCCGCTAGACGTGCTTCTGTGTAAGGGTTGCGAATGGTTTTGGGGGGACTGTCAGGAACGGGCGTTCAATCGGGCGCGGAACCTGCTTTGTTCTAATACGTTATTGACCCTGTACGACCCCGGTAAGAAATTGGTTTTGACATGTGATGCATCATCCTATGGGATTGGGTGCATGTTGCAGCAGAATAATGTTGAGGGCCCACTCCAACCTGTGGCTTATGCCTCCAGGTCGCTCTCCCAAGCAGAAAGAGGGTATGGGATGGTTGAAAAGGAAGCACTCGCATGTGTCTACTGGGTGAAAAAGATGCACCAGTACATTTTTGGCAGAAGGTTCGAGTTAGAAACGGACCACAAGTTGTTAACATCCCTGTTGTCCGACAGCAAAACTGTCAATGCCAATGCGTCAGCTCGCATTCAGTGATGGGCTCTCACGCTGGCTGCGTATGACTACACCATATGGCACCGGCCAGGCACCAAAAATTGTGCTGACGAACTCAGCAGGCTTCCACTGGCCACCACTGAGGGGGCAGCGGAGCAAAGCGCGGAGATGGTCATGGCTGTCGATGCCTTTGACAGCACAGGCTCCCCCATCACAGCCCACCAGATCAAAACATGGACAAACAGAGATCCCCTCCTATCTCTGATTAAGAAATGTGTCCTGACTGGGAATTGGGCGCCCGCACACGGAGCATGCCCTGAAGAGGTCAGACCGTTTCACAGGCGGATGGATGAACTCTCCATCCAAGCCGACTGCCTACTATGGGACAGCCGGGTAGTCATGCCCCAGAGGGGTAGGGAAACATTCATCAGGGAACTCCACAGCGAGCACCCAGGCATCGTGCTTATGAAGGTCATTGCATGGTCACATGTATGGTGGCCAGGAATTGATGCAGACCTGGAACACTGTGTTCGCAGGTACACGATGTGTGCCCAGCTGGGCAATGCCCCCAGGGAAGCCCCACTCAGTTCGTGGCCCTGGCCCATCAAGCCATGGTCACGTATTCACATAGACTACGCGGGCCCGTTCATGGGAAAAATGTTCCTCATTGTTGTTGATGCGTACTAGAAATGGATTGAGTGCATCATATTGAACTCGTGCACGACATCCACCACAGTGGAGAGTCTGCGTGCAGTCTTTGCGACCCATGGCTTGCCGGACATCCTAGTTAGCGACAACGGCCCGTGTTTCACTAGCTATGAATTCCGGGAGTTCATGTCGGGTAATGGCATCAAACATGTCAGGACAGCGCCGTTCAAGCCGGCTTCCAATGGCCAGGCGGAACGTGCGGTCCAAATCATAAAGCAAGGCATGCTCCGGATTCAAGGACCCTCCCTTCAATGCCGCCTATCGCGCCTCCTGCTGGCCTACAGGCCCCGACCGCACTCGCTCATGGGAGTCCCGCCAGAGGAACTACTCAGAAACGTACACTAAAAGCTCGGCTGTCCCTCATTCATCCAGTCTTGTCAGACATTGTTGAGGGCAAGCGCCAGTCCCAAAATGAGTGCCACGACCGTAACTCAAAGGGGAGATGGATAGAAATCGATGACCCTTTATTTGTTCTTAATCACTCTGTGGGGCCCAAGTGGCTCGAGGGTACTGTAATTGGTAAAGAGGGGAATAGGGTCATAGTGGTCAGACTCAACAATGGGCAGATATGCCACAAGCATCTGGACCAAGTAAAAAAAAAAGGTTCAGCATGGACACTGAGGAACCGAAGGAAAATCATGAGATGCTGCCCACACCACTGCCAGTGAACGAGCAACAAGAACCGTCAGCAGCATGCACAGTCCCTGTGGTCAGCCCAGCCAAGCCAGAATCACCACAGGTGACAAAGACGCATGCCAAGTCTCAACAACCAGAGCCCCAACTGCGGCGCTCCACGAGAGAACGTCGACCGCCTGAAAGACTCAATCTTTGACCCAAAGACGTTGGGGGGAGGTGATGTCATGTTTGTAACCTCACATAACTGTAATCCTCATGTAACAATAATGTATACTATATACACCTGAGAAATGCACACCTTGACCACAGGGGATGAACTTGCGGGAGACACTCCTCACCTGGTCATCCAGGTATATAAAGGGAGGTCCCACGCAGGGTCATCACTTCTTGGTCCTGTGAATAAAGGTACAGGTCACAGAGTGACCTTGTCTCCAGTATGTGCCTCGTGTTGATTTGCTGTAGTGTGTAAGGACACAACATCACCAATCTGCTGCAGCACAGTTGGGTGGGCTGCTGTGATGCCATGAAATCCCCAGTGGACTGTGGTGGACCCAGCGGCAACAGTCAGAGCACGCATGGCATCCAGCTATGACTGCATGAGAGCAGACATGGACTCAATGCCACCAGCAGTGACTGGATGACAGCAGTAAGATGCTGCATGGCATCTTGCTGAGACTGCGTGAGAGCAGTCTGAGCTTCCATGCCACCAGCCTCCTCTCCATTACAGCACGAAGACGTTGGGTCGCTTCCGCCTGTGCCGCAATAACAGCTGCCACATCGCCCATGTCACGCGTCATGAGGTCTGGACCCGCATGGTCTCTCTGGGTGTCCAACATCGTCTGCACACTAACAATGATGGGCTCCATGGTGTGCGCAGAGCTGTCTGCAATGTGGGAGGCAGACTCCTCCATGCTCCTTACCACTTGCAACAGGCTCTCAGGCACCCTTGCCATTTTCCTATCATGTCCGAGTGCATGGCAGCATCCTTTGTGCGAACGCCTCCACATCACACTGCTCATCTTAGTCTTGTGTAGCAGAACTCGCACATGAACTTGCCCTCTGGGGAGCTGGCTCCCAAGATTCTCTTTGCCCTTGAACATGTTGTAGTCCGTTAGGCCTCGGTGCATCACCCCTCTCCTAAGCTAAGCTGTAAAGAATGCGTACTCCCAGTATCGAGGGTGAGAAGCAGTGACACGGTGCTTCGATCTGTCTCTTCCACGGCATCCTCCTCCCCCATTTGCTCGATCGCCTCACTTGGCTCTGGGGGCTAGGCACAGGCTGGTCCACCTCCGGGGCATCATCTGCAAGCATAAATGGGACAAAAGTGGTGTAAAGGTGAGGGAGGGAGGTCTACCATTCAGCAACCAAGGTGTGCACATCGCCGTTCCTTCATCGTCACTGTGTCATAGTCCTGGAACTCCCTCCCTAACAGCACTGTGGGAGTACACTTACCACACAGACTGCAGAGTTTCAAGAAAGTGGCTCACTGCCACCTTCTCAAGGGCAATTCGGGATAGGCACTAAATGCTGATCTTACCAGTGACGCCGACATCTTATGAATGAATAATAAAAAAAGACTCCCAGACAACATGTAATTTTCATATAGCGCTGACAATGGCTCACAATCTCAACTTGAAGTCAATGGACAGAAAATCATGGGCACAGGTGCCACAACTTTCGCATTTGTGCTGGCTGCACACGAGGTCCTGCTGGCAGGGCTGAGCCTTCAAAAACATACCCTACAAAAACTGAAAACGGCAAAATCATTTCGAAACCTGCAAGCCTTTTTTTCCCCAGAACTTTTTGTGACCCCTAGTTAACCCATGAATTGTGCACCAACAACAATTTCTAGGTCTTAGGAGTATATGCGATGAGTTAATGCTCCTGATGCATTAATGGTCATAAAATCATCGGGTTGTGCTGACCTCCATGCTTGAGTTCCTGATCTGTGCTACTGCCGCACAAACTCCTGTACTGGGGTCACGAAACCATTACATTTACCGTCGGTTCTGTAAAGTCCTTACACAATACCACAAATCCACACGAGGCACATTCTATGGACAAGGTCACTCCATGACCTGAACCTTTATTCACAGGACCAAGAAGTGATGACCCTGCATGGGACCTCCCTTTATATACCTGGATGACCAGGTGAGGAGTGTCTCCCACAAGTTCACCCCCTGTGGTCAAGGTGTGCATTTCTTACGTATATACAGTATTGCAGTGTTGTTACATAAAGGTTACATACATGACAGGTTCCTTTCCTATAGCATACATTATTAGACTTAAATTATAAATACACACTCTAAATAAATCAAATGCCTTTTATATTTGAAAGTTCTTTGTGCTTCATTTGATACATCATCCTTTATTGTTAAATTCAAGAGCTGGATTTGTGATAAATATGATACGCATTGATCCACTCAAAAGCATAGGACTGCAGAGCAGATGATCTATGGCCATTACGCCTGAAAGTGCATAAACAGATGCTGTACCCCTGCCCTGTCCATTTGCACTGATCTAAAGATGTATGAGTATACCTTCAATATTAAAAACACAGTTGGGCACAAGTTAATTTAAATGCCTGAATTCACGCACTCGCAGTCTGCTACAGCTAGGATTCACTGATATTTCCTTGTATCTTCTTTCCTAGTAGTTATGTATTCAACCTGCAAAAAGAACAAATATCCCTTATTTCCTTCCCAGATGCAGCAGGCCAGCCACTTGCCACATATAATTAACAGTAATACCAACATAGTTTCCTGGTGTGATGAGGAATGAGATGTCAATGCCCTTGTTCCCTACAGCTAACTGTACGAGTATCATTATAGTTAATGATGCAATTAAGTTGAAGAGCGCATTCTTTCTGTCAGATAAGTGCTCATAATAGAACAGGTGAAAACTGTAAAATTGGACTTCATATATGATTAATGGCAGAGATAGATTAATTTATTTCACAAATTTACCAATAAGACATGGCATTTCGCAGACCTTAGCCCTAATACTGTTATTCTGTCACTGGTGAGTTTGTGCCAATCAATGTATTTACAGTGTCAACTTGGCTTAATTGGTCACACTCATGCCTGTGAGTCACATGCTCATCGGTTCAAGGCCCACTATGGAGGAAAGGAGAGAGAAGAGGAGGGAAGGAAGAGGAATGAAAGGAGAGAGGATAACAGAGGGAGGGGGATGCATGAGACATTGTCACATGACTCTTTTATTACTATACATCAGTAGTTGCATTACCACAGTAGTCCACTAGGTAGAGCAGTAGTCCACTAGGAGAGCTCTATATTACACCTCCTTAATGAAGAAGTAATCATAACAAAATAATTATTAAACATTACTTGTGTGGTTATACACAACAAAAGATATGGGGCTAGACTTTCCACTTCACATCGCTGGCCTAGTGCCCATATATTACCCAAAACGGCCTTTTATCACCCATTTTGACTGAAAAGTGGAAATTTAGGCTGGAATATCGCCGGAAAATTATCCCCCCAACTTTCGGCTCACATCGCCGAGCTGATCGCTGAGGTGATCGCCCACACATCACCCAATGCAACTTTCGGCACATTGCCGGCACATCGCCGGGCTGATCGCTCGCCGAGAACATCGCTGGAGAATAGTTGTTTTTCCCGGGTTTTACTCACATAACTGGACACTACGGACGCCATTTTGAATATCGGAGGAAGGGAGGAGGCTGCTAAAACAAGAGTGCTTACTAATTTGTGAGTTATTAAGTATATTTTACAGATATTCAAATTTAAACTTATATTTATTATTATAATTATATTTTCATTTATTTTAGTAGAAAGGTCAGTTTAATAGTAGAAAGGGCATTTATATCAACAGTGAAAGTAATAGCAATAGTAATGGGGGCTGCAGCTTCTCTGCACAACTGCTGGCATCTAAGCCTGAGTTAAGTGAAGGGTTTAGTGAAGGGGTCAATCGTAGAGGTCGCAGACTCGCACATGGACGTAGGAGGAGACCTTTCAGTCGAATAACTTACAAGGAAAAGTAATTTTACCTCAACTTGTCTGATAACGCATGCCTTCGGAGGTTACACTTCCAAAAGGAGGTGATCGATGAGATATGCCAGCTCATCAAGGGGGATCTGCAGCCTAACAGCACCATCAGGACCACACTGCCTGTTGAGGTAAAGGTGACTGCGGTACTATCCTTCTACGCATCGGGCTCCTTTCAGGCTTCAGCTGGTGACATCTGTGGTATCTCTCAGCACGCCACACATTGCTCCATTCGACAGGTGACTCAAGCCCTTTACACTCGCAGGATGGACTTTATAAGCTTCCCTATGACCAGGGAGGAACAGACCGGGAAGGCTTTGGGTTCCTCGAGAATAGCAAACTTCCCCAAGGTGCAGGGAGCAATAGACTGCATGCACATCACCCTGAAAGCACCTTTACAGAATGCGTAGGTGTTTCGTAACCGAAAAGGATTTCAGTCGCTGAATGTGCAGCTCGTTGTCAACCACAACCAAGTTATCATGGCAGTAATGCTAAATTTCCAGGCAATATCCATGATGCACACATCCTGTGTGAGAGTGCTGTCTCTGACCTGTTTGACAGTCAGCCACATGGTTGGATGCTGGGAGATAAAGGATATGGCCTTGCCAGCTGGCTCATGACCCCCCTGCGGAATCCTGTTACTGAAGCCGAGAAGCGTTACGACGAAAGCCACATAGCTACACGCATCATTGTCGAAATGACAATTGGAGTCCTAAAGCAGCACTTCAGGTGCCTGGACCACTGTGCAGGCAGCCTACAGTACCATCCTGACCAGGCCGCTGAGTTTATTGTGGTGTGTTGCATGTTACATAACCTAGCTATAAGGAGAGGACAACATTTGCTAGATGGGGCTGCTGGTCCACCTCAGGAAGGAGTGGAGGTGGAAGAGGTAGACGACAAGGAGCAGGAGGAGGAGGAGGAGGCTGATGAGCACCTCAGGAAAGACAATCAACCTGGTGATGAACCCATGCCCCCACGCCCACCCGCAAGACTGGAAAAACCCAGTGGGAGTTACACAGCTGCAAAACTGTTGCGTGAGCAGCTCATAAATGAACGTTTTGCATAAACTTACATTGTGGACAGTCAGTTTCAGTTACGGTTATCGCAAAACAACGGTTGCGTTTGCGTTTGCGTTGAGTTATGTTACACCCTCTGGTCGGCCATTGTTTACGTGAATATGTTATTACGTTATTATAAGAAAATGCACAACAATTGTAAATTGTAATAACATTTTTTTAATTAACAAACAGAATTTATATTATGACAACAACCCACCAAACAGCCCAACAACCCAACCACCCACCCACTCATCCACCCACCCAACCTCCTCAAACCACACCCCAACAGTAAACCAGTAACAGCAACAATAATAAACATTAACAATATCAATAACAATTAACATAAGAAGATGTCATCACCTGCGGCCACGTTTTCCTCCAGATCCTCTGCCACCCCGTATTTTAACCCCACCCGCCTAATTTGGTCCCCAGTTGGCACTGAGACGTCGTGGGCGTGCAACTGCCAATGGCAAGACTTCCTGCCGTGGTGGGAGAACTGCTGGTGCGATCGCCTGTTGGGGGGGGGGTGTAGGAGGGGAAGGTGAAGCAGGGGGATCGCCTTCCGAGTCAGAAGGAATTGCTTCCTCCTGACCCACTTGTGTGCTGGTGTTTGCGGTCTGCTGCATCACGGCATGTTCAGGTGCAGCGCCGTGTCCCACCAGCAATGCATGCCGCAAGGCATTGGTGGCGGCGGTCTGCTCATGCATCTCCTGAGCGTCTGCTGTGACACCCTGGAGTGAGCCTCCATGAAGGTCTCCGTGAAGGCCACAAATGTCTGGAGATGGTCGCGACTTATCGCGACGGTCTCCTCGCACAGTTGAGCCAAGCCATCCTTGCGATCGGCCAGGGTAGGCGTGTACTCTACTCGCTGATGCAACCTCCGTGGGGTCTGTGAGGGCACTAATGCTCGCCTTGTCGTGGCCAGCTGCACGCCGCTTGGTCCTGCTGCTTCTTCTGACGAAGATGCCGACGTAATGGCCGCAGGTCCCACAGGTGAATCAAGCAGAGGCAGGGAGATGCTAGGGGCATCCTCTTCCGTTTCCACCTCCTCTTCAGGCTCTGTAGTGTCATGATACTCCTCCTCCTCCCCACCCGTGGTGAGGACCACCCGCAACGGTGCAGGTTCAGGTCTTGCCTCGCTGCGCATTGGTGTTGTGGGACCTGCAAAACACAATTGAGCTTATTGAGCTTATTAGAACAGAAGGGTACACATTCTTGTGCTGTGCTGGCATATGAAGGAGGAGCATCACTATTACAATAAATGAGACCAAGAGACGTTACATAACAATGCATCATATGTCAGTACATATGGTATTACATCTATGTAGAATTGAGTAACGAAGAGAGTTGTAGAGGCAGGATCAGTCGGAGATAGACAAATTGATTAAGAGGAGCATACATTCGTATATTGTAATGAAATGACGTTACATTACTTTAACACTGCTTGACACATTACTCATGTGACACATCAGACAACTCTGCAGCACCACGGGAGGTGGCCACTCGACTGACGCTCCCAACCAGAGCCGCAGCACGCTCCTCGATCCCACTTACCGGTTGTATGGCAGCAGGGCCTCCTCCTGTGCGCCTCTGCTGTGCCCTGCTGTTTGATATCTTCCTCTGCAAAAGTAGCAAAGTGCATGGCATAAGCTCAAAAGGTATATGTACTATCATGGAAAGACAACATTTTCACAGTTATAACAAATATCAGTGATAGGAGCTAATGATTGACACAAACATATCTCTCTCTAATACAATCTCCATTGAAGTCAGCAATGACAGGAGCTCATGTACAAAAGTGTCCCACTGTGTCCAAAATATATTTCAATCTAGGAGATTTAATATTAAAATTATAATTACAATGTTCATCAATACAATATAAAATCTGCAATTACTCTTGCTGATGCAACCAGGTGACTCCAACGCTTGCGGCATTGGTCGGGCCCCCTCGCCTCATGGGATGCCGAGGAGACGACGTCTGAAATCTCCACCCATATTTTCCTATAAGCCCGGGGTGGAAGCTTCCCAGTGCCACCCCAGGTTAACTCGCCCCACCTAGTGTGCACCTCCTGAACGAGGGCCTCATCCGAGAAAGGCTTGGCCCTTTTGCGACTCCTCTCCAGGCTTGGTCCTTTTGCGACCCCACTCCACATTCTCCGAAGAGGAGGACATTATATTGTATTTTAGAATATTTCCTTTTTGTATTTACCTTTTGACTTTTTCTCTACTTTGGAGTATTATTAATATTCTCTTCTCTCAATATTCCTTTCTTTTTTAAAAATCAAATCACTTCTTTCTCTCTTTATTCAGGAAGGATAGACAGAAAGGAAAAGGAGGTGGGGTAGCGTTGCTGGTTAAAGAGGAGATTAACGCAACAGTAAGGAAGGACATCAGTTTGGATGATGTGGAATCTGTATGGGTAGATGCGGAACACCAAAGGGCAGAAAACGCTAGTGGGAGTTGTGTACAGACCACCAAACAGTAGTAGTGAGGTTGGGGATGGCATCCAACAGGCAATTAGGCATGCATGCAATAAAGGTACAGCAGTTATCATGGGTGACTTTAATCTACATATAGGTTGGGTTAACCAAACTGGTAGCAATACAAAGGAGGAGGATTTCCTGGAGTGTATTAGGGATGGTTTTCTAGACCAATATGTCGAGGAACCAACTAGAGAGCTGGCCATCCTAGACTGGGTGTTGTGTAATGATAGAGGATTAATTAGCAATCTTGTTGTGCGAGGCCCCTTGGGGAAGAGTGACAATAATATGGTAGAATTCTTCATTAAGATGGAGAGTGACACAGTTAATTCAGAGACTAGGGTCCTACATAAGAACATAAGAACATAAGAATGAGGAACAGGAGTAGGCCATCTAGCCCCTCGAGCCTGCTCTGCCATTCAACAAGATCATGGCTGATCTGGCCGTGGACTCAGCTCCACTTACCCGTCCGTTCCCCATAACCCTTAATTCCTTTATTGGTTAAAAATCTATCTATCTTTGACTTGAAAACATTCAATGAGTCAGCCTCAACTGCTTCCTTGGGCAGAGAATGCCACAGATTCACAACCCTCTGGGAGAAGAAATTCCTTCTCAACTCGGTTTTAAATTGTCTCCCTCGTATTTTGAGGCTGTGCCCCCTAGTTCTAGTCTCCCCGACCAGTGGAAACAACCTCTCTGCCTCTATCTTGTCTATCCCTTTCATGATTTTAAATGTTTCTATAAGATCACCTCTCATCCTTCTGAACTCCAACGAGTAAAGACCCAGTCTATCCAATCTATCATCATAAGGTAACCCCCTCATCTCCGGAATCAGCCTAGTGAATCGTCTCTGTACCCCCTCCAAAGCTAGTATATCCTTCCTTAAGTAAGGTGACCAAAACTGCATGCAGTACTCCAGATGAGGCCTCACCAATATCCTGTACAGTTGCAGCAGGACCTCCTTGCTTTTGGACTCCATCCCTCTCGCAATGAAGGCCAACATTCCATTCGCCTTCCTGATTACCTGCTGCACCTGCAAACTAACTTTTTGGGATTCATGCACAAGGACCAATCGTGGAGCAGTGGAGGCGTGTCCTGCTCAGTTGGCTGAGTGAGCAGTGAGAGAAGGAGCTATCAACTTTTGCTCCTGTTTTGGAAGGCCTTGAGAGCCCTGAGACCAGCCCAGGAATAGGAGGAAAGGGCTAGCTTGCTACCCATTCAACATCCGGAGGGAGAGGAGGAGAGCTGAACAATTATCATTTATTACAACTACAGAGAGTTGGAGAGAGGGGGAAAGAACAACCTGAGGAAACACCATCCAGTGTGGAAGGAGGGAGAGTCATTTCCACATCTTCGACAGGTGGGTGTGTTTTGGTGCATTCCCCAATAGACTTTGTTGTATCGGTGGGGGGAAGAAAGAAGATAACTTGAGGGCCGGAACATCGCGGGGGGTGTGTGTGTGTGGAAGTGTGTGTGGGGGCCTTGCTTACAACTAGGCCCCACACACAATTGAAACACCCCTCCCCACCCCCCATTGCCTAGCCTGGGATAGCTGGAGCTACCTGGCTGAAGAATATTTAATCACCTATTGAACATCGTTAGGAGTGTGTGCCTGGTGGCTCTAGCTGCCCCAGGTGAAGACATCTTCTCCCCCCACCTGAAGACCACCCCAAAGACTGTGCTTTTTTTTTTTTTTTTTTGCCATCTGGGGAGTGCACCCACCCATTGCTGTGAGGGGAGACCTGCCCTCGCAGCCTCCCTCTTTCCCACACCCCTCTCTCTATCTCTATCTCTCTCTCTCTGTCTCTCCCCTCTCTCTCTGAGAGCCCTTCCTCCTAATTTAAAAAAAAACAATTAAGACACTGAGCAGAGGGAACAAGGCCCCTCCCCAATCATTAACTAGGGGAGAGGTGTGCCTCTTTCAGAGCTCCCTCTGTTCAAACACCAACGAGGCTAATAAAGACCATTAAGGCCTGTGACTTTGGGGTGGGTGTAGCCCTTAAAGGGACCCCGTGATGGCGACCCCATCCACGCCGGTGGCAGGGCCAGCAAGGACGTATGCGCAGGTGGCAACCGCTTCCACGGCACCTCCTGCGCCACCCGCTGCCCTGCCACCATTCAGACTAATTACAAAAAAACACGGGGTCAAGAGCTACACTCACCCTACAATGAGCATTGAGGAGTGCGTGCGGGCGATGGCTGGGGTAGTCGGCCCCTCGGCCATTGTCGCAGCCTCCAAGATGTCTGGGAAGGCCGTGTTCTTCCTGGGGTCGGAGCGGGTGGTGTCCTTGGCCCTCGAAAAGGGGCTCACGGTGGGCGGGACGTTCCTGCCGGTGGATCCTCTCGAGGCCACCGCGCAGAGGGTCATCGTATCGAACGTCCCGCCCTTTGTTCCCGCTGAGCTCCTCCTCCCTCACCTACACCAACTGGGGGAGGTAAGGTCGGGGATCAACCCCATACCGCTTGGCCTCCGGGAGAACAGCCTGCGCCACGTGTTCTCCTTCCGCCGCCAGCTCTTTGTCCGGCTGGCGCGGGAGGAAACGACCGAGGGTTACTTTAATGTGGTGCACGAGGGGACTGACTACCGCGTCTTCTGGACGTCGGACGGCGTGCGGTGCCATGCCTGTAGGGAGGTGGGGCACGTTCGCAAGAACTGCCCCGCCTCCAAGGCCGCCAAACCACCGAAGGCGGCCAAGGCTGGCGCCGCCGCCACCCCTCCCCCTAGTTGCGTCCGCGTGCCGGGAGCCATGGGTGCGCGGGCATCGTCGGGGGCCTTTGTTTTCACGGCCTCTGGCGGGGGGGAGGGAGAGCGTCCGACCGGTAAGAAGGCGCGGAAGAAGGCAAAACACCCAGAGGCGGATCCCCTCAGTGCGCCAGAAAATTTGACCACCGCGCTCAGCCCAACCCCGTCACCGGCGAGCGCGGGGTGCCCCGAGCCCGTGCCTGAGCCCTTGACCAATACCGCAGAGGGGCCCGGGCGCGGGCAAGAAAAGGAAATGGGGGGGGCGGAGCGGGAGGCTTCGGCAGACATGGAGGTCTTCCTGCCTTCGCGCGCCTCCAGGAATAAAAAGAGGCACCGCCCCAATGAGGCGGAGGGGGAACAACATCCCTCCGCGGAGGAGGCGGTGCCCGCCGCGTGTCCCGCGTCCCCCACCAGCGCTCCCAAATTGCGCTGCAGGCGCGAGGAGTCTGTCCCCGGGGAGGGTGAGGCAGTCGAGGCTGCCCAGCCGCTGCCTCCTGGGGATGGAGTGGAAGATCTGCCTGTTGTGGGGGGCGTGGGGCCAGCGGAAGAATGCATTGCCGCCGGGCCGGGCGTCCCGGGGACTGAGGCGGGCGGGGCCGAAAAGGCCGAACCTGAGCCCGCCCAGCTATTATCCAACTTCCCCGGAAGTCGCTCGACCCGGGAGAAACACAAATGAGTGATTTTAATGAAACTGTAGATGCTGGGCCGGGGGGTGGCAGCGGGGAGGGGGAGGAACACCCACCCTCGCCTCTTGCTGTGGAGCTGGAGCACTTGGAGAGCCTGGGGATTTCCCATGGCCGGGTCTCTCCTTGTTCCCCGGTTCCTGGTGCGGGGGGGGAACCCCTTCCGCTGTCATTTCCCGATCCAGCACCATTTTTTAAAGAGCCCAGTGGGGACTCCTCTGCCGACGATCCTGGGGGTGGGATCGGGGCAGAGCCAGGGCCGGTTGGAGCGGCCGGTTCATTTGCCGTACCTTGTGCGGTCGATGGGCCGGCTGCTGGCGGCCACCTCCCGGAGGAGGACGGGGACTTGGTGGGGGACGCGAGTGAAGACCTAGAGACCACCGCCAGCGAGGCGGTGGATCTGCTAGCGGCCGCCGCCGAGACCATCCTCATTCCTGCAAAGGAACTCCGGGACTTTTTGGCCCAGAGCCGGGGTCACTGCAACCAAGCCCGACTGGCCCTGGAAAAATGGTCCGAGCCGGAGCTGATCAAGGGGTCCGTCCGCGCCGCCGTCAAAACCTTGGCCGCGGGCGGGCCTTTGACAAAGGCGCAACACCTTGAGCTGCGCGAGCTCGAGAGACTCCTCGCTGGGCTGCGGAGGGAGCGGAGTTCAACAAAAGACTCCGCTCCCTTCCCCACAATAGGTTAAGGTAGAGGTTGCACTATGCTTTTGTCATGAAGATAACCATAGCCAGCCTCAACATCAACGGCAGCAGAGGGGCACGCCGTAGATTTGACAATTTTTCGCTCCTGCGGGAGGGGAAATATGCGGTGTGCTTCCTGCAAGAAACCCACACCGTTCCGGGAGACGAAGCCACGTGGCTCCTGGAATGGCAAGGAGAGGTCCGCTTGAGCCACCTCACCGCCATTTCTAGTGGGGTGGCCATCTTGCTGGGCCCGCATTTTCAGCTGGAGATCTTGGGGGTCGAGGAGCCCGTGCCAGGCCGCTTGCTGCACGTAACGGTTCGCCTGGGGGACGTGCCGCTCCATCTCGTGAACGTGTACGCCCCTCAGCCCGGCCCGCAGCAAACGCGCTTCTTTGAAGAGGTGTCCGCTCTTCTTGGCTCCGTCGACGTCGGCGACTGCATTGTCCTCGGGGGGGATTTTAACTGCACCCTCGAGGCGAGGGACCGCTCCGGTGCCCCGCAGTGCATGACGGCGATGGAGAAGTTGAGGGACCTGGTCGGGTCCTTCGACTTGGTGGACGTCTGGCGAAATCTCCACCCCGACTCCAGCGCCTTTACTTGGGTGAGGCCTGGAGTAGGATGGTCTAGAGTCGACCGCCTTTACGTGTCTCGGGCGTACGTTTCCTGCGTCCCGGCGGCCTCCATGCGGCCGGTGCCGTGTTCGGACCACCACCTGGTGTGGGCGGAGCTCGCTTCGCTCCGCGCGAGGACGGGGTCCGCGTACTGGCACTTTAACAACCGGCTGCTGGAGGACGTGCGGTTCCAGGACTCGTTCCGTCGATTCTGGTCCGACTGGAGAAGTAAGCAGGGGGGCTTCCCCTCATTGAGGCTATGGTGGGACGTGGGCAAGGCTCACGTCCGCGTCTTCTGTCAAGAGTACGCGAGGGGGTCGACCAAGAGGCGGGCGGCCAGAGTCGGGCGCCTAGAAAAAGAGGTGCTCGACCTGGAAGCCCGTCTCGGTCAAGTCGTCCAGGACCCGGCCCTGCGGACGGTGTACGAAGCGAAGAAGGCCGCGCTGAAGGACCTGCAGCTCGTCGGGTCCCGAGGCGCGTTCGTGAGGTCGCGGATCCGGTTCCTGCGGGATCTGGACCGCGGCTCCCCCTTCTTCTACTCGCTGGAAAAAAGGCAGAGTGTCCGTAAGCAGCTCTTGACGCTGCTGGCCGACGACGGCTCTCTCGTCTCGGATCCGGAGGGCGTCAACAACAGGGTCCGTGAATATTACGGGGCTCTGTTCTCTCCGGATCCGTCCAGCGAGGAAGCGCGTAGAGTTTTGTGGGAGGACCTGCCGAAGGTCGGCCCGGAGGGCGCCGAAAATCTGGAAGCTCCGCTAAGCCTGGCGGAGCTGACCGGTGCCCTCGCCCGGCTCTCGAGGGGAAAATCCCCGGGGCTGGACGGGCTGACCGTGGAGTTCCACAGGGCGTTCTGGGACGTCCTGGGGAGCGACTACGCGCGGGTCCTGGGGGAAAGTCTGGCGACCGGGGAGATGCCCCTCTCTTGGCGCAGGGCAGTCATCGTCCTGCTGCCTAAGAAGGGCGATCTCCGCCTCCTTAAGAACTGGCGCCCGGTCTCCCTCCTCAGCACGGAGTACAAAATCTTCGCCAGGGCGATGTCTGCTCGCCTTGGTGCCGTGCTGGACCACATGATCCACCCCGACCAGTCCTACACGGTCACGGGCCGGACAATCCACGATAACATCCATCTGGTCCGGGACCTCATCCATTGTTCCCAGGAGGCTGGTCTGTCGGTCGCCTTCCTATCCCTCGACCAAGAGAAGGCGTTCGACAGGGTGGATCACGACTATCTGCTCGGAACTCTGCGCGCTTTCGGGTTCGGGACGCATTTCGTCGCCCGGATCCGACTTTTGTACGCCGCCGCGGAGTGTCTGATTAAGGTTAACGGGTCCTTGACGGCGCCCCTTCGCTTTAGGAGAGGGGTGCGCCAGGGATGCCCCATGTCCGGCCAGTTATACGCCGTTTGCGTGGAGCCTTTCCTGCGCCTCTTGCGGACGAGGTTGACGGGACTGGCTCTGCAAGGGCCGGGCGTGGAGGTCGTCCTCTCGGCTTACGCCGATGACGTGCTCCTCGCGGTAGAGGATCCCGCTGACCTGCGGAGGATGCGTGAGTGCCAGGAGATTTACTCGGCCGCGTCCTCCGCCAGGATCAACTGGGAGAAATGTTCCGGACTCCTGGTGGGTCAGTGGCGGGTGGACTCCCTGCCGGAGGAGCTCAGGCCTTTTGCCTGGAGCACGACCCATCTCCTCTATCTGGGAGTCTACCTTAGCCCCGACGAGGAAGCCTGGCCGGCGAACTGGCAGGAGCTGGAGGCCAAGGTCGCCGCTCGCCTAGGGCGCTGGACAGGACTGCTCCGAGTGCTGTCCTACAGGGGTCGAGCGCTAGTCATAAACCAGCTGGTGGCCGCAATGCTGTGGTACCGGCTGGTCACTTTGACCCCTCCCCCTGCGTTTGTCGCCAAGATACAGAAGAAGCTGGTGGACTTCTTCTGGAACAACAGGAAGCACTGGGTCTCTGTCGCGGTCTTGAGTCTCCCGCTTGAGGAGGGCGGTCAGTCGTTGGTGTGCGTCAGCGCCCAGCTCGCGACTTTCCGTCTTCAGACCCTGCAGAGATACCTTTACGTCGAGCCCCCTCCTAGGTGGTGTGCTCTGGCGAGGTATTTCTTCCGCCAGCAGCGCGACCTCAATTATGACACGCAGCTCCTGTTTGTGAACTTGGGGGGTGCCAGGACCGCCCTCCGGGAGCTGCCTGTCTTTTACAGGGAACTCATCAGGGTCTGGAACAAAGTCTCTACCAAGCGCAGCTCTCCGCCGGCTGGAGTGGCGGCCGTCCTGCAGGAACCGCTGCTCGGGAATCCGTACCTCCACGGCCGAGGTTTTATGTGGCGGTCGGAAGAGAGGGCTGTGGCTGGTGAGGTGACCAGGGTCAGGGACCTGCTCGATGGCGGAGGAGCGGGCTGGATGGCGCCAGATACGCTGGCGCGGCGCCTAAATTCTGCCAACGTCCGCCACGAGGCCGATGCCATCGAGTCGCTAAAAACAGCTCTGGGCCCTGACTCCGTTAGGTGCATCGAGGAGGCTCAAGCACGTGGGGAGATCCCGTCCGAACTGACCCCCGTCCGGACGGAATTCCTCATTGGCGCCAAACCCCGGAACCTCCCTCGGGGGCCGGCGCCTCACAACTTGAGCCGCCTCGGGGAAATCCCCTCCGTGCCTTTCAGTTCCGCGCGGAGGGGTTTCCTGTACGGGCTGCTCCTGCACACCCTCAACTTTGCCATCCTCGCCGGCCGTCCGGACACGCCATGGCGTACCATCTTGCCGTCCGGAGGAGGCGGGGGTCCCCGAGGACTCTACGCAGGGGTCCTCCCACTATTCATCGGGGACTTGGCCTGGAGGGTGGTGCACGGAGCAGTGCCGTGCAACAAATTTTTAAGCCGGTTCACGGACTCCCAGGCCGCCTGCAATTTCTGCGGTCTGGAAGAGTCCGTGTTCCATGTTTTTATGGAATGCACGAGGTTGCAGCCCCTGTTTTATTATTTGAAGGGGCTGCTCCTGAAATTCTGGCTGCACTTCAGTCCCACTCTCCTGATCTTTGGGCACCCTGTGCGGAGGGGAGCGGGTAGGTCCGAAGGCCTCCTCGTAGGACTGCTCCTGGGCACGGCCAAGGGTGCCATCAGCCGGTCCAGGCAGCGGGCGGTCGAGGGGGTCGTTCAACCTGACTGCCTGCCTCTCTTCCGCTCTTACATCCGGTCCAGGGTGTCCTTGGAGATGGAGCACGCGGTGTCCACCGGTACGCTCGCGGCCTTCCGCGAGAGGTGGGCACCGGAGGGACTGGAGTGCATCATCACGCCCGGCAACCAAATTTTAATTTGATTTTACGTTTTAAAGTTTAATTTGTTTTCATTGCCGGTGCTTTTAGTGTCCCCCTCCCCTTTTATAGGGGGCACTGGAAAAATTTGATTTTCGCGCCCCAAAAAAACCAAAAAAAAAAAAAAGAAAAAAAAGAAAGGGGCCTTGAAAATGTCTGCTGTGTCACCCAGGTCGGGTGGCATGGTTTTAATGTTTATGTTTTTGCAGGTAAACTCAAAAGAGTTTCATGCACAAGGACCCCCAGGTCCCTCTGCACCGCAGCATGTTGTAATTTCTCCCCATTTAAATAATATTCCCTGTTTTTTTCCAAAGTGGATGACCTCACATTTTCCGACATTGTATTCCATCTGCCAAACCCTAGCCCATTCGCTTAACCTATCTAAATCTCTTTGCAGCCTCTCTGTGTACTCTACACAACCCGCTTTCCCATTAATCTTTGTGTCATCTGCAAATTTTGCTACACTTCATTCTGTCCCCTCTTCCAGGTCATCTATGTATATTGTAAACAGTTGTGGTCCCAGCACCGATCCCTGTGGCACATCACTAACCACCGATTGCCAACCTGAACTTAAAGAAAGGTAACTTCGATGGTATAAGACATGAATTGGCTAGGATAGACTGACGAATGATACTAAAAAGGTTGATGGTGGATAGGCAATGGCAGACATTTAAAGATCACATGGATGAACTTCAACAATTGTACATACCTGTCTGGCGTAAAAATAAAACGGGGAAGATGGCTCATCCGTGGCTAACAAGGGAAATTAAGAATAGTGTTAAATCTAAGGAAGAGGCATATCAATTCCCCCGAAAAAGCAGCAAACCTGAGAACTGGGAGAAATTTAGAATTCAGCAGTGGAGGACAGAGGGTTTAATTAGAAGGGGGAAAATAGAGTATGAGAGGCAGCTTGCCGGGAACATAAAAACTGACTGCAAAAACTTCTATAGATATGTGAAGAGAAAAAGATTAGTGGAGACAAACGTAGGTCCCTTGCAGTCAGAATTAGGTGAATTTATAATGGGGAACAAGGAAATGGCAGACCAATTGAACAAATACTTTGGTTCTGTCTTCACGAAAGAAGACACAAATAACCTTCCGGAAGTACTAGGGACCGAGGGTCTAGCGAGAAGGAGGAACTTAAGGAAATCCTTATTAGTCAGGAATTGCTGTTCGGGAAATTGATGGGATTGAAGGTCAATAAATCCCCAGGGCCTGATAGTCTGCATCCCAGAGTACAAGGAAGTGGCCCTAGAAATAATGGATGCATTGGTGGTCATTTTCCAACATTCTATAGACTCTGGATCAGTTCCTATGGATTGGAGGGTAGCTAAAGTAACCCCACTTTTAAAAAAAGAAGGGAGAGAGAAAACAGGGAATTATAGACTGGTTAGCCTGACATTGATAGTGGGGAAAATGTTGGAATCAATTATTAAAGATGTAATAGCAGTGCATTTGGAAAGCAGTGACAGGATCGGTCCAAGTCAGCATGGATTTATGAAAGGGAAATCATGCTTGACAAATCTTCTCGAATTTTTTGAGGATGTAACTAGTAGAGTGGACAAGCGAGAACCAGTGAATGTGGTGTATTTGGACTTTCAAAAGGCTTTTGACAAGGTCCCACACAAGAGATTAGTGAGCAAAATTAAAGCACATAGTATTGGGAGTAATGTATTGACATGGATAGAGAACTGGTTGGCAGACAGGAAGCAATACGGTGGAGGAGGATTTCCTGGAGTGCATAAGGGATGGTTTTTTAGACCAATATGTCGAGGAACCAATTAGGGGGGGAGGCCACCTTAGACTGGGTGTTGTGTAATGAGAGAGGATTAATTAGCAATCTCGTTGTGCGAGGCCCCTTGGGAAAGAGTGACCATAATATGGTGGAATTCTGCATTAGGATGGAGAATGAAACAGTTAATTCAGAGACCATGGTCCAGAACTTAAAGAAGGCTAACTTTGAAGGTATGAGGCGTGAATTGGCTAGGATAGATTGGCGAATGATACTTAAGGGGTTGACTGTGGATGGGCAATGGCAGACATTTAGAGACCGCATGGATGAACTACAATAATTGTACATTCCTGTCTGGTGTAAAAATAAAAAAGGGAAGGTGGCTCAACCGTGGCTATCAAGGGAAATCAGGGATAGTATTAAAGCCAAGGAAGTGGCATACAAATTGGCCAGAAATAGCAGCGAACCCGGGGACTGGGAGAAATTTAGAACTCAGCAGAGGAGGACAAAGGGTTTGATTAGGGCATTGAAAATGGAGTACGAGAAGAAGCTTGCAGGGAACATTGAGACGGATTGCAAAAGTTTCTATAGATATGTAAAGAGAAAAAGGTTAGTAAAGACAAACGTAGGTCCCCTGCAGTCAGAATCAGGGGAAGTCATAACGGGGAACAAAGAAATGGCGGACCAATTGAACAAGTACTTTGGTTCGGTATTCACTGAGGAGGACACAAACAACCTTCCGGATATAAAAGGGGTCGGAGGGTCTAGTAAGGAGGAGGAACTGAGGGAAATCCTTATTAGTCGGGAAATTGTGTTGGGGAAATTGATGGGATTGAAGGCCGAAAGATCCCCAGGGCCTGATGGACTGCATCCCAGAGTACTTAAGGAGGTGGCCTTGGAAATAGTGGATGCATTGACAGTCATTTTCTAACATTCCATTGACTCTTGATCAGTTCCTATGGAGTGGAGGGTGGCCAATGTAACCCCACTTTTTAAAAAAGGAGGGAGAGAGATAACAGGGAATTATAGACCGGTCAGCCTGACATCGGTAGTCAGTAAAATGATGAAATCAATTATTAAGGATGTCATAGCAATGCATTTGGAAAGAGGTGACATGATAGGTCCAAGTCAGCATGGATTTGTGAAAGGGAAATCATGCTTGACAAATCTTCTGGAATTTTTTGAGGATGTTTCCAGTAGAGTGGACAAGGGAGAACCAGTTGATGTGGTATATTTGGACTTTCAGAAGGCTTTCGACAAGGTCTCACACAAGAGATTAATGTGCAAAGTTCAAGCACATGGGATTGGGGGTAGTATGCTGACATGGATTGAGAACTGGTTGTCAGACAGGAAGCAAAGAGTAGGAGTAAATGGGGACTTTTCAGAATGGCAGGCAGTGACTAGTGGGGTACCGCAAGGTTCTGTGCTGGGGCCCCAGCTGTTTACACTGTACATTAATGATTTAGACGAGGGGCTTAAATGTAGTGTCTCCAAATTTGCGGATGACACTAAGTTGGGTGGCAGTGTGAGCTGCGAGGACGATGCTATGAGGCTGCAGAGCGACTTGGATAGGTTAGGTGAGTGGGCAAATGCATGGCAGATGAAGTATAATGTGGATAAATGTGAGGTTATCCACTTTGGTGGTAAAAACAGAGAGACAGACTATTATCTGAATGGTGACAGATTAGGAAAAGAGGCGGTGCAAAGAGACCTGGGTGTCATGGTACATCAGTCATTGAAGGTTGGCATGCAGGTTCAGCAGGCAGTTAAGAAAGCAAATGGCATGTTGGCCTTCATAGCGAGGGGATTTGAGTACAGGGGCAGGGAGGTGTTGCTGCAGTTGTACTGGGCCTTGGTGAGGAGTATTGTGTACAGTTTTGGTCTCCTAACCTGAGGAAGGACATTCTTGCAATTGAGGGAGTGCAGCGAAGATTCACCAGACTGATTCCCGGGATGGCGGGACTGACCTATCAAGAAAGACTGGATCAACTGGGCTTGTATTCACTGGAGTTCAGAAGAATGAGAGGGGACCTCATAGAAATGTTTAAAATTCTGACGGGGTTAGACAGGTTAGATGCAGGAAGAATGTTCCCAATGTTGGGGAAGTCCAGAACCAGGGGACACAGTCGAAGGATAAGGGGTAAGCCATTTAGGACCGAGATGAGGAGAAACCTCTTCACCCAGAGAGTGGTGAACCTGTGGAATTCTCTACCACAGAAAGTAGTTGAAGCCAATTCACTAAATATATTCAAAAAGGAGTTAGATGAAGTCCTTACTACTAGGGGGATCAAGGGGTATGGCGTGAAAGCAGGAATGAGGTACTGAAGTTGCATGTTCAGCCATGAACTCATTGAATGGCGGTGCAGGCTAGAAGGGCCGAATGGCCTACTCCTGCACCTATTTTCTATGTTTCTGTGTTTCTTTGTAAACAGGTCCTTTTCAGAATGGCAGGCAGTGACTAGTGGGGTACTGCAAGGTTCAGTGCAACTATTTACAAAATACATTAATGATTTAGATGAAGGAATTGAATATAATATCTCCAAGTTTGCAGATGACACTAAGCTGGGTGGCAGTGTGAGATGTGAAGAGGATGCTAAGAGGCTGCAGGGTGACTTGGACAGGTTAGATAAGTGGGCAAATGCATGGCAGATGCAGTATAATGTAGATAAATGTGAGGTTATCCACTTTGGTGGCAAAAACAGGAAGGCAGAATATTATCTGAATGGTGACAGATTAGGAAAAGGGGAGGTGCAACGAGACCTGGATGTCATGGTACATCAGACATTGAAAGTTGGCATGCAGGTACAGCAGGTGGTGAAGAAGGCAAATGGCATGTTGGCCTTCATAGGGAAAGGATTTGAGTATAGGAGCAGGGAAGTCTTACAGCAGCTGTACAGGGCCTTGGTGAGTCCACACCTTGAATATTTTGTCCTGTTTTGGTCTCCTAATCTGAGGAAGGACATTTCTGCTATTGAAGGGGAGGTGCAAAGAGACCTGGGTGTCATGGTACATCAGTCATTGAAGGTTGGCATGCAGGTGCAGCAGGCGGTTAAGAAAGCAAATGGCATGTTGGCCTTCATAGCAAGGGGATTTGAGTACAGGGGCAGGGAGGTGTTGCTACAGTTGTACAGGGCATTGGTGAGGCCACACCTGGAGTATTGTGTACAGTTTTGGTCTCCTAACCTGAGGAAGGACATTCTTGCTATTGAGGGAGTGCAGCGAAGGTTCACCAGACTGATTCCCGGGATGGCGGGACTGACCTATCAAGAAAGACTGGATCAACTGGGCTTGTATTCACTGGAGTTCAGAAGAATGAGAGGGGACCTCATAGAAACATATAAAATTCTGACGGGTTTAGACAGGTTAGATGCAGGAAGAATGTTCCCAATGTTGGGGAAGTCCAGAACCAGGGGTCACAGTCTAAGGATAAGGGGTAAGCCATTTAGGACCGAGATGCGGAGGAACTTCTTCACCCAGAGAGTGGTGAACCTGTGGAATTCTCTACCACAGAAAGTCGTTGAGGCCAATTCACTAAATATATTCAAAAAGGAGTTAGATGAGGTCCTTACTGCTAGGGGGATCAAGGGGTATGGCGAGAAAGCAGGAATGGGGTACTGAAGTTGAATGTTCAGCCATGAACTCATTGAATGGCGGTGCAGGCTAGAAGGGCCGAATGGCCTACTCCTGCACCTATTTTCTATGTTTCTATGTTTCTATGAAGGAGTGCAGTGAAAGTTCACCAGACTGATTGCCGGGATGGCAGGACTGACATATGAAGAAAGATTGGATTGGCTAAGCTTATATACACTGGAATTTAGAAGAATGAGAGGGGATCGCATAGAAACTCACAAAATTCGGACAGGATTGGACAGGTTAGATGCAGGAAGAATTTTCCCGATGTTGGGGAAGTCCAGAACCAGTAGTCACAGTCTAAGGATAAGGGGTAAGTCATCTAGGACGGAGATGAGGAGGAACTTTTTAACCAATAGAATTGTGAACCTGTGGAATTCTCTACCACAAAAAGTTGTTGAGGTTAGTTCGTTAGATATATTCAAAAGGGAGTTAGATGTGGCTCTTATGGCTAAAGGGATCAAGGGATATAGAAAGAAAGCAGGAATTGGATACTGAAGTTGCATGATCAGCCATGATCATATTGAATGGTGGTGCAGGCTCAAAGGGCTGAATGGCCTTTTCCTGCACCTATTTTCTATGTTTCTATGTTTCCTCTTTTACTCACTCTCTTTCCTCCACTGCGTTCTCTCTCCGCCTTCTCTCTCTCTCTCTCTCTCTCTCTCTCTCTCTCTCTACCCCACCACAAACGCCCTTCTGCGTATGTGTGGGTGACCCCTGACCTCTCGAAACGCGGGAAAGGCTGTCAACTGAAAAAGAAATTGCATGCGCAGAAGTCATTTGCTAAGGAAGCTTTTGCCTTCCACATTGCTGACTGTTTGCTGGGTCCACGTAACATCGCTGACCTTTTGCATTGACCATTTCACATCGCTGGCCTATCGCCGAGTGGAAAATCGCGATCCAAAAAATGGGCCAGTGATCGGTAAGGCTGACACCTCAACCATCGCTGGAACATCGCACATTATTTGGGCGATAGGCAGAAAAGTGGAACTTCTAGCCCGGACTTATTTTCGCAGCCATGTTACCAAGGGGACATTGCACATTCGATGACATCAACACATGGGTGGGGGTAGAGCACACAATGGTACCTCTTGGCGCCGCCCCCACTGCTCAACTTAATTTCTCCGGAGGCCAGGAACCGGCTCGTCACCAACAGTAAGTCCTTTGCCACCTGTTAGCTGCCCCCTCCAGGGCTAGTGAGTGGCATTATCAACCAAATTTCAACCCCACCTTGTTTTAATCAATTAAGGCAGATGTGGGGAAGCATGGTATGTTATTTATTTTTGCATTATTACAGAAAGATAAGTTGTACTGATTGAATTAAGTGAATCAGTTCACAACTATTATTCTGCATGGTCACCTTACTGTGAAATAGCGTAGATTATAGATTTGCATCTGGGCTCATCTTATCCAATGCATGTAGGGACATGTGAAAAGACACAAATATATGATCACAAAATTCAGGTCGCAAAGAGTTTTACTGTTACACCTCAGGTTGTGCCATCACACAAGTAGACATAGGACAATGTGCAGCAAATCCCATAAACACAAGGGAGGAGAAATTAGCCTCCTTTGTGCCTCCCATTAGCACCTCCAGGGGGTGATAACTGGGCACTGCCTGCTCTGCAACCGGGCGCCGTGAGACTACCGATGGCCGCGAACTTCAGGCAAGTTTATTAGATTATCGGGGCGATAGCCCCTAATGTCACGATCTCCTGCACCCTGGAGAGCATGACATCATCTTGTGCGCAGCGCCCTGCTACCACCGCGGATGCGAACTTTAGTTCCATCCTCTGTAGCATCACCGGGTATCAACACCTGCAGCTGCAGCGAGCGTTGCAAGGGAGGCCAGCCGCTTGGGGAGCAGTATTTAAGGGGATCGGCGGTGAGGTAAGTGCAACATTTTTCTGGAGCTCTCTGCGCCTTTTTTTTTACCTTTTCTTTGGCTGTGACTGATCAGCCTGAACTCTGTTAGAATGCTTGTGGCTGATCATCGCGGATTGCGGCTGCCGTAGGCGAGGAGGGAAATTGATTTAATGCAGAACCTGCAGCAATGGCTCTTCCCTTTCAGGGAGGAAGGAGCCTTTGATCCCAGCAGTGCTACACAGGACATGGTGTGGCGCTGCAATGCTACTGCCCCTCTTGCTGGCTTTCGCACTCCAAGGGAAGTGGTAACTCTTGATTTCTGGAGTGCTAAACCGGATATTTACGTCGGCTTCACTTGCGTAATGCCCGGTGCTCCTGCAAAAGTTATCGCCCCAAATGGAGTCGATGGCAGACTCTAAACTTGCAACTGTTTGAAGCACATGAACTAAAAATGAACCCCTGATGTGATTGCTAATGGGCCTGCCACTTTCTCACTGCTACAGAGGTGCTTACATTGTCTGAGGAATTAATGAAACCATTTATCAATATTCTTATAGGGGTCCATCAACAATTAATAATATAAACCATAACAACAGCAAAATACTACCGATGCTGATATTCTGAAGTAACAGAAAATGCTGGAAAGGCTCAGTAGGTCAGGTTGCATCTCTGGAGACATTGGTTCGAGATAATCATGGGAAGGGAGCGAGGAGAGGAGGGTCATGACGGCCGGTGAACCCAGAAGTGCGGGTAACCTGGAGGTCCTGCTGAATTTAACAGTTTTAGATATTTTGTCTAGATTTCCAGCTGGTAAGCCTGCCACATTGGAAGGCTGACGGGCAAGAAGGCCTGTGGCACCAGTGCATAGCCGAAGACCGGACAGGACAGTGGGAGGGAGAGAGATCGTGGAGGTGGGACTTCGGGGGTGGGGTAGGGGGGGAGGGGGTCGGACATCGTGGGGGAGGGACAGAGAGAAGATCGCAGCCCAGGGAGAGCTAGGGGTCATAGTCTTAGGATAAGGAGTAGGTCAATTAGGACCAAGATGAGGAGAAATTTCTTCACTCAGAAGGTTGTGAATCTTTGGAATTCTCTACCCTAAAGAGCTGTGGATGCTCAGCCATTAAGTATATTCAAGACAGAGATCGATAGATTTTTGCACAATAAGGGTATCAAGGGATATGGGGATAAGGAGGGAAAGTGGAGTTGATGTAGAAGATGCTCGAGGGGCCGTATGGCTTACTCCTGCCCCTATTTCTTATGTTCTTATCGGGAGGGCATCCCATCGCGTGGGATATCTTATGACAGGTGCCCAATGTTTAGGGGGAGCTGTAGTGGATCGTGGATAAGGAAGCAGGTTTACTTGGTGGGCTGGGGAAAGCACCCTTGCTCCTCCTGGGCCACAAACAATGTTGGACAGACATTTAGCTACTGGAGTCAGCCATTCTCACCTCCCATAAGCTGCAGGGTTTCCTGAGCCCTGGGGAAAACTGACCCAAAGCGTGAAAAGTAAAACTCTGGTTAAGTTTGAGGTGAGAGCATTGGAGGTGGTTTGGTGTCTGGTTTTAGATATTTGAATTTTTAACCCCCCCACCCATTCTGGGAGATTAAAATTATTCCTGTTAACTCGGTTTTCTCTTCACAGATGCTGCCTGACTTTCTGAGTGCTTCTCTGTTTTTACGCCACAATATAAACCATCCTCCTTTGAAGTTAGCATCTACAGTGTCTACAGGCTCTCCAGCTGAAATGAAAACTAAAAGAGACAGTAGTTAGGTCTCTCATTTTAAAAATCCCAGTGCTCCAGCCTTGCTACAGTTTTACATAGAAAGATATAATATAGAGATTTTCTCACTTGAAACAAGCAGAATACGCATCCATCACAAATACAACCGCTAAATAGCAAAGACAGGAATTTCAGACAGATGCATTAAAGGTTAACGCATGCAGTAATTTCAGTACTATAGTTCCAAAAGTATCAGTCCATGAGCATTTCTGTAGCTGGCTTGAGTTGAAAGGAGTTCCGGCACAGGCTGTACAACAGAAACAGTCAGCTGAAAATGGCATAAAGCTCGACTTAAAAAGACGGTGACTACAAAGAAAGGGTGGGAAGCCAAGATTTAGTGGCTAACAGGACGTTTGAAACATTAATGCATTGATCAAAGATGTTTTTACTGAAAAGGAATGCTCAGCATGTAAGAGAAAACCTGCTGACTATGGGCTCTGCCTGCAGTTTCCATTAGATGCTACTGAAAAGATGACAGAGAAAATAATACAAAGAAATGAAACAATGAAAGCAGCTCTGACAAGGCTAATAAGCTACTGAAATTTCATGGCTTTTTGTTAAAGGACAGAAAATCCTTATACTGGTGGACAGCAATGCTATAAGCAGTTTCATATCCGAGCATTTCATAGTTCAAATTAAAATCTCCTTACATCTGCTTGAGGCTGATAAAAAATGTATAGCTTCAGTAGGATGTACACATAAACTAATCAGAAGTAATTGGTCTCTTTAGTCCTACATTATATTATGCCCAACATCCCACTAGGAAACCTGAGTTCATAAATATCGATAAGTATGCAATGATTAAAGCCTGGTGGTGAACTTAGAATTTATCTAGTTTCAGTAAAGCTACTTTTAAAGCCACAAAGGTCAAAATGGAGAGAATAAATTGGGAAAATATATTGGAAGAATAAAGCGCCCCAAATTATCCCACGAGTGGAGTCAGAATACCTGATGTATCAACTCAAATGTGCTATTCCCATAACCTTAACCTAATATTTATCACAAATTCAGCCTACAGCCATCCAGATAACAGTGCTGATGTACCTAGGAACCCAGGAATATTGGCTGTCAGATACTTAATGAAGTGATCTTAAAAAAAATGGAGCATTCAGAAGGAAACAGGATCAGATTGAATGTATCAAAATTGCTTAAGAAAATGAAAATAGAAGTTGGAGAACTATAGCTAAATTTCATATCTTGTTAAACAGAAGGATAGTACCAGATAATGGGAAAATCACATTTATTGCATTTTTAAGAAATGTGGTCTTGCAAATTACCGGTCTGACATCTATCATAGGAAACATATTGGAGTCCATCATAAAGAAATCAATTCAAGAGCACTTAACCTGATTGTGGTGGATGCTTTATAGCTAGTCTTTCGAAATACAAATGATAAGGTGCCTCGCAATAGATTGTATCCAATATTTCTAAGCCAACCTGGGTTTTTGAAAGGGGGCATTTCTGAGGGAGGTGGGACATCTACAAGCCTGATGGGTTGCGCCTCAACAGAGCTGGGACCAATATCCTCGCCGGGGGGTGGGGGGGGGGTGTGGGGGTGGCAGCGGGAAGGAGATGGCGGTGTTGCTAGTGCTGTTGGGGAGGGTTTAAACTAACTTGGCAGGGGGATGGGAACCTGAGAATAGATTCAGAAGGGAGAGAAGTAAAGCTGGAATTGGAAAGCAGAAAAGTAGAAAGAAAATTTCAAAGGCAGAGGAAACAAAGTCTGGAAAATAGACAACAAGGGAGTATGGCAGTGCTAAATGGTACATACTTCAATGCAAGGTGTCGAGAGAATAAGGCAGGTGAGCTGAGAGCACAGATAGACACTTGGGATATTATATCTATTATTGCAACATGGCTGAAAGAGGGGCAGGTATGGCAGCTTAACATCCCTGATTACAGGGTTTTCAGATGGGACAGAGAGAGTTTAAAGAAGGCGGGGGTGGGGGGTCACAGTATTGATTCAAGAAACCATTACAGCTGTGAGGAGGGATGATATGTTGGAAGAATCATCAAATTAAGCCATATGGGTTGAATTGAAGATCAAAAAAGGGGCAATCACACTGCTGGGAGTGTACTATCGACCCCCAAATAGACAGAGGGAGATAAAAGAGAAAATATGTAGCCACATTTCTGAGAAGTGCAAAAACTATAGGGCAGTATTAATAGGGGATTTCAACTATCCTAATATTAGGGATAAAATTAGTCCTAAAATGCACTCAGGAGAACTTTTTAGCCAGTATTTCACAAGCCCAACAAGGGATGGGACGGCTCTGACTTAGTTTTAGGAAATTAAGCTAGGCAGGGGGAAGGGATAACAGTGGGAGAGCATTTTGGGGCTAGTGATCATAATTCAGTTAGATTTAGGATAGTTATGGAAAATGACAATTATAGACCAGGAATAAAAGACAATTTTGCTAAGCTGAGATGGGATTTAGCCAAAGTGGACTGGAAACAGCTACTTGAAGGTAAATCAGTGTCAGAGCAGTGGGAAGCTTTCAAGGAGGAGATCCTGAGGGTTCAGAACAAGTATGTTCCCTTAAAGAAAAAGGGTGGGACGAACAAATCTAGGATCACAAGGGGAATACAGGACAGGATAAAGAAAAAAAAGGAGGCTTATGACAGATACTGAGGGTTCAATACTGCAGAAATCCTAGAGGAGTATAGAAAGTGCAGGGGTGAAATTAAAAAGGAAATTAGGAAAGCAAAGGGAGAACATGAAAACAATTTTTGGCAAGTAAAATCATGGAAAACCCAAAGTTGTTTTATAAATACATTAAGAGCAAGAGGATAACTAACGAAAGAGTAGGACCTATTAGAGACCATCAAGGTAATCTGTGTGTGGAGGCAAAAGATATGGGCATGGTTCTTAATGAATACTTTGCGTCTATTTTGGCAAATGAGAGGCGTGATGCAGACATTGATATCAGGGAGGAGGAGTGTGAAATATTAGATGAATAAACATAGTGAGAGAGGAAGTATTAAGGGGTTTAACAGCTTTGAAAGTGGATAAATCCCCAGGGCCGGATGAAATGGATTCTAGGCTGTTAAGAGAAGCAAATATCAGAGGCTCTGACCATCATGTTCCAATCCACTCTGGCTGCAGGTGTGGTGCCGGAGGACTGGAGGACTGCTAACATTGTACCTTTGTATAAAAAGGGAGAAAGGGATAGACCAAGTAATTGCAGGCTAACCTTGGTGGTGGGAAAATTATTGGAAACAATTCTGACGGACAGGATATATCTTCATTTCGATAGACACAGATTAATCAAGGACAGTCACCATGGATTTGTTAAGGGAAGGTCGTGTCTGAATAACTTAATGTAATTTTTTGAGGAGGTAACTGTTACGTATGAATAAAGAGTCTGACTAGATATTGTGAGCTCAAAGTAAAGTGTGACCTTAGTCTTTTATTGCAGATCTCCAGAGTGCCTCTCCAACCTGTGAGGCCTCCTTAAGTACAGGTATTCCCAAGGGATTGTGGGATCCCTTGGAACTCCAGAGGATGAGCCCTCTGGTGGTTACACAAGGTATTTACAGGTTTACATATATAACAACACTCCCCCCAAAAGTCAATAGTATAACTATTTACAAGGTGAGTCAATCTAGGGCCTTTCTTTCCCTGGTTGATTGTCTCGGTGCAAATGCTGGTTTTGGTGAGTCGTTTGTTGGGCCCTCGCTGGGCTGCTGTGCAGCTGGCCTTGCTGGGCTGCCTGGTGTGGTGAGTCCTGCTGGGCTGCTGCGGGTGATGGGTTCTGCTTCGTGGTCAACCACTGTGTCCATTACGTGTTGGGGGGCTCAAAGAAGGTAGGGTCTAATGTGGGCTGCTCTGGATAGTCCGTGAATCTGAATTTTGTTTGGTCCAAGTGTTTCCTGTAGATGAGTCCATTTGAAAGTTTGACCCGAAACACCTTACTCCCCTCTTTAGCCACAACAGTGCCGGGAAGCCACTTGGGACCTTGTCCATAGTTCAACCCAAATACAGGATCATTAATTTCAATTTTGCGTGACACATTTGCGCGATCATGCTATGTACTTTGTTGAAGCCGTTTGCTATCTATTGTTCTTGTAGATCAGGGTGGACTAACAAGAGCCTTGTCTTAAGTGCCCTTTTCATGAATAGTTCAGCAGGTGGAATCCCAGTGAGTGAGTGGGGTCCCGTGTGGTAACGAAGCAGGGCTCGGGATAGGCGAGTCTGCAGTGAGCCTTCAATTACCCTCTTCAAGCTCTGCTTGATAGTTTGCATTGCTCTCTCTGCCTGACCATTGGATGCTGGTTTGAATGGGGCAGATGTAACATGTTTGATCAAAGTAAAGTGTGACCTTAGTCTTTTATCGCAGATCTCCAGAGTGCCTCTCCAGCCTGTGAGGCCTCCTTAAGTACAGGTGCTCCCAAGGGATTGTGGGATCCCTTGGGACTCCAGGGGATGAGCCCTCTGGTGGTTACACAAGGTATTTACAGGTTTGCATATATAACAGTAACAAGGAAGGTTGATGAGGGTACTGCGTTTGATGTAGTGTTTGATGTTTGATGGATTTTAGCAAGGCTTTTAATAAGGTCCCACATGGTAGACTGATCACAAAAGTAAAAGCCCATGGGTTCCAAGGCACAGTGGCCAGTTGGATCCAAAATTGTTTCAGAGGCAGGAAGCAAAGGGAAATGGTTGATGGGTGCTTTTGTGACTGGAACGCTATTTCCTGGTCAGGTGGGCAGAGCTGTGGCAAATGGATTTCAATCTAGAGAAGTGTGAAGTAATGCATTTGGAGGGAGCTAACAAGGCAAGAGAATACACATTAAATGGTAGGACACGGAGAAGTGTAGAGGAACAAAGGGACCCTTGGTGTGCATGTCCATAGATCCCTGAGGTAGTAGGCCAGGTAGATAACAACAACAACTTGTATTTATATAACACCTTTAATATAGTGAAACGTCCCAAGGCGCTTCACAAGTGTATTATGCGATAAAAATGTGACACCGAGCTGCATAAGTAGAAATTAGCACAGGTGACCAAAATCTTGGTCAAAGAGGTATGTTTTAACAAGTGCCTTGAAGGAGGAAGAGAGTTAAGGAAGTGTAGAGGTTTAGGCAGGGAGTTCGAGAGCTTGGGGCCTAGGCAACAGAAGGCACGGCCACCAATGGTTGAGCAATTATAATCAGGGATGCTCAAGAGGGCAGATTTAGAGGAGCGCAGACATCTCTGGGGGTTGTGGGGCTGGAGGAGATTACAGAGATAGGGTTGGTCGAGGCTATAGAGGCATTTCAAAATAAAGATGAGAATTTTGAAATCAATGCATTGTTTAACCGGAAGACAATGTAGATCATCAATCACACAAGTGCTGGATGAGCATGACTTGTTGCGAGTTAGGACATGGGCAGCCGAGTTTTGGATCACCTATAGTTTACATAGGGTAGAATTTGTGAGGCCAGCCAGGAGTGCGTTGGAATAGTCAAGTCTAGAGGTAACAAAGACATGGATGAGGGCTTCATCAGTGGATGAGCTGAGGCAAGTGTGGAGGCGGGTGATGTTACGGAGGTGGAAATAGGCGGTCTTAGTTATGCTGCGGATATGTGGTCGAAAGCTCATTTCAGGGTCAAATATGACACCAAGATTACGAACAGTCTGGTTCAGCCTCAGCTAGGAGTTGGGAAGATGGATGGAGTCAGTGTCCAGGGAACGGAGTTTGTGGCGGGGACCGAAAAAAATGGCTTCGGTCTTCCCAATACTCAAGTGGAGAAAATTTCTGCTCATCCAGTACTGGATGTTGGACAAGCAATTTGACAATTTAGAGACTATGGAGGTTGGTTAAGGTGGTTAAGGTGGTTAAGAAGGCATATGGAATACTTGTCTTTATTAGCCGAGGCATAGAATACAAGAGCAGGGAGGTTATGCTTGAACTGTGTAAAACACGAGTTAGACCACAGTTAGAGTATTGCATGCAATTCTGGTCACCACATTACAGGAAAGATGTGATTGCACTAGAGAGGGTACAGAGGAGATTTACAAGGATGTTGCCTGGACTGGAAAACTTTAGCTATGAGGAAAGATTGGATAGACTGTGTTTGTTTTCTTTGGAACAGAGGAGGCAGAGAGGAGACCTTATTGAGGTGTATAAAATTATGAGGGGCCTAGATAGAGTGGATAGGAAGGGGCTATTTCCCTCAGCAGACGGCTCAACAACCAAGGGGCATAGACTGAAAGTAATTGGTAGGAGGTTTAAAGGGGATTTGAGGGAAAGTTTGATTGATTACCTCAGCAAAATTTCATCTTCAGCCCATTTGCTGGCCTACAACAGAATCCATTGAATGCCATGCCTTCAACTGCCAAGCCCTATGCTGTGCAATTCCCTCCCTGAACCTCTCTGCCTCTCTACCTCTCTTTCTTCCTTTAAGACGCTCCTTAAAACCTAATTTTTTGGCCAAGCTTTCGATTATCTGATCTAATATCTCCTTATGTGTCTCAGTATAAAATGTTGTTTGATAACGCTCGTGTGAAAGTGCCTTGAGACCTTTCACTATATTAAAGGTGCAATATAAATACAAACTGTTGTTATTGATGCTTACAGCAGGATCCACAGGACAAAAAAGGGGCGCAGTGGGTGAAACGTCCAGGGAAATCCCAGGAATAGCAACAGAGAACACCAAATTGTTCCGGGACATTTGTGGGGTGATCAGAAGATGGTCACCACTTCTTTAAAGATAGGAGATAAAGTTACGTTTCTCTAATGACTGAAAAAATAATAAAGAGGGAGAAAATAGATCATGAGAATAAACTAGCAAGTAAGATCTTCTACAAGTATATAAAAAGGAAGAGAGTACGTAAAATAAATGTTGGTCACTTGGAAGATGAGACTGGGCAATTCATAATGGAAACAGGGAAATGGCAAAAAATTTGAACAAATATTTTGTATCTGTCTTCACGGTAGAAGACACTAAAAGCTTGCCAATAATAGTAGAGAATCAGGGGGCAAAAAGGAGGGAGGAAATTAAAACAATCATTATCACTAGAGAAAAAGTACTAAAGGCTGACAAGTCTCCTGGACCTGATGGCCTGCATCCTAGGGTCTTAAAAGAAGTGGATGCAGAGATAGTGGATGCATTGGCTTTAATCTAACAAAATTCCCTAGATTCTGTAAAGGTCCCAGCGGATTGAAAAACTGCAAATGTAATGCCCCTATTCAAGAAAGGAGGGAAACAGAAAACAGGAAACTATAGACCAGTTAGCCTAACATTGGGAAAATGCTGGAATCCATTATTAGGGAAGTAGTAGCACGACATTCAGCAAATCATAACACAATCAAGCAGCATCAGCATGGTTTTATGAAAGGGAAATTGTGTTTGACAAATTTATGAGGTATTTGAGGATGTAATGAACAGAGTGGATAAAGAGGAGCCAGTAGATGTACTGTATAGGTATGGCAAGGCAGCTCAGTCTCGTGGAATGTGGGAGTGTGCCATGTGGGAAGTCCTTGATGCTTCTCGTGGCCTGGATGACAACATGTGCAGGAAGTGTCGCCAGCTACGGCAGCTCGAGAGCCGGGTTTCAGAGCTTGAGCGGCGGCTGGAGTCACTGCAGTGCACCCGCGAGGCTGAGAGCAATGTGGATAGCACGTTTGTGGAGGTGGTCATCCTGCAGCTTAAGAGTGTGCAGCCAGAGAGGGAATGGGTGACTGCCATATAGACAAGGAGGACCAGGGAGGTAGAGCAGGAGTTCCTTGAGTGCACCTTGCTCACTAACTGGTTTTCAGTTCTGGTTACTGGTGATGGCGATGATTCCTCTGGGTAATGTAGCTAGAACCAAGTCCATGGCACCATGGTTGGCTCAGCTGCACGGCGGCGGGTGTGGGGGGGGAAGAAGGGTGAAAGACCAATAGTGGTAGGGGATTCGTTAGTTAGAGGAACAGACAGACGTTTCTGCGGCCGTAGATGTGACTCCAGGATGGTATGTTGCCTCCCTGGTGCCAGGGTGAAGGATGTCACTGAGTGGCTGCAGGGCATTCAGAAGAGGGAGGGTAAACAACCAGATGTCATGGTCCATATCAGTACAAATGAAATAGGTAGAAAGACGGATGAGATCCTGCAGGCAGATTTTAGGGAGCTCAGATAGATATTAAAAAGCAGGACCTCAAAGGTAGTAATCTCCGGATTACTTCACGTGCCACGTGCCAATGAGTACAGAAATAGGAGGATAGAGCAGATGAATGCATGGCCAGAGAGATGGTGCAGGAGGGAGGGCTTCAGATTCCTGGGACATTGGGATCATTTCTGGGGGAGGTGAGACCTGTACAAGCTGGATGGGTTGCACCTCAATAGGGCCGGGACCAATATCCTCATGGGGGATTTGCTAATACCGTTGGGAAGGGTTTAAACTAGCTTGACAGGGGGATGGAAACCTGCGAGTAGATTTAGAAGGGAGGGAAGCAAAGTAGGAAATGGAAGGCAGAAAATTAGTAAGCTATTTTGGAAGGCACCGGAAACAAAGGCTAGAAAGTAGACAAAAAAGCAGTTTGGCAATACTAAATGGTAGATACTTTAATGCAAGGAGTCTAAGAAATGAGGCAGATAGGCTAAGGGCGTATGATATTATAGCTATTACTGAGATATGGTTGAAAGAAAAGCAGGAATGGCAGCTCAACATTCCAGGTTACAGGATTTTCAGATGAGATAGAGAGCTGGTTAAAAAAGGAGGGGGCTGGCATTATTGGTTAAAGAAACAATTACAGCTGTGAGAAGGTATGGTATGTTAGAAGGATCATCAAATGAGGCTATATGGGTTGAACTAAACAACAAAAAAGGGGCAATTACACTGCTGGGAGTATACTATAGACCCCCAAACCATCCAAGGCAGATAGAAAAGAAAAGTTGTAGGTAAACTTCTGACAAGTGCAAAAACAATCATCATCATCATAGGCAGTCCCTCGAAACCTTGTTTCCACTTCAAAAGTGAGTTCTCAGGTGATTGAACAGTCCAATATGGGAATTACAGTCACTGTTGCAGGTGGGACAGACAGTTGTTGGAGTAAATGGTGGGTGGAGAGTCTGGTTTGCCGCGAGCTCTTTCCGCTGTCTACGCTTGTTTTCTGCATGCTTTCGACGATGAGACTCGAGGTGCTCAGTGCCCTCCTGGATGCTCTTCCTCCACTTAAGGCGGTCTTTGGCCAGGGACTCCCAGGTGTCAGTGGGGATGTTGCACTTATCAAGGAGGCTTTGAGGGTATCCTTGCCCACCTGGGGCTCACTTGCCGTGTAGGAGTTCCAAGTAGAGCGCTTGCTTTGGGAGTGTGGTCAGTGCTTCGATGCTTGGTATGTTGGCCTGATCGAGAACACTGACATTGGTGCGTCTGTCCTCCCAGGGAATTTGCAGGATCTTGTGGAGGCATCGCTGTTGGTATTTCTTCGACGATTTGAGGTGTCTACTCTATATGGTCCACATCTCTGAACCATACAGGAAGGCGGGTATCACTACAGCCCTGTAGACCATAAGTTTGGTGCCAGATTTGAGGGCCTGATCTTCGAACACTCTCTTCCTCAGGTAGTCGAAGGCTGCGCTGGTGCACTGGAGGCAGTGTTGAACCTCGTCGTCGATGTCTGCCCTTGCTGATAATAGGCCCCTGAGGTATAGAAAGTGGTCCACATTGTCCAGGGCCGCGCCGTGGAGCTTGATGACTGGGGGGTGGTAGTGCTGTGTGGCAGGGTCAGGTTGGTGGAGGACCTTTGTCTCACGGATGTTCAGTATAAGGCCCATGCTTTTGTCCGTCTCAATGAAAATGTTGACGATGACTTGGAGTTCAGCCTCTGCATGTGCGCAGACGCAAACGTCATCCACATACTGTACTTCGACGACAGAGGATGGGACGGTCTTGGATCTGGCCTGGAGGCCTGGATTAAGCTGATGACAGATGGGATAACAGCTCCCGAGGGAGCTCTCCCTGAACAAATCTTCCTCCTGCCATTTGCTGCCATCCTTCATCTTTCTCTCCCTCAACCTTTCCCCCTGCCCCCACTGTCTAAGCTCCCTGTAGCCCTAACAGACCCCCGAAAGTATTATTTTTACCCCTAAAACCCATGCTGCAAAGGCCCACTGCCCATCCCCCAATCTCGGACAAAACAATAGGGTAGTAATATTGGGACATTTCAATCACCATAACAGTAACTGGGATACTATCAGTTTAAAAGGTCTAGAGGGCACAGAATTCCTAAATTGCACTTTAGAGAACTTTTTTAACCAATACGTAGCAAGCTCAACAAGAGGAAGTGGGGGGGCAGTTCTGGATTTAGTTTTAGGGAATGAAGCTGGGCAGGTGGAAGAAGTATCAGTGGGAGAGCATTTTTGTGGTAGTGATCATAATTCAGTTTGTTTTAGCATGATTATGGATAAGGACAAAGATAAAACAGGAGTAAAGGTTCTAAATTGGGGGGAAGGCAAATTTTACGGGTTGAGAATTGATTTAGCAAAAGTGGACTGGAAACAGCGACTTGAAGGTAAATCAGTGTCAGAGCAGGCATTCAAGAGGGAGATACATGGAGTTCATGGTAAACACATTCCCACAAAGAAAAAGGGTAGAACTGCCAAATTTGGAGCCCCCTGGATGACAAGATGCATACAGGATAAGATAAGGCAAAAAGGGAAACTTATATCAGATATCAACAGCTCAAGACTGCAGAAAGCCTGAAAGAGTATAGAAAGTGTTGGGGTGAAATTAAGAAGGAAATTAAGAAAGCAAAAAGAGGGCATGAGAAAATAATGGCAAGTAGAATCAAAGAAAACCCAAAGAGGTTATATAAATACATAAAGAGCAGGAGGATAACTAAGGAAAGAGTACAGCCTATTAGGGACCAAAATGGTGATCTATTTGTGGAGGTGGAGGATGTGGGTAAGGTACTCAATGAATACTTTGTGGCTGTCTTCATGAACAAGGTAGACGATGCCGATGTTGAAGTTAAGGAGGAAGAGAGTGAGATATTGAATGGAATAAACATAGTGAGAGGAAATATTAATGGATTTAGCATCTTTGAAAGTAGATAAATCACCAGGACCGGATGAAATATATCCGAGGCTACTAAAAGAAGCAAGGGAGGACCACCATTTTTCAATCCTCTGTGGCTACAGAAGTTGTGCCAGAGGATTGGAGAACTACTAACGTTGTACCATTGTTTAAAAAGGGAGGAAGGAATAAACCAAGCAATTACAGTTTAACCTCGGTGGTGGGCAAATTACTAGAATAAATTCTGAGCGACAGTATAAACCTTCATTTAGAAAGGCACAAATTAATCAAGGACAGTCAGCATTGATTTGTTAAGGGAAGATCGTGGCTGACTAACTTGATTGAATTACCTAGGCCTAGGAGGTAACAAACAATGTCAATGAGGGTAGTGCGTTTGATGTAGTTTACATTGATTTTAGCAAGGCTTTTGACAAGGTTCCACATGGCCTGCTGATCAAAAAAGTAAAAGCCCATGTGATCTAAGGGTGAGTGGCAAATTGGATCCAAAATTGTCTCAGTGGCAGGAAGCAAAGGGTAATGATTGACAGGTGGTTTTGTAATTGGAAAACTGTTTCCAGTGGAGTTTCATAGGGCTCAATACTCGGTCCCTTGCTTTGTCTAGTATATATTAATGATTTAGACTTAAATGTAGGGGACATGATAAAGAATTTTGCAGATGATATAAAAATAGGCCGTGTGGTTGACAGTGAAGAGGAAAGCTTTAGACTGCAGGAAGATATCGATGGGCTGGTCAGTTGGGCAGAAAAGTGGAAATTGGAATTCAATCTGGAAAAGTGTGACATAATCCATTTGGGGAGGAGCAACAAGGCAAGGGAAAACACAATAAATGGAAGGATACTTAGAGCTGTGGAGGAACAGAGGGACCTTGGAGTGTATGTCCACAGAGCCTTAAAAGTAGCAGGACAAGTAGATAAGATAGTTAAAAAGGTATACGGAATGCTTTCCTTTATTAACCGAGGCATAGAATATAAGAGCAGGAAAGTTATGCTAGAACTGTATAAAATACTAGTTAGACCACAGCTTGAGTACTGCATACAGTTCTGGTTACCACATTACAGGAAAAATGTGATTACACTAGAGAGGGTGCAAAGGAGATTTACAAGGATGTTGCCTGCACTAGAAAATTTTAGCTATGAGGAATGATTGGATAGGCTGGGGTTGGTTTCTTTGGAACAGAGAAGGCTGAGGGGAGATTTAATTGAGGTGGATAAAATTATGACAGGCCTAGATAGAGTGGATAGGAAGGACCTGTTTCCTTAACCAGGGGGCATAGATTTAAAGTATTTGGTAGAAGAATTAGAGGAGAGTTGAGGAAAGAAAATTCACCCAGAGGGTGATGGAACTCATTGCCTGAAAGGATGATAGAGGCAACAACCCTCATCATATTTAAAAAGTATTTGGATGTGCACGTAAAGAGCCATGACCTTCAGAGCTGCGGACCTAGTGCTGTAAGGTGGGATTAGGTTGGATAGCTCTTTTTCGACCAACACAATAGGCCAAATAGCCTCCTTCTGTGTCGTAATTTTTATGATTGTATGATTCTATGTATTTGGATTTCCAAAAGGCTTTCGATAAGGTGCCACATAAAAGGTTACTACACAAGATAAGAGCTCATGGTGTTGGGGTAATATATTAGCATGGTATTAGCTAATAGAAAACAGAGAGTCGGGTTAAATAGGTCTTTTTCAGGTTGGCAAACTGTAACTATTGGGGTGCCACAGGGATCAGTGCTGGGGCCTCAGCTATTTACAATCCATATTAATGACTTGGATGAAGGGACCGAGTGTATTGTAGCCAAATTTGCTGACAATACAAAGATAGGTGAAAAAACAAGCTGTGAGGAGGACACGAGTCTGCAAAGGGATAGAGATAGGTTAAGTGAATGGGTAAAGATTTGGCAGATGGAGTATAATGTAAGAAAATGTGAGGTTATCCACTTCGGTAGGAAGAATATTATTTAAATGGAGAGAGACTACAGAATGCTGCGGTACAGAGGGATCTGGGTGTCCTCGTACATGAAACACAGAAAGTTATCTTGCAGGTACAGCAAGTAATTAGGAAGTAAAATGGAATGTTGGCCTTTATTGCAAGGGGGATGGAGTCTAAAAAAGTAGGGAAATCCTGCTCCAACTGTACAGGGCATTGATGAGACCACACCTAGAGTACTGTGTACAGTTTTGGTCTCCTTATTTAAGGAAGGATATACTTGCATTGGAGGCAGTTCAGAGAAGATTCACAAGGTTGATTACTAAGATGAAGTGGTTGTCTTAACGGGAAAGGTTGAGCAGGTTGGGCATGTACTCATTGGAGTTTAGAAGAATGAGAGGTGATCGTATTGAAACATATCTGAAGGGGCTTGACAGGATAGATGCTGAGAGGATGTTTCGCCTCATGGGCAGAGTTTCAGAATAAGGGGTCCTCCATTTAAGATGGAGATGAGGAGAAATTTCTTCTCCCAGGGGGTCGGGACTCTTTGGAATTCTCTACCCCAGAGTGCAATGAAGGCTGAGTAATTACATATATTCAAGGCTGAGATAGACAGAATCTTGAACTATAGGGGAGTCAAGGGTTATGGGGCAGGAAAGTGGGATTGTGGCCAAGGTCAGATCAGATCAGCTATGATCTTATTGAAAGGCAGAGCAGGCTCGAAGGGCCATATGGCCTACTCCTGCTCCTCTTTGTTATGTCCTTATGTTCTGATTGAAAGGCAGCAGGGCTAGATTTAGCAAATTGAGATTATAGCAAGTTAGAAGGTTCTTCCAACTTTGGTGGAAGGTCCATGGAAACCCTAGAGGAGAAACCCGAAGGTTTCCGCAGATCTTCTGCCATAGATGGGGGAACTACCATCGGAAGTTCAACTCCCAAATCTCCCATAATTCCCATAATTCACAAGAGGGGTTTCAGAAATTCTAATCACCATCGTCACTGTTGTGAAGTAAAGAATCTGAAAGTTAGATGGATCACATCCTTAAAAACAAAACTGCCAAATTCAACTCCCTGAAACTCATCTGGAGGAGAAATTTGGCAGCGCCCCACAAAATTTTGAAAATTTAGCGCCAAGCGCTAATGATTCTGAACTTCTACTAAATTGTGCTTTAGCACCCCAGAAAGGAAGTGGGGCACTAAATCAAGCATTAATGATCTCAGTGGAGCGCTACAGGTGCGCTACCACCAGAGTGATAAGAACGTTCAGGTGCAATCCATTCAGCAATGATCCTTCCATCCTTCACACTGGCTCATTCCAGCTCTTAAAAGGGAGGTTGTATCATTGTGCAGCTGCCCATTTTCAGCATTTCTGGATCTGAAGATGACCTGTGAGGAAGTGAATCCCATGATGGCAATGGCTGATCCCAATCCAAATCCCATGGAGAGAGCTCTTCGCTTCACAGAAGTAGTATTGCAGGCATTGGTGGCTAGAGTGGAGCAAAGGAGGGAAGCGCTGTTCCAGGCTAGTGGAAGGACGCCATTGCCCCAGGTCTTCAGGGCAATGTGGAGCGAAGTGGCAGAGGATGTCTTATATAGAAACATAGAAACATAGAAAATAGGTGCAGGAGTAGGCCATTCAACCCTTCGAGCCTGCACCACCATTCATTAAGATCATGGCTGATCATTCACCTCAGTACCCCTTTCCTGCTTTCTCTCCATACCCCTTGATCCCTTTAGCCGTAAGGGCCATATCCAACTCCCTCTTGAATACATCCAATGAACTGGCATCAACAACTCTCTGCGGCAGGGAATTCCACAGGTTAACAACTCTCTGAGTGAAGAAGTTTCTCCTCATCTCAGTCCTAAATGGCTTCCACCTTATCTTTAGACTGTGTCCTCTGATTCTGGACCTCCCCAACATCGGGAACATTCTTCCTGCATCTAACCTGTCCAGTGCCGTCAGAATTTTATATGTTTCTATGAGATCTCCTCTCATCTTTCTAAACTCCAGTGAGTACAGGCCCAGTAGATCCAGTCTCTCCTCATATGTCAGTCCTGCCATCCCGGGAATCAGTCTGGTGAACCTTCGCTGCACTCCCTCAATAGCAAGAACGTAATTCCTCAGATTAGGAGACCAAAACTGAACACAATATTCCAGATGAGGCCTCATCAAGGCCCTGTACAACTGCAGCAAGACCTCCCTGCTCCTATACTCAAATCCCCTAGCTATGAAGCCAACATACCATTTGCCTTCTTCACCACCTGCTGTACCTGCATGCTAACTTTCAATGACTGATGTACCATGACACCCAGATCTCATTGCACCTCCCCTTTTACTTATCTGCCGCCATTCAGATAATATTTTGCCTTTGTGTTTTTGCCCCCAAAGTGGATAACCTCACATTTATCCACATTATACTGCATCTGCCATGCATTTGCCCACACACCTAACCTGTCCAAGTCACCTGCAGCCTCTTAGCGCCCTCCTCACAGCTCATACTGCCACCCAGCTTAGTGTCATCTGCAAACTTGTAGATATTACACTCAATTCCTTCATCTAAATCATTAATGTATTTTGTAAATAGCTGGGGTCCCAGCAGTGAGCCCTGCGGCACCCCACTAGTCACTGCCTGCCATTCTGAAAAGGACCCGTTTATCCCGACTCTCTGCTTCCTGTCTGCCAGCCAGTTCTCTATCCACGTCAGTACATTACCCCCAATACCATGTGCTTTAATTTTGCACACCAATCTCTTGTGCGGGACCTTGTCAAAAGCCTTTTGAAAGTCCAAATACACCACATCCACTGGTTCTCTCTTGTTCATTCTACTAGTTACACCCCCAAAAAATTCCAGAAGATTTGTCAAGCATGATTTCCCTTTCATAAATCCATGTTGACTTGGACTGATCCTGTCACTGCTTTCCAAATGCGCTGCTATTTCATCTTTAATAATTGATTCCAACATTTTCCTCACTACTGATATCAGGCTAACCAGTCTATAATTACCCGTTTTCTCTCTCCCTCCTTTCTTAAAAAAGTGTGTTACATTAGCTACCTTCCAGTCCATAGGAACTGATCCAGAGTCGGTCGACTGTTGGAAAATGATCACCAATACATCCACTATTTCTACAGCCACTTCCTTAATACTCTAGGATGCAGACTCTCAGGCCCCGGGGATTTATCGGCCTTCAATCCTATCAATTTCCCTAACACAATTTCCCGCCTAATAAGGATTTCCTTCAGTTCCTCCTTCTCACTAGACCCTCTGTCCCCTAGTATTGGTGTCTTCCTTCATGAAGACTGAACCAAAGTATTTGTTCAACTGGTCTGCCATTTCTTTGTTCCCAATTATAAATTCACCTGAATCTGACTACAAGGGACATATGTTTGCCCTCACTAATCTTTTTCTCTTCACATATCTATAGAAGCTTTTGCAGTCAGTTTTTATGTTCCCGGCAAGCTTCCTCTCATACTCTATTTTCCCCCTCCTAATTAAACCCTTAGTCCTCCTCTGCTGAATTCTAAATTTCTCCCAGTTCTCAGGTTTGTTGCTTTTTCTGGCCAATTTATATGCCTCTTCCTTGGATTTAACACTATCCTTAATTTCACTTGTTAACGACGGTTGAGCCATCTTCCCCGTTTTATTTTTACTCCAGACAGGGATGTACAACTGTTGAAGTTCATCCATATGATCTTTAAATGTTTGTCATTGCCCATCCACCATCAACCCTTTAAGTATCATTTGCCAGTCTATTCTAGCCAATTCATGTCTCATACCATTGAAGTTACCTTTCCTTCAGTTCAGGACTCTAGTCTCTGAATTAACTGTGTCACTCTTCATCTTAATAAAGAATTCTACCATATTATGGACGCTCTTTCCCAAGGGGCCTCACACAACAAGATTGCTAATTAGTCCTTTCTCATTACACATCACCCAGCCCTCTAGTTGGTTCCTCAACATATTGGTCTAGAAAACCATCCCTTGTACTTGACCAAGAGTTTTGCACACAATTACCTATGGTGGCCAGGTCTCGATAAAGATTTGGGGAGAGAACCTCCACTTTTGAGCTTAGCGCCCAAAAATGGGTGTTATTTCCGGTGTGAGCATTAGAAAAGGGCTTCTCGCCCATTCACAAAACACCTAGTTTACATTTTTGAAAATGGGCGTTACTGTGAGCGATATCAAATGGATGGTAGCATTAAATTTTTCTGACCTTCTGCCGTAAAGTGTGGCCATCCTTAGCAATGGCATGGCAACACTCCATTCTCACGATTCTGGAGATCAAGGGTCATCATGACATGCGCAGAAGAGAAGACAGAGAGAGAGGGAGCTCAGAGGGACTGAAAGCATGTGTGGCTGTGGTGTGTGCTTGTTTGGCTGCTGTGGGAGGAACGACGGAGATTCACCTGCAGCAAAAAGCCCATTAGTTGGCACCGAGTTTTTGTCCAACAAATAATATATAAAATGGAAGGGATGGAGGAGGCCCTGGAGCTTGTAGCCAGGATCTCTGGTGGCAGAGGGCTCCCAGTGGTCCCGCAGTGCCGCACTGCACCCCAAGATGATGCACCCCCATTGCCAACCACACACGAGAGCCAGCAGCAACATCTTGCTTATGGCTCGGCGCATGCTCCCACCTTGGGTCCGTCCTCTCCCCTATCCATCTAAGCAGTGCATCGGCCGTCACCTCTCCCCCGCCCCACCAGCCCCCCTGCAATGAAGCATCGCCTGAGGACCTCCTCGGCCAGGCGGCTTGGAGTCACGAGAGGAAGGGGAACGGGTAGATGTGGGGAGGAGAAGCGGGGGTGGGGGGAAAGGGTTGGTTTATACAGAAATACTGATGATTTCAGACTAATGTTTGGTTTAAATGTTTTTATTTCACAAAACCTTGCAGCACATTGGCTCAGATAGCTGCACCATTACACGCTGGTGATTCCTTAACATCAAAGGGTATAATCACACTTAATTTCAATCAACTTAAACTTTAACTGTCACCAAGGTGATGCCCAACATTGATGTATGACCTGCACACCCAGCAGTGTATCAGCCTTGTAAATAACACCAACATTCTTTCAGGCAAAGCGATCATTGATGAGCTCCTGACGTAAACCTCTTGCAGCTATCATGCCACCATGGGCCTTTTCATGCAGTCCACAGGGGTCAGGGGCATGGCTTCAGCACCAGCCTGTTTGTCTGACCCAATGTCAGCATCCGCCTCCTTATCCTCCTCTTCCTTTCTCTGGTGAGGTGGACTGTCAGGCTCATCAGGCAATTGTTGTCCCCTCCTGATAGCCAAGTTGTGTAGCATAGAGCAGACCACCACGAATTGAGCTACCTGCTCAGAGTGGTATTGGAGCTCGCCTCCTGAGTGAGTTGTCCAGGCATCTGAAGCACTGCTTCTGCACTCCAATGGTTTTCTCGACAATATTGCGAGTTTCTCTGTGGCTCTTGTTGTATCGCCTCTCGGCCTTGGTGTGGGTCTCATGCAGGGGCATCATCAGCCACGTGGTGAGGTCATATCCTTTGTCCCCAAGCATCCAGCATTGACGTTGCGGCTCATTGGTAAACAAGTCAGATACAGTGCTCTCACGCAGGATGTGCACATCACGGATGCTGCCCGGAAATTGAGCATTCACCGCCAGTATAATTTGCTGGTGGTCTACAATCAGCTGGACATTCAGAGAATGGAATCCCTTGCAGTTCCTGAAAACCTCAGCATTCTGAAAAAGTGCCCGCAAAGCGATGTGCATACAGTCTATTGCTCCCTGCACCTTGGGGAAGTTTTCAATTCTGGAAAAACCTAGAGCCCTCTCAGTCTGAGCTTCCTTGGTCATAGGCAAGCTGATCAAGTCCCTCCTGCATGTGTACAGTGCTTCAGTGACCTGTCTAGTGCAGCGATGTGTGGCATGCTGAGAAAGTCTGCAAATTTTGTCAGCTGTGGCCTGAAAAGAACCTGAGGCATAGAACGACAGTGCCATGGTGACTTTGACCTCGATGGACAGCAGTTCTGATGGTGCTGGCAGGCTGCAGATCTGCCCTTATCAGCTGGCATACTTCAATGATAACCTCTTTGTGGCAGCAAAGTCATCAAAGACAGATGGTATCGGGCAAGTCGAGGTAAGAATGCTTCGCCTTGTACTTGCGGGGGGTGTAACGTCTGGTCCTCCTCATCTGTCTGTTACTTTGTTCATTGAGCACATAATGTAGTGCAGCGTTCCTTTGGCGATGTCGAGTCTGCTGCAGTATTTTGTCATCAAGAGAGGATGTGAAAGGACAGGCCCCATTGCAGTAGCTCTCTGTTTTCCACCAATTGCACACAAACAAGGAATGTCCCGACGAGCACACCTCTTCAATTCCAATCGGTCACAGTGTGGTCAAGATTTTTATAGAGATGTTCACATCAACTCCAACGACTTGCAGAGTACATCTGAACTTTGCCGAGGTTGAAGCACAGCAGCCTTTTAAAGAATGCGACATGTGATCTACAACACGGCGTCCATAATGCTGTGATTCATCCCGGTTAGTCCCACTTTTTGTGGGCGGTTTTTTGAGCAAGCGATATTGTGGGCGATATGTGTGCGAGGTGGTGAAATTGATGATGGGCGACCTTCATGGCTGCTAATTTGGGTAAATATGCTCTTTATGACAAAAAACAGTCGCCGGGTGTTAATATTGTTTCCGTGTGGAAAGTAATGCTGGGCGATATTATGGGTGTTGAGTCACCCATTCTGCTGATTCCACCCAAAAAAAAGTGGGCGGGAGGTAATATTTTCTTCTGGCGTTAAGCACATGGGGAAAGTAACGCTCGGTGATAAGTTTTCAAAAAATGCCCACCAGTTTCCATTTTGTGACAAAATGGGCGATACATGGGCGTTGTATGTCATTTCAGCGGCAAAATAGGCATTAAGTGGGTGTTTAAAAAAGTGGAGGTTTTAGCCCATAGAGTACATGGTTAGTAAATGTACAACATGCCAATTGGTAAGCAAGAAACCACCACCAGTACCATTACAGCCATGGAAATTGACTCCCAGGGTATGGCAAAGGTTACATGTAGATTTTACTGAGCTAAAAGGACAATTGTTCATTGTGATTGATAGCTTTTTGAAGTGGGAAGAGGTATTTCCGATGCAGAAAATAACAAGTAAAACACTGGACAATTTGTGAAAATTGTTTTCTTCATATGGCCTCCCAAAAGAAATCGTGTCTGATAATGGCCCGCAATTTTGTTCAGAAGAAATTTCATAGTTCACGAGCAGAAATGGTGTGAAACATACCAAAGTTGCATCATACCACCCTGCTTCAAATGGTGCAGCAGTGCGCACAATACAAATTGTAAAACGTGCCCTCATCAAACAAATGTTGGATCCAAATCCAAAGAAATGGGATTGATCATAAACTCGCAAATTTTCAAGTTATTTACCGTAATACTCCTCATACAACTACTGGTAGAATACCAGCAGAGTTATTTCTCAAACGACAGCCATGAACCAGGTTCTCGTTGTTAAAATCAAACTTGGCACAGTCAGCAGAAGAGAAACAATTAAGACAGAAAGAGAAACAATATAGAGGTAGAGTAAGAGAGAGAAAAGAGAAATTGAATCAGAAGGTGAGAGTGAAGTACCATCATCATAAATGTGGTTACCAGGAAGAATAGTGAAGATATGTGGTTCTCGCACATATTTGATCAAGATGTTTGATCATGAACAGGTTCAGTATGTTCACATATTGATCATATTTTACCGACAGATGTGGAAGTGGTTGAACATAAGAACATAAGAACATAAGAAATGCTCCGCCATTTAATACGATCGCGGCTGATCCGATCATGGACGAGGTCCATTTCCCTGCCCATTCCCCATAACCCCTTATTCCCTTATCAGTTAAGAAATTGTTGATCTCTGTCTTAAATTTATTCAATGACCCAGCTTCCACAGCTCTGTGAGGCAGCGAATTCCACAGATTTACAACCCTCTGAAAGAAGAAATTCCTCCTCATCTCAGTTTTAAATGTGCAGCCCTTTATTCTAACATTATGCCGCTTGGTTCTATTCTCCCCTATCAGTAGAAACATCCTTTCTGCATCCACCTTGTCAAGCCCCCTCATAATCTTCTACGTTTTGATAAGATCACCTCTCATTCTTCTGAATTCCAGTGAAGAGAAGCTCAACCTACTTAACCTTTCCTCATAAGTCAACCCGCTCATCTCCGGAATCAACCTAGTGAATCTTCTCTGAACTGCCTCCAAAGCAAGTATATCCTTTCTTAAATATGGAAACCAAAACTGCACGCAGTATTCCAGGTGTGGCCTCACTAATACCTTGTATAACTGTAGTAAGACTTCCCTGCTTTTATGTTCCACCTCCTTTGCAATAAAGGCCAAGATTCCATTGGCTTTCCTGATCACTTGCTTGTAACTGCATATTAATCTTTTGTGTTTCATGCACCAGCACCCCCAGGTCCCACTGTACTGCAGCACTTTGCAATCTTTCTCCATTTAAATAATAACTTGCTCTTTGATTTTTTTCCACCACAGTGCATAACCTCACAATTTCCAACATTATATATCATCTGCCAAATTTTTGCCCACTCACTTAGCATGTCTATGTCCTTTTGCAGGTTTTTTGTGTCTCCCTCACATATTGCTTTTCGTCCCATCTTTGTATCATCAGTAAACTTGGCTACGTTATACCCGGTCCCTTCATCCAAGTCATTAATATAGATTGTAAATAGTTGGGATCCCAGCACTGATTCCTGTGGCATCCAACCGTGGCTAACAAGGGAAATTAGAGATAGTGTTAAATGCAAGGAAGAAGCATATAAATTGGCCAGAAAAAGCAACCTCACTGGGAGAAATTTAGAATTCAGCAGAGGAAGACAAAGGGTTTAATTAGGAGGGGGAAATAGAGTATGAGAGTAAGCTTGCAGGGAACATAAAACTGACAGCAAAAGCTTCTATAGATATGTGAAGAGCAAAAGATTAGTGAAGACTAATGTAGGTCCCTTGCAGTCAGAATCAGGTGAATTTATAATGGGGAACAAAGAAATGGCAGACCAATTGAACAAATACTTTGGTTCTGTCTTCACTAAGGAAGGCACAAATAACCTTCCGGAAATACTAGGGGACCGAGGGCCTAGTGAGAAGGAGGAACTGAAGGAAATCCTTATTAGTCAGGAAATTGTGTTAGGGAAATTGATGGGACTGAAGGCCGATAAGTCCTCAAAGGCTGATAGTCTGCATCCCAGCGTACTTAAGGAAGTGGCCCTAGAAATAGTGGATGCATTGGTGGTCATTTTCAAACATTCTACAGACTCTGGATCAGTTCCTATGGATTGGAGGGTAGCTAATGTAACCGCACTTTTTAAAAAAGGAGGGAGAGAGAAAACAGGGAATTACAGACTGGTTAACTTGACATCGGTAGTGGGGAAAATGTTGGAATCAATTATTAAAGATGAAATAGCAGCGCATTTGGAAAGCAGTGACAGGATCGGTCCAAGTCAGCATGGATTTATGAAAGTGAAATCATGCTTGACAAAACTTCTGGAATTTTTTGAGGATGTAACTAATAGAGTGGACAAGGGAGAACCAGTGGATGTGGCGTATTTGGACTTTCAAAAGACTTTTGACAAGGTCCCATACAAGAGATTCATGTGCAAAATTAAAGCACATGGTATTGGAGGTAATGTATTGACATGGATAGAGTGCTGCTTGGCAGACAGGAAGCAAAGAGTAGGAATAAACGGGTTATTTTCAGAATGGCAGGCAGTGACTAGTGGGGTACCACAAGGTTCAGTGCTGGGACCCCAGCTATTAATAATATACATTAATGATTTAGATGAAGGAATTGAATGTACTATCTCCAAGTTTGCAGACGACACTAAGCTGGGTGGCGGTGTGACCTGTGAGGAGGATGCTAAGAGGCTGCAGAGTGACCTGGACAGGTTAGGTGAGTGGGCAAATGCATGGCAGATGCAGTATAATGTGGATAAATGTGAGGTTATCCACTTTGGGGGAAAAAACAGGAAGGCAGAATATTATCTGAATGGTGACAGATTAGGAAAAGGGGAGATGCAATGAGACCTGGGTGTCATGATACATCAGTCATTGAAAGTTAGCATGCAGATGCAGCAGGCAGTGAAGAAGGCAAATGGCATGTTGGCCTTCTTAGCGCGAGGATTTGAGTATAGGAGCAGGGAGGTCTTACTGCAGTTGTACAGGGCCTTGGTGAGGCCACACCTTGAATATCGTGTACAGTTTTGGTCTCCTAATATGAAGAAAGACGTTCTTGCTATTGAGGGAGTGCACCGAAGGTTCACCCGACTGATTCCTGGGATGGCAGGACTGAAATATGAAGAAAGACTGGATCGATTCAGCTTATATTCACTGGAATTTAGAAGAATGAGAGGGGATCTCATAGAAACATATAAAATTCTGCCGGGATTGGACAGGTTATATGCAGGAAGAATGTTCCCGATGATGGGGAAGTCCAGAACCAGGGGTCACAGTCTAAGGGTAAGGGGTAAGCCACTTAGGACCCCAGATGAGGAGAAACTTCTTCACTCAGAGAATTGTGAACCTGTGGAATTCTTTACCACAGAAAGTTGTTGAGGCCAGTTTGTTAGATATATTCAAAAGGGAGTTAGATGTGGCCCTTATGGCTAAAGGGATCAAGGGGAAAGGAGAGAAAGCAAGAATGGGGTACTCAAGTTGCAAAAATGATCAACCATGATCATATTGAATGGCGGTGCAGGCTTGAAGGGCCAAATGGCCTACTCCTGCACCTACTTCCTATGTTTCTATGTTTCTATGGGTCCAAGTTTCTGATGCTGGAGAAAACGGCGCACCTCGGAGATTTACGTGACCTGCCTGGGATAAAAAGCGCGCCGGAATCTCACCGAGCAATTCTCCGGTCATCCTGGAGCGTGGTGTGGCGCAGCGGAGCCTCCCTGCGGCAGAGCAAGCCGATCGCAGTCTGTACTAAGTTTAGTAACTTTACAAGTATATAAGTGATCTTAGAGTTTTTAAGTGATCTTAAAGTGTAAATGTTCTCATATTTAATAAGTTGTTTAAATTTACTGCGTTAAAAGTTATCTTAAGGTTTTTCAGTTATTTTTTCACAAATTGAAATTGTTTACTAAGTTTTCTAACTTTAAAACTATAAAAGCATTTGGGGTTGTTAAGTGATCGGAAAGAGTCATATCAAATTTGATACAAGTATTTTATTGCAGTGACGTAAAGTACATTGTAAAGACATATTGTACATTGAAACTGAATCATGACAAGAATGCTTTTATTATTATTGCACTTAAATAAATAAATAGCAACGAGACCTGGGTGTCATGGTACATCAGTCATTGAAGGTACAGCAGGCGGTTAAGAAAGCAAATGGCATGTTGGCCTTCATAGCGAGGGGATTTGAGTACAGGGGCAGGGAGGTGTTACTACAGTTGTACAGGGCCTTGGTGAGGCCACACCTGGAGTATTGTGTACAGTTTTGGTCTACGAACTTGAGGAAGAACATTCTTGCTATTGAGGGAGTGCAGCGAAGGTTCACCAGACTGATTCCCGGGATGGAGGGACTGACATATCAAGAAAGACTGGATCAACTGGGCTTGTATTACATAGAAACATAGAAAATAGGTGCAGGAGTAGGCCATTCGGCCCTTCTAGCCTGCACCACCATTCAATGAGTTCATGGCTGAACATGCAACTTCAGTAGCCCCACTGGAGTTCAGAAGAATGAGAGGGGATCTCATAGAAACGTTTAAAATTCTGAGGGTTTAGACAGGTTAGATGCAGGAAGAATGTTCCCAATGTTGGGAAAGTACAGAACCACGGGTCACAGTCTAAGGATAAAGGGTAAGCCATTTAGGACTGAGATGAGGAGAAACTTCTTCACTCAGAGAGTGGTGAACCTGTGGAATTCTCTACCACAGAAAGTTGTTGAGGCCAATTCACTAAATATATTCAAAAAGGAGTTAGATGTAGTCCTTACTACTTGGGGGATCAAGGGGTATGGCGAGAAAGCAGGAATGGGGTACTGAAGTTGCATGTTCAGCCATGAACTCATTGAATGGCGGTGCAGGCTCGAAGGGCCGAATGGCCTATTCCTGCACCTATTTTCTATGTTTCCCTGTTTCTGTGATTTCGCCTTCATAAATCCATGCTGACTTGGACCAATCCCATCACTGCTTTCCAAATGTGCTGCTATTTCATCCTTAATGATTGATTCTAACATTTTCCCCACTACTGATGTCAGGCTAACTGGTCTATAATTATACGTTTTCTCTCTCCCTCCTTTTTTAAAAAGTGGTGTTACATTAGCAACCCTCCAGTCCATAGGAACTGATCCAGAGTCGATAGACTGTTGGAAAATTATCACCAATGCATCCACTATTTCTAGGGCCACTTCCTTAAGAACTCTGGGATGCAGACTATCAGGCCCTGGGGATTTATCAGCCTTCAATCCCGTCAATTTCCCGAACACAATTTCCCGCCTAATAAGGATTTCCTTCAGTTCCTCCTTCTCACTGGACCTTCGGACCCCTAGTACATCCAGAAGGTTATTTGTGTCTTCCATTGTGAAGACAGATCCAAAGTACTTGTTCTATTGGTCTGCCATTTCTTTGTTCTCCATTATATATTCACCCGAATCCAATTGCAAGGGACCTACGTTTGTCTTCACTAATCTTTTTCTCTTCACATATCTATAGAAGCTTTTGCAGTCATTTTATATGTTTCTGGCAAGCTTCCTCTCGTATTCTATTTTCCCCCTCTTAATTAAACCCTTAGTCCTCCTCTGCTGAATTCTAAATTTCTCCCAGTCCTCCGGCTTGCTACTTTTTCTGGCTAATTTGTATGCCTCTTTCTTGGATTTAACACTATCCTTAATTTCCCTTGTTAGCCACGGTTGAGCCACCTTCCCCGTTTTATTTTTACTCCAGACAGGGATGTACAATTGTTGAAGTTCATCTAATGTGATCTTTAAAGGTTTGCCATTGCCTATCCACCGTCAACCCTTTAAGTATCATTTGCCAGTCTAATCTAGCCAATTCACACCTCATACCATCAAAGTTACCTTTCCTTAGGTTCAGGTCCCTAGTTTCTGAATTAACTTTGTTAATCTCCATCTTAATAAAGAATTCTACCATATTATGGTCACTCATCCCCAAGGGGCCTCGCACAACACGATTGCTAATTAGTCCCTTCATCATTACACATCACCCAGTCTAGGATGGCCAGCTCTCTGGTTGGCTCCTCGACATATTGGTCTAGAAAACCATCCCGAATACACTCTAGGAAATCCCCCTCCACCGCATTGCTACCAGTTAGGTTAGCCCAATCAATATGTAGATTAAAGTCGCCCATGGTTACTGCTGTACCTTTATTGCACACATCCCTTATTTCTTGTTTAATGCTGTCCCCAACCTCACTACTACTATTTGGTGGTCTGTACACAACTCCCACTGGCGTTTTCTGCCCTTTGGTATTCCGTAGCTCCACCCATACCGATTCCATATCATCCAAGCTAATTTCCTTCCTTACAATTGCATTAATTTCCTCTTTAACCAGCAATGCCACCCCGCCTCATTTTCCTTTCTGTCTATCCTTCCTGAATGCTGAATACCCCTGGATGTTGAGTTCCCAGCCTTGGTCACACTGCAGCCATGTCTCCGTGATGACAATCACATCATACCCGTTAACTGCTATCTGTGCAGTTAATTCCTCCACCTTATTCTGAATATTCCTCGCATTGAGGCACAGAACCTTCAAACTTGTCTTTTTAACACACTTTGACCCTTTAGAATCCTGCTGTAAAGTGGCCCTTTTTGTTTTTTGCCTTGGGTTTCTCTGCCCTCCACTTTTACTATTCTCCTTTCAATCTTTTGCTTTTGTCTCCATTTTATTCCCCTCTGTCTCCCTACATAGGTTCCCATCCACTTGCCATATTAGTTTAACTCCTTCCAAACAGCACTAGCAACCCCCTAGGACATTGGTTCCGGCCCTGCCCAGGTGCAGACCGTCCAGTTTGTACTGGTCCCACCTCCCCCAGAACCGGTTCCAATATCCCAGGAATTTGAATCCCTCCCTTCTGCACCATTGCTCAAGCCACGTATTCATCTGAGCTATCCTGCAATTCTTACTCTGACTAGCATGTGGCACTGGTAGCAATCCTGAGATTACTACTTTTGAGGTCCTACTTTTTAATTTAATTCCTAGCTCCCTAAATTCGTCTCGTAGGAACTCATCCTGTTTTTTACCTATATCGTTGGTACCTATATGCACCACGACAACTGGCTGTTCATCCTCCCTTTTCAGAATGTCCTGCACCCGCTCCGTGACATCCTTGACCCTTGCACCAGGGAGGCAACATACCATCCTGGAGTCTCGGTTGCGGCCACAGAAACGCCTATCTATTCACCTTACAATTGAATCCCCTATCATTATCGCTCTCCCACTCTTTTTCCTGCCCTCCTTTGCAGCAGAGCCAGCCACGGTGCCATGAACTTGGCTGCTGCTGCTCTCCCCTGGTGAGTCATCCCCCTCAACAGTACCCAAAGCGGTGTATCTGTTTTGCAGGGGGATGACCACAGGAGACCCCTGCACTACCTTCCTTGCACTTTTCTTCCTGTTGGTCTTCCATTCCCTATCTAGCTGTGGACCCTTTATCTGCGGAAGACCAAATCACTAAATGTGCTATTCACATCATTCTCAGCATCATGCATGCTCCAGAGTGAATCCACCTGCAGCTCCAGTTCCACAACGTGGTTCGTCAGGAGCTGGAGGCGGATACACTTCCCGCATACATAGTCATCAGAGACACCGGAGGCGTCCCTGATTTCCCACATGGTACAGGAGGAGCATAACACGTATCCGAGCTCTCCTGCCATGACTTAACCCTTAGATTAGCTTAATTTGGCAACAACAATGCTAAAAGTTACTTACTGAAATAGAAAAGAAAAAGAAAAGCTACTTACCAATGACTTACCCCCTCAGCTGTGACGTCACCTTTCGATTTCTTTCTACTTCTTTTTGCCTCGCTGCTGCAGCTGCATCGGCTGGGCCTTTATGGACCTCACCACGCACCTCGAACTCCCGCCTCACCTCAGACGCCGCCTCCGATCTGCCGCTGACCTTTATAGGTACAGTACATTGTTAATGTTTCAATAAAGTTTATTACTTAACATTACAAATGATTCATGGTCCATTATCATACCAAACTCAACATTTAGGAACACCTGCAAAAGATAAACATCCCTCACTACTTCAGTCATGCCTGCCTCCCACACCTAGCCATGACTGAGGGGCGTGCTGGTGTGGCGTGTCGTGGCTCGGAGATCTCTCCTGCTGCAATGGGATGGGTGTCCATGGGCCGAGGAAGCCAATGACTAATTGCCCTACAGTATCTGAGACACACAGATCGATCCTGCTGCTGGCTGCGAGGGGTTGGGTTGGGGGCTGTGGGGGTGGGGGGGCGGGGAGGAAAAGAGTGCTGTTGGGAGTGCAGATGTGAGGAGGGACACGCGGAGCGAAGGGTTGGGAGGTGGGGGGGGGCGTTGGCGGTGAGGGAAGAGTTCTGTTGGGGGTGTGGGAGACAATAGTGGTTTAGGGTGGCTTACAACACATTACTCTAACAGTCAGTCCCTGACAGAGGCACAATGCCAAACAGTTAGTTTTACAAATGAGCGATAATCTAGTCCGAGGTGAGTCATTCAAGTAATGGGTTGGACGAATGGGATATGATGATTTCCAAAGGATTAAATTAGCCATAATTAGGTGCCTCAGCCGGGAGCCTACACTTGTTTATTTATAACAAGAGAATCAACTATCCTCATTCAGCAGATATAAAGCAAAATATCATCGAAAGAGGTTTCAGGCCATTTTAAGTGATGTGTTTAATGCTTCAGTCCTTTTTGTGTTTAATTTTCACCCCCTGTCTCCGGCTGTGCCTGCACTGAGCTTAACTCTAGGTAAGGTTGTTCAGAATTTACAAAAGTGGGCACTTACTCCATTCTAAATTAGTTTGGTGTAAGTTTTCGCTGCTGAAACTTGCAAAACAGGCCTAAGTAGCTGGACACACCCCCTTTTGAAAAAAAATACCTGAACTAAAACCAACCTAAACTAATTCACGAGAACTGGAGCAAACTAAGTGCTGAGAATTGCAATTTCTAACATACTCCAAACTAAACTAGTTGCTCCAAAAAAATAGGAGCAACTTCACCCGAAACTTGGGCCAATAATTACTGATTGCCAACCCTAGAGTGAACCATTTATCCCGACTCTCTGTTTTCTGTTAGTTAGCCAATCCTCTATCCATACTAATATATTACCCCCAACCCCGTGAACTTTTATCTTGTGCAGTAACCTTTTCTGTGGCACCTTGTCAAAGGCCTTCTGGAAGTCCAAATACACCACATCCACTGGTTCCCCTTTATCCATCCTGTTCGTTACATCCTCAAAGAATTCCAGCAAATTTGTCAAAGATGACATCCCCTTCATAAATCCATGCTGACTCTGCCTGACTGAATTATGTTTTTCCAAATGTCTTGTTACTGCTTCTTAATAATGGACTCCAACATTTTCCCAACCACAGATGTTAGGCTAACTGGTCTATAGTTTCCTCGTTTTTGTCTGCCTCGTTTTTTAAATATGGGCGTTACACTTGCAGTTTTCCAATCTGTTTGGACCTCCCCAGAATCCAGAATCCAGTGAAGTTCGGTAAATCCACTATTGCTGCCGCTACTTCTCTTAAGACCCTAGGATGCAATCCATCATGTCCAGGGGATTTATCCACCTTTAGTCCCATTAACTTACTGAGTATCGCCTCCTTAGGGGCAGATAGGGACAGAAGCAAAAGATAGAAAGTAAAATAGGGGCAGAAGCAAAAGATAGAAAGAAGAAAATTAAAAGTGGAGGGCAAAAATCAAAAAGGGCCACATTGCAGCAAAATTCTGAAAGGGCAAAGTATGTTAAAAAGACAAACCTGAAGGCTCTGTGCCTCAATGCGAGGAGTATTCATAATAAGATGGATGAATTAACTGCACAGGCAACAATTAAATCAATATGATATAATTGGCATCACAGAGAATGGCTCCAGTGTGACCAAGGCTGGGAACTCAACATCCAGGGGTATTCAACATTCAGGAAGGATACACAGAAAGAAAAGGAGGTGGGGTAGCGTTGCTGGCTAAAGAGGAAATTAATGCAATAGTAAGGAAGGACAATAGCTTGGATGATGTGGAATCTGCATGGGTGGAGCTACGGAATACCAAAGGGCAGAAAACGCCAGTGGGATTTGTGTCCAGATCACCAAACAGTAGTAGTGAGGTTGGGGACAGCATCAAACAAGCAATTAGGGATGCGTGCAATAAAGGTACAGCAGTTATCATGGGCAACTTTAATCTACATATAGATTGGGCTAACCTAACTGGTAGCAATATGATGGACGAGGATTTCCTGGCGTGTATTAGGGATGGTTTTCTGGACCAATATGTCGAGGAACCAACTAGAGAGCTGGCCATCCTAGACTGGGTGATGTGTAATGAGAAGGGACTAATTAGCAATCTTGTTGTGTGAGGCCCCTTGGGGAAGAGTGACCATAATATGGTAGAATTCTGTATTACGATGGAGAATGACACAGTTAATTCAGAGACTAGGGTCCTGAACTTAAGGAAAGGTAACTTCAATGGTATGAGATGTGAATTGGCTAGAATAGACTGGCAAATGATACTTAGAGGGTTGACGGTGGATAGGCAATGGCAAACATTTAAAGATCACATGGATGAACTTCAACAGTTGTACATCCCTGTCTGGAGTAAAAATAAAACGGGGAAGGTGGCTCAACCATGGCTAACAAGGGAAATTAAGGATAGTGTTAAATCCAAGGAAGAGGCATATAAATTGGCCAGAAAAAGCAGCAAACCTGAGTACTGGGAGAAATTTAGAATTCAGCAGAGGAGGACTGAGGGTTTAATTAGGAGGGGGAAAATAGAATATAAGAGGCAGCTTGCTGGGACCATAAAAACTGACTGCAAAAGCTTCCATAGATATGTGAAGAGAAAAAGATTAGTGAAGACAAATGTAAGTCCCTTGCTGTCAGAATCAGGTGAATTTATAATTGGGAACAAAGAAATGGCAGACCAGTTGAACAAATACTTTGGTTCTGTCTTCACGAAGGAAGACATAAATAACCTTCTGGAAGTACTAGGGGACAGAGGGTCTAGTGAGAAGGAGGAACTGAAGGATATCCATATTAGGTGGGAAATTGTGTTAGGGAAATTGATGGGATTGAAGGCCGATAAATCCCCAAGGCTATTAGTCTGCATCCCAGAGTACTTAAGGAAGTGGCCCTAGAAATAGTGGATGCATTGGTGATCATTTTCCAACAGTCTATTGACTCTGGATCAGTTCCTATGGGCTGGAAGGTAGCTAATGTAACACCACTTTTTAAAAAAGGAGGCAGAGAGAAAACGGATAATTATAGACCGGTTAGCCTGACATCAGTAGTGGAGAAAATGTTGTAATCAATTATTAAAGATGAAATAACTGCGCATTTGGAAAACAGTGACAGGATCGGTCCAAGTCAACATGGATTTATGAAAGGGAAATCATGCTTGAAAATCCTCTGGAATTTTTGAGGCTGTAACTAGTAGAGTGAACAAGGGAGAACCAGTGGATGTGGTGTATTTGGACTTTCAAAAGGCTTTTGACAAGGTCCTACACAAGAGATTGGTGTGCAAAATCAAAGCACATGGTATTGGGGGTAATGTACTGACGTGGATAGAGAACTGGTTGGCAGACAGGAAGCAGAGAGTCCGGATAAATGGGTCCTTTTCAGAATGGCAGGCAGTGACTAGTGGGATGCTGCAGGGCTCAGTGCTGGGACCCCAGCTATTTACAATATACATGAATGATTTTGATGAAGGAATTGAGTGTAATATCTCCAAGTCTGCAGATGACACTAAACTGGGTGGCGGTGTGAGCTGTAAGGAGGACGCTAAGAGGCTACAGGGTACTTGGACAGGTTTGGTGAGTGTGCAAATGCATGGCAGCTGCAGCTGGAATACAATGTCGGAAAATGTGAGGTCATCCACCTAGGAAAAAAAAACAGTAAAAGGGAATATTATTTGAATGGGGAGAAATTACAAAATGCTGCAGTGCAGAGGGTCCTGGGGGTCCTTGTGCATGAATCCCAAAAAGTTAGTTTGCAGGTGCAGCAGGTACATGCATGTACAGCAGATGGAGTACAAAAGCAGGGAGGTCCTGCTGCAACTGTACAGGGTATTGGTGAGGCCGCACCTGGAGTACTGCATGCAGTTTTGGTCACCTTACTTAAGGAAGGATATACTAGCTTTGGAGGGGGTACAGAGAAGATTCACTTGGCTGATTCCGGAGATGAGGGGGTTACCTTATGATGATAGATTGAGTAGACTGGGTCTTTACTCATTGGAGTTCAGAAGGATGAGGGGTGATCTTATAGAAACATTTAAAATAATGAAAGGGATAGACAAGATAGAGGCAGAGAGGTTGTTTCCACTGGTTGGGGAGACTAGAACTAGGGGGCACAGCCTCAAAATACGGGGGAGCCAATTTAAAACCGAGTTGAGAAGGAATTTCTTCTCCCAGAGGGTTGTGAATCTGTGGAATTCTCTGCCCAAGGAAACAGTTGAGGCTAGCTCATTGAATGTATTCAAATCACAGATAGATAGATTTTTAACAAATAAGGGAATTAAGGGTTATGGGGAGCGGGCGGGTAAGTGGAGCTGAGTCCATGGCCAGATCAGCCATGATCTTGTTGAATGGCGGAGCAGGCTCGAGGGGCTAGATGGCCTACTCCTGTTCCTAATTCTTATGTTCTTATGTTAAGTATAATGTGGATAAATGTGAGGTTATCCACTTTGGTGGCAAAAACACGAAGGCAGAATATTATCTGAATGGCGGCAGATTAGGAAAAGGGGAGGTGCAAAGAGACCTGGGTGTCATGGTTCATCATTCATTGAAAGTTGACATGTAGGTACAGCAGGCGGTGAAGAAGGCAAATGGCATGTTGGCCTTCATAGCTAGGGGATTTGAGTATAGGAGCAGGGAGGTATTACTGCAATTGTACAGCGCCTTGGTGAGGCCTCAACTGGAATATTGTGTTCAGTTTTGGTCTCCTAATCTGAGGAAGGACATTCTTGCTATTGAGGGAGTGCAGCGAAGATTCACCAGACTGATTCCAGGGATGGCTGGACTGACATATGAGGAGAGACTGGATCAACTGGGCCTTGATACACTGGAGTTTAGAAGGATGAGAGGGCATCTCATAGAAACGTATAAGATTCTGACGGGACAGGACAGGTTAGATGCGGGAAGAATGTTCCCGATGTTGGGGAAGTCCAGAACCAAGGGACACAGTCTTAGGACAAGGGGTAGGCCATTTAGGACTGAGATTGGGAGAAATGTCTTCACTCAGAGAGTTGTTAACCTGTGGAATTCCCTGCCGCAGAGAGTCGTTGATGCCAGTTCATTGGATATATTCAAGAGGGAGTTAGATTTGGCCCTTACTGCTAAAGGGATCAAGGGGTAATGGAGAGAAAGCGGGAAAAGGGTACTGAGGTGAATGATCAGCCATGATCATATTGAATGGTGGTGCAGGCTCGAAGGGCCAAATGGCCTACTCCTGCATCTATTTTCTATGTTTCTATGTTTCTATGTAATCCTACAAGAATATTCATATTTACCTAGTCCTACAGGACCAGACCCACTTACCTAGTGCAAAAAACCCAGACCGATTTACCGAGTCCAATGGACCATATCCAGTTACAGGTTCCTAGTTCTACAGGACCAGATCCATTTATCTTGTCCCAGAGGGCCAGCCCCTTTTACCGAGTCCTGTAGGATCATATACATTTACCTAGTCCTACATTGCCCAACCCATTTACCCTGTCCTTCAGGACCTTTCCTAAATATCCAAGTCCTACCGTACCAGTACCATTTACCAACTCCTACAGGACCAGGTTCATTTATCTAGTCCTACTGTGCCAGACCCATTAACTCGTCCTTCAGCACATTTCCCATATTCCTAGTCCTACAGACCGAATCCTATTTACCAATCCTACATGACCAGACACATTTACCTTGTCCTGCAGGGCCAGAAGCACTTATCTACTCTTACAGGACCAGACCTATTTACCTAGCCTTCAGGAACTATCCCATATTCCGAGTCCTACAGGACCAGACCTATTTACCTAGTCCTACAGGACAATATCCATTTACCTAGTCCTACACGACCAGACCTAGTTACCTAGTCCTACAGGACAATATCCATTTACCTAGTCCTACACGACCAGACCTAGTTACCTAGTCCTACAGGACAATATCCATTTACCTAGTCCTACACGACCAGACCTAGTTACCTAGTCCTACAGGACAATATCCATTTACCTAGTCCTACACGACCAGACCTATTTACCTAGTCCTACAGGACAATATCCATTTACCTAGTCGTACAGGACCAGACCTATTTACCTAGTTCTACTGAACCAGACACATTTACCTAGTCCGACAGGAACAGTCACCTTTACCGAGTCATACAGGACCACATTCATATACCTAGTCCTACAGGACCAGACCCATTTACCTAGTTGTATAGGACCATATCCATTTACCTAGTCCTACATGGCCAGACCCATTTATCTCGTCCTACCTGAGCAGAACCATTTACGTAATACTAAAAGACCAGACCCATTTACCTAGTCCAAAGGACCATATCCATTTACCTAGTCCTCCAGGACCAGACCCATTTATCCAGTCCTACAGGATCTTTCCAATATCCCTAGTCCTACATGACCAGACCCATTTATTTAGTCCTTCAGGATATTTCCCATTTACCTTGTCCTACAGGACCATTCCCATTTATCTCATCCTACAGGGCCAGATGCATTTACCTACTTCTACAGTAGTCACCTGTGTCATTAAATGTGTTTAAGGCGGCAATAGACAGATTTTTGAGCGATAAGGGAGTAAAGGTTTATGGGGAGCGGGCAGGGAAGTGAAACTGAGCCCATGATCAGTTCAGCCATGATCTTATTGAATGGCGGAGTAGGCTCGAGGGGTCAAATGGCCTGTTCCTATTTCTTATGTTCTTATGTTCTTATATCCATTTACCTAGTCCTACAGTGCCCGACCAATTTACATAGTCCTTCAGGACCTTTCCCATATTCCTAGTCCTCCAGGACAAGTCCCATTTACCTAGTCCTGCAGGACCAGACACATAGGACCAGAATCATGTTCCTATCCTCTCTGGCTACAGGTGAGGTGCCAGAGGACTGGAGAACTGCGAATGTTGTACCTTTGTTTTAAAAGGGTGAAAGGGATAGACCGAGTAATTACAGGCCAGTCAGCGTGACTTCGGTGGTGGGAAAATTATTGGAAAAAGTCCTGAGGGACAGGATAAATCTTCGATTGAAAGACACGGATTAATCAACAAAAGTCAGCATGGATTTGTTAAGGGAAGGTCATGTCTGACTAACTTGATTGAATTTTTCGAGGAGGTAACCAGGATGGTCAATGAGGGCAGTGCGTAGTGTATATGGATTTTAGCAAAGTTTTTGATAAGGTCCCACATGGCAGACTGTCAAGAAAGTAAAAGCCCATGGGATCCAGGGCAAAGTGGCAAGTTGGATCCAATATTGTCTCAGAGGTAGGAAGCAAAGGGCAATGGTTGATGGGTGTTTTTGTGACTGGAAGGCTGCATCCAGTGGGGTTCCGCAGGGCTCAGTGCTGGGTCTCTTGATTTTTGTGGTATATATCAATGACTTGGAATTGAATGTTTGGGGTATGATTAAGAAGTTTTCAGATGACACTAAAATAGTCTGTGTGGTTGATAATGAAGAAGAAAGCTGCAGACTGCAGGAAGATATCAACGTACTGGTCAGGTGGGCAGAACAGTGGCAAATGGAATTGAATCCGGATAAGTGTGAGGTAATGCATCTGGGGAAATCTAATAAGGCAAGGACATACACATTAAGTGGTATGACACTGAAAAGTGTAGAGGAACAAAGGGACCTTGGAATGTAGTTCCACATGTCCCTGAAGATAGCAAGCCAGGCAAATAAGGTGGCTAAGAAGGTGTTGTGTTCATAATCTGTTTGTTTGTTGCACAAACTCTCACTGGACGGGCATTAGGACCCTGCAGGATCTATTCACAGTTGCTGTAAACATTCTGGTCATGCTGGTTTTGGAACACCATTTTGGGAGTCGCTATAAAGAAGAGTTAGTTACATTACTCCTGTTTCAGTTAGTCTGTTTATTTACATACAAAACATAATTTGGCGATGAGGATGAATCAAATTAACGTCCCTACCCTCCCCCCACCCTCTGCCCCCACCTTGCCTTTCCTCTCCACACCCGGCGACCCTCCAATTCCGTGGCCGAGGTGGATAAAAAGCTTTTCTACGTACATCATGGCGAGTGGGTTAGACGGCGATAATGTAACACCAGCTCGCCGCAGTGCAATACTTATCCACCGCATTGGCACTGAAGGCCAACACATCTTTGGCCAAATCGAAGACACGGAATCCTATGACAACGCGGTGAGCGCCCTAGAGAAATATTTTGGGCCAAAAAAAAGTATCATGATGGGGAGATACAAATTTCGTCAAAGAAAGCAAGGGAATGCTGAACCAAAACATATATAATTTCACTAACTGAACTGGCCGCTACCTGTAACTTTGGAGCACTCAAAGAGGAAATGATCAGGGATCAAATTATTGAGAAAACAACGATCCCCCGCATTTGGGAATGCTTGTTAATGGAGGATGACAAAGTGACATTGGACAATTGGTCATCCAAATTGAATCAGCGCTTTCCAAATCAAAAGCGATCAAAACCCCTGCTCCCCCTGTGCAACAGATTGCAGCTACAACCCATGTGCAAGGCGTTAGCCCAAAGCAAAATCACAGCAGAGGCCCAGGACTAATAATAAGCCACCCACTACGGATCGCAGGCCAAACTTCCACTGCTTTAACTGTGGGGACAAACCACATTCAGCAAAGAGTCCTAACTGCCCTGCACATGGGAAGAAATGCTCTGCACATGGTAAAATGAACCATTTTGCAAGTGTCTGCCGCTCATCGGAGGATATTCGACATATGGACAACCTCGATAGTATGGTTTTACACCGTTAGTGACATTTCACACATTGGTTCAGGCAAATTCAAGGACTGTGATGTAAACATTGACGCACGCCCATCTGCGTCCTCATTGACCTTCGAGCCAAAGTATCCATATTGAGCGAGATTGTGTACAATACCTACTGCAGCCCTCAACTTCCACTCAACATGCATACTCTGACTCCAAAATTGAGGTACTTGGGGCCATATCTGTCCCAATATACTACAAGGATATAACATTGAAGAACTTTTCCTTTCATGTCGCGAAGGGACGAAGCCTTATGGGTGTTGACCTTTTTGAGAAGCTTGGTGTACACGGTGGACTTTGACAAGAAATATCCCTCAATCTTCACAGGGTTTGGAGTGATAACAAAATTCTGCCATCGTCCCCGCGTTGACCCTTCCGTCAAACCTGTTACGCAGTGACTTCGCCATCTCTCATTCGCGGTTTGTGACCAAGTATCCACAGAATTAACACGACTTGAATCTCAGGGAATCATTGAGAACATTGACTCATTATCCTAGATCTCGAACTTAGTCATTGCTTGGCGCAAAAATGGGGAGATCTGCCTATGCATCGACCTGAAAGAGTTCAACACAGAATCATCCCCGACAAGTACTCTCTTCCTACCATCGATGAATTGTCTTCAGAATTCCACGGCTCAACAGTTTTTACGAAACTCGACATGCGCCGCAGTTACCTGCAAATACCCTAGCGAAGGACAGCAAACCGCTCACGGCATTCAGGACGCATGATGATCTGTACCTTCTGCACCAAGTGCATTTCAGAAGATTGTCACTACAATGCTAGCAAACATAGAGGGAGCCCTCATTCTGTTTGATGATATCGTCGTCCATGGACGGACAATGGAAGAACATGACCAGCTACTTCACGCAGTTATGGCTAGACTTGCTACAACATAACATTGCATTTAATGCTGATAAGTTTACATTTGCTGCTGGAGAAATAAACTTTCTGGGCTACAGAGTCACAGTACAAGGTGTCAAGCCAACGCTTAACAACAATGATGCGATCCAGCGAATGCAGGAGGCTACCAACATCGAAGAACTTTCATCATTCCTCAGCACTTGCAACTTCTATCTGAAGTTTGTCCCACACTATGCACACATTGCCGAATCACTTCGCAAGTTGCTGTGCAAGGACGTCCTTTGGGAATGGACAGATTCCCAGGCTCAGGCATTCATCACGCTTAAGGAAAAAATCACATCCCCTCCTATCCTCGCTCACTTTGATCCAAATGTCACTACGTACGTCGCCACGGATGCATCAGGCACTGCCATGGGTGCCGTGCTCTCGCAATGGATTGACGGCCTGGAACACCCAGGAGCCTTTGCCTCTCGCACGCTCTCGTCTGCAGAATGTAAATACTCCACAGGGGAATGCGAAGCAATCGCTTGCATCTACGCATTTAAACGTTGGCACATCTACCTCTATTGCAGGTAATTTACCCTCCGTACGGATTACCAAGTGCTAACTACGCTACTCGCCACAACTGGATCTGGGCACAGACCACTACGAATCAGCCGATGGTCAGATCGCCTTCATCAGTATAACTTTGATGTACAGTACAGTCACAACCATGTATGCAGAAAGAATGTTCCCAATGTTGGGGAAGTCCAGAACCAGGGGTCACAGTCTGAGGATAAGGGGTAAGCCATTTAGGACCGAGATGAGGAGAAACTTCTTCACCCAGAGAGTGGTGAACCTGTGGAATTCTCTACCACAGAAAGTAGTTGAGGCCAATTCACTAAATATATTCAAAAGGGAGTTAGATGAAGTCCTTACTACTCGGGGGATCAAGGGGTATGGCAAGAAAGCAGGAAGGGGGTACTGAAGTTTCATGTTCAGCCATGAACTCATTGAATGGCGGTGCAGGCTAGAAGGGCTGAATGGCCTACTCCTGCACCTATTTTCTATGTTTCTATGTTTCTATGCTCAGCCGCTCGACACCTGCTTCGGACTCTGGTGCTGACAGATGGCGAAACATATGTCACATCGATCATCACTCAGTCCATCAGAAACCATGGGGCCGAACTTGGTAGACTCATCTCCCGCTGCCACCCGCTGACGCTGACTGCCGCCGAGTTTTCTAGGCGGTCTCCCCTCCGAGCGAGTTTGGTGGAGGTCTCCCGCCAGTGGGGAGGGAAGATCGCTGGGGACCGCCCGTTGAGTCTGCTGGCGCGCAACTCATGTAAGTATCCTCCTGCCCGCCAACCTGTAGTTTGGTCCGGGCGGGAGTCTGCTGCAGCAGAGGGAAGGGGGCAGGTCTAACCTCAACGGTATGTAAGAAGACCTGCAAAAAAAGGTTAGCAAACTTCTTTTCTTATTTTTTTCCCAACGATTCAGGGTGGATGGGGTCCCCTGAAGTTTTTCCAGTTTTTAAAAATGTTTTGAAAATTTTTAATTTTATATGCTCCCCCCTCCCTGGACCTCAGCGCTACTTTGCTGAGGATTGCACTTGCCGCTGCGACTGGGAGCTCCCGCCCACTACCACCCAGATTCAGGGCGCAAGTCGCTTTTTTGCTGCTAGGCAGTATTTCCAGGACTTTTCCACGAAACTCTCGCCCAAAATACCGTTCGGTATCTCAGCGTTCCTTTGGGCAGCACTTGGGCGGAACTTAGCTTCCACCAAGTTCGGCGCCCTAGTCTCCTGCGAGCAACTCAAAACCGAATCACAGAGTGATGCTACGCTCCAGCACGTGTGCCACTTCCTCCAGACTGAGTGGCCTAAGTAAATTCCGGAAGAGCTGAAAACCTTCCACAGACTTCGTGATGAATTTTCCGTTTGGAACGATGGCTGCCTAGCTCGTGGTGATAGAGCAGTAATTCCAAGTTGCTTCAACAGCGCGTTCTCTCATTGGCACACAATGGATGCCCTTGCATTGTCTGTATGAAGCAGAGATGTCACGATTCAGTATGGTGGCCTGGGATTGACACTCACATTGAGGAGTTTGTCTCACACTGCGAAGCAGGCAGTCTGAGTGAAAAGGCCACAAACATCTGACCAGCGCCAATGAAGCCCATTCCATGACTACAAAAACCATGGCAACAACTTCAGTTGGATATCTTCGGTCCAGTTAAAGCAGCTCCACAGCACCAGTGTTTCCTTGTGGCCTGCATTCCAAATTCTCAGATATCGCCACAAGTTCAGTAACCTCATCAACGATCATCATTATTCTGCAGCATATGTTCACAAAGTGGGGCCTCCCAGAGGTCATAATCACTGACAATGGACCACAGATTGTGTCTGACCAGTTCGCGGATTTCCTCACTCATCATGCTATCGAGCATTGCCTTACTGCTCGGTACAATCCTCAAAGCAACGGAGGTGTTGAGCGATTTAACCGTGTCATCAATCAGGGTTTGGAAGCCAACTTCGCAACAGGCCAAACATTCGACGAAGTGGTTCAAACCATTGTCCGCACATACCGTTCGACAAAGCGCTCGCTAACGGAGAAGACACCCATTCTCCTTGTCTCTAATGGCAGTTGGTCATTATCCCATCGTTCACACCTTATCTTGACTAATGTTTTTCTAACTCCTGGCATCACCATTTGAATTTGGGCCATCATCCCTTTTGTCTCTAATCTCTCTTGTCTTCCAACCTATCACAGACCTTCCCTTTTGTTCTTCCCTTCCCCCTTTCAGTGTTTGTTATGAATCTGTTCTTTTCGAACACTCTCCAGTTCTGATGATGGGTCAGCGACTTGAAATGTTAATTCTGCTTCCTCTCCATAGATGCTGCCTGATCTGCTGAGATTTCCAGCATTTTGTGTTTTTATTCCAGATTCCAGCATCCGCAGTATTTTGCTTTTGTACCTGCTGAGCTCATGATTGGGTGGAATCTTCACTGGCTACTGGACATTCTCAAACCTCCAGCCAAACCTAGCGCAAAGATAACCATACTCGCATCCCAGACACAAAACGACGCGCTTAAAAGCCCCAACTGAAGAATGGAGATTGGGGCCAAACTGTAGTCATAAGCTTGCATCTTTACTTTCTCCTCCAAAACAGATGGGGCGAAAGTTCAGCCCTCGGGCAGAAGTTTGGTCAAAAAAGTAGGAAAAAAGTGCCCGGCAACAAAAATGGGTATTATACACCGATTCTGGGCAGTAGAGGACGGTAGGTGGGATTCTGGGCGGCAAATGCAATCCTGGAGAAAGTTATGCCGAGGCTGGAGTTGGGCCCAGAGAGGGGTGAACACACAAAAAAAAATGTTCAAAGAATAAAAAACAAAAAAAATCACAAAACCTTCAGAGGACCCTTTAACACAAAATCACTGCAAAAGAAGTAAAGAAAAAAATCTCACTTACCTTTGTGATCTTGTAGGTCTTCATACCTACCATCCAGGTAAGACCTTCTTCCATGCGACGGTCTTTTCTCCTGCAGGACCGGAGGACCTCTCGGGCGGGAGCGGGCGGGAGGACACTTTTCGGCGTTGCATGCCGGCGTGTGCTCCCCAGCAGTCCTTCCAAACCGCCGGTGTGAGGGCCCCACCAATTTCCCACGGAGGGGAGAACGCCGAAAAAACGGGGAAACTGCCGAGTTTTGCCGGCGGTAGGACCACCAATTTTGCCCCCCATTAAACTATCGGATTGTCGTAAAATCCCATTTGGTTCACTAATGTCCTTTAGGCAAGGAAATCTACCAACCTTACCTGGTCTGCCTTATATGTGGCTGAGTCTTGAAGGACATAGCTTCTAGACTGGGCCTGTGGGAGAACCAACAGGAGGGAAAAACCTACTTGACCTCGTCCTCATCAATCTAGCTATCACAAATGCATCTGCCCATGTCAGGTAGCAGTGACCAACGCATATTCATGGTAGAGATGAAGTTCCGTCTTCACACTGAGGACACCCTCTATAAGTGTTGTGTGACACTACCACTGTGCGAAATGGGATAGATTCAGAATCGATCTAGCAGTTCAAAACTGGGTATCTACGAGGTGCTGTAGGCCATCAGCAACAGCAGAATTGTTTTACACACAATCTGTATATCGCTCACTCTGCCATTGCCATCAAGCCAGGGGACCAATCCTGGTTCAATGAGGAATATAGAAAACCATGCCAGAAACAACACCAGGCATACCTAAAAATGAGGTGCCAACCTGGGGAAGCTGCAACAAAGGACTACTTGCATGCTAAATGGCAGAAGCAGCATGCTATAGACAGAGCTCAGTGATCCCACAATCAACGGATCAGAACTGCAGTCCTGCCACATCCAGTCATGAATGGTGGTGGACCATTAAACAACTAGCGGGAGGAGGAGGTTCCATGACTGTCTGCACCCTAAAAGATAGCGGAGCCCAGCACGAGAGTGCAAAAGACAAGGCTGAAGCATTTGCAACTATCTTCAGCCAGAAGTGTCAAGTAGGTGATCCATCCCGGCCTCCTCCTGAGGTTCCCACCATCATAGTAGCCAGTCTTCAAACAATTTGATTCAATCCATGTGATGTCAAGAAATGGCTGAGTGCACTGGATACAGCAAAGGCTATAGGCCCCGACAACATTCCGGTTGTCGTGCTGAAGACTTGAGTTTGGTAGGCCGCAGAGGTCACTGATTCGGGAGGCGGCAGAAGTCAGTGACTTCGGGAGGCCACAGATCTCCATGAGTCGGTAGGCCCTGTGAGGTCGGCGAGTCGGTAGGCCCTGAGGTTGGCGAGTCGGAAGGCCCTGTGAGGTCGATGAGTTGGGAGTTCGGAGGCCAGGAGTTCGGAGGCCTCGGAGGTCGTGAGGTCACAGAGGTCGGTGAGGTGAGTTGGTGAGTAGCTCTCTTTTCTCTATTTCTTTTTAAGTAGATTTTAAACTAGATAAGGCTAACTAGAGGGATGGTAGTGCAGCTCAGTCCCATGGAGTGCACATCCTGTGGCATGTAGGAAGTCCTGGATGCTTCACGCAGCCTCGACAACCATGTGTGCAGGAGGTGTCTCCAGCTTCAACTGCTTGAGCTCTGCGTTTTGGAGCTGGAGCAGCGGGTGGAGTCAGTATGGTGCATCCGCGAGGCTGAGAGCTACGTGGATAGCATGTTTCAGGAGGTGGTCACCCCGCAGCTTAAAGGCGTGCAGGTAGAGGTGAAGTGGGTGACCAACAGACATAGTAAGTGTGCTAGGCAGGTAGCGCAGGAGTCCTCCCGTGAGTCCATCTTGCTTTCAAACAGGTATTCACTTTTAAGTATCGGTAAGGACGATGGTGCCTCCGGGGAGTGCAGCCAGAGCCAATTCCAAGGCACCATGAGTGGCTCAGCTGCACAGGGGGCAGAGACAAAGAACAAAAGAGCCCTAGTGATAGGGGATTGTATAGTTAGGGGAACAGACAGGCTTTTCTGCGGCTGTAGATGTGACTCCCGAATGGTTTTGTGCCTCCCTGGTGCCAAAGTCAAGGATGTCACAGAGCAGCCGCAGGGCATACTGGGGGGGCCGGGGTTGGGGGGGGCGTGGGGAGGATAAACAGCAAGAGGTCGTGGTCCATACCTGGACCAATGACATAGGTAAAAAGAGGGATGAGGTCCTACAGGAAGAATTCAGGGAGCTAGGAAGAAAATTAAAGGGTAGGATCTCAAAGGTAGTAATCTCCGGGTTACTACCGGTGTCACATGCTAATGAGTACAAGAATAGAAGGATAGAGAGGATGAACACGTGGCTGGAAAGTTGGTGTCGGAGGGAGAGCTTTAAATTCTTGAGGCATTGGGACTGATTCTTAGGGAGATGGGACCTGTACAAACTGGACGGATGGCACCTCAACAGTGCCGGGACCAATATCCTCACGGGGAGTTTTGCTAGTGCTGTTGGGGAGAGTTTAAACTAGCTTGGCAGGGGGATGGGAACCTGAGAACAAATTCAAAAGGGACGGAAATAAAGCAGAAATTGGATCCAAGAATCTAAAAAGCGAATCTGTAAGACAGAGGAAACAGGGTTTAGTATGTAGTAAACAAGGAGGTCTTCCTGTGCTAAATGGTATATACTTTAATGCAAGGCGTATAGCGAATAAGGCGGATGAGCTAACAGCACAGGTAGACACTTGGGAGTATGACATTATTGCCATTACATAAACATGGCTGAAAGAGGGGCAGGTTTGGCAGATCAATATTCCTGGCTACAGGATTTTTAGACAAGACAGAGAGGGAGGTAAAAAAGTGGAGGGGAGGGGCATCGTGGTACTGATTAAAGAAACTATTACAGCTGTGAGGAGGGATGATATGTTAGAGGGATCATCAACTGAGGCCAGATGGGTCAAATTGAAAAATAAAAAAGGGGCGATCACACTGCTGGGCGTGTATTATAGACCCCTAAACAGTGGGAGGGAGATAGAGGAGCAAATATGTAGGCAAATTGCTGTGAAGTCTAAAAACTAGTAATAGTAGGGTATTTTAACTATCCAAATATTGATTGGGACAAATTTAGTGGGAAGGGTATAGTGGGTGCGGAATTCTTGAAATGCATTCAAGAGAATTTTAAAAATCAGTATGTAGCAAGCCCAACATGAGAGGGGACAGTCTTGGATTTAGTTTTGAAGAATGAAGCTGGGGAGGTTGAAGGGGTATTAATGGGAGAGCACTTGCCAGTGACCATAATTCAGTCAGATTCAAGTTGGTTATGGATAAGGACAAGAATAGTCATAGAAACATAGAAACATAGAAAATAGGTGCAGGAGTAGGCCATTCGGCACTTCTAGCCTGCACCGCCATTCAATGAGTTCATGGCTGAACATGCAACTTCAGTACCCCATTCCTGCTTTCTCGCCATACCCCTTGATCCCGCTAGTAGTAAGGACTTCATCGAACTCCTTTTTGAATATATTTAGTGAATTGGCCTCAACAACTTTCTGTGGTAGAGAATTCCACAGAATTCCTCTGGGTGAAGAAGTTTCTCCTCATCTCGGTCCTAAATGGCTTACCCCTTATCCTTAGACTGTGTCCCCTGGTTCTGGACTTCCCTAACGTTGGGAATATTCTTCCTGCATCTAACCTGTCTAAACCCGTCAGAATTTTAAACGTTTCCATGAGGTCCCCTCTCATTCTTCTGAACTCCAGTGAATACAAGCCCAGTTGATCCAGTCTTTCTTGATAGGTCAGTCCCGCCATCCTGGGAATCAGTCTGGTGAACCTTCGCTGCACTCCCTCAATAGCAAGAATGTCCTTCCTCAACCTAGGAGACCAAAACTGTACACAATACTCCAGGTGTGGCCTCACCAAAGCCCTGTACAACTGTAGCAACACCTCCCTGCCCCTGTACTCAAATCCCCTCACTATGAAGGCCAACATGCCATTTGCTTTCTTAACCGCCTACTGTACCTGCATGCCAACCTTCAATGACTGATGTACCATGACACCCAGGTCTCGTTGCACCTCCCCTTTTCCTAATCTGTCACCATTCAGATAATAGTCTGTCTCTCTGTTTTTACCACCAAAGTGGATAACCTCACATTTATTCACATTATACTTCATCTGCCATGCATTTGACCACTCACCTAACCTATCCAAGTCACTCTGCAGCCTCATAGCATCCTCCTCGCAGCCCACACTGCCACCCAACTTAGTGTCATCCGCAAATTTGGAGATACTACATTTAATCCCCTCGTCTAAATCATTAATGTACAGTGTAAACAGCTGGGGCCCCAGCACAGAACCTTGTGATACCCCACTAGTCACTGCCTGCCATTCTGACAAGTCCCCATTTACTCCTACTCTTTGCTTCCTGTCTGACAACCAGTTCTCAATCCATGTCAGCACACTACCCCCAATCCCATGTGCTTTAACTTTGCACATTAATCTCTTGTGTGGGACCTTGTCGAAAGCCTTCTGAAAGTCCAAAAATAAAAGTTCCAAATTGAGGAAAAGCTAATTTTGCTAAGTTAAGGAGTGATTTGGCCATTGTGGACTGGAAACAGCTACTTGTGGGTAAATCAGTGTCGCAACAGTGGGAGGCATTCAAGGAGGTGATCCGGAAGGCTCAGGCCAAACGTGTGCCTTTAAAGAAAAAGACTGGGAAAAATAATTCTGGAGCCCCCTGGATGTCTAAGGACTTACAGGGGAGGATTAAGAAAAAAGGGATGCTTATTTCATATACCAACGACTAAATACTTTAGAATCTTTCGAGGATTATAGAAAGTTAAGAGGCAAAATTAAAAAGGATATTACGAATGCTAAGAGAGAGCACGAGAAATTCTTGGCCAGTAAAATTGAGGAAAACCCTAAGATGTTCTATAAATATATTAACAGTAAGAGGGTAACTAAAGAAAGGGTAGGGCCTGTTAGAGACCATGAGGGTAATCTTTGTGTGGAGGCGGAAGATCTTGGTAGGGTTCTTAACAAATACTTTGCATCTGTTTTTACAAAGGAAAGGAGTAATGCAGATACAGCTATCGAGGAGGAGTGTGATATTCAGGATGAAATAAATATAGTGAGAGAGGAAGTATTAAGGGGGTTAGCAGCTTTGAAAGTAGATAAGTCCCCAGGCCCGGATGAAATGCATCCCAGGCTGTTGAGCGAAGTAAAAGAGGAAATAGCAGAGGCCTTGACCATCATTTTCTAGTCCTCTTTTGATCTGGGCATGGTGCTGGAGGATTGGAAGACTGCTAATGTAGTATCCTTGTTTAAGAAGGGAAAAAGGGATCGGCCGAGTAATTACAGGCCTGTCAGCCTAACCTCAGTGGTGGGAAAATTATTGGAAAAAATCCTGAAATACAGGATAAATCTGCATTTGGAAAGGCAAGGATTAATTAGCAACAGGCAGCACGGATTTGTTAAGGAAAGATCATGTTTGACTAAACTGATTGAATTTTTTGAGGAGGTAACCAAGAGGGTCGATGAGGTTAGTGTGTACGATGCAGTATATATGGACTTTAGCAAGGCTTTTGATAAGGTTCCACATCTTAGACTGGTCATGAAGGTTAAAGCCTATGGGATACATGGCAAAGTGGCAAGTTGGATCCAAAATTGGCTTGGAGGTAGGAAGCAAAGGGTAATGATTGAGGGATATTTTTGTGACTGGAAGGATGTTTCCAGTGGGGTTCTGCAGGGCTCAGTACTGGGTACCTTGCTTTTTGTGGTATATATCAATGATTTAGATTTGAATATAGAGAGTATGATTAAGAAGTTTGCAGACGACACTAAAATTGGCTGTGTGGCTAATAATGAAGAGGAAAGTCATGGGCTGCAGGGGGATATCAATCTACTGGTCAGGTGGGCAGAGCAGTGGCAAATGGAATTTAATTCAGTGAAGTGTAAGGTGATGCACTTTGGGAGGGCTAATAAGGAAAGGGTATACACATTAAGCACTAGGCCACTTAATAGTGTAACGAACAAAGGAACCTTGGAGTGCTTGTCCACAGAACTCTTTTTGGGAGGAAACTAAAACATTAAATCATGGCCCCCCGATCTGGGGGACACACCAAACCTTTTCAAGCCCCTTTTTTTGTTTTTATTTGTGTTTTTGTTTTTTTTTAGTTTTTTTTTTGGGCACTAAAATCATATCTTTTTCTCCAAGTGCCCCCTATAAAAGGGAAGGGGGAAACTAAAAACACCGGCAATTAAAACAAATTAAACTTTAAAAGATAAAATCAAATTAAAATTTGGTTGCCGGGGGTGATGATGCACTCCAGTCCCTCCGGCGCCCACCTCTTGCGGAAGGCCGCGAGCGTACCGGTGGACACCGCGTGCTCCATCTCCAAGGACACCCTGGACCGGATGTAAGAGCGGAAGAGAGGCAGACAGTCAGGTTGAACGACCCCCTCGACCGCCCGCTGCCTGGATCGGCTGATTGCACCCTTGGCCGTGCCCAGAAGCAGTCCTACGAGGAGGCCCTCGGACCTACGCGCTCCCCTCCACACAGGGTGCCCAAAGATCAGGAGTGTGGGACTGAAGTGTAGCCAGAATTTCAGGAGCAGCCCCTTTAAATAATAAAACAGGGGCTGCAACCTCGTGCATTCCATAAAAACATGGAACACGGACTCTTCCAGACCGCAGAAATTGCAGGCGGCCTGCGAGCCCTTGAACCGGCTTAAAAATTTATTGCACAGCACTGCTCCGTGCATCACCCTCCAGGCCAAGTCCCCAATAAATAGTGGGAGGACTCCCGCGTAGAGTGCCCTCCATCGGGGACCCCCGCCTCCTCCGGACGGCAAGATGGTACGCCATGGCGTGTCCGGACGGCAGGCGAGGATGGCAAAGTTGAGAGTGTGCAGGAGCAGCCCGTACAGGAAACCCCTCCGCGCAGAACTGAAAGGCACGGAGGGGATTTCGACGAGGAGGCTCAAGTTGTGAGGCGCCGGCCCCCGAGGGAGGTTCCGGGGTTTGGCGCCGATGAGGAATTCCGTCCGGACGGGGGTCAGTTCGGACGGGATCTCCCCATGTGCTTGAGCCTCCTCGATGCACCTAACGGAGTCAGGGCCCAGAGCTGTTTTTAGCGACTCGATGGCATCGGCCACGCGGCAGACGTCGGCCGAAATTAGGCGCCGTGCCAGCGTGTCTGGCGCCATCCAGCCCGCTCCTCCACCATCGAGCAGGTCCCTGACCTTGGTCACCTCACCAGCCACAGCCCTCTCGTCCGACCGCCACCTAAAACCTCGGTCGTGGAGGTACGGATTCCCGAGCAGCGGTCCTGCAGGACGGCCGCCACTCCAGCCGGCGGAGAGCTGCGCTTGGTGGAGACTTTGTTCCAGACCCTGATGAGTTCCCTGTAAAAGACAGGCAGCTCCTGGAAGGCGGTCCTGATGCCCCCCAAGCTCACAAACAGGAGCTGCGTGTCATAATTGAGGTCGAGCTGCTGGCGGAAGAAATACTTCGCCAGAGCACGCCACCTAGGAGGGGGCTCGACATAAAGGTATCTCTGCAGGGTCTGAAGACGGAAAGTCGCGAGCTGGGTGCTGACGCACACCAACGACTGACCGCCCTCCCCAAGCGGGAGACTCAAGACTGCGGCAGAGACCCAGTGCTTCGTGTTGTTCCAGAAGAAGTCCACCAGCTTCTTCTGTATCTTGGTGACAAACGCAGGGGGAGGGGTCAAAGTGACCAGCCGGTACCACAACATGGTGGCCACCAGCTGGTTTATGACTAGCGCTCGACCCCTGTAGGACAGCACTCGGAGCAGTCCTGTCCAGCACCCTAGGCGAGCGGCGACCTTGGCCTCCAGCTCTTGCCAGTTCGCCGGCCAGGCTTCCTCGTCGGGGCTAAGGTAGACTCCCAGATAGAGGAGATGGGTCGTGCTCCAGGCAAAAGGCCTGAGCTCCTCCGGCAGGGAGTCCACCCGCCACTGACCCACCAGGAGTCCGGAACATTTCTCCCAGTTGATCCTGGCGGAGGATGCGGCCGAGTAAATCTCCTGGCACTCACGCATCCTCCGCAGGTCAGCGGGATCCTCTACCGCGAGGAGCACGTCATCAGCGTAAGCTGAGAGGACGACCCCCACGCCCGGCCCTTGCAGAGCCAGTCCCGTCAACCTCGTCCGCAGGAGGCGCAGGAAAGGCTCCACGCAGATGGCATATAACTGGCCGGACATGGGGCATCCCTGGCGCACCCCTCTCCCAAAACGAAGGGGCGCCGTCAAGGACCCATTAACCTTAATCAGACACTCCACGGCTGCGTACAAAAGTCGGATCCGGGCGACGAAATGCGTCCCGAACCCGAAAGCGTGCAGAGTCCCGAACAGATAGTCATGATCCACCCTGTCGAACGCCTTCTCTTGGTCGAGAGATAGGAAGGCGACCGACAGACCAACCTCCTGGGAATGATGGATGAGGTCCCAGACCAGATGGATGTTATTGTGGATTGTCCGGCCCGGGACTGTGTAGGACTGGTCGGGGTGGATCATGTGGTCCAGCACGGTGCCAAGGTGAGCAGACATCGCCCTGGCGAAGATTTTGTAGTCCGTGCTGAGGAGGGAGACCGGGCGCCAGTTCTTAAGGAGGCGGAGATCGCCCTTCTTAGGCAGCAGGACGATGACTGCCCTGCGCCAAGACAGGGGCATCTCCCCGGTCGCCAGACTTTCCCCCAGGACCCGCGCGTAGTCGCCCCCCAGGTCGTCCCAGAACGCGATGTGGAACTCCACGGTCAGCCCGTCCAGCTCTGGGGCTTTTCCCCTCGAGAGCCGGTCGAGGGCGCTGGTCAGCTCCGCCAGGCTTAGCGGAGCTTCCAGATTTTCGGCGCCCTCCGGGCTGACCTTCGGCAGGTCCTCCCACAAAACTCTACTAGCTTCCTCGCTGGACGGCTCCGGAGAGAACAGAGCCTTGTAATATTCACGGGCCCTGCTGTTGACGCCCTCCGGATCCGAGACGAGAGAGCCGTCGTCGGCCAGCAGCGTCAAGAGCTGCTTACGGACACTCTGTCTTTTTTCCAGCGAGTAGAAGAAGGGGGAGCCGCGGTCCAGATCCCGCAGGAACCGAATCCGCGACCTCATGAACGCGCCTCGGGACCCGACGAGCTGCAAGTCTTTCAGCGCGGCCTTCTTCGCTTCGTACACCGTCCGCAGGGCCAGGTCCTGGACGACTTGACCGAGACGGGATTCCAGGTCGAGCATCTCTTTTTCTAAGCGCCCGACCCTGGCCGCCCGCCTCTTGGTCGACCCCCTCGCATACTCTTGACAGAAGACGCGGACGTGAGCCTTGCCCACGTCCCACCATAGCCTCAAGGAGGGGAAGCCCCCGTGCTTCCTTCTCCAGTCGGCCCAGAATCGACGGAACGAGTCCTGGAACCGCACGTCCTCCAGCAGCTGGTTGTTAAAATGCCAGTACGCGGACCCCGTCCTCGCGCGGAGCGAAGCGAGCTCCGCCCACACCAGGTGGTGGTCCGAACATGGCACCGGCCGCATGGAGGCCGCCGGGACACAGGAAACGTACGCCCGAGACACGTAAAGGCGGTCGACTCTAGACCATCCAACTCCAGGCCTCACCCAAGTAAAGGCGCTGGAGTCGGGGTGGAGATTCCGCCAGACGTCCACCAAGTCGAAGGACCCGACCAGGCCCCTCAACTTCTCGATCGCCGTCATGCTCTGCGGGGCACCGGAGCGGTCCCTCGCCTCGAGGGTGCAGTTAAAATCCCCCCCGAGGACAATGCAGTCGCCGACGTCGACGGAGCCAAGAAGAGCGGACACTTCTTCGAAGAAGCGCGTTTGCTGCGGGCCGGGCTGAGGGGCGTACACGTTCACGAGATGGAGCGGCACGTCCCCCAGGCGAACCGTTACGTGCAGCAAGCGGCCTGGCAAGGGCTCCTCGACCCCCAAGATCTCCGGCTGAAAATGCGGGGCCAGCAAGATGGCCACCCCACAAGAAGTGGCGGTGAGGTGGCTCATGCGGACCTCTCCTTGCCATTCCAGGAGCCACGTGTCTTCGTCTCCCGGAACGGTGTGGGTTTCTTGCAGGAAGCGCATTGCGTATTTCCCCTCCCGCAGGAGCGAAAAATTGTTAAATCTACGGTGTGCCTCTCTGCCGCCGTTGATGTTGAGGCTGGCTATGGTTATCTTCATGACAAAAGCATAATGCAACCTCTACCTAACCTATTGTAGGGGGGGGAGTGGAATCGTTTGTTGACCTCCACTCCCTCAGCAACCCAGCGAGGAACCCTTTGAGCCGGCGCAGCTCAAGGCCTTGCGCCTTTGATAAGGGCTCGCCCTCGGCCATGGTTTTAGCGGCAGCGCGGACGGACGCGACGAGCAGCCCCGGCTCGGACCATCTTTCCAGGGCCAGATGGGCTTGGTCGCGCCGACCCTGGCTCTGGACCAAAGAGTCCCGGAGTTCCTTTACAGGAATGAGGGGGGACTCAGCGGCGGGCACAAGGAGATCCACCGCCTCACTGGCGATGGACTCGAGATCTTCTCCCTCGTCCCCCACCGAGTCCCTGTCCCCCTCCGGGAGGTCGCCGCCAGCAGCCGGCCCGTCGACCGCACGAGGTACGGCAAACGTCCCGGCCGCTCCATCCGGCCCTGGCTCTGCCCCGATCCCACCCCCAGGATCGTCGGCAGAGGAGTCCCCACTGGGCTCTTTTAAAAGCGGTGCTGGGTCAGGAAGCGATAGCGGAAGGGGTTCCTCCTTTGCCCCAGGAACCAGGGAACACGGAGAGACCTGGTTTAGGAAATTCTCCAGGTCTACCCAGTCCCCCAGCTCCAAAGTAGGGGGCGAGGGTTGGTGTTCTTCCCCCTCCCCGCTGCCACCCCCCGGCCCAGCGTGTGGATGTATGTAAAAAATGTTTAAATTTTCATTTTCTGCCGAGTCAAACAAGTCCCGGGGGAAGTTGGATAAAGTCTGGGCGGGCTCAGGTTCGGCCTTTTCGACCCCGCCCGCCTCAGTCCCCGGGGCACTCGACCCGCCGGCAATGCATTCCTCTGCTGGCCCTGTGCCCCCCACGACAGGCAGATCTTCCACGCCATCCCCGGGAGGCAGAGGCTGGGCAGCCTCGACTGTCTCACCCTCCCCGGGGACAGACTCCTCCTGCCTACGCCGCAGTTTGGGGGCGCCGATGGGGGACGCGGGACACGCGGCGGGCACCGACTCCTCCGCGGAGGGATGTTGTTCCCCCTCCGCCTCATTGGAGCGGCGCCTCCTTTTGTTCCTGGGGGTGCGCGGAGGCAGGGAGACCTCCATGTCTGCCGAGGCCTCCCGCTCCACTCCCCCCTTTTTCTTATCTTGCCCGCGCCCGAGCCCCTCTGCGGTACTAGTCAAGGGCTTGGGCACAGGCTCAGGGCACCCCACGCTTGCCGATGACCGGGTTGGGCTGAGCGCGGTGATCAAACTGTCTGGCGCACTGAGGGGACCCACCTCGAGATGTTTCGCCTTCCTCCGCGCCTTCTTTCCGATCGGACTCTCTCCCTCCCCCCCGCCGGAGGCCGTGAAAACAAAGGCCCCCGACGATGCCCGCGCACCCACAGCTCCCGGCACGCGGACGCTACTAGGGGGAGGGGTGGCGGCGGCGCCAGCCTTGGCCGCCCTCGGTGGTTTGGCGGCCTTGGAGGCGGGGCAGTTCTTACGAACGTGCCCCACCTCCCTACAGGCATGGCACCGCACGCCGTCCGACGTCCAGAAGACGCGGTAGGCAGTCCCCTCGTGCACCACATTAAAACTACCCTCCGTCGTCTCCTCCCGCGCCAGCCGGACAAAGAGCTGGCGGCGGAAGGAGAACACGTGGCGCAGGCTGTTCTTCCTGAGGCCGAGCGGAATGGGGTTGATCCCTGACCTTACCTCCCCCAGTTGGTGTAGGTGAGGGAGGAGGAGCCCAGCGGGAACAAAGGACAGGACGTTAGAAAGGATGACCCTCTGCGCGGTGGCCTCGATAGGGTCCACCGGCAGAAATGTCCCGCCCACCGTGACCCCTTTTCAAGGGCCAGGGACACCGCCCGCTCTGACCCCAGGAAGAATACAGCCTTCCCAGACATCTTGGAGGCCGCGACAATGGCCGAGGGGCTGACTACCCCAGCCATCGCCCGCACGCACTCCTCAATGCTCATTGTGGGGTGAGTGTAGCTCTTGACACCGTGTTTTTTTGTTACTAGTCTGAACGGTGGCAGGGCAGCAGGAGGCGCAGGAGGCGCTGTGGATGTGGACGCCGCCTGCGCATATGTCTTTGCTGGCCCTGCCACCGGCGTGGATGGGGTCGCCATCACGGGGTCCCTATAAGGGCTACACCCACCCCAAAGTCACAGGCCTTAATGTTGTTCATTGGCCTCGTTTAAGTGTATGAGCAGAGGAGCTCTCAATGAGGCACACCTCTCCCCTGGTTGACAATTGGGGAGGGGCCTTGCTCCCTCTGCTCAGTTGTCTTAATTGTTTTTTTCAATTAGGAGGAAAGGGCTCTCAGAGAGGGAGGGAGGGGGGCTGGGAAAGAGGGAAGCTGTGAGGGCAGGTCTCCCCTCACAGTGATGGGTGGGTGTTTTCTTTGGGGTGCACTCCCCAGATGATGGAAAAAAAAGCAAGACACAGTCTTTAGGATGGTCTTCGGGTGGGGGGAGAAGATGTCTTCGCCTGGGGCAGCTGGAGCCACCCGGGCACACACTCCCAACGATGTTAAATAGGGTGATTAATGATTCTTCAGCCAGGTAGCTCCAGCTATCCCAGGCTAGGCAATGGGGGAGGGGTGCTTCAGTGGTGTGTGGGGCCTAGCTGTAAGCAAGACCCCCACACACACTTCCACACACACACACCCCCCGCGATGTTCCGGGCCTCGAAGAAATCTTCTTTTCTCCCCCCACCAATAAAACAATGTCTTTATGGGAATGCACCAACACCCACCTGTAGAATGTTGTAGAATCTCCCTCCTTCCACACAGGTTGTTGTTGTTCTTTCCCCCTCTCTCCAACTCTCTGCAGAAGTAATGAAGTTGTTGAATTTTCTGCTCTCCTCCTCTCCCTCTGGATGAATTGGAATTGTAGTAAGCCCCTTCCTCCTCATCCTGGGCTGATTCACAGGGCTCACAATGGCCTTCCAGGCAGGAGCAACAGCAGGGAGCTCCTTCTCTCACTGCTCCAGGCTCCAAATGATCAGGCCACGCCTCCAAAGCTCCACCATTGGTCCACAGATCATTGAAAGTAGCAGGCCAGGTGGATAAGGTGGTTAAGAATGCATACGGAATGCTTGCCTTTATTGGCCGAGGCATAGAATATAAGAGCAGTGAGGTTATGCTTAAATTGTATAATATTTTGGTTAGGCCACAGCTGGAGTACTGCGTGCAGTTCTGGCTGCCATATTATAGGAAGCACGTGATTGCACTCGAGAGGGTGCAGAGGAGATTTACTAGGGTGCTGCCTGGAATGGAGAATCTTAGTTATGAGGACAAATTGGATAGACTGGGTTTGTTCTCATTGGAACAGAGGAGGTTGAGAGGAGACCACATTGAGGTGTACAAAATATTGAGGGGCCTGGACATAGTGGATAGTAATGGTCTATTTCCATTGGTGGCGCGGTCTATCATGAGGGGGCATAGTTTTAAGTTGGTTGGTGGAAGGTTTAGAGGGGACTTGAGGGGGGGCTTCTTTACGCAGAGGGTTGTGGGGATCTGGAATTCGCTGCCTGGAAGAGTGGTGGATGCAGAAACCCTCACCAGTTTTCAGAGATGGTTGCATGGGCACTTAAAGTGCAGCAACCTGCAGTGTTATGGACCTAGAGCTGGTAATTGGGATTAGACTGGATGACCTTTTGTTGGATGGCGTAGATATAATGGTAAGTACTGCAGGGGATAGAATACAGCCAGGGTGATCTCCTGGACTAGTTTTGATGGCCTGGATGGGTCGGAGAGGAATTTTCCCAGATTTTTTCTCCCTAAATTGGCCTGGGTTTTTATCTGGTTTTTGCTGCTCACAGGAGATCACATGACTCTGGTTGGGGTAGAGTGTAGAATGTTTCAGTATAAGGGGTGTCACAGTTGTGTGAGGCGGACTGGTTGGGCTGGGTGCTCTTTGCCTTTCCGTCATTGTTCATAGGTTTATATGTCACCTTTAGGGCTGCTGACCAATGACCATGCGGCTCTTTGTCCGCCGGCATGGACACGGTCAGCCGAAATGGCCTCCTTCTGCGCTGTAAATTTCTGTGGGCTCGAACCTACACTTTTGAGCTTATCGCCCAAAAATGGGCATTATTTCCGGCGTGGGCATTAAAAAAGGGTTTTCAGATTGCCGGCTTCTCGCCCATTCTCAAAACACCTAGTTTACATTTTCGAAAATGGGCGTCTCCGCGAGCGATATCAAATAGGCGGTAGCATTAAAATTTTCTGACCTTCTGCCGTAAAGTGTGGCCGCCCTTAGCAACGGCATGGCAACGCTCGATTCTCACGATTCAGGAGGTCAAGTGTCATCATGACATGCGCAGAAGAGGAGACAGAGAGAGAGGGAGCTCAGAGGCAGTGAAAGCGTGTGTGGCTGTGGTATGTGCTTGTTTAGCTGTTGTGGGAGGAACAACGGAGATTCACCAGCAGCAAAAAGCCCACTAAGCACCAAGAACAGAGTTGGCACCGAGTTTTTGTCCAACAAATATCATATAAAATTGAAGGGATGGAGGAAGCCCTGGAGCTTCCAAGTACTCCTGGAGCACTGCACTGTACCCCAAGATGACACCCCCCCATTGCCAACCACACATGAGAGCCAGCAGCAACATCTTGCTTATGGCTCTGAGCATGCTCCCACCTCGGGACTGTCCTCTCCCGTATCCGTCCAAGCAACGCTTCGGCCGTCATTCCCCCCCGCCCCCTCACAATGAAGCATCGCCTGAGGACCTCCTCGGCCAGGCGGCTTGAAGTCAGGAGATTAAAGGGAAGGGGTAGAGGTGGGGAGGAGAAGCGGGGGCAGGGGTGGAAAGGGTTGGTTTGTACAGAAATACAGATGATTTCAGATTAATGTTAGGTTTCAATGTTTTTTATTTAACAAAACCTTACAGCACCTTGGCTCAGATAGCTGCACCATTACACGCTGGTGATTCCTTAATATCAAAGGGTATAATCACACTTAACTTTGATCAACTTAAACTTTAACTATCACCAAGGTGATGTCCACCATTGATGTATGACCTGCACACCCAGCAGTATGTCTGCCTTGTAAATAACACCAACATTCTTTCAGGCAAAGCGATCATTGATGAGCTCCTGACGTAAGGCTCTTGCAGCTATCATGCCACCATGGACCCTTTCATGCCGTTTACAGGGGGGAAGGGGCATGGCTTCAGCATTAGCCTGCTTGTCTGGCCCGATGTCAGCGTCCGCCTCCTCGTCCTCCTCTTCCTCTGTCTGGTGAGGTGGACTGTCTGACTCATCAGGCAATTCTTGTCCCCTCATTATAGAAAAGTTGTGTAGCATGGAGCAGACCACCACGAATTGAGCTACCTGCTCAGTGTGGTATTGGAGCTCGCCTCCTGAGTGGTCCAGGCATCTGAAGCGCTAATTCAGCATTCCAATGGTTTTCTCCATGATATTGAGAGTTGCTCTGTGGCTGTTATTGTATTGCCTCTCGGCCTCGGTGTGGGTGTCATGCAGGGGGGGTCATCAGCCAGGTGACGAGGCCATATCCTTTGTCCCCAAGCATCCAGCATTGACCTTGTGGCTCATTGTTAAGCAAGTCAGATACAGTGCTCTCACGCAGGATGCTACCCGGAAATTTGAGCATTCACTGCCAGTATAATTTGCTGGTGGTTGACAACCAGCTGGACATTCAGGGAATGGCATCCCTTGCGGTCCCTGAAAAGCTCAGCATCCTGAAAAGGTGCCCGCATCGCGATGTGCATACAGTATATTGCTCCCTGCACCTTGGGAAGTTTGCAATTCTGGAGAAACCTAGAGCGCTCTTACTCTATGCCTCCCTGGTCATAGGGAAGCTGATCAAGTCTCTCCTGCGTGCGTACAGAGCTTCAGTGACCTGTCTCATGCAGTGATGTGTGGCATGCTGAGAAAGTCCGCAAATGTCGCCAGCTGTGGCCTGAAAAGAACCCGAGGCATAGAATGACGGACAGTGCAGTTCTGATGGTGCTGGCAGGCTGCAGATCTGCCCTTATTAGCTGGCATACCTCAGTGATAACCTCTTTGTGGAAGCGCAGTCTCCGAAGGCGAGTCGGGCAAGTTGAGGTAAGAATGCTTCTCCTTGTACTTGCGGGGGTGTAAAGTCTGGTCCTCCTCATCTGTCTGTCACTTCGTACATTGGGCACATAATGCAGTGCAGCATTTCTTCGGCGATGTTGAGTCTGCTGCATGTATTAGGTCACCAAGAGAGGTTGAGAAAGGACAGGCCCCATTGCAGTAGCTCTCTGTTTAGCATCGATTGCACACAAACAGGAAATGTCCCGACGAACACACCTCTTCAATTCCAATCGGTCACAGTGTGGTCAAGATGTTTTTAGAGATATTCACAACTCCAAAACCTGCAGAGTACATTCGTAGTCCACCGAGGTTGAAGCACAGAAACCTTTTAAAGGATGCGACATGTGATCTACAACATGGCATCCATTACGCTGTGATAAGTTGCGGTTAGTTCCACTTTTTGTGGGCGGTTTTTTGAGCGAGCGATATTGTGGGCGCAATTTGTGCGAGGTGGTGAAATTGATGATTGACGATCTCCATGGCCACTAGTTTGGGTAAATATACTCTTTATGACAAAAAACAGTCGCCAGACGTTAATATTGAATCTCGGCGTTAATTCCGTGCGGAACGTAACGCTGGGTGATATTATGGGCATTGAATTCTCCTATCCTTCTGATTCCGCCCCCAAAAATGTGGGCGGGCAGTAATATTTTTTTCTCTGCGTTAAACAAATGGGAAAAGTAACACTCGGCGATAAGTTTCCAAAAAATGCCCACCAGTTTCCATTTTGTGCCTAAATGGGCGATTTATGCGTGTTATACGTCATTTCGGTGGTAAAATGGACATTAAGTGGGTGTTAAGCAGACAAAGAAAGTGAAGATTTTAGCCCCAGTTTCTATGTTTCTATGTTTCTAACTAGCCGTGCTTCTAGCTGTTCCAGTACAGCTACAACACTGGCATCTATCCGACAATGTGGAAAACTTACCAGGTATGTCCTATCCACACAAAGCAGGATAAATCTAATCTGACCAATTAGCTCCCCATCAGTCTACACTCAATCATCGGTAACATGATAGAAGGTGTCATCAACAGTGCTATCAAGCAACATTTACTCGCCAGTAACATGCTCACCAATGCCCAGTTTGGGTGCCGTCAGGACGACTCAGCTCCAGACCTCATTACAGCCTTGGTCCAAATTAGGACAAAAGAGCTGAATTCCAGAGGTCAGGTGAGAGTAACTGCCCTTGACATGAAGTAGGCATTTGACGAAGCCCTAGTAAAATTGAAGTCAAGGCAAATCAGGGGGAAAACTCTCCACTGGCTGGGGTCATATCTAGCACAAAGCAGGATGGTTATGGTGGTTGGAAGTCAATCATCACAGCCCCAGGACATCGCTGCAGGAGTTTCTCAGGGCAGTGTCTTAGGCTCAAACTTCTTCAGCTGCTTCATCAAAGACCTTCCCTCCATTATCAGGTCAGAAGTAGGGATGTTTGCTGATGATTGCACAGTGTCCAGTGCCATTCGCAAGTCATCAGAGAACGAAGCAGTCCATACCAGCATGCAGCAAGACCTGGACGACAATCAGGTTGAACAGATAAGTGGCAAGTAACACACGTGCCAGACAATGACTATCTCCAACAATCAGCAAACAATCTAACTGTTATATCTTCAGTACAACTCACAAACACACACACACCTTAAGATGGCAAAACACACCTAGTCAGGTGACCTGTTCCCTCTTTATTTGTACACAGCACTGACTGCAGAGCCATAGTAGTCCACAGGTGGAGCTATATATATTTCACTTCTCCCTCCTTAATGAAGAAGTAATTATAACAAAAGAATCATCATACATAACTTGCATGGTTATAGATAACAAAAGATAAGGACATATTTTGCCGTATTTATAAATCAAGCTTAACCACTTGTTTTCTGTTTTGCAGAGGATACCTCCGCTCTCGAACAGAACCTTCCAAACATGGTGATGAATTTAAACTCATTCGAGGCTGATCCTGAGGAAAATTTTCCTCCAAGGGTTGCCCTTGATTTCCATTTGAACTCTCTCTAACTTCAAGCTGTTTGTCTGCCTGACTCGGACTCATACTTAAATTCTGACTTTCTCTTCGATTTGTTTCCAGTACATTGGATGTAGGATATGCGACTGGTACTTTACTTGTATCAAAACTATCTGATGAGTCAGAAATAATTGAATCATTCTCACCATCAACTACTTTCACATCTGTAGATAAAATATGATCAATGTGAACAAACCTAACCTGTCCATGATCAAACATCTTGACCAAATATATGCGAGGACCACATATCTTCACCACTCTTCCTGGTAGCCACGTTAACCATTTATGGTGATGGTTCTTCACTCTCACCTTCTGATTTAATTTCACACTTCTCTCTTTTACTCTAGCTCTATCATGATTCTCTTTCTGTCTTAATTGTTTCTTTTTTACGGACTGTGCCAAGTTTGGTTTTAACAACGAGAATCTGGTTTGTGGCTGCCGTTTGAGAAACAACTCTGCTGGTGTTCTACCAGTAGTTGTATGAGGAGTATTACGATACATAATTAGAAAATTAGCCAATTTGTGGTCCAATGACAAATGTCATTTCTTTAGATTTGGATTCACCATCTGTTTGATGAGGGCACGTTTTACAATTTGCACTGTGTGCTCTGCTGCGCCATTTGAAGTAGTGTGGTACAGTGGAACCTTGGTATGTTTCACACCAATTTGCTTGTGAACTATGCAAATTCTTCTGAACAAATTTGTGGTCCATTATCAGAAACAATTTCTTCTGGGAGGCCAAATGAAGAAAATAATCTTTGTAAAATGTCTAATGTTTTACTTGTTGTTATTTTCCACATTGGAAACACCTTGACCCACTTTGAATGGCTATCAATCACAATGAACAATTGTTGTCCTTCTAGCTCAGCAAAATCGATACGTAGCCTTTGCCACACCCTGGGGGGCCATTTCTATGGCTGTAATGGTACTGATGGTGGTTTCTTGCTTACCGATTGACAGATCCTACACTGACTGACGATGTACTCTATATCTTTATCTAGACCTGGCCACCATAATTAACTGCGTGCAAAACTCTTAGCCAAGCACATTCCCAGGTGCTGGTCATGGAAGTCACCTAATAATTTGGACTTGAATTTATTTGGTATAACCACTCTTGCACCCCACATGATACAATTTTTATCGACTGATAATTCATTCCTACGAATGAAGAATGGATGAATATCTTTGTCTGTTACCTGGTTTGGCAATATAATCAAACATCTTTGACATAACTGGGTCACGTTTGGTTGCTCTACCAATCTCTTCAGCTGTGACTGGCAGTTCATCAATGTATGAAAAATAGAACACTTCTTCCCTATCGGGTATAACTTGTGATGGGGAAGGCTAACTAGATATAGCATCAGCATTACTGTGATCAGCTGATCACCTGTATTCAATATCATATGTGCCCATCTCTGCATTTGGGCTGCAGCTAATGCTGGAACTGGGGACTTTGGATGGAGGATTGCTGTCAGGAGCTTATGGTCCATAATGATGGTAAACTTATGACCATACAAGTATTTATGGAACTTCTTAACCCCAAAAATTAATACCAAAGCTTCCCTTTCAATTTACGCATAATTACACTCACTGGTACTGAGAATGTGTGAAGCAAAAGCAATTGGTCTCTCCTCCCCACTATGGAGACATGAGAGATCACTGCCTCAACTCCATTCGGAGAGGCATCACATGCTAGCTTGATCTCCTTAGATACATCATAGTGAACTAACATGGTGCTCTCTACCAATTTGCTTTTACACTCCTTGAATGCTGTGTTGCATTCTTCTGACCACTTCCAATGGACCTGTTTTTTCAATAGTTCATTCAGTGTATGTAACACTGTAGCCAAATTTGGTCGGAACTTCCCATAATAATTCAAAAGACCCAAAAATGATCGAAGTTCAGTGACATTCTTGGGAGTGGGTGCATTTCTGATTGCATCCAGCTTTCCCTTGGTTGTATGTAAACCATCTTTGTCTACTCTGTACTCTAAGTTTTGAAATAACTCACACTTACGAGCAGATACTCGTACTCTGTGCTTCTCTAGCTGTTTGAGGATTTCATTCAATATGTTATTATGAATTTGCCTATTTGGTGCTGAAATTATTTTGTCATCCAAATAACATACTACCCCTTCAATACCTTGCAAAATATGGTTCATCACACCTTGGAATATGACAGGGGTGGAAGACACTCCAAATGGTAGCCTATTAAGTTGGTATAGGCCTAGATGTGTATTTATTGTCAAGCATGACTTGGACTCTTCATCTAGTTGTAAGTAGGCATTTGTAAGATCCAACTTTGAGAAGATCTGACCAGCTGTCAGTGTTGTGAACAAATCATCTACATTTGGCAATGTATTGGGGAGATTACCCTCTGAACCTGGTTTATGGTTACTTTATAATCACCACACAATCTTACCTTACCATTGGACTCAGGTACAACAACAATGGGTTGTAGCCCAATTACACAGATCTATCTAAGAAATAATGTTCTCAGTTTCATAAGAACATAAGAACATAAGAATTAGGAACAGGAGTAGGTCATCTAGCCCCTCGAGCCTGCTCCGCCATTCAACGAGATCATGGCTGATCTGGCCGTGGACTCAGCTCCACTTACCCGCCTGCTCCCCGTAACCCTTAATTCCCTTATTGGTTAAAAATCTATCTATCTGTGATTTGAATACATTCAATGAGCTAGCCTCAACTGCTTCCCTGGGCAGAGAATTCCACAGATTCACAACTCTCTGGGAGAAGAAATTCCTTCTCAACTCGGTTTTAAATTGGCTCCCCCGTATTTTGAGGCTGTGCCCCCTAGTTCTAGTCTCCCCGACCAGTGGAAACAACCTCTCTGCCTCTATCTTGTCTATCACTTTCATTATTTTAAATGTTTCCATAAGATCACCCCTCATCCTTCTGAACTCCAACGAGTAAAGACCCAGTCTGATCAATCTATCATCATAATCGGTGGTTAGTGGTGTGCCACAGAGATCGGTGCTGGGACCACAACTGTCTACAATATACATAGATGACCTGGAAGAGGGGACAGAGTGTAGTGTCACAAAATTTGCAGATGACACAAAGATTAGTGGGAAAGCGGGTTGTGCAGAGGACACAGAGAGGCTACATATCCTCTCATACCCTCTCATACCCTCTCATCTCCGGAATCAGCCTAGTGAATCATCTCTGTACCCCCTCCAAAGCTAGTATATCCTTCCTTAAGTAAGGTGACGAAAACTGCACGCAGTACTCCAGGTGTGGCCTCACTAATACCCTATACAGTTGCAGCAGGACCTCCCTGTTTTTGTACTCCATCCCTCTCGCAATGAAGGCCAACATTCCATTCGCCTTCCTGATTACCTGCTGCACTTGCAAACTAACTTTTTGGGATTCATGCACAAGGACCCCCAGGTCCCACTGCACCGCAGCATGTTGTAATTTCTCCCCATTCAAATAATATTCCCTTTTACTGTTTTTTTTCCCAAGGTGGATGACCTCACATTTTCCGACATTGTATTCCATCTGCCAAACCTTAGCCCATTCGCTTAACCTATCTAAATCTCTTTGCAGCCTTTCTACACAATCCGCTTTCCCACTAATCTTTGTGCCATCCGCAAATTTTGTTGCACTACACTCTATCCCCTCTTCCAGGTCATCTATGTATATTGTAAACAGTTGTGATCCCAGCACCAATCCCTGTGGCACACCACTAACCACCGATTTCCAACCCGAAAAGGACCCATTTATCCCGACTCTTTGCTTTCTGTTAGCCAGCCAATTCTCGATCCATGCTAATACATTTCCTCTGACTCCGTGTACCTTTATCTTCTGCAGTAACCTTTTGTGTGGCACCTTATCGAATGCCTTTTGGAAATCTAAATACACCACATCCATCGGTACATCTCTATCCACCATGCTCATTACATCCTCAAAGAATTCCAGTAAGTCAGTTAAACATGATTTCCCCTTCATGAATCCATGTTGTGTCTGCTTGATTGCACTATTCCTATCTAGATGTCCCGCCATTTCTTCCTTAATGATAGCTTCAAGCATTTTCCCCACTACAGATGTTAAACTAACCGGCCTATAGTTACCTGCCTTTTGTCTGCCCCCTTTTTTAAACAGAGGCGTTACATTAGCTACTTTCCAATCTGCTGGTACCTCCCCAGAGTTCAGAGAATTTTGGTAGATTATAATGAATGCATCTGCTATAACTTCCGCCATCTCTTTTAATACCCTGGGATACATTTCATCCGGACCAGGGGACTTGTCTACCTTGAGTCCCATTAGCCTATCCAGCACTACCCCCCTAGTGATAGTGATTATCTCAAGGTCCTCCCTTCCCACATTTCTGTGACCAGCAATTTTTGGCATGGTTTTTGTGTCTTCCACTGTGAAGACCGAAGCAAAATAACTGTTAATGTCTCAGCCATTTCCACATTTCCCATTATTAAATCCCCCTTCTCATCTTCTAAGAGACCAACATTTACTTTAGTCACTCTTTTCCATTTTATATATCAGTAAAAGCTTTTATTATCTGTTTTTATGTTTTGCGCAAGTTTACTTTTGTAATCTATCTTTCCTTTCTTTATTGCTTTCTTAGTCATTCTTTGCTGTCATTTAAAATTTTTCCAATCTTCTAGTTTTCTACTAACCTTGGCCACCTTATACGCATTGGTTTTTAATTTAATACTCTCCCTTATTTCCTTGGTTATCCACGGCTGGTTATCCCTTCTCTTACCGCCCTTCTTTTTCACTGGAATATATTTTTTGTTGAGCACTATGAAAGAGCTCCTTAAAAGTCCTCCGCTGTTCCTCAATTGTGCCACCGTTTAGTCTGTGTTTCCAGTCTACTTTAGCCAACTCTGCCCTCATCCCACTGTAGTCCCCTTTGTTTAAGCATAGTACGCTCGTTTGAGACACTACTTCCTCATCCTCAATCTGTATTACAAATTCAACCATACTGTGATCACTCATTCCGAGAGGGTCTTTTACAAGGAGATCGTTTATTATTCCTGTCTCTTTACACAGGACCAGATCTAAGATAGCTTGCTCCCTTGTAGGTTCTGTAACATACTGTTCTAAGAAACAATCCCGTATGCATTCTATGAATTCCTCCTCAAGGCTACCCCGTGCAATTTGATTTGACCAATCGATATGTAGGTTAAAATCCCCCATGATTACTGCCATTCCTTTTACACATGCCTCCATTATTCCCTTGATTATTGCCTGCCCCACCATGAAGTTATTATTTGGGGGTCTATAAACTATGCCCACCAGTGACTTTTTCCTCTTACTATCTCTAATCTCCACCCATAATTATTCAACATTTTGTTGATTAGAGCCAATATCGTCTCTGAGCCAATAACTGCCCTGATATCATCCTTTATTAACAGAGCTACCCCACCTCCTTTCCCTTCTTGTCTATCTTTCTGAATTGTCAGATACCCGTGTATGTTTAATTCCCAGTCTTGGCCCCCCTGCAACCACGTTTCTGTAATGACCACCAAATCATACCCATTCGTAATGATTTGTGCCGTCAACTCATTTACTTTATTTCGAATGCTGCGTGCGTTTAGGTAGAGTGTTTTAATACTAGTTTTTAAACCATGATTTTTAGTTTTGACCCCTCCTGCAGCCCCTTTATATTCATACATATTGTCCCTTCCTGTCACCTTGTGGTTTACACTTACCCCAGTGCTACTCTGCTCTGTTGTCTCCTGCCTTTTGCATTCTTTCTTCGGGCCCTGTTCATCTGAGTTCTCACCCACTCTAACGAGCTCAGAGCCCTCTCCTGAGTTCCCAATACTCCTTGCATTGAGGCACCGAGCTTTCATGCTTGCCTTTTTATTACACTTTGACCATTTAGAATTTTGCTGTACAGTGGCCCTTTTTGTTTTTTGCCTTGGGTTTCTCTGCCCTCCACTTTTGCTCATCTCCTTTCTGTCTTTTGCTTTTGTCTCCATTTTGTTTCCCTCTGTCTCCCTGCATTGTTTCCCATCACTCTGCCATATTAGTTTAACTCATCCTTCACAGCACGAGCAAACACTCCCCCTCGGACATTGGTTCCGGTGCTGCGCAGGTGTAGACCGTCCGGTTTGTACTGGTCCCACCTCCCCCAGAACCGGTTCCAATGCCCCAGGAATTTGAATCCCTCCCTGCTGCACCACTGCTCAAGCCACGTATTCCTGCGATTCCTACTCTGACTAGCACGTGGCACTGGTAGCAATCCTGAGATTACTACTTTTGAGGTCCTATGTTTTCATTTAGCTCCTAGCTCCTTAAATTCGTCTCATAGGGCCTTATCCCTTTTTTTACCTATATCGTTGGTACCAATGTGCACCACGACAACTGGCTGTTCACCCTCCCTTTTCAGAATGTCCTGTACCCGCTCCGAGACATCCTTGACCCTTGCACCAGGGAGGCAACATACCATCCTGGAGTCTCGGTTGCGGCCGCAGAAATGCCTATCTATTCCCCTTACGATTGAATCCCCTATTACTATCGCTCTCCCACTCTTTTTCCTGCCCTCCTGTGCAGCAGAGCCAGCCATGGTGCCATGAACTTGGCTGCTGCTGCCCTCCCCTGATGAGTCATCCCTCTCAACAGTACTCAAAGCGATGTATCTGTTTCTAGTCTTTTGAGTTCTTGCTCAACTATACCAACTTAATAGGCTACCATTTGGAGTGTCTTCCACCCCTGCCATATTCCAAGGGATGATGAACCAGATTTTGCAAGGTATTGAAGGAGTAGTATGTTATTTGGAGTGCACATGGTACAGGACGTGGCTTGTATTAAACCGATCAAAATCCTTCTGTACCCTGACACTCGCCTTGAAGCCTTGGAATGGACTGCCTGTTCAACAGTACACCTTTGGATAATTCTTGATGACATCATCCTTTGAAGCAAATCTCATTTTAACACGAAAAATCTCACTCCAATCCAGCTTCAGTGATCCCAACCAATTTATTTCCAGTAAGGCAGTCTTGTCTCCTGCCACTACTAATAGAGCAAACTCTGAAATTGATCCTTGTATTTCACCGGTACGGTGATACGACCTGCCACAGGAACATTCCCTCCTGAGTAGCCTTGCAGCTCTATCTTGGATTTCTCCAATGGGAAATCATGCAATTTGTCGAGGTATAGCGACTCCGGTACTGCACTCATGGGTGCACCACGGTCGATTTCCATGGGTATCTTGGTTCCTGCAACATCTATGTGGCTTATGATACTTTTCGAATCGCTATTAATTAACCTCGTGCTCCTGATGATGTGTCGCTCTAAGACCTCCTCGTCCTGTTGTTTTTCTTCCATGTTATGTAGTCTCTGGGGATTTCTACTTATAGCTTTGAAAGCTGGTTTACCCTTCCATCAGCATGCCTTCACAAGGTGTTCAGTTCTCCTGCAGATAAAACACTTTGCCTTCACATATGGACAACTTGTTGTCCCAGGCACCGATAGCAGGACTTCAATGCTCTGTTACCATTGCCAGTTTCTGAGACCTTGGGGCCCCACTGCCTTTTACTTTTAACCTGCAGGCGATTCACCTCAGTTGCCTGATGACTGGAAATAGTATGAAATTTTCTGGAATATTGGTCAACCATGTTCATTGACATAGCTGTACGACATGCTAATTCAAAAGTCAAGTTAGGCATTGTCAATAACTTCCTTCTGATCGCATCATTTTTCATCCCACAAACAAAGTGGTCACGCAATGCTCGGTCCTGAAAGTTTCCGAAATTACAGTGAATAGAAAGCTTTTTTAATGCTACAATGTACTCAATGATATTTTCTTCGATTAATTGATCTCATATTCTGAAACGATAACTTTCAGCAATTTCCAGGGGCTCAGGACAGTAGTGCCATTCTAACTTAGTTATAATCTGCTTAAGAGTTGTGTCCTTTGGCTTGACAGGCACAAACACATTTTTCAGGGTTTCATACACCTCGGGCCCTGCTTCAGTTAAGAAAATCACCCGTTTTTTTTCCCAACGCCACGCGGTTATGATTTTCATCATTGGAGACTTTGATTATATTATTTGCAGTGAAAATCATTTCTAGCCGCTCCATGTATGCTCCGAAACTTTCACGGACACATTGAAACTCCCCCAAAGGCCCTATTATTCCCATAGATGTGGCCATCTGCACTCTGGCAATTCAGACAAGTGTGCTTGTAATTAACTTTGGATTTGTAGCTGTTAATCAAAACAGAGAAGCTCTCAAAGTCTCTCTGTTAGTTAGCTGAAACCTCCAGCAAAAAATTGCAGCTTTTTTTCCCCGATTATCCCATCCTCATCGCCATTGTTATTTCTTCAGTACAACTCACAAAAGCACACAAGCCTCAAGATGGCAGAACACACTGGAACTCGAGTCAGGTGACCTGTTCCCTCTTTATTTGTACACAGCACTGGCTGCAGTGCCACAGTAGTCCAAAGATAGAGCTATATAAGGACATAAGAGCATAAGAACATAAGAAATAGGAGCAGAAGTGGGCCATATGGCCCCTCGAGCCTGCTCCGCCATTTAAAATGATCATGGCTGATCCGATCATGGACTCAGGTCCACTTCCCTGCCTGCTCTCCATAACCCCTTATTCCCTTATCATTTAAGAAACTGTCTATTTCTCTTAAATTTATTCAATATCCCAGCTTCAAAACTCTCTAAGGCAGCGAATTCTACAGATCCACAACCCTCTGAGAGAAGAAATTTCTTCTCATCTCAGTTTTAAATGGGCGGCCCCTTATTCTAAGATTATGCCCTCTAGTTCTAGTCTCCCCTATCAGTGGAAACATCTTCTCTGCATCCACCTTGTCAAGCCCCCTCATAATCTTATACATTTCGATAAGATCACCTCTCATTCATCTGAATTCCAATGAGTAGAGGCCCAACCTACTTAACCTTTCCTCATGTCAACCCCCTCATCTCTGGAATCAATCTTGTGAACCTTCTCTGAATTACCTCCAAAGCAAGTATATCCTTTCATAAATATGGAAAGCAAAACTGCACGCAGTATTCCAGGTGTGGCCTCACCAATACCCTGTACAACTGTAGCAAGACTTCCCTGCTTTTATACTCCATCCCCTTTGCAATTAAGGCCAACATTCCATTGACCTTCCTGATCACTTGCTGTACCTACATACTAACCTTTTGTGTTTAATGCACAAGTACCCCCAGGTCCCGCTGCACTGCAGCACTTTGCAATCTTTCACCATTTAAATAATAACTTGCTCTTTGATTTTTTCTGCCAAAGTGCATGACCTCACACTTTCCAACATTATACTCCATCTGCCAAATTTTTGCTCACTCACTTAGCCTGTCTATGTGCATTTGCAGATTTTCTGTGTCTTCTCACACATTGCTTTTCCTCCCATCTTTATATCATCAGCAAACTTCACTAAGTTACACTCGGTCCCTCCCTCCAAGTTGTTAATATAGATTGTAAATAGTTGGGGTCCCAGCACTGATCCCTGCGGTTACTGATTGCCAACAGAGAATGAACAATTTATCCCGACTCTCTGTTTTCTGTTCGTTAGCCAATCCTCTATCCATGTTAATATATTACCCCCAACACCATGGATTTTTATCTTTTGCAGTAACCTTTTATGTGGCACCTTGTCAAATGTTTTCTGGAAGTCCAAATACACCACATCCACTGGTTCCCCTTTATCCAGCCTGTTCATTACATCCTCAAAGAATTCTAGCAAATTTGTCAAACATGGCTTCCCCTTCATAAATCCATGCTGACTCTGTCTGACCGAATTTTGCTTTTCCAAATGTCCTGCTGCTGCTTCTTTAATAATGGACTCCAACATCTTCCCGACCACAGATGTTAGGCTAACTGGTCTATAGTAATAATATATATATATTACACTAACCACTGTCCCTTGACATTCAATAGCATTCCCATCACTGAATCCTCCAACATCAACACCCTGTGGGTCACCATTGATCAGAAACATAACTGGACCAACCACATAAATACTGTGGAAACAAAAGCAGGTCTAGGTTGGGTATTCTGTGGCGAGTGTCTCATCTGCTGACTTCCACCATCTACAAGGCATAAGTCAGGAGTGTGATGGAATACTCTCCACTTGCCTGGATGAGTGCAGTTCCAACAACACTGAAGAAGCTTGACAGCATTCAGGAAAAAGCAGCCCGCTTGATTGGCAGCCCATACACCACCTCAAACATTCACTCCCTCCAGAAAGTAAAAGCCCATAGGATCCAGGGCAAAGTGGCAAGTTGGATCCAAAATTGGCTCAGAGGCAGGAAACAAAGAGTAATGGTTGATGGGTGTTTTTGTGACTGGAAGACTATATCCAATGGGGTTCCGCAGGGCTCGGTACTAGGTCCCATGCTTTTTGTGGTATGTACCAATGGGGGTATGATTAAGAAGTTTGTAAATGACACTAAAATAGTCTGTGTGGTGGATAATGAAGAAGAAAGCTGCAGACTGCAGGAAGATATCAATGTACTGGCCAGGTGAGCATAACAATGGCAAATTAAATTCAATCCAGATAAGTGTGAGGTAATGCATTTGGGGAGGTCTAATAAGGCAAGGGAATGCACATTAAATGGTACGACACTGAAAAATGTAGAGGAACAAAGGGACCTTGGAGTGAGGTGTATATAATTATGAGGGGCCCAGATAGAGTGGATAGGGAGGACCTGTTTCCCTTGGCAGAGGGGTCAACAACCAGGAGGCATAGATTTAAAGCAATTGGGGGAAGGTTTAGTGGAGATATGAGAGGAAATTTCTTCACCCAGAGGGTGGTGGGGATCTGGAAATCACTGCCTGAAAGGCTGGTAGAGACAGAAACCCTCACCACATTTAAAAAATACTTGGATGTGCACTTAAGGTGCCGTAACCTACAGGGCTACGGACCAAGAGCTGGAAAGGAATATTCGGCTGGATAGCTCTTGGTCGGCTGGGCTGAAATGGCCTCCTTCTGTGCTGTAAATTTCTATGATTCTATGATTCTATGATTCTATCACCGGCTCAACGTGGCTGCAGTGTGTACCATTCTCAAAACGCACTGCAGAAACTCGCTATGGCTTCTGCGGCAGCACCTCCCAAACCCGCAACCTCTGCCACCTAGAACGACCAGGGCAGCAAGCACATGGGAACATCACCACCTCCATGTTCCCCTCCAAGTCAAACACCACCCTGACTTGGAAGTATTTCGCCATTCCTTCATTGTCGTTGGCTCAAAATCCCATCGGAGGCACTAACGGGGTTATAAATAGGGGCAATTTTGGCCCTATAGAATCATAGAAGTTTATGGCACAGGTGAAGGCCTTTTGGCCCATTGTGTCTGAGCTGGCTGAAAAAGAACATAGGAAATAGGAGCGCGAGTAGACCATTTGTCTCCTTGTGCCTGCCCCACCATTTGATAAGATCATGGTTGATTTGATCATGGACTCAGCTCCACTTCCCTGCCCGCTCCCCATAACCCTTTCTTCCCTTATCACTCAAAACTCTGTCTTTCTCCTCCTTAAATATATTTAATGACCTAGCCTCCACAGTTCTACGGAGCAGAAAATTCCACAGATTTACAACCCTCTAAAAGAGGAAATTCCTCCTCATCTCAGTTTAAATGGGTGGCCTCTTATTTTGAGACTATGCCCCCTAGTTTTGGTTTCCCCTATGAGTGGAAATAGCTTTTCTGTATCCACCTTGTCGAGCCCCCTCATTATCTTATATGTTTTGATAAGATCACCTCTCATTCTTCCTAACTCCAATGAATATAGGCCCAACCTACTCAACCTATCTTCATAAGTCAATCCCCTCATCTCCAGAATCAACCTAGTGAATCTTCTCTGAACAGCATCCAATGCAAGTATATCCTTCCTTAAATATGGAGACCAAAACTGTACGCAGTCATCATATGCAGTCCTTCGGAATCGAGGAAGACTTGCTTCCAATCCCAAAATGAGTTCTCTGGTGGCTGAACAGTCCAATACGAGAGCCACAGATGCTGTCACAGGTGGGACAGACATTCATCGAGGGAAGGGGTGGGTGGGGCTGGTTTGCCGAGCACTCCTTCCGCTGTCTGTGCTTGACCTCTTCATGCTCTTTGGGTTGAGACTCGAAGAACTCAACGCCCTCCCGGATGCACTTTCTCCACCTCGGGCAGTCTTTGGCCAGGGTCTCCCAGGTGCCAGTGCTGATGTCACACTTTACCAGGGAGGCTTTGTGGGTGTCCTTGTAACGCTTCCGCTGCCCACCTTTGGTTCATTTACTGAGAAGGAGCTCCGCATAAAGCATTTGCTTAGGGAGTCTCGTATCTGGCATGCGAACTATGTGGCCTGCCCAGCGAAGCTGATTGAGTGTGGTCAGTGCTTCAATACTGGGGATGTTAGCCTGGTCGAGGATGTTGGTGCGCCTGTCCTCCCAGGAGATTTGCAGGATCTTGCGGAGACATTGTTGGTGATATATCTCCAACGACTTGAGGTGCCTTCTATACATCGTCCATTCCTCAGATCCATACAGGAGGGCGGATATTACTGCAGCCCTATAGACCATGAGCTTGGTGGTAGATTTGAGGGCCAGGTCTTCACTCTTTTCCTCAGAAGGCCGAAGGCTGCACTAGTGCACTGAAGGCGCTGTTGAATCTCCGCATCAATGTCTGCCTTTGTTGATAAGAGGCTCCCGAGATATGGGAAATGGTCCACATTGTCGAGGGCCATGCCGTGAATCTTGATAACTGGACGGCAGTGCTGTGCGGCAGGGACAGGCTGGTGGAGGATCTTTGTCTTATGGATGTTAAACGTAAGGCCCATGCTTTCATATGCCTCAGTGAATACATTGACTATATCCTGGAGTTCAGCCTTAGAATGTGCGCAGACGCAGGCATACTGCAGCTCAACGACAGAGGTTGGGGTGATCTTGGACCTGCCCTGGAGGCAGCGCAGGTTAAACAGCTTCCCACTGGTTCTGTAGTTGATTGTGAGGTGGAGCATGGCAACGAGGAAGATTGAGAAGAGGGTTGAAGCGATGACGCAGCCCTGTTTGATCCCGGTCCGGACATGAATTGGGTCTGTAATGGATCCGTTGGTAAGGATCACGGCCTGCAAGTCGTCGGGAAGCAGGCGAAGAATGTTGACAAACTTTTGGGGGCATCCGAAATGGAGGAGGACGTTCCATAGACCCTCACGGTTAACAGTGTCAAAGGTCTTTGTAAGATCGAAGAAGGATATATATAAGGCGCTGGCGCTGCTCCCTGCATTTTTCCTGCAGCTATCGCGCTGCAAAGATCATGTCCGTTGTGCCCCGTAGGGGAGGAAATCTGCACTGTGATTCTGGGAGGAGCTCCTCGGTCACAGGGAGAAGACGGTTGAGGAGAACTCTAGCAACAACCTTCCCAGTGGCTGATAGCAGGGAGATTCCCCTGTAGTTGCCGCAGTTGGACTTGTTCCCTTTTTAAAAATGGTCACACTCACTGCATCTCTGAGTTCACTTGACATGCTCCCCTCCCTCCAGCGCCTCTCCACCATACTTTAGTGCCTCAGCAGAGATTCTATCCGTACCTGTAGCCTTGTTATTCTTCAGCTGTTTTATGGCTTTGCTTACCTCGTGCAACGTTGGAGTTTCACTAGGTGGTGGCGGGTCGCATGCTGCGGGATGGAGTTGAGAACACTCAAGTCAAAGTCTTGATTGAGGAGATTTTCAAGGTGCTCCTTCCATCGGTCCCTGACAGCCTTAATGTCCTTGATGAGTGTTTCTCTGTTCTTGGTCAGGAGTGGGGTGGGGCCTTGGGAGTTTGGACCGTAGGTGGTCTTGACTACAATGGAGAACCATCGCATATCATGGCTGTTGGCCAGTTGTTGTATCTCCTGTGCTTTCTCCATCCACCACCTGTTGTTTAGGTCCTGGGTTTTTGGTTGGACCTGAGCCTTGAGCCATCTGTAATGTTGTTTTGCTGCTCCCGAGTTGGGTTGTTGCGTGAGGCTCAGAAATGCTTTGCGCTTGCTATCTATTAGCTCTTCGATCTCCTGATCATTTTCATCAGACCACCCCTGATGTTCTCTGGTTGAGGGACCAAGTGTCTCATCACAAGCTCTAGTTATAGAGGCCTGGAGGGCAGACCAAGCGCTGTGGCCATTCATCATCTCAGGGTCATCAAGGTGCGTCAGATTGGCTGTGAGGTGCTGGCTGTATAGGGCTCTCTTAGCTGGATCTCTCAGTGCTCCGGCATTAACATTTTTGTGGCACTGCTTCTGCTGTCCCCTTTGCTTTGGGGCTATGTTAATGTTGATGATGAATCGGATTAGGCGGTGGTCCGTCCAGCAGTCATCAGCTCCTGTCATGGCGCGGGCGATGTGCACATCCTTGCGATCCCTGGCTCGGACAATGACATAGTCGGAGCAGCGTCGGTGAAGCGAGCGTGGAGAGGCCTACAAAGACCCAACGTCGAGGAGAGGCGACAGTCGGAGCAGCATCGGTGAAGCGAGCGTGGGGAGGTCTATAAAGGCCCAATGTCGAGGAGAGGCGACAGTCGGAGCAGCGTCGGTGAAGCGAGCGTGGAGAGGCCTACAAAGACCCAACGTCGAGGAGAGGCGACAGTCGGAGCAGCGTCGGTGAAGCGAGCGTGGGGAGGCCTATAAAGACCCAATGTCGAGGAGAGGCGACAGTCGGAGCAGCGTCGGTGAAGCGAGCGTGGGGAGGCCTACAAAGGCCCAATGTCGAGGAGAGGCGACAGTCGGAGCAGCGTCGGTGAAGCGAGCGTGGGGAGGCCTATAAAGACCCAATGTCGAGGAGAGGCGACAGTCGGAGCAGCGTCGGTGAAGCGAGCGTGGGGAGGCCTACAAAGGCCCAATGTCGAGGAGAGGCGACAGTCGGAGCAGCGTCGGTGAAGCGAGCGTGGGGAGGCCTATAAAGGCCCAATGTCGAGGAGAGGCGTGGCTTGTGCAGCTGCGGCAGGGTGGCAAAAAAGAAGTAGAAAGAAATCGAAAGGTGATGTCACAGCCAAGGGGATAAGTGATTGGCTGGTGGTTGGTAAGTAACTTTTGTTTTTTCTTTTTTTTATCAGTAAGTAACCTTTAGCATTGTTGTTGCCAATTTAAGTTTATCTAAGGGTTAAGTCATGGCAGGACAGCTAGGACACGTGTTATGCTCCTCCTGTATCATGTGGGAAGTCAGGGACGCTTCTGGTGTCCCTGACGACTACGTGTGCGGGAAATGTATCCGCCTCCAGCTCCTGACGGACCGCATTGCGCAACTGGAGCTGCGGGTGGATTCACTCTGGAGCATGCACGATGCTGAGAATGATGTGAATAGCACATTTAGCGAGTTGGTCTTACCGCAAGTAAAGGGTCCACAGCCAGATAGGGAATGGAAGACCGACAGGAAGAGCAGTGCAAGGAAAGTAGTGCAGGGGTCCCCTGTGGTCATCCTCCTGCAAAACAGATACACCGCTTTGGGTACTGTTAAGGGGGATGACCTATCAGGGGAGAGCAGCAGCAGCCAAGTTCATGGCAACATGGCTGGCTCTGTTGCACAGGAGGGCAGGAAAAAGAGTGGGAGAGCGATAGTGATAGGGGATTCAATTGTAAGGGGAATAGATAGGTGTTTCTGCGGCCGCAACCAAGACTCCAGGTTGGTATTGTTAGATCTCTTAATTTCCAATGAAATACGAACGCCGATGGTAGTTTTAACTTTTTAATCTTGGCAGAGAGCAACAAACTGATGGCTGATTGCCAGATTCTTTGTCTTACTGAAACCACATGGTCAAAATGGCCGTAGTTATACCTGGATCAATTTACAGAAAAGAACTCGCCTTCTTTGACCTTATTGGCTCACTACCCAAGGTCTGAAAATGTCAAGTTAATTGATGACTTAACGCAATGTGGCTGAAATGCATGTAGCATCTCTGACTTGTTGTCTGTGAATTTTCACAGCCTGTCTAAATGCAGTCTGTTTGAATTCTCTATCAATCCCCCCTTTGATTCTTTCACAAACTGAATCATAAAACTTCAGGTATCACTGGTTAAACATTCTACAAAATTATTTCATACATGTTAATAGAATTTCCTTCTAAATTTGTTGATGTGTTTCGCCACATGTCCGGACTAGTAGCTTCCACACAAATTTACACCAACCCGAGTTCCATCGTGGCCATAATGGAAGTCTGGTTTTAGTAGGTTAATTAACCTTATTCCAATTTAATCCAAATCAATATCTTAATTCAACCAGTAAACAACCTTTCCTTAAGTATAACATACCCCTGTGCCATGTACAGACGGTCTGCTGGGACCTGCAAGGTGTCTCACCTGCGGGCAGCCGCCTGGTCGCAACAACATTTAATCAACATAAACAAACAATATAAAAGTAAAAGGTATTTATATGTAATTCACTTGGTACTCTATTATTTCCCTTTGGTGCAGAGGTTCGTCTAGTAAGAAGTAGGCCTATGCCTAGAATACCTACAATCAATACTACAGTAAATTTATACATTTTCGCGAAAAGTAATTGTCCTTATTAGATTTCAGCTTCAGTTACGGGTGCTTGTTTAATGTGTGAAGCATGGATCCAGGCTTTCTTTCCTTGGACTTTAACAGCTGCCTGGGTGGTCAATAACACTTGATAAGGTCCCTCCCACTTGGCACCCAAAGGTTCTTTATGCAACTTTTTCACATACACCCAGACTCCCGGGATGATGTCGTGACCTCCTTCGCATGGATTACCCCAAGCTGCCGATACCTGTCGGGAAACAGAACTAATAGCATTGGTTAGGTTCTGACAGTATGATAACAAAGTGTCACTCATTAAGTGAACATCAGCTTTCCGTAAATCAATAGTTCCTGGCAGCGACATGGGTCTTCCTGTTATAATTTCAAATGGGCTTAGATCTGTAGTTCTGTTCGGGGTTGCCCTAATACTACATAGCACTATTGGTAGTGCCTGGGGCCATGGTGTTCCTTCTTGGTGATATTTGGTAAGCCATTGTTTCAGAGTTCGATTCATTCGCTCTACTTGTCCTGATGATTGTGGATGATAAGGACAGTGTAAATCCCACGTAATGTTCAGTAACCTACAGACTTCTTGGCACCTGTGAAGTGTGTTCCCTGATCTGAGTCAATGCTACTCGGGACTCCCCATCGGGGAATGTAATCCTTACACAAGACCTTTGCAGTGTGATTGGCTGTGGTTCTTTTAGTTGGGACAGCTTCTACCCATCTAGAGAATCTGTCGACCATGACAAGAATGTTAGTGTATCCTTGGCATGAAGGAAGAGATATATAATCAACCTGCAGATGCTGGAATGGTCCGACAGGGGCAGGGGGCCTCAGTTGGGGCATTACCGTGATGAGTCCAGAATTATTTTTCTGGCAGACCACACAGCGGTCTGCTACCAGCTGGGCATGTTTTTTAAATCCCCGACCCCACCAGCTTTTCTGGAACCGTGCCGTCATCTGTTGTGAGGCCAAGTGTCCCCACGAGTGGATCTGTTGGGCTAAAAAAGGCATAAGCGCTTGTGGCGCGACTGGCTTGTCGGTAACTCTTTGTCTCCAGACACCATCTTCGCATAGCCTCGATCCATTTCCATTTTTCCTCTCGGGAGCACTTGCCTTGCATTGTTTGAAGGTCTCGTGTCAGAGTCCTGAGTGCTTTCAATCTGCACATCTGTGTTGGTTCTTCTGGAGGAACGCCCTGTGAGGCGGCATCTTTAGCTGCCTGGTCGGCTAGGGCATTTCCCTGAGCTTCTCTGGTATTTTCCTTGGTATGGGCCTTACACTTCAGGATGGACACTTCCTGAGGTAATTGTATGGCCTCCAGTAAGTCTCGGACTTCTTTTCCATTTCGGATAGGTGTACCAGCAGCAGTGAGGAATCCTCTTTTCCGCCATAACATACCAAAGACGTGAGCGACTCCAAAAGCATAACGTGAATCTGTGTAGACATTAGCTGTCTGTCCTTCTGCTATTCGACATGCTTCTGACAGGGCCCGTAACTCGGCCTGTTGTGCTGACGTTCCTGAGGGTAAACATCCTTTTGCCACTACCTCAGATAAGGTTGTAACTGCCCATCCTGCTTTTCTGGTACCATTGTCATCAAAGGAGGAACCATCTGTAAACAGGATGAGGTCTGGGTTGTGCAGAGGCTCCTCTGCTGCTAAGGCTGCTTCTTCTGTTTCTTTTAAAATCTCCACGCAGTCATGCTCTTCACATTCTCCCCCCTCTTGCTCCCTCGATTCTGACATCGGGAACATAGTTGCGGGATTAACCGGGCTGGCCCGGACGATATGGAGATTAGGAGCTTCCAAAACTGCTGTCCAGCGGGTCCACCTTGCTGCTGTCACCTGAGACATTGTATTCATAGACAGCAAAGCGTGTACGGTGTGGGGACACTTGACAATCAGCTTTTGGTCGAGGACTAGACCCGCAGTGATCATTACCGCTCGACATGTAGCTTCCATGGCCCTTAGGCAACTTCCCCATCTGAGGGCTACCACATCCAGTTTTGCCGAATAATAGCCAATAGGTCTTTGCTGATCCCCATGTTCTTGTGTCAGTATAGCTGTCATATATCCTTCCTTCTCATGGACAAACAGGGTAAATGGCTTACCACTGTCGGGGATTCCCAGAGCCGGTGCCGAATACAAAGCCTTTTTCAAACTCAGGAAGGCCTCTTGCTGTTCCTTAGTGAGGGTGATGGCTTCTTTAGAGGCACGTTTCCCCTTTAAAATATCATTCAGTGGCTGAGCAAGCTGTGTGAAGGAGTCAATCCAATTTCTGTTAAAGTTACACAATCCCAAAAAAGACCTTAGTTCCTGAATAGTGGTGGGTTTTTTAGCAGCCCGTATGGCTGCAGTTCTATCCTGGGTAAGTTCTCTCTTTCCTTGTGAAATCTTTTGTCCCAGGTATACAACCTCTTCTTGGGATATTTGTGCTTTGTCGATGCTGGCTTTATGTCCTTTCAGCCGAAGGTGGTCCAGCAAAGCTCGTAAATCTTGTTCATGCTCTTCTTCCGTGTTTGAAGCTAGCAAGATATCATCTACATATTGGATGACTGTGGATGACAGGGGAGATAATTCTCGCAAATGGCTTTGTAAAGCCATGTGGAATACCGTAGGGCTGTTGTGGAAACCCTGCGGTAACCGGGTCCAAGTATACTGTTGTCCTTGGACCGTGAAAGCAAACCACCGTCGAACCTCCGGTGCCAGAGGCACCGACCAAAATCCGTTGGCCATATCTATAACTGAGAAATATTTATGTTCCGGTTTGAGGGCATTAAAAATGGTGGAGAGATCTGCGACCAAAGGAGCTTTTTGATCAATACACTGGTTAGCTTTCCTATAATCGACAGTCAAACGCCAAGTCTCATTAGATTTCTGTACCGGCCACACGGGGCTATTGGAGGAGCTATGCGTTTTAATAAGCACTCCTTGTTTCTCCAATTGCTGAATAACTGGTAAGATTCCCGCGATGGCAGTTGGACTGATGGGATACTGTTTAGTGCATGGAGGCTTGGTCCCTGTAAATGATGCAGGTTCCATCTGGAGTAGGCCACAATCATTCTTATCTTTAGCCCATATCGGGTGTTCCTTCAATTCTTCTTTCTTCAAAGTTATAATTGATCATGTCACCCGACCATCCTCGAAATGCAACAATGAATCTATTTGGATTAGAACGTCCATTCCCAAAAGGGGTTGATCTACTGGGCCGATCCAGACCGGCGTGGTTAGTTCATGTGGACCCAGCCCTATAAGTACTGGTGTTGTCCTTTTAATTTCCATTTTATGGCCCCCAACTCCATAGGTTGTACGTGCCCTACCATCCAACGGCAAAAAGTCTCCATATTGTTGGGGTAAGCATGTTAATTCCGCCCCTGTGTCTAAAAGACAGTCCACATCCTTATTGCCCACCCTCATAGTTATATATAGCCCATCTCCCCTCTGTTGTATTAGTGCGAGGAGCGAGGCCAGGGTGGGCTCTAATCGTTTTTTGCTATCCCAAGTAACTCCTTCTGTTGTTGTATTGTCAGTCGCTTAAATGCTTCTATGAGGTCGTTATCTTGTGACAAGCCTGGTTTGTTGGCTGAATTGTATCCCTGGCTGCGTCCTCTTCCCCAGCCACGACCTTTCTGTTTTGCCCTGCACGTCTTGGCCCAGTGACCTTCTTTCCCACAATAATGACATTTTCCGGGTAATTTTCCTAATGACTGTTTATCTGAATCCTGGGATTTCCATCCCATAGCCTGTACAGCTCGGACTTTAGCTCCCATATCCCGATCTAATTGGTTACATCGATCCACCAATGCTGCAAAGGTGGTTCCTCTACCTTCCCAGTCTGGTAACACTACCTTAAGCATTTTGGACAGTTCTGGCTTTAGACCTGCCACGAAAGCTGCTTTCAGGGGTCCAAACGCTTGTTCATCCATTTCCTCATCCGTATTATTCATACCCGAATGTTCTAGCCACGTGCATCTAAACTGCTCGTCATACTCCAGGACCTCCTCTGTTCCTTTCTGTTGGCAGGCTACAATTTTCCCCTAGTCTGTCTTAGCTGGACTGAAGGCTTGCAGCCAGTGTTTAATCGCCTCCCATCCTGTGTCTAAATCTTGCTCATTCTGCCCCAAACCTTCTTCCCTGTGTTTTTGGCACCATTATGGTCAAAATTTGCACTCCATCCCAGGGATGAAGTTGATATATATTTCTTAAGCGGTCCAATTGGTCCCACGTTTTTACTCCCCCTTTCTTTGGATTGGGCAATTCCTTGGACCATTTATCAATTTTCTCTGGGTCTGCCGGATCATGAACTAAGTATTCTGCATACACCCTTCTCTTTGTTTTTTTGGTTCCGCCCTCATCCGCAGTCTCTTCTGATTTGACTACAACTCGTCTTTTTTTAAATGGGGCAAAGCGCACCCCTAATTCTTCATCCTCCTCCGACACTGTATTGTCGGAGGATTCAGAAACCGTATCTATTCCTCGGTCGTGTCTTCGGGTTTGCGCTTTTAATTTATCCAAACATGGGTACCCTGGGAATTGATCAATACATTTTCCTTTTCCTATTACTGTCTCTTGACCTAATGATTTTTTCCAGTCTTTAATTTCACCTTAAGATCTTTAACTTCCGCTCACAGCTTTTCAAGTTCAAGCTTTTTCTGTCGCAGCTGTGCACAAACTGCTTGCAATTGATCCTTTGTACCGGTCAGTTCTTGATCATGTTGGGAACGCATTATAATTTCATTCCGGTTTCGAATCTGGCCCATAACCGCTAGGGACCATCTAGTTCGCTCTTTATTTTTCATATGGGTCGTTTTCCCCCAGACCCTTTTAATCTCGTCCAAGGACCATTGTCCTTTGGAGGTTCCGTACTTTTGTTCGATCTTAATACAGGTTTTAGATAAGTTGAATTATTGCTCTATGTATTCTTTCAACTGTTCGAGAATTAAATCTAGCAAAACTTCAGGTGGTGCCTGCCCACCTTTAACAGTTATAGGCAATTCTTTGTTCTTATCGCCTGCTGCCATTTCTTTACTGGGGTCTCGAGTCGTAAGCTTTTAGCCGATCAATAGGTCAGTGATTAATTAATTAACACGCCGCCGAAGTTTAGACATCTATGGGACCTCGAGCCGACTACCAACCAGAGGGTTTGCAAACCGGAGGCTTTTGGAATCGCGTAGAAGGAGAGGCGAATTTAGACTTTTGACCGAGGACCTTTTTTTAAAAAGAGGTGTCCTTACCTCAATATGTAGGTCCGATGACCAAAATTTAGTTTCTTTCCTCAGCGACCCTGCACGCAGCGCCAAAATTGTTAGATCTCTTAATTTCCAATGAAATAAGAACTCCGATGGTAGTTTTAACTTTTTAATCTTGGCAGAGAGCAACAAACTGCTGGCTGATTGCCAGTTTCTTTGTCTTACTGAAACCACATGGTCAAAATGGCTGTATTTATACCTGGATCAATTTACAGAAAAGAACTTGCCTTCTTTGACCTTATTGGCTCACTACCCAAGGTCCGAAAATGTCAAGTTGATTGATGACTTAACGCAATGTGGCTGAAATGCATGTAGCATCTCTGACTTGTTGTCTGTGAATTTTCACAGCCTGTCTAAATGCAGCCTGTTTGAATTCTGTATCAGGTATGTTGCCTCCCTGGGGCAAGGGTCAAGGATGTCTCGGAGCAGGTGCAGGACATTCTAAAAAGGGAGGGTGAACAGCCAGTTATCGTGGTGCATATAGGTACCAACAATATAGGTAAAAAAAACGGGATGAGGTCCTACGAGACGAATTTATGGAGCTAGGAGTTAAATTAAAAAGTAGGACCTCAAAAGTAGTAATCTCAGGATTGCTACCAGTACCATGTGCTAGTCAGAGTAGGAATCACAGGAGTGCTCAGATGAATACGTGGCTTGAGCAGTGGTGCAGAAGGGGGGGATTAGAATTCCTGGGACATTGGAACCGGTTCTGGGGGAGGTGGGACCAGTACAAACCGGACGGTCTGCACCTGGGCAGGACCGGAACCAATGTCCTCGGAGGAGTGTTTGCTAGTGCTGTTGGGGAGGAGTTAAACTAATATGGCAGAGGGATGGGAACCTATGCAGGGAAACAGAGGGAAATAAAATGGAGTCGGAAGCAAAAGATAGAAAGGAGAATAGTAAAAGTGGAGGGCAGAGAAACCCAAGGCAAAAAACAAAAAGGGCCACATTATAGCAAAATTCTAAAGGGTCAAAGTGTGTTAAAAAGACAAGCCTGAAGGCTCTGTGCCTCAATGCGAGGAGTATTCGGAATAAGGTGGACGAATTAATTGCTCAGATAGCAGTTAACGGGTATGATGTAATTGGCATCATGGAGACATGGCTCCAGGGTGACCAAGTATGAGAGTACGAGAGGAAGCTTGCAGTGAACATAAAAACTGACTGCAAAAGCTTCTATAAATATGTGAAGAGAAAAAGATTAGTGAAGACAAACGTAGGTCCCTTGCAGTCAGATTCAGGTGAATTTATAATGGGGAACAAAGAAATGGCAGAACAATAGAATAAATACTTTGATTCTGTCTTCACGAAGGAAGATACAAATAAACTTCCGGAAATACTAGGGGACCGAGGGTCTAGTGAGAAGGAGGAACTGAAGGATATCCTTATTAGGCAGGAAATTGTGTTAGGGAAATTGATGGGATTGAAGGCCGATAAATCCCCGGGGCCTGATAGTCTGCATCCCAGAGTACTTAAGGAAGTGGCCCAAGAAATAGTGGATGCATTGGTGATCATTTTCCAACAGTGTTTCAACTCTGGATCAGTTCTGATGGACTGGAGGGTAGCTAATGTAGCACCATTTTTTAAAAAAGGAGGGAGAGAGAAAACGGGTAATTATAGACCGATTAGCCTGACATCAGTAGTGGGGGAAATGTTGGAATCAATCATTAAGGATGAAATAGCAGCGCATTTGGAAAGCAGTGTCAGGATCGGACCAAGTCAGCATGGATTTATGAAAGGGAAATCATGCTTGGCGAATCTTCTGGAATTTTTTGAGGATGTAACTAGCAGAGTGGACAAGGGAGAACCAGTAGATGTGGTGTATTTGGACTTTCAAAAGGCTTTTGACAAGGTGCCGCACAAGAGATTGGTGGGCAAAATCAAAGCACATGGTTTTGGGGAGAATGTACTGACGTGGATAGAGAACTGGTCGGCAGACAGGAAGCAGAGAGTCGGGATAAATGGGTCCTTTTCAGAATGGCAGGCAGTGACTAGTGGAGTGCCGCAGGGCTCAGTGCTGGGACCTCAGCTATTTACAATATACATTAATGATTTAGTTGAAGGAATTGAGTGTAATATCTCCAAGTTTGCAAATGACACTAAACTGGGTGGCGGTGTGAGCTGTGAGGGGGACGCTAAGAGGCTGCAGGGTGACTTGGACAGGTTAGGTCAGTGGGCAAATGCATGGCAGATGCAGTATAATGTGGATAAACGTGAGGTTATCCATTTTGCGGGCAAAAACATGAAGGCAGAATATTATCTGGATGGTGGCAGATTAGGAAAAGGGGAGGTGCAACGAGACCTGGGTGTCATGGTTCATCAGTCACTGAAAGTGAGCATGCAGGAACAGCAGGTAGTGAAGAAGGCAGATGGTATGTTGGCTTTCATAGCTAGGGGATTTAAGTAAAGGAGCAGGAAGGTCTTACTGCAGTTGTAGAGGGCCTTAGTGAGGCCTCACCTGGAATATTGTGTACAGTTTTGGTCTCCTAATCTGAGGAAGGACGTTCTTGCTATTGAGGGAGTGCACCGAAGGTTCACCAGACTGATTCCAGGGATGGCTGGACTGTCATATGAAGAGAGACTGGATCAACTGGGCCTTTATTCACTGGAGTTTAGAAGGATGAGAGGGGATCTCATAGAAACATATAAGAATCTGATGGGACTGGACAGGTTAAATGTGGGAAGAATGTTCCCGATTTTGGGGAAGTCCAGAACCATGGGACATAGTCTTAGGATAAGGTGTAGGCCATTTAGGACTGAGATGAGGAGAAACTTCTTCACTCAGAGAATTGTTAACATATGGAATTCCCTGCCGCAGAGAGTTGTTGATGCCAGTTCATTGGATATATTCAAGAGGGAGTTAGATATGGCCTTTACGGCCAAAGGGATCAAGGGGTATGGAGAGTAAGCAGGAAAGGGGTACTGAGGGAATGATCAGCCATGATCTTATTGAATGGCAGTGCATGCTCGAAGGACCGAATGGCCTACTCCTGCACCTATTTTCTATGTTTCTATGTTTCTAGTCAAAGAGATGCAATTGTTTGGAGCGAGGGTGTTGTCACGATGCCTTGTATTTGTCCTCTGGCGGAACAGGGTGTTGGTGCTGAGAAGTTCATGTTTTAGACATTTTGTCAGGAGTAGGGTATCACTGGAGTTGGCTTTTCTTACCCCCTCTCTGCCAATCACGCCTCCCCAGAGGGCTGTGTCTTTGCCGACCCTGGCATTAAAGTCACCCAGGAGTATCAATTTGTCGTCCGTGGGGACGCGGGACAAGGATGTCTCGAGGTTGGAATAAAAAGCCTCTTCAGCCTCTTTACTCTGCAATGTTTAGTACTCCAGGTGTGGCCTCACCAATTCCCTGTACAGTTGTAGCAGGACTTCACTGCTATTATACTCTATCCCCCTTGCAATAAAGGCCAACATTCCATTTGCCTTCCTGATTACTTGCTGTACCTGCATACTAACTTTTTGTGTTTCATGCATAAGGACTCCCAGGTCTCTCTGTACTGCAGCACTTTGCAATTTTTCTCCAATTAAATTACAATTTGCTTTTCTATTTTTTCTGCCAAAATGGATAGCCTCACATTTTCACACATTATACTCCATCTGCCAAATTTTTGCCCACTCACTTAGACTGTCTATATCCCTTTGCAGATTTTTTGTGTCCTCCTCACAATTTGCTTTCCGATGGATTCGAAATTCTGATTTGCTGATAGCTGGGTCACTTTTTTCTAGTGCCATTATCTTATCCCTAATAAGTGCAGCTACTCCACCACCCCTGTTTCCCTATCTATCTTTTCTAAATATGTTATACCCTGCAATGTTTAGTTCCCAGTCCTGATTTTTCTGTAGCCATGTCTTCTTATGTCTGATTCCTCACATTGCAAGTTTGCCTCCAGCTCCCTGTTTTATTATGGACACGATGTGAATTGCTGTTCAGACAGATGAACTCATTTTTAATAGCAGTTCACTCTTATTAACCATCTTTTTAAAGTCCTGCGGCTGGATTTTCGGCTGGATTGCGCCTCTGATAGTGGCTCAGAAGGGCAGTAAAGGGTGTCTAAATGTTTTCCGCCAAGCGACCAGCTTTTAACGTCTGGCCGTCAAATTCAGCTCCGGGTTTTTGCGGCATGAAACTTCCCCCCTCCACCACCATCCTGTAGTTTCATTCAGATCATGATGTCAATCATCATGCACGTACCATTAGCGCCCTGGTTGCAAAATTAAGTGCTAACTCCACATTTAACGTCTGCCCCAAGTGATGCCTGAAAAACCAGGCTGTACCATGGTCGATTCGGTGCTATTTGTTTAAACTGAGAGAGGAGGATCCAAATCGGAGGTCACATTGACTGCAATGTTTGCGCAAAGCACGCTGCATGAAGCTTAAGACTTTAAAGTGGTAGCTTTATCTGTCATTACTGTGTCCTTAGAACTTCAGTAAAATAATTTAATGGAGGCATTACTAGTTCACCAGCATATCCTGTGCCATGCTATTGCTAAGCGGCATCAAGATAGGAGGACTCTTGGCCATGTCGGGCCATGGATGAGGAGAGGCCGAAGATGTCTGGGGAGACGGGCTTAACCCCACGGGTTTACAGGCACCAATGCTCATACCTCCAGCTCTCTGAGAAGCAGTGTTTGAGAAGGCTGCGCTTCCAAAAGGAAGTGCTGACAGAGATATGTCATCTCCTACAGGCAGACCTGCAGCCTCACAGCAGCAACAGGACTGTGCTGCCTGTCGTAGTGAAGGTCACTGTGGCGCTGGCTTTCTATGCCTCCAGCTTTTTCCAGGCTGCAGCAGGATACATATGCTGCATCATAACATTCCCAAATGAGCAGGGAGAGCCAGAAAGAGTGGGCATGTGGGTTTGGCACAATTGTGAGTTTCCTGCTGGTTCAAGGAGCCATTGACTGTACACACGTGGCCTTTTGAGCGCCATTACACAACGCAGAGGTTTTCAGAAACCGAAACGTGCAGCTGGTGTGCGACCACATGCACTGCATCCTCGCAGTGAATACCCACTATTGAGGGAGCGCACATGATGCTTTCATGTCTCACAAACATTATCGGCCACCACATGAATGGCACGGCTGGCTGCTCGGGGACAAAGGATATAGCCTAGCGTCCTGGCTCATGACGGTCTGCGTTGTGGAATTGGAGCTGAGGGTGGATTCACTCTGGAGTATACACGATGCCGAGAATGATGTGAGTAGCACGGAGACAGAGGGAAACAAAAAGGAGACAAAAGCAAAAGACAGAAAGGAAATGAGGAAAAGTGGTGGGCAGAGAAACACAAGACAAAGAACAAAAAGGGCCACTGTGCAGCAAAATTCTAAAAGGACAAAGGGTGTTAAAAAAACAAGCCGAAAGGCTTTGTGTCTTAATGCAAGGAGTATCCATAATAAGGTGGATGAATTAACTGTGCAAATAGATGTTAACAAATATGATGAGATTGGGATTACAGAGATGTGGCTCCAGGATGATCAGGGCTGGGAACTCAACTTTCAGTGGTATTCAACATTCAGGAAGGATAGAATAAAAGGAAAAGGAGGTGGGGTAACATTGCTGGTTAAAGAGGAGATTAATGCAATAGTTAGGTAGGACATTAGCTTGGATGATGTGGAATCTATATGGGTAGAGCTGCAGAACACCAAATGGCAAAAAACGTTAGTAGGAGTAGTGTACAGACCTCCAAACAGTAGTAGTGATGTTGGGGAAGGCATCAAACAGGAAATTAGGGGTGCATGCAATAAAGGTGCAGCAGTTATAATGGGTGACTTTAATATGTACATAGATTGGGCTAACCAAACGGGAAGCAATACAGTGGAGGAGGATTTCCTGGAGTGCATAAGGGATGGTTTTCTAGACCAATATGTCGAGGAACCAACTCGGGGGGAGGCCATCGTTGACTGGGTGTTGTGTAATGAGAGAGGATTAATTAGCAATCTCGTTGTGCGAGGCCCCTTGGGGAAGAGTGACCATAATATGGTGGAATTCTGCATTCGGATGGAGAATGAAACAGTTAATTCGGAGACCATGGTCCAGAACTTAAAGAAGGGTAACTTTGAAGGTATGAGGTGTGAATTGGCTAGGATAGATTGGCGAATGATACTGAAGGGGTTGACTGTGGATGGGCAATGGCAGACATTTAGAGACCGCATGGATGAACGACATCAATTGTACATTCCTGTCTGGCGTAAAAATAAAAAAGGGAAGGTGGCTCAACCGTGGCTATCAAGGGAAATCAGGGATAGTATTAAAGCCAAGGAAGTGGCATACAAATTGGCCAGAAATAGCAGCGAACCCGGGGACTGGGAGAAATTTAGAACTCAGCAGAGGAGGACAAAGGGTTTGATTAGGGCAGGGAAAATGGAGTACGAGAAGAAGCTTGCAGGGAACATTAAGACGGATTGCAAAAGTTTCTAAATATATGTAAAGAGAAAAAGGTTAGTAAAGACAAATGTAAGTCCCCTGCAGTCAGAATCAGGGGAAGTCATAATGGGGAACAAAGAAATGGCAGACCAATTGAACAAGTACTTTGGTTCGGTATTCACTAAGGAGGACACTAACAACCTTCCGGATATAAAAGGGGTCAGAGGGTCTAGTAAGGAGGAGGAACTGAGGGAAATCCTTATTCGTCGGGAAATTGTGTTGGGGAAATTGATGGGATTGAAGGCCGATAAATCCCCAGGGCCTGATGGACTGCATCTCAGAGTACTTAAGGAGGTGGCCTTTGAAATAACGGATGCATTGACAGTCATTTTCCAACATTCCAGTGACTCTGGATCAGTTCCTATGGAGTGGAGGGTAGCCAATGTAACCCCACTTTTTAAAAAAGGAGGAAGAGAGAAAACAGGGAATTATAGACTGGTCAGCCTGACCTCAGTCGTGGGTAAAGTGATGGAATCAATTATTAACGATGTCATAGCAGCGCATTTGAAAAGAGGTGACATGATAGATCCAAGTCAGCATGGATTTGTGAAAGGGAAATCATGCTTGACAAATCTTCTGGAATTTTTTGAGGATGTTTCCAGTAGAGTGGACAAGGGAAAACCAGTTGATGTGGTATATTTGGACTTTCAGACGGCTTTTGACAAGGTCCCACACAAGAGATTAATGTGCAAAATTAAAGCACATGGGATTGGGGGTAGTGTGCTGACATGGATTGAGAATGAGTTGTCAGACAAGAAGCAAAGAGTAGGAGTAAATGGGTACTTTTCTGAATGGCAGGCAGTACCGCAAGGTTCTGTGCTGGGGCCCCAGCTGTTTACACTGTACATTAATGATTTGGACAAGGGGATTAAATGTAGTATCTCTAAATTTGCGGATGACACTAAGCTGGGTGGCAGTGTGAGATGCGAGGAGGATGCTATGAGGCTGCAGAGTGATTTGGATAGGTTAGGTGAGTGGGCAAATGCATGGCAGATGAAGTGTAATGTGGATAAATGTGAGGTTATCCACTTTGGTGGTAAAAACAGAGAGACAGACTATTATCTGAATGGTGACAGATTAGGAAAAGGGGAGGTGCAACGAGACCTGGGTGTCATGGTACATCAGTCATTGAAGGTTGGCATGCAGGTACTGCAGGCGGTTAAGAAAGCAAATGGCATGTTGGCCTTCATAGCGAGGGGATTTGAGTACAGGGGCAGGGAGGTGTTGCTACAGTTGTACAGGGCCTTGGTGAGGCCACACCTGGAGTATTGTGTACAGTTTTGGTCTCCCAACTTGAGGAAGGACATTCTTGCTATTGAGGGAGTGCAGCGAAGGTTCACCAGACTGATTCCCGGGATGGCGGGACTGACCTATCAAGAAAGACTGGATCAACTGGGCTTGTATTCACTGGAATTCAGAAGAATGAGAGGGGACCTCATAGAACGTTTTAAATTCTGATGGGTTCAGACAGGTTAGATGCAGGAAGAATGTTCCCAATGTTGGGGAAGTCCAGAACCAGGGGTCACAGTCTAAGGATAAGGGGTAAGCCATTTAGGACCGAGATGAGGAGAAACTTCTTCACCCAGAGAGTGGTGAACCTGTGGAATTCTCTACCACAGAAAGTTGTTGAGGCCAATTCACTAAATATATTCAAAAAGGAGTTCGATGAAGTCCTTACTACTGGGGGGATCAAGGGGTATGGCGAGAAAGCAGGAATGGGGTACTGAAGTTGCATGTTCAGCCATGAACTCATTGAATGGCGGTGCAGGCTCGAAGGGCCGAATGTCCTACTCCTGCACCTATTTTCTATGTTTCTATCTTTCTATGTTTCTAAACGGTGGCACAATTGAGGAACAGCGGAGGACTTTTAAGGAGCTCTTTCATAGTGCTCAACAAAAATATATTCCAGTGAAAAAGAAGGGCGGTAAGAGAAGGAATAACCAGCCGTGGATAACCAAGGAAATAAAGGAGAGTATCAAATTAAAAACCAATGCGTATAAGGTGGCCAAGGTTAGTGGGAAAATAGAAGATTCGGAAAATTTTAAACGACAACAAAGAATGACTAAGAAAGCAATAAAGAAAGGAAAGATAGATTACGAAAGTAAACTTGCGCAAAACATAAGAACAGATAGTAAAAGCTTTTACCGATATATAAAACGGAAAAGAGTGACTAAAGTAAATGTTGGTCCCTTAGAAGATGAGAAGGGGGATTTAATAATGGGAAATATGGAAATGGCTGAGACCTTAAACAGTTATTTTGCTTCGGTCTTCACAGTGGAAGACACAAAAACCATGCCAAAAATTGCTGGTCACGGGAATGTGGGAAGGGAGGACCTTGAGATAATCACTATCACTAGGGGGGTAGTGCTGGACAGGCTAATGGGACTCAAGGTAGACAAGTCCCCTGGATCGGATGAAATGCGTCCCAGGGTATTAAAAGAGATGGCGGAAGTTATAGCAGATGATTCGTTATAATCTACCAAAATTCTCTGGACTCTGGGGAGGTACCAGCGGATTGGAAAGCAGCTAATGTAACGCCTCTGTTTAAAAAAGAGGGCAGACAAAAGGCAGGTAACTATAGGCCGGTTAGTTTAACATCTGAAGTGGGGAAAATGCTTGAAGCTATCATTAAGAAAGAAATAGCGGGACATCTAGATAGGAATAGTGCAATCAAGCAGACGCAACATGGATTCATGAAGGGGAAATCCTGTTTAACTAATTTACTGGAATTTTTTGAGGATGTAACGAGCATGGTAGATAGAGGTGTATGGGATATGGTGTATTTAGATTTCCAAAAGGCAATCGATAAGGTGCCACACAAAAGGTTACTGCAGAAGATAAAGGTACGCGGAGTCAGAGGAAATGTATTAGCATGGATCGAGAATTGGCTGGCTAACAGAAAGCAGAGAGTTGGGATAAATGGGTCCTTTTCGGTTTGGAAATCAGTGGGTAGTGGTGTGCCACAGGGATCGGTGCTGGGACCACACTGTTTACAATATACATAGATGACCTGGAGGAGGGGACAGAGTGTAGTGTAACAAAATTTGCAGATGACACAAAGATTAGTGGGGAAGCGGGTTGTGTAGAGGGTACAGAGAGGCTGCAAAGAGATTTAGATAGGTTAAGCGAATGGGCTAAGGTTTGGCAGATGGAATACAATGTCGGAAAATGTGAGGTCTTCCACCTTGGAAAAAAAAACAGTAAAAGGGAATATTATTTGAATGGGGAGAAATTACAGCATGCTGCGGTGCAGAGGGATCTGGGGGGTTCTTGTGTATGAATCCCAAAAAGTTAATTTGTAGGTGCAGCAGGTAATCATGAAGGCGAATGGAATGTTGGCCTTCATTGCGAGAGGGATGGAGTACAAAAGCAGGGAGGTCCTGCTGCAACTGTGCAGGATATTGGTGAGGCTGCACCTGGAGTACTGCGTGCAGTTTTGTTCACCTTACTTCAGAAAGCATATACTAGCTACAGAGACGATTCACTAGGCTGATTCCGGCGATGAGGGGGTTACCTTATGATGATAGATTGAGTAGACTGGGTCTTTACTCGTTGGAGTTCAGAAGGATGAGTGGTGATCTTATAGAAACATTTAAAATAATGAAAGGGATAGACAAGATAGAGGCAGAGAGGTTGTTTCCACTGGTCGGGAAGAGTAGAACTAGGGGGCACAGCCTCAAAATACGGGGGAGCCAATTTAAAACCGAGTTGAGAAGGAATTTCTTCTCCCAGAGGGTTGTGAATCTGTGAAATTCTCTGCCCAGGGAAGCAGCTGAGGCTAGCTCATCGAATGTATTCTAATCACAGATAGATAGATTTTTAACCAATAAGGGAATTATGGGGAGCAGGCGGGTAAGTGGAGCTGAGTCCACGGCCAGATCAGCCATGAATGGCGGAGCAGGCTCGAGGGGCTAGATGGCCTGCTCCTGTTCCTAATTCTTATGTTCTTATGTTCTGGAGGCAGCATTCAATACTCTCCTCAATAAGTCTCAGAATTCATTGTGGTGGGCTGCACACTACACAACTTGGCCATCATGAGGGGCCAGGCATTGTTAGTGGGGATTGCAGCCCCATCTCAGGAGGAGGAGAACATAAGAACACTAGAAATAGGAGAAATAGCATAATGACGAACAGAAGCCTGGTGAGGCCCCGAATGGCCAGGCCACACCTTCCATGGAGGAGGCAGTGTGAAGCTGCTGCCGAACCAAGAGCCGCTCGTCGGCAGCTCATAACTGATCGGTTCTCTTGAATGGAGGAAGCAGAAGGATGCAGCTAATACTGGCCGAGCTATGTGCCACCATAATGGCACATCTCCAGTGGAATTTACAATGATACACAAGATGCCAATGGTAAACGTTCAAATAACATTTTACTGAAACACACAAACAAACACCCCTCCCCCCAAAAAGACAAAAAACAAAATACAATGTTCTGTTGCAACGCACTGAACAACAATGAAGTGCAGCAATGTACCTTAACTATTTACAGGCGGGATTAATCATTTTCAATGCATATCCCCAACGTGGTCCTAGTCCTTAATCCGACGTGGCCTGAGTTTTCCATCCCCTAACCTTTTTCCCCCTCCCACACCTACTGCCCCATCGCAATGAGGCCACAGTGCCTACAGCAAGGCTGCTTGAGGGCTGCTGCATGTATGGGCCAGACAGTACAGATGGCCTAGACCAGCTCTGGGCCCGGAAGGCCCGGCTGTGGATTCCTCCGCCTCAGCGGTCTGTGATAGCTTAGGTGTGGACCGCATTAGGTGCAAGGTCAGAGTGGCAGTGGTGGGAGCCGGAATGCTGTAATCTTGAGGTAGGACAGCACTTTCCATTTCCAGGGACCACTGCCACTCACACAGGGCTGAGCCTCAGCATCCAGAGCACGATGTGTTACTTCCCCGTTGGACTGAGGGCAACACATAGAGGACGGCAGCAGGCAGAGATTTCATGGCATCACCTAGCTGCTGCGTGACTTGTGCCTGCGATGTGACAGCTGCTGCAATGTCACCCATGGCATGTGCCATCCCCTCTGGGACTCCACTATCGCTGTTGGAGCTTATCCACCTCTGTGAGCAGCATTCTGCATCTCGGGGTCATCAAGGCACGTCAGGTTAGCTGTGAGGCGCTGGCTGTAAAGGGCTCTCTTAGCTGGGTCCTTAAGTGCCCCGGCATTGACTTTTTTGCGCACTGCTTCTGCTGCCCCCTCTGTTTTGGGGCTATGTTGATGTCAATGACACAACGGTTTAGGCGGTAGTCCATCCAGCAGTCATCAGCTCCTGTCGTGGCGTGGGTGATGCACACATCCTTGCAATCCCTGGCTTGGACGATGACATAGTCGAGCAGGTGCCAGTGTTTGGAGCGAGGGTGTTGCCACGATGCCTTGCATTTGTTCCTTTGGCGGAACAAGGTGTTGGTGATGACAAGTTCATGTTCTTGACATTTTGTCAGGAGTAGGGTACTGCTGGAGTTGACTTTCCCTACCCCCTCTCTGCCAATCACGCCTCCCCAGAGGTCTGTGTCCTTGCTGACCCTGGCGTTGACGTCACCGAGGAGGATCAGTTTGTCGTCCGTGGGGACGCAGGACAGTGATTTTTCAAGGTTGGAGTAGAAACCCTCTTTGGTCTCCTCTGTTGCATCGAGTGTTGGGGCATATGCACTGATGACTGTGGCGCATTGACTCCGGGATAGTGCCTGGTCTTCAGTCACCTTGGACCCCTTGCCACTGGATCAAGACCTTGCTCAACTAAGCCTGTGTGGTAGCCAGTGTACAACGGCCACTCCACGTTAAAAGAACTCACGCACAGGCATCTTCCACTCCTCTAATATGAAGTTCGGGACCTGGAATGTCCGGACCCTCATGGACAACCCCAACAGCGACAGGCCGGAACACTGCACCACCATAGTTGCCCGGGAACTTAGGGCTAGACTTTCCACTTGGTGGCTAAGGCCGAAAAAAATGGGCCTTGTTCCAGCAATGCGGGACGTATCGCCCGTGCTGATCGCTGGCTCAAGGCCCATTTTATTTTTTGCGATTTTTCACTCGGCCTTAGCCCAGCGATATGAAATGGACGATATGATTTCTCGGTGATCTCACGATCGCCTAAAGAAAACGGAAGTGAATGAAAAAAAAACGCTTCCCTAGCTACGCATTACTGCACATGTGCAGGTTGATTTTTTTTTCAGGTTGATGCTCCTTCCTGCGTTTTGAGAGGTCAAGGGTCTTCACACATGCTCAGAAGTTCTGTGCGGGTCTGGGAGAGAGAGAGAGAGAGAGAGAGAGAGGAGAAGGAAGCAGGTATTTTGAGCAACTCTAAAATCAGATAAATTTAAAGAATGGAGGGAGCTGCAGGAAAGCGAAGGGCCAAGCCCTTCAGCGAGGAGGCCAATGAGGCCCTAGTGAACAGTGTCAGCGTGAGGTGGGAGGATCTGACACGGGGTGGGCATGGGAAACCTCCACCCTGTGCATATCAGAGGATTTGGGCAGAGATTGTCGACGTGGTCACGTCGGCATCAAATGAAGCCCAGACACCAGACCAGTGCCGGAAAAGATGGAATAGTCTACTGGCGGCTGCGAGTAAGTTGAAATTTAAATTTGAAATATTCCATATTTATTATTTAATGTTGTATGGAAAATCTAATTTGAATCTGCAATGTTATCTCGTAATTTTTAAGCATGACTAAGTAACTAAATTAGGATTAACTCATGATTACATTTATGTACCGCAACATAAATTTGAATGTTACAGTATGAAATATCTTCCTATGCAATGTATTGCAAACTTGAAATTGAACTTATAAATCTGTCAGTCCTAAATGTTTATTGCCAAATCCATCTGCTTATGCCGTGCAATGTTACCTTATCTATTACAGAAGAAGATATCCATCAACCAGCGGGAGCAACGCAGGACGGGCGCGGGCTGTGCCATGCTGCAGTCGCTCACTGCCTACGAGGAGCTTGCAGTGGCCTTGGTGGGGCCAGAAAGCCATTCGGTCACAACCCGTGGTGTGGCCGAACCCACCCTAGAGTCACGTGAGTAATGAGAACTGTGCATTGTGCAATGTGTGAATCAATAGTAAATATTTGTTTCGCAGGTAATCCTATGCAATGATACTTTAATTTGATATATAATTGAGTTATACTATTGAGATGTACTATTGATCTTCAAATGAAGTCATGTTAGGCCTAGTGAGCGCTTGTGCATATGGGCTAATGGTAATGTTTTGAGTTCTTGAAAAATTGAGATGAATTGATTCGCATTGTTAAACGTTGTTTATAACTTCCATTTATCTTTCAAAGTTCAACAGGTATTGATGGAGTCAACGGACACGTCCACTGAACAATCAGGAAAATCCCAGGAGGAAGAGCCAGAGAGGAAGCCAGTGCAGACTCCTGCTGCGGCTGTGCGAGAGCAGGAGGAGGAAGAGGAGGAGGAGGAGGAGGAAGAACAGGAGATTTTTTTTGTGGGGGGGAACGACCTGCGGCCATCTCTTTTGAGATAGATGAGGCACCGGGACCAAGCGGTGTGCAGGTGGTGACGCCAAGGTGCGTGACATTGCAGACACCGACCCCACGGAGGTCCGGTCAGCGTGATATGCACTCGCCTAGCATGGAGGACCAGACGGAGAGCTTACTATCCCTGTGCAGGGAGACGGTCGCAATCGGTCGCAACCTTATCCAGGGGTTCGCGGGTTTCTCAGACAATTGGAACCAGTTCTCCACAACCTGGAGTGAGTTCTGCTCGCACTTCTCCAGCTGGTCTTCTGAGCAGTCACAGACTGCTCGGGAGACGTTGGCGACGATCAGGGAGCAGACAGCCGCAATAAATGCCCTACGGCACGCTTTGCTGGCTGGACACGGCGCTGCACCCCAATGTGTCGTGTCCACTCGCAGTGAGACCCCAAGCACACAAGCGAGTACAGAGGACACAGCTCCTCCTGACTTGGAAGCAGAGCCTGAGGCTTCTGCTTCCTCTCCGTTACCTCCACCACGGCAGGAAGTCTTGCCGTCCCACTCTGCACAACGTCTTGGTGTCGGTCTGCGTCGACCAAAACGGGCGGGTGGGATGCGAACACGGTGTGGGACAGGATCTGGAGGGAAATGTAGCCGCAGGTAGGGAGGGGGGAGTGCTTCTCAATCGTTCACTTGTTTCTAAAATGTTCACTTGTTATTATCACTTTATTATTCTCTTGTTATTGTTAATAAATTGGCCACTTGTATTCAATACTTAAATGTTCACTTGTTATCATTACTTAACTGTTCACTTTCCATTCTTTCTGAAATGGTCACTTGTTGTCATGACTGAAATGGTCACTTGTTATCGTTACTGAAATGGTCACTTGTTATCATGACTGAAATGTGTAAAGTCCTGACCCTGCAGTACAGACTTACACGAGGCACATGCTGAAGTCAAGGTCACTCTGGACCTGCACCTTTATTTCACAGCTCTCGAGTGCCACACTTGCCTGAGAACTGCCTTTATATACCCGTGTGGAACAGGTATGCAGTGTCTCCTGCAAGTGCACTCCTGGTGGTAAAGTATGCTTGTGGTTACAGGTCATATCTAGTTACAGTCATGTATAGCATGGTAAGATACAGTTATATACAGTAGTGTGAGATACATGACAAAATGGTTACTTGTTATCGTTACTGAAATGGTCACTTGTTATCATGACTGAAATGGTCACTTGTTCTTTATAACTTAAATGTTCAATTTCTTCTTCTTCTAACGTTCTGGGGATTTTGAGGGAAGGGTGGGTTGGTGCAAGGGGTGAGGTGGGTGGGGGGGGGTGTTGGAGGGAGGATGTTGTTCATTAGTTCTTAAAAAAATGTTTCTTAACAAAAAAAAAAATTTCTACAGCTTTTGTACCTTCTCTCTTAGTTACATAAGTTTTACAACATACAGTTTTTCATGCATATTTGTTTGTTTATTCTGTTTCCCCACGGAAATGAAACTTTTGATTAACCGTAACTGTAATTGAACATTTGAATATCAATAATAATAGTTCATGCGAAGCGTTCATTAATGAGCTGCTGACGCAAAAGCTTAGCGGCCGTGTAACTGCCACTGGCTACCGGTCCTCGGGAAAGGTGTGGTGGTACCAGTGCTAGATCGCCAGGCTGATTAAGCTCCCCTATGTCCTCGCCCGCGTCCTCTCCCGCATGTTCCTCCTCTTCATCTTCGCCGGCTGCCTCATCTGTCTCATCTCCTTCTGGAGGTGGACCTGCAGCATGATCTGGTATTATTTGTCCTCTCTTTATAGCTAGGTTATGCAGCATGCAACGCACCACAATAAACTCTGCTACCTGGTCAGGGTGGTACTGGAGGCTAGCTCCGGAATGATCCAGGCATCTGAAGCGCTGCTTTCGGACTCCAATTGTCTTTTCAACGATGTTGTGAGTCGTATGTGACTTTCATTATACCGTTTCTGTGCTTCAGTGACAGGATTACGCAGAGGGGTCATGAGCCAACTTGCAAGACCATATCCTTTATCCCCCAGCATCCAACCGTGACCTTCTGGTTAATTGGCAAAAAGGTCAGGGATAGCACTTTCATGGATGCTGCCAGGAAATGTAGCATTTACTGTCATAATTGTTTGATTGTGGTCGAGAACAAGCTGCACATTTAGTGAGTGGAACCCCTTTTTGTTACGAAACACCTCCGTGTTCTTTAAGGGTGCTTTCAGGGCAATGTGCGTGCAGTCTATTGCTCCCTGCACCTTGGGGAAGTGTGATATCCTGTAGAAACCCAAAGCCCTCTCGGTCTGTGCCTCCCTGGTCATTGGGAAGCTTATGAAGTCCATCCTGCGAGCGTAAAGGGCTTCAGTCACCTGTCGAATGCAGCAGTGTGTAGTGCGCTGAGAGATATGGCAGATGTTACCAGCTGAAGCCTGAAAAGATCCCGATGTGTAGAAGGCTAGGGCAGCAGTAACCTTCACCTCAACGGACAGTGTGGTTCTGATGGTGCTGGAAGGCTGCAGATCATCCTTCACGAGTTGACATATCTCATCGATGACCTCCTTCCGGAATCGCAGCCTCCTAAGACAAGCATTTTCAGACAAGTTCAGGTAGGATTGCTTTTCCAAGTACCTTCATTGGATATACGGTCTCTCCTTTAATCTCCATCTATGCATTACTCTGCCACCTCTTCGATTGATCCTTTTAGTAACCAGTGTGTGAGTTGCAATTAAAGGCAGGGAAAGCATGAGTCCCATCACTATCGATAATTACTTTCACTAATTTTAATAATCTCTCTACTCTATACTCTCTAATCACTGTAGTCTGCCCTCTCTGCACTCTCTAAGCTATATACCAGTCGGTTTGATAGGCACCAACAATATCATTAAATAACTTCACTATGTAAAAGCTATTAATGAAATAATTCCAATATATGAGATCTATTTAGCATAAATAAGTTGATAATACCTATTTATATTTCCTGTCCCAAATTTCTGAGTACAATTTTCTTCAATTTTACTCTCTAAATGATTCAAAACTAATTCCCCACCCTTCCTCCGAAGTTAAAAATGGTGTACGTAGTGCCCATTTCCTTCTCTTAGGCCCTGAAAAAGCAAGTATTTTTCAGCACTCTTGTGGGCCTTGCATCGGCCCAGCGAAGTGCATGCTAGGTGCCGAAACTTGGGATGGGCCTTGTGTGGACGACTCTTTGGGCGATCATCTCGGCGATCAAAGTGGAAACTTGGGGGTCTATTTTTCCGGTGATATTTTGGGGCTAGTTTCCACTTTTAGCTCAAAATGGGCGATAGAGGTCCGTTTTGGGCAATAGATGGGCCATAGATGGGCGATGTGAAGTGAAAGTCTAGCCCTTAGATGCTTTGATATTAACATCGCCCCACTGTGAGACCCAGGCGGGCAGGGGAAGGCCAGCTCAAGGAAAAAGGCAGAGGTTACACCTTCTTCTGGAAAGGGAAACCAGAGGAAAAACGCAACCTCCATTGAGTCGGCTTCGCCATCAAAAATGAGCTGATCGACAGCCTCAACGACTCCCCCTGCGGGGTTAACGAACGCCTCGTGACTCTTCGACTCACCCATCCCAGAATCAATGCGCCACATTCATCAGTGCATATGCCCCAACACTCGATACAACAGATGAGACCAAAGAGGGTTTCTACTCCAATCTCGAAAAATCCCTGTCCTGCATCACCGCGGATGACAAACTGATCCTCCTCGGTGACATCAATGCCAGGGTCAGCAAGGACACAGCCCTCTGGGGAGGCTGATTGGCAGAGAGGGGATAGAGAAAGAAAACTCCAGCGGTACCATAATCCTGACAAAATGTCTAGAACTTGTCATCACCAACACCTTGTTCCGCCAGAGGGACAAATCGTGGCAACACACTCGCTCCAAACACTGGCATCTGCTCGACTATGTCAACGTCTGAGTCAGGGATCGCAAGGATGTGTGCATCACCCGCGCCACGACAGGAGCTGACGACTGCTGGACGGACCACCGCCTAAACCGATGCGTCATTGACATCAACATAGCCCCAAAGCGAAGGGGGCAGCAGAAGCAGTGCCGCAAAAAAGTCAATGCCGGGGCACTTAAGGACCCAGCTAAGAGAGCCCTATACAGCCAGCGCCTCACAGCTAACCTGGCATGCCTTGATGACCCTGAGACGCAGAATGCCCACAGGGCTTGGTCTGCCCTCCAGGCCTCCATAATCAGTGCCTGCAAAGAAACGCTCGGTCACTCGACCAGGAATCACCAGGATTGGTTTGATGAAAATGATCAGGAGAACCAAGAGCTAATAGATTGCAAATGATGGGCATTTCTGAGCCTTAAGCAACAACCCAACTCCGGAGCAGCAAAGCAGAATTACAGACACCTCAAGGCTGAGGCCCAACAAAAAACCCGGGACCTAAAGAACTGGTGGTGGATGAAGAAGCACAGGAGATACAGCAGCTGGCCGACAGCCTTCTTCATTGCAGTCAAGGTCACCTACGGTCCAAACACCCAAGGCCCCACACCACTGCTGGCCAAGAACAGAGAAACACTCATCAAGGTCACTGAGGCAGTCAGGGCCCGCTGGAAGGAGCACTTCGAAGATCTCCTCAACCGAGACTCTGCCTTTGACTTGCATGTTCTCGACTCTGTGGTGTATGAAATGATACAATGAACTCCGTACTGTGAGCCAGTGACTAGGTGTAACCTGGTCAGTCTTTAATGGCTTCCAGAAGTGAAGATACAAAAGTGAAGCTCAGGTTAGATACCGGGTCCAGCAAACGTGTACCCATGACCCTAGGACCTCTGACGGGAGTGCCCCCTGTTGGGCCAACCTTATGTACATACATTACATCATTCCCCCCCGACCCCCCTCGTTCTTGGCACAAGTCCATATTACAAGTTCAGTCGGTCTGGAGCCCTTTGCTCCCTGGTTGACCGTCTCAGTACAATCCCAGTGCTTTCTGAGTCTCTCACGACTTGGGGCTGGGCGTTGACCACAGTGGGTTCTTCTGATGGCTGGGCTTGAGTTGGTTAGTCGCCTAAGCTCGTGGTGTCTTCTTCCAACTGTTCCGGTTCGCCAGTGTCTCTTAGCTTGATTTGATCCTGCACATCTGCCTATTCTTGAGCTTAACCATAGACATCCGGTTACCTTCCTTATGCATAACATTGCCCGGGAGCCACGTGGGCCCTTGACCATGGTTAAGTACATACTTAAGTACATACTGGGTCATTTACAGATATGTCGCGTGACACTGCGGCGCGGTCGTGATACCACTGCTGGCGTTGATGTCGGGTTTCGATATATCGTTAAGTTCAGGATGGACGAGAGAGAGCATGGTTTTGAGGCCTCTCTTCATCAATAGTTCCGCAGGCAGGACCCCGGTGAGCGTGTGTGGCCTTGTCCTGTAACTGAGCAGTATGTGTGACAGGCATGTCTGCAAGGAACCGTGAGTTACGCGTTTCAGGCTCTGCTTGATGGTTTGTACTGCCTGCTCCGCTTGACCATTGGACGCGGGTTTGAATGGGGCTTTCCTCACGTGTTTTATGCCGTTGCATTTCATGTACTCTTGAAACTCCAGGCTCATGAAACATGGTCCGTTGTCGCTGACATAGAAACATAGAAACATAGAAAATAGGTGCAGGAGTAGGCCATTCGGCCCTTCGAGCCTGCACCACCATTCAATATGATCATGGCTGATCATGCAACTTCAGTACCTCATTCCTGCTTTCTCTCCATATCCCTTGATTCCTTTAGCCGTAAGGGCCGCATCTAACTCCCTTTTGAATATATCTAATGAACTGGCCTCAATAACTTTCTGTAGTAGAGAATTCCACAGGTTCACAATTCTCTGAGTGAAGAAGTTTCTCCCCATCTCAGTCCTAAATGGCTTACCCCTTATCCTTAGACTGTACCCCTGGTTCTGGACTTTCCCAACTTCGGGAACATTCTTCCTGCATCTAACCTGTCCAATCCCGTCAGAATTTTATATGTTTCTATGAGGTCCCCTCTCATTCTTCTAAATTCCAGTGAATATAAGCCTAGTCGATCCAGCCTTTCTTCATATGTAAGTCCTGCCATCCCGGAAATCTGTCTGGTGAACCTTCGCTGCACTCCCTCAATAGCAAGAATGTCCTTCCTCAGATTAGGAGACCAGATCTGTACACAATATTCAAGGTGTGGCCTCACCAAGGCCCTGTACAACTGCAGTAAGACCTCCCTGCTCCCATACTCAAATCCTCTCGCTATGAAGGCCAACATGCCATTTGCCTGATCACCGCCTGCTGTAACTGCATGCCAACTTTCAATGACTGATGTATCATATGACACCCAGGACTCATTGCACCTCCCCTTTCCCTAATCTGTCGCCATTCAGATAATATTCTGCCTTCCTGTTTTTGCCATCAAAGTGGATAACCTCACATTTATTCACATTATACTGCATCTGCCATGCATTTGCCCACTCACCTAACCTGTCCAAGTCACCCTGCAACCTCTTAGTTTCCTCCTCACAGCTCACACTGCCACCCAGCTTAGTGTCATCTGCAAACTTGGAGATATTACATTCAATTCCTTCATCCAAATCATTAATGTATATTGTAAATAGCTAGGGTCCCAGCACTGAACCCTGTGGTAACCCACTATTCACTGCCTGCCATTCTGAAAAGGACACATTTTTTCCTACTCTTTGCTTCCTGTCTGCCAACCAGTTCTCTATCCACGTCAATACATTACCCCCAATACCATGTGCTTTAATTTTGCACACTAATCTCTTGTGTGGGACCTTGTCAAAAGTCTTTTGAAAGTCCAAATACACAACATCCACTGGTTCTCCCTTGCCCACTCTACTAGTTACATCCTCAAAAAATTCTAGAAGATTTGTCAAGCATGATTTGGAATACCATGGTCCTGGGGACAGATTTCAATAGACTCTCCATGTTTCTCTGAAATATGGCTGCCGCCGAACGAATGCCAAAAGGGCACCTGTTGTAAATAAACAGTCCTTTGTGCATGTTGATGCACGTAAGTTTCTTTGATGATTCAACCAGTTCCTGTGTCATGTAGGCCGACGATAGATCCAATTTGGTGAACGATTTTCTCCCGACTAGTGTTGCAAACGGGTCACCAGCTTTCGGTAACGGGTACTGATCTTGTTTCGAAACTTGGTTGATCGTGATCTTGTAGTCTTCACAAATCCTGACCGTGCTGTCGCTCTTTAACACTGGAACAATGGGGCTGGCCCATTCATTAAATGCAACCGGTGAGATAACCCCCTCGCGTTGTAGCCTGTCCAATTCGAGCTTGACTTTTTCTCTCATCATGTGCGGGACCGCCCTGGCTTTGTCATGGATGGGCCTTGCGTCTGGGCCTAGGTGAATCTACACCTTGGCTCCCTTGAAGCTGCCAATTCCCGGTTCAAACAGTGAGGGAAATTTGCTCAGCACTTGAGCACACAAATCATCATCCGCTGATGACAAAGCTTTGATATCATACCATTTCCATTTTATTTTCTCAAGCCAACTCCTGCTGAATAACGATGGGCCTTTGCACAGGATAATCCATTATGGTAGATCATGAACCGTTCCCTTGTACAACACTCTTACTGCTGCACTACTGATCACTGGTATGAGCTCTTTGGTGTAGGTACACAACTTCGCATTTATCGGACTCAGCTTGGGTCTCTCTGCCTTGGTCTCCAAAGTCCTCTGGCTCATTATCGATTGACTCGCAAGCCGTTTAATTTTACCTCCATCATTATCAGTTGGCTCTGTGTTAGTAATTTTATCTCCATCATTATCGGTTGGCACTTTGTTAGAAACGCACGTACGCTATACACTTCCTCCTCGGAGCTCTCAAATGCCTCGGGTTGCATCGCCAAATCTACACTGAATTGATTATCATCCACGTGGTGTGTGACAGCTCGCTTGCTCTGCTGTGGACACGTCCGCTGAAGATGCCCCGTCTTCGCACACCCTCTACATACATACTGCCTGAAGCAGCACTGATGGGGTTAATGATTGCCTCTGCAACGCCAACATTTGGCTCGGATTTGAGCCCGATGGTGAGCTTTGAGTGGCTCCCATTCTCGCATACGCAGTCGAGTAGGCCCTCGATGGCGAACTTTGAGTGGCTCCCATTCTCGCATACGCAGTCGAGTAGGCCCTCGATGGCGAACTTTGAGTGGCTCCCATTCTCGCATACGCAGTCGAGTAGGCCCTCGATGGCGAACTTTGAGTGGCTCCCATTCTCGCATACGCAGTCGAGGAGGCCCTCGATGGCGAACTTTGAGCAGCTCCCGGTCTTGCAGATGCAGTCGAGTAGGCCCTGCCATGTGCAGCTCTGCCGGCCGTCGATACAATTTTGTACACAGTACTTGTCGTGGAGTTCCTGTTTTGTCATGATATCTGCTTTGTGCTTTTCTGCGTGGACATGCAAGCCTGGGCGATGGTGATGACCTTGCTGAGGTCCGGCGTCTCCGCAGCCAGCAGCTTACTTAAGATTGCCTCGTGGTTGACCCCAATCACGAAAAGGTCACGCAGCATGTCTTCCAACGCAGGCCCAAATTTGCAAGGCCCTGCAAGACGTCTCAGGTCGGCAACAAATGCTGCTACATCCTGGCCTTCTGGACGAACATGTGTGTAGAAGCGACATCTGGATATGAGGATTCCTTCTGTGGGTTTAAGGTGTTCCCGAACTAGAGCACACAGTTCTTTGTAATCCTTTTCTGTAGGAAGAGTGGGTGAGAGCAGATTCTTGATGAGTGCATAGATCGTGGGGCCACAGACGGTGAGAAGAACTGTCCTGCGATTCTCTGCATCCTTGTCTTTGTTTTGGTCGTTTGCCACGAAATACTGGTCAAGACGATCTCTGAAATCTCCCCAATCCTCTCACTCATTGAATCTCTCTCGAGAATTCCAATAGTACTCGATCGTGCTATGCTCGCCATACTTTTGCGTGGATTCGTATTTGCCTCGTTGTCAGTTGTTGTGTATGAAGTGATACAATGAACTGTGAGCAAGTGATCAGGTGTAACCTGGTCAGTCTTTAATGGCTTCCAGAAGTGAAGATACAAAGGTGAATTTCAGGTTATGTACCAGGCCCAGCACGAGTGTACTTATGACCCTAGAACCTCCAACAGTAGCGCCCTCTGGTGGTGGGCAGACCTTATGTACATACATTACAGGGAGAAGAGGGTCCACACCACCTGAATGTACAGGGTATGACTGGTGAACTAAGCCTCCAGCTTTCAGGTAGTTTCAATGGCCTGGAGCACATAGAGAAGGGGTAGCTCCATCAAAGACTTTACATTGTGTGTGATCTTGCAACAATGGTAAGGTTCCATAAATGTAAAAGGTACTCACCCTGACGACCCTCGTGAGGTTGTTCAACTTCTTGTGGCATTGGGTGGCAGTTCTAGCCACCGTGTCTGCCGCTGACACCTCCAGGGCTATCTCCCTCAAAATCCACCTGAGGACCCTTGGCACGGGCCTCCTTCCTCCCTCGAGATGTAGTGCAGGCCACCTCCTTTCAATGGCCTTAACTAGGGTCTCAGTGGCCGTTGCAGAGAAGCGGCATGCTCTCTGGTGTCCCTCCTGCTGCACCATGTCTCCCGCTCTGAGCGAAGTGGGCCGGTCGATCTGTGCATGCGCAAATTAAATTGGCGCACCCTAAACTTTTGCTTGGGCCCGGGAAGCTTCGAGTGCGTCTGTGCATGCGCAAAGTGTAGATCATTTTTTGTGCTGCAGTTTTTGGCTAGGGCAGCCAAGCACAGGTGTATAACACCTGATTTAGCACCCCCGATCATTGAACCTCAGTTTCGGTCGAATTTTACGGACGGAGATGCAAACTTTTTCCAGGTGCTATTAGGACCGTCCCGCCATGATTAACGCCCAAAATCACCAAACCCGGTTCTATAAATCTATTTATTCCCTGGCCATCAATGTCCTCCCTTATATTACACTTTCTTATACTCTCCTTTCCTGTTTTGTTTACATTTAGGCTGGTTTAATTTCTTATAGATACCTCCCCCTCCCTAGCCCCCCCCCCCCCCGACCGTCTTACTACTTTAAAACCTTTGCCATCTCCCTATTTACTATTTCCGTTAGGACACGGGTCACATCCCAATTCAGGTGGAGACTATCCCATTGGTACTGCTCCTTTCTGACCCAGGACTGGTGCCAGTGTCCCATGAAAAGGAATCCCTCTTTTTCACACCAGCCCTTTAGCCATGAGTTAATTCTCTTGATCTGACTGTTACTATACCAATTTGCATGTGGCGTGGGCAATAATCCAGAGATTATTACCCTTGATGGTAGGGTTCCATAAATGTAAAATGTAAACAGATAGCAAGAGTTTCTATAGATATATAAAAAGGAAAAGAGTGGCTAAAGTAAATGTTGGTCTCTTAGAGGACGAGACCGGGGAATTAATAATGGGGAACATGGAGATGGCAGAAACTCTGAACAAATATTTTGTATCAGTCTTTATGATAGAGGACACGAACAATATTCTGACAGTGGATAGTCTAGGGGCTATAGGGGGGAGAGGAACTTAACACAATCACAATCACTCAGGAGGTGGTACTCAGTAAGATAATGGGACTAAAGGCAGATAAATCTCCTGGACCTGATGGCTTGCAACCTAGGGTCTTAAGAGAAGTAGCAGCAGGGATTGTGTATGCACTGGTTGTAATTTACCAAAATTCCCTGGATTCTGGGGAGGTCCCAGCAGATTGGAAAACTGCAAATGTAACGCCCCTATTTAAAAAAGGAGGCAGGCAAAAAGCAGGAAACTATAGACCAGTTAGCCTAACATCGGTGGTTGGGAAAATGTTGGAGTCCATTATTAAAGAAGCAGCAGCAGGACATTTGGAAAAGCAAAATTCAGTCAGGCAGAGTCAGCATGGATTTATGAAGGGGAAGTCATGTTTGACAAATTTGTTGGAGTTCTTTGAGGATGTAACGAACAGGCTGGATAAAGGGGAACCAATGGATGTGGTGTATTTGGACTTCCAGAAGGCATTTGACAAGGTGCCACATAAAAGGTTACTGCACAAGATAAAAGTTCACGGGGTTGGGGGTAATATATTAGCATTGATAGAGGATTGGCTAACTAACAGAGAACAGAGAATCGGGATAAATGGTTCATTCTCTGGTTGGCAACCAGTAACTAGTGGGGTGCCGTAGGGATCAGTGCTGGGACCCCAACTATTTACAATCTATATTAACGACTTGGAAGGGACTGAGTGTAAGATAGCCAAGTTTGCTAACAATACAAAGATGGGAGGAAAAGCAATGTGTGAGGTGGACACACAAAATCTGCAAAAGACATAGACAGGCTAAGTGTGTGGGCAAAAATTTGGCAGATGGAGTATAATGTTAGAAAGTGTGAGGTCATGCACTTTGGCAGAAAAAAATCAAAGAGCAAGTTATTATTTAAATGCAGAAAGATTTCAAAATGCTGCATTACAGAGGGACCTGGGGGTACTTGTGCATGAAACACAAAAGGATATTATGCAGGTACAGCAAGAGATCAGGAAGGTCAATGGTATCTTGGCCTTTATTGCAAAGGGGATGGACTATAAAAGCAGGGGAGTCTTACTACAGCTATATAAGGTATTGGTGAGGCAACACATGGAATAATGCATGCAGTTTTGGTTTCCATATTTATGAAAGGATATACTTGTTTTGGAGGCCGTTCAGAGAAGGTTCACTAGGTTGATTTGGGGATGAGGGGGTTGACTTATGAGGAAAGCTTGAGTAGGTTGGGCCTCTACTTATTGGAATTCAGAAGAATGAGAGGTGATCTTATCGAAACGTAAAAAATTATGAGGGGGCTTGACAAGGTGGATGCAGAAAGGATGTTTCCACTGATGGGGGAGACTAGAACTAGAGGGCACGATCTTAGAATAAGAGGCCGCCCATTTAAAACAGAGATGAGGAGAAATTTCTTCTCACAGATGGTTGTAGATCTGTGGAATTTTCTGCCTCTGAGAGATGTGGAAGCTGGGACATTGAATAAATTTAAGACAGAAATAGACAGTTTCTTAAACAATAAGGGGATAAGGAGTTATGGGGAGCGGGCGGGGAAGTGGAGGTGAGTCCATGATCAGATCTGTCATGATCTTAATGAATGGCGGATTAGGCTTGAGGGGCCGGATGGCCTACTCCTGCTCCTATTTCTTGTGTTATGTCCTGCTTTTTAATTTAGCTCCTAACTCCTGACACTCCCTCAGCAGGACCTCCTCCCTGTTCCTGCCTAAGTTGTTTGTTCCAACATGGACCATGACGACTGGATTTACCCCTTCCCTTTCCAAATTCCTCTCCAGCCGTCATGAGATATCCCTTGCCCTGCATCAGGTAGGCAACACGCCCTTCGGGATTCACGTTCTTGGCTGCAGAGGACGCTATCTATCCCCTTAATTATAGAGTCCCCTATCACTACCACATTTCTATTCTGTTCTTTCTCCCCTTGGACAGCTTTCTGAGCCATGGTGCCTTAATCTGCATTGTGGGTGTCCTCCCCACAGTCTTTCTCCTTGTCCTCACAGGTAGTGAGTGCATCATACTTGTTGGACAGCACCAGTGTCTGTGGGACCTCCTTCTCAACCTCTCCTATGTCCCTGCTATCTGTCCAAGCCCGTTGTCGCTTTGAACGTGGGGTCTGTGCCAGGGTCTGGCAGTTCGGCAGTCTGCTTCAGTTCTGGGCTGGTGGCACTGCACCCCACTCTGCGGTGATCCAGGTAGGGTCCTGCAGAGTTGGCAGATTGGGCCTTACCCCTTAATGAAGGGGAAAGCCCCTCCTACACAGCAGCACTGTGCCCCGCTCCCTAACTGTCTGCCCTGTTAGCGCCCCAGCAAAGAAGTGAAGTGTGTTTTTTTGTACTCCACTTCCTCTTGGGGGCAGTAACCCCAATTTCAAGAACAGGGCAGGACTTCCTCGTGGATGTTACAACACCCAAAAGTCCTGCCTCGTGGATGTTACCACCCCCAAACGGGGCGCAACGGAATTTCTCGGCCAAAGTTCCCCAGCGCTTTGTTTAAAGAAAAAAAAACTGTAATACTCACCAACCAATCGTCTACCTGCTTTCCTGTGATGTCACTCCTTTTTATTTTCAATCGCCGCTCGGGTTTGTTGTGTCCTGGGCCTTCTCCTCTCCCGCTCTTTATGTGTACTCCTTAGTGAAGAGCAGACAGTGTCAATCCAACAGCTTATCAGCAAGTTCCCACTCTTGCACTGGGATTAATAACACTAACTCTAAGGTGGGCATTTCCTCCAGAAGCCAAAGATATTCTTGTATATTTCTCCGTGAAACAGCCTCCCAACGTTACCCAAAAGTATCTATGTTACGAGGTCCCAGAGATTTGTCCCAACAAATTTCCCTCAATCACATACTGCTTCTACTGGGTCTGTTTCCCACATCAGTGTTCATAACTACAAAACACAGACTGCAGGAAATTCTGCAAACTAAGAAAAGGAATCAGGGGTAGACCAGTAAAGTCAGCTGGATGTTTTGATGCAGGAGATGGTAAAGGGATGTTCTGCTGTTGATGGGAAAGAGCAGTGTTGGTGCCATTAGAGGGGATCCTTCTCCCACTCATGGAGTGCCAGAGACTGGATTCTACATCAGTCAGATGAAGCTTTCCATGGTGATGGAAATGTCATTAAAGCACTTCAGATAGACAGGACCATTTGTCTCCAAATTGGCCCAGCGTTAACAGGAATAAGAACATAAGAAATAGAAGCAGCAGTAGATAATTTGGCCATTCGAGCCTGCTCCGCCATTCAATAAGATCATGGCTGATCCACCTTCCCACACATATCCCTTGATTCCCCGAGTATCCAAAAATCTATCGATCTCTGTCTTGAATATATATAACGACTGAGCATCCACAGCCCTCTGGAGCAGAGAATTTCACAACTCTGAGTGAAGACATTTCTGCTCAACTCAGTCCTAAATGGTCAACCCCTTATTCATGGACTGTGACCTCTTGTTCTCGATCTCCCCAGCCAGAGGAATCATCTTCACAGCATTTACCATGTCAAACCATGTAAGCATTTTATATGTTTCAATGAGATATCTTCTTATTCTTCTAAATTCTAGGGAATTTAGGTCTAATCTCCTCAATTTCTCATCATAGATCAATGCCCCTCTCAACATGTATCAGTCTGGTGACCTTTCATTGCACTCCCTCCAAGGGAAGTATATCCTTACCGAGGTCATCATCATCATAGAAACACAGAAACACAGAAAATAGGTGCAGGAGTAGGCTATTTGGCCCTTCGAGCCTGCACCACCATTCAATAAGATCATGGCTGATCATTCCTTCAGTACCCCTTTTCTGCTTTCTCTCGATACCCCTTGATCCCTTTAGCCGTAAGGGCCATATCTAACTTCCTCTTGAATATATCCAATGAACTGGCATCAACAACTCTCTGCGGTACAGAATTCCATCGGTTAACAACTCTCTGAGTGAAGAAGTTTCTCCTCATCTCAGTCCTAAATGGCTTACCCCTTGTCCTAAGACTGCGTCCCCTGGTTCTGGACTTCCCCACCATCGGGAACATTCTTCCCGCATCTAACCTGTCCAGTCCCGTCAGACTCTTATAAGTTTCTATGAGATCCCCTCTCATCCTTCTAAACTCCAGCGAATAAAGGCCCAGTTGATCCAGTCTCTCCTCATATGTCAGTCCAGCCATCCCGGGAATTAGTCTGGTGAACCTTTGCTGCACTCCTTCAATAGCAAGAACGTCCTTCCTCCGACTAGGAGACCAAAACTGAACACAATATTCCAGGTGAGGCCTCACCAAAGCCCTGTACAACTGCAGTAAGACCTCCCTGCTCCTACACTCAAATCCCCTAGCTATGAAGACCAACATACCATTTACCTTCTTCACCGCCTGCTGTACTTGCATGCCAACTTTCAATGACTGATGACACCCAGGTCTCGTTGCGCCTCCCCCTTTCCTAATCTGCCGCCATTCAGATAATATTCTGCCTTTGCATTTTTGCCCCCAAAGTGGATAACCTCACATTTATTCACATTACACTGCATCTGCCATGCATTTGTTCACTCACCTAACCTGTCCAAATCACCCTGCAGCCTTTTAGCATCCTCCTCACAGCTCACACCGCCACCCACTTTAGTGTCATCTGCAAACTTGGAAATATTACACTCAATTCCTTCATCTAAATCATTAATGTATATTGTAAAGAGCTGGGGTCCCAGCACTGAGCCCTGCGGCACTCCACTAGTCACTGCCTGCCATTCTGAAAAGGACCCGTTTATCTCGACTCTCTGCTTCCTGTCTGCCAACCAGTTCTCTATCCACGTCAGTATATTACCCCCAATATCATGTGCTTCGACTTTGCACACCAATCTCTTGTGCGGGACCTTGTCAAAAGCCTTTTGAAAGTCCAAATATACTACATCCACTGGTTCTCCCTTGTCCACTCTACTAGTTACATCCTCAAAAAATTCTAGAAGATTTGTCAAGCATGATTTCCCTTTCATAAATCCATGCTGACTTGGACCAATCCTGTCACTGCTTTCCAAATGCACTGCTATTTCATCTTTAATAATTGATTCCAACATTTTCCCCACTACTGATGTCAGGCTAACTGGTCTATAATTACCCGTTTTCTCTCTCCCTCCTTTTTTAAACAGTGGTGTTACATTAGCTACCCTCCAGTCCATGTGGAACTGATCCAGAGTTGATAGACTGTTGGAAAATGATCACCAATAATACATCCACTACTTCTATGGTCACTTCCTTAAGTACTCTGGGATGCAGACTATCAGGCCCCGGGGATTTATCGGCCTTCAATGCCATCAATTTCCCTAACAATTTTCCGCATCAGTTATCCTTCAGTTCCTCCTTCTCACTTGACCCTCGGTCCAATAGTATTTCTGGAAGGTTATTTGTGTCTTCCTTCATGAAAACAGCACCAAAGTATTTGTTTAACTGGTCCGCCACTTACCTACGTTTGTTTTCACTAATCTTTTTCTCTTCACATATCCATAGAAGCTTTTGCAGTCAGTTTTTAATGTTCCCAGCAAGCTTCCTCTCATACTCTATTTTCCCACTCCCAATTAAACTCTTTGCCCTCCTCTGCTGTATTACAAAAGTCTCCCAGTCCTCAGATTTGCTGCTTTTTCTGGCCAATTTATATGCCTCTTCCTTGGATTTAACACTATCCTTAATTTCCCTTGTTAGTCATGGTTGAGCCACCTTCCCCGTTTTATTTTTACTCCAGACAGGGATGTACAATTGTTGAAGTTTATCCATGTGATCTTTAAATGTTTGCCATTGCCTATCCACCGTCAACCCTTTAAGTATCACTTGCCAGTCTATTCTAGCCAACTCACGTCTCATATCATCAAAGTTACCTTTCCTTAACTTCAGGACCCTAGTCTCTGAATTAACTGTGTCACTCTCCATCTTAATAAAGAATTCTACCATATTATGGTCACTCTTCCCCAAGAGGCCTCGCACAACAAGATCGCATCATCAAGACTATACTCAGTACTCCAGACGTGGGTCTCACCAAGGCTATATATAATTGCAGTAAGATTTCCTGGGGGAAAAATTCAGAGCATTTGTGCCTCCCGTTAAATGGGGTGCAAACGACTTTTCACCCCAGGCCCAGTGCTGCTATCGACTCCTGCGAATATCCATGGGAGTTTAGCGACGGCGGTAACGGTAGCTCTCTGCTCCTACTGCAGCGATGCACTTTCACCCCAGAGCAAAGATTCAGTAGTGCCCCATGAAGCTGCAGGTCGCTCGTGTGGCAAAAATAAAAGAGGAAGTGCGGCAGGAAAAAAATGGCCGACTTACCGGTCGTTGTCTTCTTGTTGGTAGATCGTGGAGTCCATGCTGCGATCTTGCAGCCCGGCACTTTGCTACTGGCATGGCACCCTGCTCCCTGGCGGTCCAGCGATGGCCCTATTTCCCACCCGCTGAGTCGACAGCTTGGCCCTCCCCATTAATGAAGGCCAGGGTCCTGTCTACGCACCAGCGCTAAGTGTCCCACCGTGTAGCGCTGCGAACTTCACATGGCTTTGTGCCCCACTCCCGTCACTGCCCCCGAGAGGAAGTGGAGTGTGATATTTTGCGCTCCACTTCCTCTCGGTGGCAGTAAGCCCAACATAGGTCGCAGGGCAGGACTTCTGCACCTTGCGCAGGAACTCCCGCGTGGCAGCTGTTATTGCCCCCATAGAATTTCGACCCCTATACTCTTATACTCCAATTCTTTTGTAATAAAGGTTACCATATCATTGGATTTCCTAATTGCTTCTTGTACCTGCATGTTAACTTTCAATGGTTTGTGGATGAGGATACTTAGGTCCCTCTGGATATCAACATTTCCCAATCTCTCACCATTTAAAAACTATTCTGCTTTTCTAATTTTCCGACTATTTCTTGTACTTAATCTGTGCTCTTTGTGTCCTCTTCGCAACTTATTTTCCCACCAAGTTTTGTATCATCAGCAAACTTAGATAGATTACATTTGGTCCCCTCCCCTCCCCTGAGGCCCAAGCACTGATCCTTGCGGTGCCCCACTAGTTACAGCCTGCCACCCTGAAAATGACCCGTTTATTCCTACGCTCTGTTTTCTGTCTGTTAACCAATCCTCAATCCCTGCTAATATATTACCCCAATCCCATGAGCCCTAATTTTGTTTATAACCTCTTATGTGGCACCTTATTGAATGCTTTTTGAAAATCCAAATACACTGCATCCTCTGTCCTCCTTTATCTACCCTGCTAGTTACAACCTCAAAAAGCTGTAATAGATTTGTCAAATATGATTTCCTTTTTATAAATCCGTGTTGACTCTGCTCAATCATATTGTGACTTTCTAAGTGCCATATCCCTAATAATAGATTCTAGCATTTTCCCTACTACTGATGTCAGCCAAACTAGTCGAGAGTTCTCTGTTTTCTCTCCTTTCTTGAATAGTGAGGTTACATTTTCTACCTTCCAATCCATGGGTCCTTTCTAGAATCTAGGGAATTCTGGAAGATCAAAACCAATGCATCAGTATCTTTGTAGTCACCTCTTTTAAAATCCTAGCATGGCATGCCATCAGGTCCAGCGGATTTGTCGGCTTTTAGTCTCATTAATATCTCCAGTACTATTTCTTTGCTGATACCATTTTTTAAAATGAGTAATTTCTTTAAGTTCCTCATTCCCACTATCTCTGGAATTTTTTTGTGTCTTCTTCCATGACTACAGATACAAAGTATTTGTTCATTGTCTCTGCCATTTCCTTATTCCCCAATATAATTTCTCCTGTCTCTGCCTGTAATGGACCCACAGTTACTTTCACTAATCTCTTCCTTTTTACATACCTATTGAATATTTTACAATCTGTTTTTATGTCTCTCACTAGTTTACTTCCATAGACTATTTTCTCTCCATTTATCAATTTCGAGGTCCTCCTTTGCTGAATTCCAAAATCCTCTGAATTCTCAGGTTACTGCTCTTTTTGTCCACATTTTAAGCCTTTTCCTTAAATCTAATACTATCTTTAACTTCTCTTGTTAGCCACGGTTGGACCATTTTTCCCATGGGGTTTTTATTCCTTAAGGGAATGTATATATTTGTTGTGAATAAAAGTCACCACAAAAGAAACATTCTAATTCAACATCCATCCATTATTACATAACAAAGTCAACTAATCACCCTTGTGCATTCCCCTCGTGCCTGCCTTCCAATTGCTTTGACTTGTCTTAGTGATCCTACAATATGATCAACCAGTGGCTGCAGCATGGCTGATGGAAGGCTGCTGACTTTCAGTGGGGAAGACTGCAGATGGCTTTGCAGAATGATCTCTAGAAGCTTTCTGCCTCGAGGCCTGGCTGCAGACAGCACCACCTCGGCATGGGTGGCAGCAAACTGGGCTGGCTAGCTGACAAGCAAAAGCAAGGGCAGTGGCACAGTGGCAGTGGTGGGAGAATGAACGCTGTCATCCTGAGAGAGGTCACCAGATTCGTGCTTCATGGAACCACTGTGCCTCAGCAATCCTAGTATTCTGTTGGAGGACAGATTACTGGACTGTAGTGATACCCTGCAAGCCCCTTTACATACTTGTAAATGCAACCACAATGGCAGCCGTCTGAGCTTGCATAGCAGCAAGCTGAGCTTGCATGAGAGCAGTCTGAGCTTCCACTGCAGCACTCAGATATTGGGTGGCTTTTGCTTGTGCTGCAATGGAATCTGGGATATCAGCTATCAGATGCTGCATCATGGTTGGATCCACAAGTGCACTAATGGAGTTGCTTGAAATCATGGGCTCCAAGCTCTGCGCAAAGTGCTATGCAAGGTTGGTGCTGGACTCCTTGATGCTCCTTGACACTGCACTCAGGCTTTCTGGCAGGCCTGCCAATGCACCGAGCACTTCATTGTGCATACCCATCAGTGTTCTCCTGTAGGCCGCCCCATCAAAGTCCTCATCTGAGTCCTCTGCTGCAGAACTCATGTGCGACCTCGCCTTCTGAGGAGCTAGCACCTGCGCTACTTTTCCCCCCTGCCCTAGCTGCAGGCCATTCATCCCCATTGATTCACCACATGCAGATCCCATGTCCAACCTATTCTTTAAACTACACAGAGTGTCAGTATCTGAGCTGGTGGCTGTGAGTGCGAAATCAAGTGACGGTGCTGTGTCTTCATCATCAGTGCCTTAGTGCTCTTTTATTTCATACTCCTCCACAAGTGCCTGGCTAGGTGTCAGTTCTTGGATATCTGAAAGGAGAAAGGAACAAGTGTAGGATTGTGGTGAGGGAAGGTGGTGAATGCTTATACCAAATGCAGATTGTAAATCAGAAGAGATTGTGGGATGAGGGGTAAGTGGGATGTGAAAAGGAGCATTACGTATGCGGATACTGGCATCTTGTATTCTTTTGGCCCTGTAACTGGTCATGGGCTCAGCGATACCCCTCCCAATAATGGCCAGCACCGTCTGCTCCATCAGGATCAGATTATTCAGGTGCGCCTGTCCCCTGCCAGTTGAGTCCTGCTGGCACAGTTTATGAGAAAGGGATGTGTGTCAGTGAGTGTGATGCTATATTTTTGGGTGATATGCATGTCATGGTTGAATAGCCCTCCCAAAGTGCATCACCTCACACTTCTCTGAATTAAATTCCATTTGCCACTGCTCTGCCCACCTGACCAGTAGATTGATATCCTCCTTCAGCTCATGACTTTCCGCTTCATTATCAACTACATAGTCAATTTTAATGTCGTCTGCAAACTTCTTAATTATACTCCCTATATTCAAATCTAAATCATTGATATATACCACAAGAAGCAAGGGTCCTAGTACTGAGCCCTGCGGAACCCCACTGGAAACATCCTTCCAGTCACAAAAACATCCATCAATCATTACCCTTTGCTTCCTACCTCCAAGCCCAAGCCAATTTTGGATCCAACTTGACACTTTGCCCTGTATCCCATGGGCTTTAACTTTCTTAAATTAAAATGTAGGACCTCAAAGGTAGTAATCTCAGGATTGCTACCAGTGCCACATGCTAGTCAGAATAGGAATGGCAGGATAGCTAAGATGAATACGTGGCTTGAGGAGTGGTGCAGAAGGGAGGGATTCAAATCCCTGGGACATTGGAACCGGTTCTGGGGGAGGTGGGACCAGTACAAACCGGACTGTCTGCACCTAGGCAGGACCGGAACCAATGTCTGAGGGGAGTGTTTGCTATTGCTGTTGGGGAGGGGTTAAGCTAATAGGGCAGGGGGATGGGAACCTATGCAGGGAGACAGAGGGAAGTAAAATGGGGGCAGAAGCAAAAGATAGAAAGAAGAAAAGTAAAAGCGGAGGACAGATAAACCCAAGGCAAAAATCAAAAAGGGCCACATTACAGCAAAATTCTAAAGGGACAAAGTGTGTTAAAAAGACAAGCCTGAAGGCTCTGTGTCTCAATGCGAGGAGTATTCGGAATAAGGTGGACGAATTAACTGCGCAGACAGCTACTAATGATTATGATATAATTGGGATTACGGAGACATGGCTCCAGAGTAACCAAGGCTGGGAACTCAACATCCAGGGGTATTCAACATTCAGGAAGGATAGACAGAAAGGAAAAGAAGGTGGGGTAGCGTTGCTGGTTAAAGAGGAAATTAACTCAATAGTAAGGAAGGACATTAGCTTGGAGGATGTGGAGCTGCGGAATAACAGGGCAGAAAACGCTAGTGGGAGTTGTGTGCAGGCTACCAAACAGTAGTAGTGAGGTTGGGGACAGCATCAAACAGGAAATGAGGGATGTGTGCAATAAATGTACAGCAGTTATGGGCGACATAAATCTACATATAGATTAGGCTAACCAACCTGGTAGCAATACAGTGGAGGAGGATTTCCTGGAGTGTATTAGGGATGGTTTTCTAGACCAATATGTCGAGGAACCAACTAGAGGGCTGGCCATCCTAGACTGGGTGATGTCTAATGAGAAAAGACTAATTAGCAATCTTGTTGTGTGAGGCCCTTTGGGGAAGAGTGACCATAATATGGTAGAATTCTTTATTAAGATGGAGAGTGACACAGTTAATTCAGAGATGAGGGTCCTGAACTTAAGGAAAGGTAACTTTGATGGTATGAGACATCAACTGGCTAGAATAGACTGGCGAATGATACTTAAAGGGCTGACAGTGGATAGGCAATGGCAAACATTTCAAGATCACATGGATGAACTTCAACAATTGTACATCCCTGTCTGGAGTAAAAATAAAACGGGGAAAGTGGCTCAACCGTGGCTAACAAGGGAAATTAAGGACAGTGTTAAATCCAAGGAAGAGGCATATAAATTGGCCAGAAAAAGCAACAAACTTGAGGACTGGGAGAAATTTAGAATTCAGCAGAGGAGAACAAGAGTTTATTAAGGAGCGGGAAAATAAAGTATGAGAGGAAGCTTGCTGGGAACATAAAAACTGACTGCAAAAACTTCTATAGATATGTGAAGAGAAAAAGATTAGTGAAGACAAATGTAGGTCCCTTGCTGTCAGAATCAGGTGAATTTATAATAGGGAACAAAGAAATGGCAGACCAATTGAACAAATACTTTGGTTCTGCCTTCACGAAGAAAGACACATATACCCTTCCGGAAATACTAGGGGACCGAGGGTCTCGCGAGAAGGAGGAACTGAAGGAAATCTTTATTAGTCAGGAAATTGTGTTAGGGAAATTGATGGGATTGAAGGCCAATAATTCCCCAGGGCCTGATAGTCTGCATCCCAGAGTATAAGGAAGTGGCCCTAGAAATAGTGGATGCATTGGTGATTATTTTCCAGCAGTCTATCGACTCTGGATCTGTTCCTATGGACTGGAGGGTAGCTAATGTAACACCACTTTTTAAAAAAGGAGGGAGAGAGAAAACGTATAATTATAGATTGGTTAGCCTGACATCAGTAGTGGGGAAAATGTTGGAATCAATTATTAAAGATGAAATAGCAGCGCATTTGGAAAGCAGTGACAGGATCAGTCCAAGTTAGCAGGGATTTATGAAAGGGAAATCATGCTTGACAAATCTTCTAGAATTTTTTGAGGATGTAACGAGTAGAGTGGACAAGGGAGAACCAGTGGATGTGGTGTAATTGGACTTTCAAAAGGCTTTTGACAAGGTCCCACACAAGAGATTAGTGTGCAAAATTAAAGCACATGGTATTGGGGTAATGTATTGAAGTGGATAGAGAACTGGGTGGCAGACAGGAAGCAGGGAGTCAGGATAAATGGGTCCTTCTCAGAATGGCAGGCAGTGACTAGTGGGGTGCCGCAGGGCTCAGTGCTGGGACCCCAGCTCTTTACAATATGCATCAAAAATTTAGATGAAGGAATTGAGTGTAATATCTCCAAGTTTGCAGATGACACTAAGCTGGGTGGTGGTCTGAGCTGTGAGGAGGATACTAAGAGGCTGCAGGATGACTTTGGACAGGTTAGGTGAGTGGACAAACGCATGGCAAATGCAGTATAATGTGGATAAATGTGAGGTTATCCACTCTGGGGGCATAAACATGAAGGCAGAATATTATCTGAATGGTGCCAGATTAGTAAAAGGGGAGGTGCAATGAGACCTGGGTGTCATGTTACATCAGTCATTGAAAGTTGGCATGAAGGTACAGCAGGCGGTGAAGAAAGGAAATGGTATGTTAGCCTTCATAGCTAGGGGATTTGAGTATTTGAGCAGGAAGGTCTTAATGCAGTTGTACAGGGCCTTGGTGAGGCCTCACCTGGAATATTGTGTTCAGTTTTGTTCTCCTAATCTGAGCAAGCGCATTCTTGCTATTGAAGGAGTGCAGCGATGGTTCACCAGACTGATTCCCAGGATGGCGGGACTGACATATGAGGAGAGATTGGATCGACTGGGCCTGTATTCACTGGAGTTTGGAAGAATGAGAGGGGATCTCATAGAAATGTTTAAAATTCTGATGGGACTGGACAGGTTAGATGCAGGAAGAATGTTCCCGATGTTGAGGAAGTACAGAACTAGGGATCACAGTCTAAGGACAAGGGGTAAGCCATTTAGGACCGTCATGAGGAGAAACTTCTTCACTCAGAGAGTTGTTAACCTCTGTAATTCTCGACCACAGAGAGTTGTTGATGACACTTCATTAGAGGGACTTAGAAATGGCCCTGACGGCTAAAGGGATCAAGGGGTATGGAGAGAAAGCATGAAAGGGGTACTGAGGTGAATGATCAGCCATGGTCTTATTGAATGGTGGTGCAGGCTCGAAGGGCCGACTGCCCTACACCTGCACCTATTTTCTATGTTTCTATGTTTCTATGATCAGTCTATAAATAGCTTTGCTAAAGTCCATATATACTACATCGTCCGCACTACTCTCATCGACCCTCTTGGTTACCTTCTCAAAAAATTCAATCAGGTTAGTCAGACACAATCTTCCCTGAACAAATCCATGGTGACTATCCCTAATTAATCCTTGCCTTTCCAAATTCTTTCACTATATTTATTTCATCCAGATTATCACACTTCTCCTTGATAATAGTATCTTCATTGCCCCTTTCGTTTGTGAAAACAAATGCAAAGTATTCGTTAAGAACTCCCAACATCTTCCGCCTGCACACAAAGATTACCCTCATGGTCTCTAATAGGCCCTATCCTTTCTTTAGTTACCCTCTTACTCTTAATATATATCTTAGGGTTTTGCTTAATTTTACTGGCCAAGAATTTCTCGTGCTCTCTCTGAGCATTCCTAATATCCTTTTTAATTTTGCCTCTTAACCTTCTATATTCCTCTAAAGATTCTATAGTATTTAGCCATTGACATATGACATAAGCGTCCTTTTTTTTCTTAATCCTCCCCTGTAAGTCCCTAGAATTATGGTCACTAGCACCCAAGTGCTCTCCCACTAATACCCCTTCAACCTGCCCAGCTTCATTCCCCAAAACTAAATCCAAGACCACCCCTCTCGTGTTGCTTCATACTGATTATAAAAAAGTTCTCTTGAATGCATTTCAAGAATTCTGCACCCTCGATACCCTTCACACTAAGTTTGTCCCAATCAATATTTGGATAGTTAAAATCATCGACTATTACTACCCTATGGTTTTTGGACTTCACAGCAATTTGCCTACATATTTGCTCCTCTATCTCCCTCCCACTGTTTGGGGGGGTCTATAATATACGGCCAGCAGTCTGATCGCCCCTTTTTTATTGTTCAATTTGACCCATATGGCCTCATTTGATGATCCTTCTAACATATCATCCCTCCTCACCGTTGTAATATTTTCTTTAATAATTATCGCAACCCCCTCCTGCTTTTTACCCCCCTCTTTACCCCCCTCTCTATCTTGTCTAAAAATCCTGTAGCCAGGAATATTGATCTGCCAAACCTGCCCCTCTTTCAGCCATGTTTCTGTAATAGCTATAATGTCATACTCCCTACTGTCCACCTGTGCTCTTAGCTCATCTGCCTTATTCGCTATACTCCTTGCATTAAGTATATACCATTCAGCACAGCAAGACCTCCTTGCTTACTATATACTAACCCCTGTTTCCTCTGTCTTACAGATTCGCTTTCTAGATACTTGCTATCCAATTTCAGCTTTACTTTCTTCCCTTTTGAATTTGTTCTCAGCTACCCATCCCCCTGCCAAGCTAGTTTAAACTCTCCCCAACAGCACTAGCAAAACTCCTCATGAGGATATTGGTCCCAGTGCTGTTGAGGTGCAACCCATCCGGTTTGTACAGGTCCCATCTCCCCAGAAGCGGTCCCAATGCCTCAAGAATTTAAAGCCCTCCCTCATACACCAACTTTCCAGCCATGTGTTCATCCTCTCTATCCTTCTATTATACTCATTAGCATGTGGTACCAGTGGTAACGTGGAGATTACTACATTTGAGGTCCTACCCTTTAATTTTCTTCCTAGCTCCCTGAGGTCATTAACTTTTTTCCTGCACTGCATCCAGGTCCTTGGGGCTATACTGCTGGCATTCACCACATTGGCTATCTGCTCCCATTGGCTTTTATGCATTTGCCTGAGGGTCCCCTGGCCCCCTGGGGAAACAGGACCTCTCTCCTCATGTTGACCTCCAGCACCAAAGCTTCCAGTGCTGAATACGAGAACTTTGGAGCAAGATCCCTCCCCTGTTGTGGCATAATTGTTTAGTTTTCTCCTATCACTCTCTTCCCCAGCCACTTGAATGAGCTGCTGCAGGCAAAATGCACCTGCCCTTTAAGAGGTGTAGACTACCTTTAAGAAGTGCAGACTAGCTTTAATTGGTGCTAGCCACGCACGAACTTAGGCCCCCTGCTAAGCATTCAACCACTCAGCAGCACATTCAGTGCTGGGCTCAATGCCACAATCATGCTAATCAGCAGACAGCACAAAGTTAGTGTGCTGCCTGCATTACTTTGCACTGGCAGAGGCTGATTCCCCACCCATTTTCATGGGCAAACTAATTTTTAGCCAAAATTGTTTTGACAAGGCCATATTCAGTAGCGGATTAGAACCTATGAGCAAACTATAATAATGGTCTGCGAGGACAGGCCTAGTATGTTTTAATTAGAGGACTGAGTAATAACAAAAGAATAATAAAGAAGCTATCAGAAAAATTGAGTTAATAAGATACAACCCGTCAAAACACCAATGGGAAAAGACTAGACAATGTCGCATAACACATACTGTGTTATGAATGAATTGAAAATAATCAGGATGTATTTACATGTTATGATCACGTTAATAAAATGTTACTAAAACTATAGAGGTGCACCACACAAATGCTCACAAAATAACCTGAAAGATACATTCTTGAGGCAGTTCAGCAACAAGAAGACATCAATACTGCTCCCAATAGAAACAGGTAATATAGCTTCTATTGAACATAAAAGGTTGCTTCAAGGGGCCGAAATTTCCCCTTTGCATAAGGCAAATTAGCGCAGCCGGCCAGTGCTAAGTGAACACTAATGAGTTAGCGTGCGGGCACAGTGGCCAAGTCGACCTGGCTTGGAATTGCCTTCGGGGCTTCGCCCAGCAAGCTCCCAATAACAGCATGTGATAGATAATGAACAGATAACCTATTTTTGTGATGTTGATAAGTATTGGTCAGGACACATGGGCTAATTCCCCTGCTCTTCATCAAAATAGTGCCATGAAATATTTTGCGTCCACTTTAGAGATGGACAGGACCTCAGTTTAAGGTCTCATTTGAAAGATGGCACCGCCAACAATGTAGTCCTCCCTCAGTACTGCGCTGGATTGTTAGCCTAGATTTTTGTGCACTAGTCTCTGGAGTTGGACTTGAACCCACAATTGTCTGACTCAGAGGCGAGAGTGTTACCCAATGAGCCACAGCTGACACCAAGCAGCAGGCAGCCACTAGCACTGCCGATAGAGAATGCCAGATAAGTGGCGGTAGTCACCCGCGCAAACAATTATAACAACACAGTTCTGCTGTTTAGAACAGGATATTCAGCACAAACTAGACTCCTCAATGGCAATGAGGTCAGGGTTCTAGCAGCAGAATTGGGAGCCATAGATACGTCTGGTGCCTGCTGAAAGTTTTTGAAGCTTCACTGCTGCGCGATATCCAAGCTCTCCACTCTCTGAGAGTGATTGGGCTGTAGTCGCAGTTACGCAGGTCCCCTGGCCACACAGAACTGATCACAAGAATGTGATAATCCATCATTGGCCCTTCCCTATAAGCGAGGAAAGGAGCCTCTGATGCCAGTAGCACTGCACTGCATATTCTTCAGCACTCTACCGCTCCCTGATGGCACGGTAGAGAACAAGGCGGGAGAAGAGGAGGAAGAACACACCGTGTCACTGCATGTCTCACTCGCAAATACCATCTCAGATGCTGGCACTATTTGTTTATTAGATGCCAATATAGTTGTGGGATCTGCACAGAGTGAGGCACCGGGGATCAATGGGCGACACCAAGGCCAAAGAGTAGCTTGGGGGCCAGCTCAGCCAAGACTGCTGTTGCCCATGCTGAGGTGGTGCAGTATACAGCCGGGCCTTCCAGGTCCAGAGCTGGTCGAGGGTTCATGCAAGGCCATCTGAAGTCTCCCACACAGACACTCAGCAGAGTTCCACCAGCCCTGCTGCAGCCAGTGGGCCAACACTGCGTATAAGCACTAGAGTAGGCAAACGCACAGTAATGACAGGCACTAAGGGATTGCACAAGGATGAATAGTTAATATTTTTGTTGAAAATATGTGTTCACTGATTGTTGATAATTTTATTAATTCAGTTTGGATTCTTTTGTGATATGTTTCATTTCAGCTTTGTCCTGTGATATGGCCTGTGACAGAATGGAATGATGGGGATGTGGTGAGCAATGGGGATCTGGGGTTTAATTCATTCGAACCGCAGTCTGATGAGGCAGGCCAATTGAGTGGCTGGCTCCTCCCTCGCTCCTGTTCCTCCTCCTCCTCCTTCTCCTTGTCTTCCTCTTCTTCCTCATCCTTGTTTGCCTCCTTCTCCTCTCCCTTTTCCTCCTCCTGAGGTGGTCTCGCAATTCCTGGTGGCAAGGGCTGGCCCTTCATGATGGTCAAATTGTGCAGCATGCAGCAGACCACCACAAAATGGGACACCCGCTCAGCTGATTACTGGAGAGCTCCTCCTGAGCAGTCAAGACAGTGGAACCATTGCTTCAGTAGGCCAATGGTCTGCTCAATGATGTTCCTGGTGGCAGTTTGGCTCTCATTATATGAGTGCTGGCCAGGAGTGTTGGGGTTGCGGAGGGGAGTCATAAGCCAACTGGAGAGCGGATAGCCCTGTCTCCGACCAGCCAGCTGTGAGCTTGATGTGGTGGCTGGAAGAGAGCTGATACACCGGATTAGCGCAGGATGAAGGCATCATGGCTGCTGCCAGGATAGGGGACATTTACGGTGAGAATTCATTGTGCATGGTTGCACACCAACTACACATTAAATGAGTGCTAGCCTTTGTGGTTACGGAAGATCTCAGGATTGTTATGCCCGCAAAGCCACGTGGGTGCAGTCAATGGTGCCCTGCACCATAGGAAATCCCGCTATCCCAGCAAAGTCACATGCACGCTTGTTCTGCTTCTCTCTGGTGATGGGGAACAAAATGTAGTCCCTTCTACTACTGTAGAGAGCCTCTGTGACCTCCTGGATGAAGCGACGGATGGCGAACTGCGAGATGTTAGCTATGTCTTCTGTTGCAGACTGGAAGGATCCGCTGGCGAAAAAATTGAGGGTCACTAAGAGAGCCATGGTGGCCCTGGTCTCAGGCTGGAGGTCTGCTTGTAGGAGGTGGCAGAATTCTGTGATCACTTCCTTGGTAAAGCGGAGCCTTCTAATACACTGCTCCTCACTTAATTGGAGGTGGGAAAAGTGCTCTCGGAGTACCCTAGGAGGGAAAGTCTCTGGTTGATGGCCCTCCTCCTTCCTTTGGGCAAATGTTACAATCTTTCTCGCTGCCTCTGCTCCCTCCACCGTTGATCTTGTAGGGTGAGGTCGACTGCCAGTACAGCCCCCATTAATATTACCAAGTGTAGCAGTTTGATTCTTTGCAGAATAAATGTAGCTACTTTTTAGTTGCTAGAAGACTCCTGATATAACAGAACCTTGAAATTACTGAACTAAATTGTCGCATCATGTGAAACTGACAAGAAACCACTGAAACTGTAATAACCTGTCAGCTGTGAGTCATTACTGAAGATTCCTTTAAATACGTCCCTGGAGCTGCTTCTGGAGCTCCATGCCAACTCTCCATGTCGGTGTTTACTCCAGGTGCTAAGATAAGTGGTGAGAATCAATTTAGCATATCAGGCGGTCAGTGAAAACTCACTGATGTCATGATCCACCTGCCGTTGACGTTCCCAGCGAAACCTCTTACCAGCGTCGCTGCGGCAGGGCAGGATTCACCTCAACCTGGTGATACTGGTCTAGCATCAATTAGCGCCATCTGCTGACGCTAACGGGAGGCACTAAGGGGATGAATTTTTCCCCTTTAAAATGTAATTAAATAAATAAATGAAACAGTTTCGATAGAGATGGCAGTGTGGGAGATATTCCTGAACTGCAGCATGTGAGAGTTTGTGAAGTGCATCGCTATCCTGGAAAACCACATCTGCAGTAAATGTCTGCGACTTGAGGAACTTCGGCTCAGTGTTGCAGACATTGCGGGGCATCAGGGAGGGGGAAAGTTACCCGGACACTTTGATCCAGGAGGCTGTCCACCCCTTAGGTTAGGTAGTGGTACATGTTTGGTTAGTGGTCAGGGACAGAAGGGTGTGATTGTAGGTCAGGCAGGTAGTGTGTACACAGGCGCATTGCCGGAGGAGCCCGGGTCTTTGACCTTATAGTTGGATAAGGACAGTTCTTGCTGCCTGTGTGGATGAGGGCAATTTCAGCAAGCTGGGTAAGCAAACTGGCCACGTCACCATGGTACGTGTGGCCATTCAAGTGGTAGGAATTAAAAGGAATATGGTTGTGGTAGGGGATGATATAGTAAGGGGAATAGATACTGTCCTCCGTAGCTGCGACCAGGAGTTTCGAAGGTTGTGTGCCTGACTGGTACCAGGGTTAAAGACATCTCCTCATGGCTGGAGAGGAACTTGGAGTGGGATGGGGAGGATCCAGTTGTCGTGCTCCACATAGGAATGAACAACATAAGTGGAACAAGGAATGTGGTTCTGCTTGAGAGATTGAGGAGCTAGGTTTGAAATTAAAATGCAGAACCTCACAGGTAATAATCTTCGGATTGTTACCTGAGCCACGCACAAATTGGCATAGGGCCAAACAGATTAGAAGGTTAAATGCAAGGCTAAAAGAGTTGTGTTGGAGGCAAAGGTTTCAATTCATGGGGCACTGGCATGAGTTTGGGGGAAAGAAGGAGCTGTTCCATTGGGAGTGGCTTTACTTCAACTGAGCTGGGGCCTGTGTGCTGGTGAATTGAATAAGTAGGGCTGTAGATAGGACTTTAAATTAATAAAGGGGGTCAGGTGGGAAGATTCAAGAAAGGGTACATTTAAAAGCAACAAGAAAACTGCCAAGGCTGTAGAGCAGAATAGCGATTTGAGTAAAAATAAGCAGAGTGGGCCAGGAAGGGACAGAGAACTTAACAAAGGTAGAGGGCAGTTGAGACTCAGGTGACATCAGAGAAAAATAGAAAAAAGTTAAAGCTAAAGGCACTATTTCTGAATGTGCAAAGCATTTGCAACAAAATAGATGAGTTAATAGCACAAATAGAAATAAATTGGTTTGATCTAATAGCCATTATGGAGACGTGTTGCAGATTGATGAAGGTTGGGAAGGAAATATTCCTGGATACTAAGAATGGTTACAGCACAGAAGGAGGCCATTTGACCTGTCGAGCCCATTCCAGCTCTCTGCAAAAGCACTTCAGCTAGTCTCAGTCCCTCGCCTATTCCCCGTAGTTCTGCAGTTTTTTTTCTTTCAGGTACTTATTCAATTCCCTATTGAAAGCCATGATTGAGTCTGCCTCCACCACCCTTTCAGAAAGTGCATTCCAGATCCTAACCACTCGTTGCATAAAAATGCATTTCCTCATGTAGCCTTTGGTTCTTTTGCCAATCACCTTAAATCTGTGTCCTCTGGTTCTTGACCCTTCTGCCAATGGGAACATTTTCTTTCTATCTACTCTGTCTAGACCCCTCATGATTTTGAACACCTCTATCAAATCTCTTCTCAACCTTCTCTGTTCTAAGGAGAACTACCCCAGCTTCTCTAGTCTATCCACATAACTGAAGTCCCTCACCCATGGAATCATTCTTGTAAATCTTTTGTGCACCCTCTCTAAGGCCTTCACATTCTTCCAAAAATGCAGTGCCCAGAATTGGACACAATTCTCCAGTTGAGGCTGAACCAGTGTTTTATAAAGGCTCATCATAACTTCCTTGTTTTTGTACTCCATGCCTCTATTTATGAAGCCCAGGATCCCATAAGCTTTTTTAACTGCTTTCTCAATGTGCCCTGCCACCTTCAATGATTTGTGCATATATACACCTAGGTCTCTCTGCACCCGCTTAGGATTGTACCCTTTAGTTTATATGCCTGCCGAAATGTATCACTTTGTACTTTTCTGCATTAAATTTTATCTGCCACATGTCCACCCATTTCAACAGCCTGTGTATGTCTTCTTGAAGTCTATCACAATGCTCATCACTGTTCACTATACTTCCAAGTTTTGTGTCATCTGAAAATTTAGAAATTGTGCCCTGTACTCCCAAGTCCAAGTCATTAATATATATCAAGAAAAGCAGTGTTCCTAGTTCCGACTGCTGGGGATCACCACTGTTTACCTTCCTCCTGTCCGAAAAACAACCTTTCACCATTACTCTCCGTTTCTTGTTAGTTTGCCAATTTTATATCCATGCTACCACTGTCCCTTTTATTCCAAGGACCTCAACTTTTCTGGCAAGCCTTTTGGAAGCCCATGTACACCACATCAACTGCATTGCCCTCATCAAGTTAGTTAAACACAATTTGCCTTTAATAAATCCATGTTAGCTTTCCTTAAATAATCCACACTTGTCCAAGTGACTGTTAGCTTTGTCCCGGATTATCATTTCTAAAAGCTGCCCCACTACCGAGGTTAAATTGGCCTGTAGTTGCTGGGTTTATCCTTGCACTCTGTTTTGAACAGGGGTGTAACATTTGCAATTCTGCAGTCCTCTGCCACCACTCCCATATCTAAAGAGGATTGGAGGATTATGGCCAGTACCTCTGCAATTTCCACCCTTACTGCCCTCAGCATCCTTGGAAGCATCCCATCCATCCTGGTGACTGATCAACTTTAAGTACAGACAGCCTTTCTAGTACCCCCTTTTTATCCATTTTTATCCTGTCCAGTATCTCAACGACCTCCTCTTTCACTATGATTTTGGCAGCATCTTCTTCCTTGGTAAAGACAGATATAAAGTATTCATTTAGTACCTCAACCATGCCCTCTGCTTCCATGCTTAGGTCTTCTTTTTAGTCCCTAATCAGCTCCACCCCTCCTCTTACTAAACTTTTATTATTTATATGCATATAGAAGACTTTTGAATTCTCTTTTATATTAGCTGCCAATCTATTCTCAGACTCTATCTTTGCCCTCTTATTTTCTTTTTCACTTCCCCCCTGAACTTTCTTATATTCAGCCTGGTTCTCACTTGCATTCTCAACCTGACGTCTATCATACGTCCCCTTTTTAAATTTCTTATCCTTGTGTTTAAATCTCATCACAGTCTTGCTCCTACCTATCTCTGTAATCTCCTGCAGCCCTACAAACCCCCACCCTCTTGACTTGCCCATTCTTCTGACTCTAGCCCCTTGTGCAATACCGCCCTTTCCTTCCACCAGTGGTGGTTGTGGCTTCAGTCATCTAGGCCTCACAGGTAATAGTCTCTGGATTGTTACCTGATCCATGCACAATTGGCATAGGGACAAAGAGATTAGAAGGTTAAATGTGTGGCTCAAAGAATGGTTTTGGAGGTAAGGGTTTCAATTCATGGGACCAGTGTCCTGGTGAATCGAATAACTAGTGTGGCAGATCGGACTTTAAACTAATGAAGGTGGGCTGGGAGCAGTCAGAAAAGGGTAAATTCAAAAGCAGTAAGAGAAATATCAAGGTTGTAGAGCAGAGTAGCAATTTGGGTAAAAATAAGCAGAGTGGGTCAGGAAGGGACAGAGAGATTCACAAAGGTAATAGGGCAACAGTGAATATGGTGGCATCAGGGAAAAATAGAAAAAGGTTCAAGCTAGAGGCACTATATCTGAATAAGAGAAGCATTTGCTATAAAATAATTGAATTAATATTACAGATAGAAATAAATGGATTTGATCTAATAGCCATTACGGAGACGTGGTTGCAGATCGGGCAAGGTTGAGAACTAAATATCCTAGGATACTTGTCTTTTCGAAGAGATAGTCAAAATAGAAAGGAGATGCGGAGCCCTGATAATAAAGGATCAGATAAAGACAGTAGACGATAGGATCTTAACGCAGAAAATCAAGATGTAGAATCACTTTCGGTGGAACTAAGGCCGGAATTTTACCGACGCTGAGAGAGCGGGATTGGAGGTGGTTCAGCTATCAAAATTTAAATGATTGACAGTGGGTTGGGAGCCCACTGACAACTCACATCCACGTTAGTCTCCCAGGGGTTGGGTCTTTCAGCACTGAACAGACCCGGCACCAAGTGGCAGGGGAGGTAATTTAGATTATTAAGAGGTTGTTAAAAGGCAATTAAACACCATTTTGCACTGTGCTTGCCATTTTTTCAGTTTTGATGAGGTTCATGGTGCTCGAGCATCATGTCAGGTAAGTAGGTGTGGTGTTCCATCAATATCCACTCTTCTGAGTAGCAGCTGCAAATGTGGGATAAAAGCTACCATTTCACAGCTGTTCACTTTCTAATCTCAGAAGCTGAAGCTTTCAGGATTTGGAAGACACATTTGAGCTTTATGCAGGCTGGAAGTGTTTGGAGTAAACTCTCTATCCACTGTCACCTCCTTAGAACAACCTCTCTCAGCATTGACTTGCTTCTGTCATCTCAACTTCAATTGCCATCTATTCCATCAACATCGGTGTGAGTTGTACTGAAGATATAACAAACAGTGATAAGAATGGGATAATCGGATAACAAAGCTGCAATTTTTGTTGGTGGATGATTCAGCCAACCAACAGAGAGACTTTGAGAGCTTCTCCGTTTGGATTAACAGCTACAAATCCAAGGTAAATTGTCTGAACTGCCAGAGTCCAGCTGAACGTGCCTATGGGAATAATAGGGCACTTGGGGGAGTTTCAACGCAACCATGAAAATTTCAGAGCATATGTGGAGCGGCTAGAAATGTTTTCACTGCAAATAACATCATCGAAGTCCCCGATGATGAAAACCATAACCGGTGGTGTTGGAAAGACAGCGGGCTATTTTCTTAACTGAAGCAGGGTCCGAGGTGTATGAAACCCTGAAAAATCTGCTTCTGCCTGTCAAGTCAAATGACACAACTCTTAAACAGATTCCAGCACTACAGTCCTGAGCCCCTGGAAATTGCCGAAAGTTTTTGTTTCAGAATACGAGATCAGTTAACCGAAGAAAATATCAGTGAATACATTGTAGCATTAAAAAAGCTATCTATTCACTGTAATTTTGGAAACTTTCAGGACCGAGCATTGCGTGACTGCTTTGTTTATTGGATGAAAAATGATGCGATCAGAAGAAAGTTATTGACAACTCCTAACTTGACTTTTGAATTAGCGTATCAGACAGCTATGTCAATGGACATAGCCGACCAATATTCCCGAGAATTTCATACTATTTCCAGTTGTCAGACAACCGAGATGAATCACCTGTGGGTTAAAAGTAAAAGGCAGTTGGGCCCCAAGGTCTCAGAAAGTGGCAATGGTAACAGAACATTGAAGTCTTGCTATCGGTGCCTGGGACAATACATTGCTCAAAGTTGTCCATATGTGAAGGCAGAGTGTTTCATCTGCAGGAAAACTGGGCATCTTGTGAAGGCATGCTGACTGAAGAGTAAACCAACCTTCAAAGCTATAAGTAGAAATCCCCAGAGACTACATAGCCCGGAAGAAAAACAACAGGAGGTTTTAGAGCTACACATCATCAGGAGCATGAAGTTAACTAACAGCGATTCGAAAAGTATCATCATCCACATAGATGTTGCAGGAATAAAGATACACATGGAAATCGACATTGGAGCCACCGTGAGTGTAGTACTGGAGTAGCTATACCTCGACAAATTGCGTGATTTCCCATTGGAGAAATCCGAGATAGAGCTGCGAGGCTACTCGGGACATAACATTCTTGTGGTAGATCATATCATCGTACCGGTGAAATACAAGAATCAATTTCAGAGCTTGCCTCTATTAGTAGTGGCAAGAGACAAGCCTGTCTTACTAGGAAGAAATTGGTTGGGATCACTGAAGCTGGATTGGAGTGAGATTTTTCATGTTGAAATAAGATTTGCATCAAAGGATGATGTCATCAAGAATTATCCGAAGGTGTTCTGCGAAACAGGCAGTCCGATCCAAGGCTTCAAGGCGAGTGACCGGGTACAGAAGGACGCTAGATAAGAACATAAGTACATAAGAACATAATAATTAGGAACAGGAGTAGTCCCTCGAGCCTGCTCCGCCATTCAACAAGATCATGGCTGATCTGGTCGTGGACTCAGCTCCACTTACCTGCCCGCTCCCCATATCGGTTTACTGCAAGCCATGTCCCATACCATATGCACTCAAGGAGAAAGTGGAGCAAGAACTCAAAAGACTAGAAACTGAGAACATTATTTCTAAGATAGATCGATGTACTTGGGCTACACCCATTGTTGTTGTACCTAAGTCCGATGGTAAGGTAAGATTGTGTGGTGATTATAAAGCAACCGTAAACCAGGTTCATGAGGGTAATCTCCCTACTACATTGCCAAATGTAGAAGATTTGTTCACAACACTGACAGGTGGTCAGATCTTCTCAAAGTTGGATCTTACAAATGCCTACTTACAACTTGAACTAGATGAGGAGTCCAAGTCATGCTTGACTATAAACACTCATCTAGGCCTATACCAATTTAATAGGCGACCATTAGGAGTGTCTTCTGCCCCTGCCATATTCCAAGGGGTAATGAATCAGATTTTGCAAGATATTGAAGGGGTAGTATGTTATTTAGATGCAATACTAATTTCAGCACCAAATAGGTAAATTCATAATAACATATTGAATGAAGTCCTCAAATGGCTAGTGAAGCACTGAGTATGAGTGTGTGCTCACAAGTGTGAGTTATTTCAAAACTCAGTGGAGTACTTAGGGTACAGAGTAGACAAAGATGGTTTACATCCAACCAAGGGAAAGCTGGATGCAATCAGAAATGCACCCACTCCCAAGAATGTCACTGAACTTCGACCATTTTTGGGTCTTTTGAACAATTATGGGAAGTTCGTACCAAATTTGGCTACAGTGTTACATCCACTGAATGAACTATTGACAAAACAGGTCCATTGGAAATGGTCAGAAGAATGCAACACAGCATTCAAGGAGTGTAAAAGCAAATTGGTAGAGAGCACCATGTTAGTTCACTATGACGTATCTAAGTAGATCAAGCTAGCATGTGATGCCTCTCCGAATGGAGCGGGGGCAGTGATCTCTCATGAACTACATAGTGGGGAGAAGAGACCAATTGCTTTTGCTTCACGCACTCTCAGTGCCAGTGAGCGTAATTATGCGCAAATCGAAAGGAAAGCTTTGGCATTAACTTTTGGAGTTAAGAAGTTCCACAAATACTTGTATGGTCATAAGTTTACCATCAATACGGACCATAATCCTCCATCCAAAGTCCCCAGTTCCAACATTAGCTGTAGTCCGAATGCAGAGATGGGCTTTGATTTTGTCAGCATATACATACGATGTTGAATACAGACAATCAGCTGATCACAATAAAGCTGATGCTATGTCTAGATGGCCTTCCCCAGCACAAGTTACACCCAACAGGGAAGAAGTGTTCTATTTTTCATACATTGATAAACTGCCAGTCATAGCTGAAGAGATTGGTCGAGCAACCAAACGTGACCCAGTTATGTCAAAGGTGTATGATTATATTGCCAAACCAGTTAACAGACAAAGATATTCATCCATTCTTCATTCGTAGGAATGAATTATCAGTCGATAAATATTGTATCATGTGGGGTGCAAGAGTGGTTATATCAAATAAATTCAGGTCCAAATTATTAGGAGACCTCCATGACCAGCACCTGGGAATGTGCTTGACTAAGAGTTTTGCAAACAGTTGCTTATGATGGCCAGGTCTAGATAAAGATATAGAAAAATCGTCAGTCTGTGTATGACATGTCAATTGGTAAGCAAGAAACCACCATCAGTACCATTACAGCCATGGAAATGGCCTCCCACGGTGTGACAAAGGCTACATAGCGATTTTGCTGAGCTAGAAGGACAACAATTGTTCATTGTGATTGAGAGCCATTCGAAGTTGGTTGAAGTGTTTCCAATGTGGAAAATAACAACAAGTAAAACATTAGACATTTTATGAAGATTATTTTCTTCATTTGGCCTCCCAGAAGAAATTGTTTCTGATAATGGACCACAATTTCATTCAGAAGAATTTGCACAGTGCACAAGCAAAAATGGTGTGAAACATACGAAGGTTCCACCGTACCACCCTGCTTCAAATGGTGCAGCAGAGAGCACATTACAAATTGTAAAACGTGCCCTCATCAAACAGATGTTGGATTCAAAGCCAAAGAAATTACATTTGTCATTGGACCACAAATTGGCTAATCTTCTAATTACATATAATACTCATCATACAACTGCTGATTGAAAAACAACTCTGCTGGTGTTCTAACGACAGCCACAAACCAGATTCTCGTTGTTAAAACCAAACTTGGCACAGTCCATAGAAGAGAAACAATTAAGACAGAAAGAGAATCATGATTGAGCTATTGAAAAAACAGGTCCATTGGAAGTGGTCAGAAGAATACAACATAGCATTCAAGGAGTATAAAAGCCAGTTGGTAGAGAGCACCATATTAGTTCATTATGATGTATCTAAAGAGAATCATGATAGAAGTAGCGCAAGATAGAGAAATGTGAAATTACATCAGAAGGTGAGAGTAATGAATCATCACCATAAATGGTTAACGTGGCTACCAGGAAGAGTGGTGAAGATATGTGGTCCTCGCACATATTTGGTCAAGATGTTTGATTATAGACAGGTTAGGTTTGTTCACTTTGATCATATTTTACCTACAGACGTGAAAGTAGTAGAAGGTTGGAAGATTTTATTATTTCTGACTCATCAGATAGTTTTGATACAAGTAAAGTACCAGTAGCATATCATACATCCAATGTACTGGAAACAAGTCCAAGAGAAAGTCAGAATTTAAGTATGAGTCCGAGTCAGGCAGACAAACAGTTTGAAGTTAGACAGAGTTCAAATGGAAATCAAGGGCATCCCTTGGAGGAAAGCTTTCCTCAGGATCAGCCTCGAATAAGTTTAACTTCGTCACCATGTTTGGAAGGTTCTGTTTGAGAGCAAAGGTATTCTCTTCAAAACAGAAAACAAGTGATTAAGCTTGATTTGTAAATGTGGCAAAATAAGTCCATATCTTTTGTTATGTATAACCATGCAACTTATGTATGATGATTATTTTATTATTATTAATTCTTATTTAAGGAGGGAGAAGTGTAATATATATAGCTCCACCTATGGGCTACTGTGGCACCGCAGCCAGTGCTGTTGACAACAAATAAAGAGGGAACAGGTCACCTGACTCGGGTTCCTGATGTGAGAAGCCATCTTAAAGCTGTGTGTGTTTGTGAGTTGTACTGAAGATATAACAATCAGTGTCCTTCAAAAAATCTCAACATGATCCTCAGAATCCCACCACGATCAGCCCGAACATCAACATCACCAGGCACACCAGCATCACCAACACCAACACCAACACCAACATTCTCTGCAATCACCCGATGCTGCACAGGGCACAAGGCATCAGTACCTGACCTCACTGCTGCCTGGGAGGCCAGGGGTAGCCTCACCATGGCCAGATTTAGTTCACTTGATGCTGTATACCATGGGTGTCACATGATATGCCAGGTTGACACCACCCCACACCAGCACCATAAAGCATCTCTTCAATGGCCAAACCATTCCTTTCATACTCATCACCATTGTGGGGGGAACCGTTATGTCTCACCATTCACTGCAACTCATTATGCCACTTCCAAAGGTGCACACTAATCTGTCCACGAATGCAAAGTGTTGAAAATTAAGGTTTCAATAATTGACAACACGTTAACAGAAACTTTACATAAACATTGGATAAAACATCCAAGTCCCGACACTTGTGTGTTGTTAGTTGGTATGATTGGACTAGGATGAGGGTGAGTGCGAGGCTGGCTAGTGAGTTGGGGATATGATAATGTAGATAGAGAGGGAGGGATGGGTGGAAGTGCAAGATAAGTTGGTGTGAATAAGGATGTGCAGGACTATGGTACGTAAGGTAGAGTGATGGGGATGTGATGAGTGGCACAGCAGGATGAGGTTGAGTATGGCTTTGCAGTAACATTTCATGATCTACTGAGATCATTGAAAGATTTGCGCCTCTGCAGCCAGGTCCTCCTAACGACATCCCTGCTTGTGTCCTCCTGTGCAATGTGCAACCAGGCTGCGTTGGTCTGCTTGGGAGGTCTCTTTCACCTATTGGAAGGGAAGAGAATGTCCTTGAATGTTATGACTCCCTCCAACTATCAAAATCAGTGTGGACATGGTCCCTTTAAGGAAATTGGCTGATGACATGTTATTGAATGACGTCATCAGACACACTTCCTTTTATTTCACCAGGAACCTCGCAGGGTGGGTTTAACAAGCCCAATCAAGGTAAAATCACTTGTGAAGAGCAGGATGGAACAGGCAGCGGGCATGGACCTCGCTAAAGACCCCAGTCACCCTGAACACGTCTCGGTAGGTGAAATTGCGGCCTGGTGGGAGTAGTTTATAGGCCCCTCTAACAGTAGTTGTAGCATTGGACAGAGTATAAATCAGAAATTAGAGGGGCATGTAACAAATGTAATACAGTAATCATAGGGCACTTTAATCTTCATATAGACTGGGCAAACCAAATTTTCAGTAATAATTGTGAAGACGAGTTCATGGAATGTATTAAAGAATTTTCTAGCTCGTCTATTGAGGAACCAACTTGGGAACACCTGTTTTAAATCTAATATTGTGCAATGAGCAAGGATGAATTAATAATGTTGTATTAAAGGAGCCTCTGGAGAAGAGTGATCATAATATTATATAATTTTATATTATGGAGTGATTTGGTTAAGTCCGAAACTGGGGTCTTACATCTGAACAAAGCAAACAAAATAGGTATGAGATGCGAGTTGTTGAAGGTAGATTGGGAAACTAGATTAAAAGATATGATGGTAGATGGTAGAGTGGTGATATTATCAATGATAATAAGGAAATAGCAGACATGTTGAATAATTACTTTGCGTCAGTATTTACAGTAGTGGAAGAGACAGATAGAATACCAGAAATCCTAAGGAAGTTAAATCAGGAACAGGGACTCAACAAAATTAATGTAAGTAACATAACAGTACTGAAGAAAACAATGGCACTCAAAAGTGACAAATTCCAAGAACCAGATGGTTTCCAACACAGAGTTTTAAAGGAAGTAGATAAGTACATTGCAGATGCCCAAACTATAATCTTCCAAATTTCTCTTGATTCAGGAACCTTTCCTTTGTACATGCTACTCTACCATTTAAAAATGGTGAGATAGGGAAACCAGGGAATTATAGACTACTTAATCTAACATCTAGAGTCTATAATTAAGGATAGAGTGACTGAACATTTTCAGTTGATCAGAGAGAGCCAGCATAGATTTGTGAAAGGTAGGTCATGACAACCCGATTGAATTTTTTGAAGAGGTGACTAAAGTAGTGAACAGGGGAATGACTATCGATTTTATTTAAATGGATTTTCAGAAGGCATTTGATAAAGTCCAACATAAGAGACTGTTAGCTGAGGTAGAAGCCAATGGAATTGAGGGTAAATTATTGACCTGGTTAGGAAATTGGCTGAGCGGCCAAAGACGGACAGTGGGGATAATGAGTAGATACTCAAATTGCCAGGAGGTGACTAGTGATGTCCCGCAGGGATATGTGTTGGGATTTAGAAACATAGAAACATAGAAACATAGAAACATAGAAAATAGGTGCAGGAGTAGGCCATTCAGCCCTTCTAGCCTGCACCGCCATTCAATGAGTTCATAGCTGAACATGCAACTTCAGTACCCCATTCCTGCTTTCTCGCCATACCCCTTGATTCCCCTAGTAGTAAGGACTTCATCTAACTCCTTTTTGAATATATTTAGTGAATTGGCCTCAACAACTTTCTGTGGTAGAGAAATCCACAGGTTCACCACTCTCTGGGTGAAGAAGTTCCTCCTCATCTCGGTCCTAAATGGCTTACCCCTTATCCTTAGACTGTGTCCCCTGGTTCTGGACTTCCCCAACATTGGGAACATTCTTCCTGCATCTAACCTGTCTAACCCCGTCAGAATTTTAAACGTTTCTATGAGGTCCCCTCTCATTCTTCTGAACTCCAGTGAATACAAGCCCAGTTGATCCAGTCTTTCTTGATAGGTCAGTCCCGCCATCCCGGGAATCAGTCTGGTGAACCTTCGCTGCACTCCCTCAATAGCAACAATGTCCTTCCTCAGGTTAGGAGACCAAAACTGTACACAATACTCCAGGTGTGGCCTCGCCAATGCCCTGTACAACTGTAGCAACACCTCCCTGCCCCTGTACTCAAATCCCCTCGCTATGAAGGCCAACATGCCATTTGCTTTCTTAACCGCCTGCTGTACCTGCATGCCAACCTTCAATGACTGATGTACCATGACACCCAGGTCTCTTTGCACCTCCCCTTTTCCTAATCTGTCACCATTCAGATAATAGTCTGTCTCTCTGTTTTTACCACCAAAGTGAATAACCTCACATTTATCCACATTATACTTCATCTGCCATGCATTTGCCCACTCACCTAACCTATCCAAGTTGCTCTGCAGCCTCATAGCATCCTCCTCGCAGCTCACACTGCCACCCAACTTAGTGTCATCCGCAAATTTGGAGATACTACATTTAATCCCCTTGTCTAAATCATTAATGTACAGTGTAAACAGCTTGGGCCCAAGCACAGAACCTTGAGGTACCCCACTAGTCACTGCCTGCCATTCTGAAAAGTCTCCATTTACTCCTACTCTTTGCTTCCTGTCTGACAACCAGTTCTCAATCCATGTCAGCACACTACCCCATGTGCTTTAACTTTGCACATTAATCTCTTGTGTGGGACCTTGTCAAAAGCCTTCTGAAAGTCCAAATATACCACATCAACTGGTTCTCCCTTGTCCACTCTACTGGAAACATCCTCAAAAAATTCCAGAAGATTTGTCAAGCATGGTTTCCCTTTCACAAATCCATGCTGACTTGGACCTATCATGTCACCTCTTTCCAAATGCGCTGCTATGACATCCTTAATAATTGATTCCATCATTTTACCCACTACCGATGTCAGGCTAACCGGTCTATAATTCCCTGTTATCTCTCTCCCTCCTTTTTTAAAAAGTGGGGTTACATTGGCTACCCTCCACTCCATAGGAACTGATCCAGAGTCAATGGAATGTTGGAAAATGACTGTCAATGCATCCACTATTTCCAAGGCCACCTCCTTAAGTACTCTGGGATGCAGTCCATCAGGCCCTGGGGATTTATCGGCCTTCAATCCCATCAATTTCCCCAACACAATTTCCCGACTAATAAGGATTTCCCTCAGTTCCTCCTCCTTACTAGACCCTCCGACCCCTTTTATATCCGGAAGGTTGTTTGTGTCCTCCTCAGTGAATACCGAACCAAAGTACTTGTTCAATTGGTCCGCCATTTCTTTGTTCCCCGTTATGACTTCCCCTGATTCTGACCTCAGGGGACCTATGTTTGTCTTTACTAACCTTTTTCTCTTTACATATCTATAGAAACTTTTGCAATCCGTCTTAATGTTCCCTGCAAGCTTCTTCTCGTACTCCATTTTCCCTGCCCTAATCAAACCCTTTGTCCTCCTTTGCTGAGTTCTAAATTTCTCCCAGTCCCCGGGTTCTCTGCTATTTCTGGCCAATTTGTATGCCACTTCCTTGGCTTTAATACTATCCCTGATTTCCCGTGATAGCCACGGTTGAGCCACCTTCCCTTTTTTATTTTTACGCCAGACAGGAATGTACAATTGTTGTAGTTCATCCATGCGGTCTCTAAATGTCTGCTATTGCCCATCCACAGTAAACCCCTTAAGTATCATTCGCCAATCTATCCTAGCCAATTCACGCCTCATACCTTCAAAGTTAGCCTTCTTTAAATTCTGGACCATGGTCTCTGAATTAACTGTTTCATTCTCCATCCGAATGCAGAATTCCACCATATTATGGTCACTCTTCCCCAAGGGGCCGCGCACAACGAGATTGCTAATTAATCCTCTCTCATTACACAACACTCAGTCTAAGATGGCCTCCCCCCTAGTTGGTTCCTCGACATATTGGTCTAAAAAACCATCCCTTATGCACTCCAGGAAATCCTCCTCCACCGTATTGCTTCCAGTTTGGTTAACCCAATCTATGTGCATAATAAAGTGACCCATTATAACTGCTGCACTTTTATTGCATGCACCCCTAATTTCCTGTTTGATAACCTCCCCAACATCACTACTACTGTTTGGAGGTCTGTACACAACTCCCACTAACGTTTTTTGCCCTTCTGTAGCTCTACCCATATAGATTCCACATCATCCAAGCTAATGTCCTTCCTAACTATTGCCTTAATTTGCTCCTTAACCAGCAATGCTACCCCACCTCCTTTTCCTTTTATTCTATCTTTCCTGAATGTTGAATACCCCTGGATGTTGAGTTCCCAGCCCTGATCATCCTGGAGCCACGTCTCCGTAATCCCAATCACATCATATTTGTTAACATCTATTTGCACAGTTAATTCATCCACCTTATTGCGGATACTCCTTGCATTAAGACACAAAGCCTTCAGGCTTGTTTTTTTAACACCCTTTGTCCTTTTAGAATTTTGCTGTACAATGGCCCTTTCTGTTCTCTGTACTCCACTTTTCCTCATCTCCTTTCTGTCTTTTGCTTTTGCCTCCTTTTTGTTTCCCTCTGTCTCCCTGCATTGGTTCCCATACCCCTGCCATATTAGTTTAACTCCTCGCCAACAGCACTAGCAAACACTCCCCTAAGACATTGATTCCAGTCCTGCCCAGGTGCAGACTGTCCGGTTTGTACTGGTCCCACCTCCCCCAGAACCGGTTCCAATGCCCCAGGAATTTGAATCCCTCCCTGCTGCACCACTGCTCAAGCCACATATTCATCTGCGCTATCCTGCGATTCCTACTCTGACTAGCATGTGGCACTGGTAGCAATCCCGAGATTACTACTTTTGAGGTGCTACTTTTTAATTTTGCTCCTAGCTCCTTAAATTCGTTTCGTAGGACCTCATCCCTTTTTTTCCTATGTCGTTGGTACCAATGTGCACCACAACAACTGGCTGTTCTCCCTCCCTTTTTAGAATGTCCTGCACCCGCTCCGAGACATCCTTGATCCTTGCACCAGGGAGGCAACATACCATCCTGGAGTCTCGGTTGCGGCCGCAGAAACGCCTATCTATTCCCCTTACAATTGAATCCCCTATCACTATCGCTCTCCCACTCTTTTTCCTGCCCTCCTGTGCAACAGAGCCAGCCACGGTGCCATGAACTTGGCTGCTGCTGCCCTTCCCTGATGAGTCATCCCCCTCAACAGTACCCAACTAGTCACAGTATTTATTAATGACTTAGATGATGGTATAGAAAGTCATATATCCAAATTTTTCGATGACACAAAGATAGGTATGCAGTGTAGATGGAAGCATAAAATTACAAAGAGATATTGACAGATTAAGTGAATGGACAAAACTGTGACAAATGGATTTCAAAGTAGGTGAATGAGAAGTCATCCACTTTGGACCTAAAAAGGATAGAAATCCATACTTTCTAAATGGTGAAAGTTTAAAAATGTGCTGATACAAAGAGATTTGAGGGTCAGGTATACAGATCATTAAAATGTCATAAACAGGTATAGAAAATAATCAAAAAAGCTAATGGAATGCTAGCCTTTATATCTAGAGGACTGCAATATAAGATGGTAGAAGTTATGCTGCAGCTATACAAAACCCTTGTTAGACCACACCTGGAATTCTGTGAGCAGTTCTGGGCACGCACATTAGGAAGGGTATATTGGTTTATCACAATGATACCCGGACTTCAAGGGTTAAGTAAAGCGATGAGATTATACAAATTAGAGTTGTATTCCTGAGAATTTAGAAGGTGAAGGGGTGATCTGATCAAAGTTTTCAAGATATTGAGGGGAACAGATAGGCTAGATAGTGTCATGCTTGTAACTACAATATTACATCACAGTATTACTGTATACACTCAACACAGATGCACACCTTGACCACAGGGGGTGAACTTGTGGGAGCCACTCCTTACCTGATCACACATGTATATAAAGGGAGGTCCCACGCAGGGTCATCATTTCTGGAGTGCTGTAATAAAGAGTTAATGTCATTGAGTGGCCTTGTCCCTGGAATGTGCCTCGTGTGGTTTCATGCTGTAGAGTAAGGACTTTACATTGGCAACGAGAAATGGGAATTCATGACCCACGAGAATGGCCACCGGTAGCACAGATGAACGGTACTATGTTGGGGAAGACTGGGACGATTTTGTTGAGAGGCTTCAGCAGAGCTTTGTCACGAAAGACTGGCTGGGGGATGCAGCGGCCGACAAGCGAAGGGCTCATCTTTTGGCCAGCTGCGGACCAAAGACTTATGCGCTCATGATGGATTTACTGGCACCCGAAAAGCCGTCGGACAAAACCTTTGAAGAGCTTAGCAAGTTGATTGGGGAGCACCTCAAGCCGGCGAGCAGCATACACAAGGCTCGACACAGATTCGACACCCACCGACGTCGTGAAGGACAGAGCACACCGGACTTTGTAGCGGACCTCAGGCGCTTGGCCAGCCTCTGTAAGTTTACTGATGCCTGCAGGGGGAAGATGCTAAGGGACTTCTTTATAGAGGGTATCGGTCATTCGGGAATTTTTCGCACGTTAATTGAGACCAAGGACTTGATCTTGGAAGCGGCGGCATTGTTGGCTCAGACTTTCATGGCGGGGGAGGAAGAGACGAAAATGATTTACGCGCGCAATTCTGCCCCCAATGCGGCGATGGATCAGGGAGTCAATGTCCTCAATGCTACTCAGAGCCCCGCGGACAGGCAGGGGCAGTCCCGACATTCATCAGGCAGCAATAGACCCCAGAGTAGGACCTCAACGGAGACAATAGCAGGCTGAACGGACGTTCACGCCATCACAGTGGACAATGTGGCCCGGGATGGGGCCATTGACACCTACTAATAGGATACTTAAGAGCAGTCAGAGGGACAATCAGCGCGGAATTCCTGGTCACAGTCCTTTTGTCTCCAACAATGGAAACTTTAACTCGTGTTGGAGGTGTGGGGGAAAACACTCAGCCAGATCTTGCAGATTCCAACAGTTGGTCTGCAGAAACTGCAACCTCAGTGGCCATTTAGCTCGTATGTGCAGAAAGCCTGCAACCAGACTAATATATGAGGCAGATGGACTCGAAGAGGGTTCTGTGAGGCAGGATGACTTTTGAGGCGAATCGATGGACGCCGAGGTTCAGCGGGTCCATGCAGCGAGCAGTTCATACATCAAAACGCCACCAATGATGATGAGGGTTTTATTGAACGGTATCCCAGTACACATGGAGCTGGACACGGGGGCCAGCCAGTCACTCATGGGCGTTCAACAATTCGAGAAGCTGTGGCCACTCAAAGCCAGTCGACCCAAATTAGAATGTATCGAGACAAATTAAGGACTTACACCAAAGAAATCATTCTTGGCTGTCATGCACAATGGCTTAGTGAACCAGCTGCTGCTCTGGATTGTCCCGGGCAATGGTCCTGCACTGTTGGGGAGGAGCTGGTTAGCCGAGATGAACTGGGAATGGGGGGATGTTCATGTAATGTCCTCGGTGTGCAAAGTTTGTGCTCACAAGTCCTACAACAATTCGAGTCACTTTTTCAACCGGGCGTCGGGACATCCAAAGGTACTAAGGTAGTGATACACATCACCCCAGACGCCAGGCCAGTGCACCACAAAGCCAGAGTGGTGCCGTATGTGATGCGGGAGAGAATCGAGAGCAAATTGGACCGGCTATTGTGAGAGGGCATCATCTCGCCTGTTGAAATCAGCGATTGGGCGAGCCCCATCGTCCCCATTCTTAAAGCGGATGGCTCTGTCAGGATCTGTGGCGACTACAAGGCCACCATCAATCGGGTGTCCTTACAAGACCAATACCCGCTCCCAATAGCGGAGGACCTCTTCGCCACGCTGGCAGGCAGCAAGCTGTTCACCAAGTTGGACCTCACTTCAGCCTATATGACCCAGGAACTGGCCGAAGAATCTAAACTGCTGACCACCATCACCACGCACAAGGGATAGTTTGCGTATAACAGGTGCCCGTTTGGCATTCGATCAGCGGCCGCGATTTTTCAATGCAACATGGAAAACCTGCTTAAATCCATCCCTGGAATGATCGTATTCCAGGACGACATCCTCATTACGGGTCGAGACACCGACGAACATCTCCACAACCTGGAGGAGGTGCTACGCCGACTGGACCGGGTAGGCCTGCGACTCAAGAAGTCTAACTCCCGAGGTTGAGTTTCTGGGCAGGAGGGTTGCTGCAGATGGGATTCGGCCCACCGAATCCAAAACAGGCAATTCGATGAGCACCCAGGCCCTGCAACACATCGGAGCTGCGTTCATTCCTGGGACTGTTGAATTATTTCAGGAACTTTCTGCTGAACTTGAGCACGTTGTTGGAGCCGCTACACGTGCTCCCACATAAGGGTTGCGATTGGTTTTGGGGGGACTGTCAGGAACGGGCTTTTGATCGGGCGCGAAACCTACTGTGTTCAAACAAGCTGTTGACCCTGTACGACCCTTGCAAAAGTTTAGTTCTGACATGTGATGCATCGTCCTATGGGGTTGGGTGCGTGTTGCAGCAGGGTAATGCTGATGGTCAGCTACAACCTGTGGCTTATGCCTCCAAGTCGCTCTCTCAAGCAGAACGTGGCTGTGGGATGGTTGAGAAGGAAGTGCTTGCATGTGTCTATGGTGTTAAGAAAATTTGAATTAGAGACGGACCATAAGCCACTCATATCCCTGTTGTCAGACAGCAAGGCTGTCAATGCCAACGCATCAGCTCGCATACAGCAATGGGCTTTCACACTATTGGCCTATGACTACTCCATCCGGCATCGGCCCGGCACTGAAAATTGTGCTGACGTGCTTAGCAGGCCCCCACTGACCAAGGGGGCAGCTGAGCAAAGCACCGAGATGGTCATGGCTGTCGATGCCTTTGACAGTGCAGGCTCCCCTATCACAGCCCGCCAGATCAAAATCTGGACAAACAGGGATCCCCTCCTATCCCTGATTAAGAAATATGTCCTGACTGGGGATTGGGCGCCCGCACACGGAGCATGTCCTGAGGAGGTCAGACCATTCCACAGACAGATGGATGAGCTCTCCATCCAAGCCGACTCCCTACTATGGGGCAGCCGGGTAATCATGCCCCAGAAGGGCAGGGAGACGTTCATCTGGGAGCCCCACAGCAAGCACCCAGGCATTGTGATGATGAAGGCCATTGCCCGGTCACACGTTTGGTGGCCGGGAATTGATGCAGACCTGGAACACTGTGTTCGCAGTTGCACGACATGTGCCCAGCTGGGCAATGCCCCCAGGGAGGCACCGCTCAGCCCGTGGCCCTGGCCCACCAAGCCATGGTCACACATTCACGTTGACTACACGGGTCCGTTCATGGGGAAGATGTTCCTTATCGTTGTAGATGAGGACTCGAAATGGATCGAGTGCATCATCCTGAATTCATGCTCGTCATCCACCACCGTGGAAAGTCTACGTGCGATCTTCGCAACCCATGGCTTGCCGGACATCCTGGTTAGTGATAATGGCCAGTGCTTCACAAGCTATGAATTCTGGGAGTTTATGTCAGGCAATGGCATCAACCACGTCAGGACTGCGCCGTTCAAGCCGGCCTCCAATGGCCAGGTGGAACGTGCGGTCCAAATCGTTAAGCAAGGGATGCTCAGGATTCAAGGACCCTCCTTACAATGCCACCTATCGCGCCTCCTGCTGGCCTATAGGTCCCGCCCGCACTCGCTCACGTGGGTCCCGCCCGCAGAGCTACTCATGAAACGAACACTCAAAACTCGTTTGCCCCTCAACCACTCAGTCCTGACCGACATAGTTGAGGACAAGCGCAAGCCACAAAACAAGTACCATGACCGTAATTCAAGGGGGAGATGTATAGAAATAAATGATCCTGTATTCGTCCTCAATCACGCCATGGAGCCCAAATGGCTCGAGGGTACCGCAATTGTCAAAGAAGGGAATAGGGTCATTGTGGCAAAACTCAACAATGGCCAGATATGCCGTAAGCATCTGGACCAAGTAAAAAAAAGGTTCAGCATCGACACGGAGGAACCTGAAGAAGACCATGAGATGGAGCTCACATTACTGCCAGTGAACATGCAACAAAAGCAATCAGAGGAATGCACAGTTCCTGAGGTGACAGACACTCACGTCAGTGTCCAACAACCAGAGCCCCAACTGCGGCGCTCCACGAGGGAGCGCAGACCACCTGAAAGACAAAACCTATGATCCCAATAAGACTTTGGGGGAGGAAGGTGATGTTATGTTTGTAACTACAATGTAACACCACTGTATTACTGTACACACTCAACACAGATGCACAACTTGACCACAGGGGGTGAACGTGTGGGAGCCACTCCTTACCTGATCACTCAGGTATATAAAGGGAGGTCCCACGCAGGGTCATCACTTCTGGAGTGCTGGAATAAAGAGTTAAGGTCACTGAGTGCCCTTGTCCCTGGAATGTGCCTTGTGTGATTTCATGCTGTAGAGTAAGGACTTTACAGATAGCGAGAAACTATTTCCGCTGGTTGGGGAATCTTCGACTAGGAGGCATAGTTTAAAAATTAGACCCAGGCCATTCAAGAGTGACATAGGAAACACTTCTACACAAATGCAAATGGCAAGTGATGCTAAATCAATTGCTAATTTTAAGTTGGGGATTGATTGCTTTCTGTTAACCAAAGTTATTAAGGGATATGAGTCAAGGCGGATATATGGAGTTAGGTCGCAGATCAGCCATGATCTCATTGAATGGCGGAGCAGGCTCGAGGGGCTGAATGGCCTAATCCTGTTCCTTTGTTCCTATAAGCAATGGCAAACATTTAAATAGTTATTTAATAAATCGCAATGAATTTACATTTCCTTAAGGAATAGAACCCCACGGGAAAATGGTACAACCATGGATAAGAAGAGAAGTTAAAGATAGTGGCCTAAAAATTCGGGGTTTTTGCAGCATCCATTACCACCAAATTTGGACACAAAAATGGCGGCCGCCACTCTTTCGCCTTCTGCCGGCGGGTGCTACTGAGGCCGCCATTTTGAGATGGCTGGCAGCCTTGCCGATGTCGGCGCTTGCCAAAATTATGTAGATGATGCAGATTGTGACATAGAAACATAGAAATTAGGTGCAGGAGCAGGCCATTTGGCCCTTTGATCCTGCACCGCCATTCAATAACATCATGACTGATCATTCAACCTCAGTACCCTTTTCCTGCTTTCTCTCCATTCCCCTTGATCTCTTTGGCCATAAGGGCCATATCTAACTCCCTTTTGAATATATCTAATGAACTGGCATCAACAACCCTCTGCAGTCAGGAATTCCACAGGTTAACCACTCTCTGAGTGAAGAAGTTCCCCCCCACCTTGGTCCTAAATGGCTTACCCCTTATTCTTAGACTGTGACCCCTGGTTCTGGAACTCCCCAGCAACGGGAACATTCTTCCTGCCTCAAACCTGTCTAATCCCATCAGAATTTATTTGTTTCTATGAGATCCCCTCTCATTCTTCTAAACTCCAGTTGATACATGCCCAGTTGATCCAGTCCCTCCTCATATGCCAGTCCTGCCATCCCGGGAATCAGTCTGGTGAACCTTCGCTGTACTCCCTCAATAGCAAGAATGTCCTTCCTCAGATTAGGAGACCAAAACTGAACACAATATTCCAGGTGTGGCCTCACCAAGGCACTGTACAACTGCAGCAAGACCTCCCTGCTCCTAAACTCAAATCTTCTAGCTATGAAGGCCAACATGCCATTTGCCTTCTTCACTGCCTGCTGTACCTGCATGCCAACCTTCAATGACTGATGTACCATGACACCCAGGTCTCATTGCACCTTCACTTTTCCTAATCTGTCACCATTCAGATAATATTCTGCCATCCTGTTTTTGCCACCAAAGTGGATAATCTCACATTTATCCACATTATACTGCATCTGCCATGCATTTGCCCACTCACCTAACCTGTCCAAGTCACTCTGCAGCCTCTTAGCATCCTCTTCACAGCTTACACCGCCACCCAGCTTAGTGTCATCTGCAAACTTGGAGATATTACATTCAATTCCTTCATCTAAATCATTGATATATATTGTAAATAGCTGGGGTCCCAGCACTGAAAACTGCGGCACTGCCTGCCATTCTGAAAAGGACCCGTTTATTCCGACTCTCTGCTTCCTGTCTGCCAACCAGTTCTCTATCCACGTCAATACATTACCCCCAATACCATGAGCCTTAAATTTGCACACTAATCTCTTGTGTGGGAACTTGTCAAAAGCCTTTCGAAAGTCCAGATATACCACATCCACTGGTTCTCCCTTGTCCACTCTACTAGTTACACCCTCAAAAAATTCTAGATTTGTCAAGCATGATTTCCCTTTCATAAATCCATGCTGACTTGGACCGATCCTGTCACTGCTTTCCAAATGTGTTGCTATTTCATCTTTAATAATTGATTCCAACATTTGCCCCACCACCGATGTCAGGCTATAATTCCGTGTTTTCTCTCTCCCTCCTTTTTTAAAAAGTGGGGTTACATTAGCTACCCTCCAGTCCATAGGAACTGATCCAGAGTCAATAGAGTGTTGGAAAATGATCACCAATGCATCCACTATTTGTAGGGCTACTTCCTTAAGTACTCTGGGATGCAGACTATCAGGCCTTGGGGATTTATTGGCCTTCAATCCCGTCAATTTCCCTAACACAATTTCCTGAATAATAAAGATTTCCTTCAGTTCCTCCTTTTCGCTAGACCCTTGAACCCCTCGAAGGTTATTTGTGTCTTCCTTAGTGAAGACAGATCCAAAGTATTTGTTCAATTGGTCTGCCATTTCTTTATTCCCCATTTTAAATTCACCTGATTCTGACTGACGTCAGTAAGTGTGCCACATTCACAATGTCTGATTTGCTAGTTTGAAGTTCGCCGTTCAACTTACCGGCATGCCTTAAGTGCGATGAGCTGAGCAAGCATTGGGAAGCAGGAAGGCCGCTCCAGAAATGGCATTTATAGGAATCATCAGCAGCTACTTGTATCTGAAATGTTTCTACAGTTTGACTGGCTCTGTGCACCTTTCTGCAACTCCAGAAGCTTTAGTAACTTCTTTCATGTTTCTAAGGTAACAGGGAGTGTTGTTGCAAGTGGAGAATGCCTTCATTCTTAGTTAAAAGCTTCTGCTCACAACATTTGCTCACAGTCACAGGGGCTCTACTGGCAGTCCCGCTTGAGCTCAACTATCTCTGACAGAGCGAGAGGAAGCAACGAAGATGACGAGAAGATGCCTGCAGAGGGAGGAGGAGGGCCAGGAGGGCTCTCAATGGGAGGCCTTACCTACCTAGGGACTTCCGAGAGCACTTCTCTTATATCCACTTATTTAAAAGCTCCACTTCACCAAGGAGCTGGGCATAGAACTCTGCAACTAGATCTTCAGCCTGAGACCCATCATCATAGGCAATCCCTCGAAACGAGGATGACTTGCTTCCACGCTGAAAGCGGATGAGTTCACAGTTGTTTCAATGATAATCCGGATCCTGAACTATATCCTGAAGGGTGGAAGACGCCTGTGCATGGATTTATTTAACGTGTGGTGGCCGTTGCATCCCAGCCATCACACGGGCTTGACAGTGCTAGGTCTTGGTCCAGTGGTAAGGATTAACCAGGACAACTGGAGACCTGCTCTGCCGCACGGACCTAGTGCACACACATATCGCAGTGCAGGTTGGCCCATGCTGCTCCTGGGCCCTCGCCTCTTCTGGGCCCCAAACTCTCACCTCTCCTGGGCCCCAATCACATCCCTCTATGAACTCACACCGCTCCTGCTGTACCTGCCCGCATTGCAATCAGCCGTCGCCCTCCTGCAGCAGCATGCGCTGTTCCTTGAAGTGGTATGCCGCCGCACGCTGCTCCCTCTAATGGCCCCTGCTCTCTGTACTTTGCTGGCGGCGGCAGTGCTGTAGCTTAGAGCGTTGTTCAGTACCACTCTGTGAACATCAGCTGCCAAGACACCCAGTGTGCTGTGGACTCGCCTGGTCCTAATCATCGCAGATCAGGCAGCATCTGTGGAGAGAAAGCAGAGTTAACGTTTCTGGGCGATGACGCTTCGTCAGACCAGGGCGACCATAGCTCTCCCAGTGGCAATCAAGGTCACCATGGCCCTCAATTTCTTTGCCAACGGATCTTTCCAGCAGGCGACACAGCTAACATCTCATAGGTCGCCTTCCATCGAAGCATCCAAGAGGTCACAGAGGCTCTCCATACTAGGAAAAGGGAGGATAGGGCCCAAAATTGATGACCGTACCGCCGGGTACCACAGGGATTTTCAGCGATATTTCCTTGTTATGGGCGGTCTTACATTATAGTTGGGAGTTTCATCAAAGCATTACGCCAGCGGTTTCGAAATACCACTGGGGAGCGGACCACCGGTGTGCAACGCTGGGGAAACCACTCCCACCTGAGTTTGGTGGGAGCAGTACTCCGTACTTCTTGGGAAGAAAAATGACCAGTCAGACCAGCCTTTCGATGGACAGTAGGTATGAAATTCTGCAAAAAAAGGTGAGTGAATGTTTTTCTTATAATTCTTTTGCAGCGGTCCAGTGGAAAAGGGTCCTCTGAATGTTTTCCGATGTTTTATTTTTTATTTGTTGAAAAAATATTTTTCATGTTTTCCCCCCTCCCTAGGCTGACTCTAGCCTCTAGGTTTAATCTAAAATGGCAGGGGGATGGGAACCTATGCAGGGAGGCAGAGGGAAGTAAAAAGGGGGCAGAAGCAAAAGGTAGGAAGGAGAAAAGTAAGAGTGGAGGGCTGAGAAATCAAGGGCAAAAATCAAAAAGGGCCACATTACAACATAATTCTCAAAGAACAAAGAGTGTTAAAAAAACAAGCTTGAAGGCTCTGAGTCTCAATGCGAGGAGCATTCGCAATAAGGTGGATGAATTAACTGCGCAGATAGCTGTTAATGGATATGATGTAATTGGGATTACGGAGACATGGCTCCAGGGTAACCAAGGCTGGGAACTCAACCTCCAGGGGTATTCAATATTCAGGAAGGATAGCCAGAAAGGAAAAGGAGGTGGGGTAGCATTGCTGGTTAAAGAGGAGATTAACACAATAGTAAGGAAGGACATTAGCTTGGATGATGTGGAATCTGTATGGGTGGAGCTGCGGAACACCAAAGGGCACAAAATGTTAGTGGGAGTTGTGTACAGATCACCAAACAGTAGTAGTGAGGTTGGGGATGGCATCAAACAGGAAATTAGGGATGCGTGCAATAAAGGTACAGCAGTTATCATGGGTGACTTTAATCTACATATAGATTGGGCTAACCAAACTGGTAGCAATACTGTGGAGGAGAGTTTCCTGGAGTGTATAAGGAATGATTTTCTAGACCAATATGTCAAGAAACCAACTAGAGAGCTGGCCATCCTAGACTGGGTCTTGTGTAATGAGAGAGGATTAATTAGCAATTTTGTCGTGCGAGGCCCCTTGGGGAAGAGTGACCATAATATGGTAGAATTCTTCATTAAGATGGAGAGTGACACAGTTAATTCAGAGACTAGGGTCCTGAACTTAAAGAAAGGTAACTTCAATGGTATGAGACGTGAATTGGCTAGGATTAGACTGACGAATGATACTTAAAGGGTTGACGGTAGATAGGCAATGGCAGACATTTAAAGATCACATGGATGAACTACAACAATTGTACATCGCTGTGTGGCGTAAAAATAAAACGGGGAAGGTGGTTCAACCGTGACTAACAAGGGAAATTAGGGATAGTGTTAAATCCAAGGAAGAGGCATATAAATAGGCCAGAAAAAGCAGCAAACCTGAGGACTGGGAGAAATTTTAAATTCAGCAGAGGAGGACTAACGCTTTAATTATGAGGGGGGAAATAGAATATGAGAGTAAGCTTGCAAGGAACATAAAAACTCACTGCAACAGCTTCTTTAGATATGTGAAGAGAAAAAGATTAATGAAGACTAATGTAGGTCCCGTGCAGTCAGAATCAGGTGAATTCAAAATGGGGAACAAGGAAATAGCAGACCAATTGAACAAATACTTTGGTCTGTCTTCACTAAGGAAGACACGAATAATCTCCTGAAAATACTAGTGGACCGAGGGTCTAGCAAGAATGAGGAACTGAGGGAACTGAGGGAACTGAGGGAAATCCTTATTAGTCAGGAAATGGTGTTGGGGAAATTGATGGGATTGAAAGCTGATAAATCCCCAGGGCCTGATAGTCTGCATCCCAGAGTACTTAAGGAAGTGGCACTAGAAATAGTTGATGCATTGGTGGTCATTTTCCAATATTTCATGGACTCTGAATCAGTTCCTATGGATTGAAGGGTAGCTAATGTAACCCCACTTTTTAAAAAAGGAGGGAGAGAGAAAACAGGGAATTATAGACCGGTTAGCCTGACATCGGTAGTGGGGAAAATGCTGGAATCAATTATTAAAGATGTAATAGCAGAGCATTTGAAAAGCAGTGACAGGATCGGTCCAAGTCAGCATGGATTTATGAAAGGGAAATCATGCTTGACAAATCTTCTAGAATTTTTGAAGATGTAACTAATAGAGTGGACAAGGGAGAACCAGTGGATGAGGTGTATTTGGACTTTCAAAAGGCTTTTAACAAGGTCCCACACAAGAGATTAGTGTGCAAAATTAAGGCACATGGTATTGGGGGTAATGTATTGACATGGATAGAGAACTGGTTGGCAGACAGGAAGCAAAGAGTGGGAATAAACGGGTTCTTTTCAGAATGGCAGGCAGTGACTAGTGCGGTACCACAAGGTTCAGTGCTGGGACTCCAGCTATTTATAATATATATTAATGATTTAGACAAAGGAATTGAATGTAATATCTCCAAGTTTGCAGATGACACTAAGCTGGGTGGCGGTGTGAGCTGTGAGGAGGATGCTGGGTGACTTGGACAGGTTAGGTGCGCGGGCAAATGCATGGCAGATGCAGTATAATGTGGATAGTTAACCATTTTGGTGGCAAAAAAAGGAAGGCAGATTATTATCTGAATGGTGACAGATTAATGAAAGGGGAGCTGCAATGAGACCTAGGTATCATGGTACATCAGTCATTGAAAATAGGCATGCAAGTACAGCAGGCAGTAAAGAAAGCATATGGCATGTTGGCCTTCATAGCGAGAGGATTTGAGTATAGGAGCAGGGAAGTCTTGCTGCAGTTGTACAGGGCCTTGGTGAAACCACACCTTGAGTATTGTGTGCAGTTTTGGTCTCCTAATCTGAGGAAGGACATTCTTGCTATTGAGGGAGTGCAGCAAAGATTCACCAGACTGATTCCTGGGATGGCAGGAATGACATATAAAGAAAGACTGGATCGACAAGGCTTATATTCACTGGAATTTAGAAGAATGAGAGGGGATCTCATAGAAGCATATAAAATTCTGACGGGACTGGACAGGTTAGATGCAGGAAGAATGTTCCCGATGTTGGGAAAGACCAGAACCAGGGGTCACAGTCAAAGGATAAGGGGTAAGCCATCTAGGACCGAGATGAGGAGAAACTTTTTCACCCAGAGAATTGTGAACCTGTGCAATTCTCTGCCACAAAAAGTTGCTGAGTCCAGTTTGTTGGATATATTCAAAATGGCTAAAGGGATCAGGGGGTATGGAGATAAGGCAGGAGTGGGGTATTGAAGTTGCATAATCAGCCATGATCATATTGAATGTTGGTGCAGACTCGAAGTGCCGAATGGCCTGCTCCTGCACCTATTTTCTATGTTTCTATGTTTCTAGCCTTGGACTTAATTTGACCAGGACCGCCGAGAATCCACATGCAATGTCCATTTTTCCTACCGGGCGTTTTTTTTGCTATTTTTTCACCAAACTTCCAGCCAATGTACCATCAGGATCTTAGTGGTCTTTTCAATGATAAATGGGCGGAACTTGCCTTTGATCAATTTCGGGCTCATGTTTTCTTCTCGATAAGCAGTGAGAAGCAGGACGCGAGCCTAAGTAATTGCCAGGATAGCGGGCTACCCACGTGGCTTTGCGGGCAGCACATAACAATCCTGAGATCTTCCATAACCACAAAGGTTACCATTCACTTAATATGCAGTTGGTGTGCAATCATGCTCCTCATTTCCTGATAGTCAATGCCCGACATCCTGGCAACAACCATTATGCCTTCATTCTGCGACAGTCCGGTGTGCCAGCAATCTTCCAGCCATCACATGAAACTCGAGGGTGGCTGCTCAGAGACAAGGACTATCCGCTCTGCACCTGGCTCATGACTCCCTTCCACAAACCCACCACTTCTGCCAGCATTCATATAATGAGAGCGATGCTTCCACTGGGAACATCATTGAGCAGATCATCGGGCTACTGAAGTAACAGTTCCACTGACTTTGACCACTCAGGGGGAGCCCTTCAGTATTTGCCAAAGTGGGTGTCCCATTTTCTGGTGGTCTGCTGCATGTTTCACAACTTGGTCATCATGAGGGCGTAGTCCTTGCCACCAAAGATAACAGGACCACCTCAGGAGGAGGACGAGGGAAAGGAGGAGGCAGAGGAGGAGGAATAGGAAGATGAGCAAGAGGAAGAGGAAGGGAACAAGGAGGACGGAAGGAGGCAGGCAGCCCATTCCCCTTCAGGACGGGCTGTCTGTGAAGGCCTCTTCAGACTCCAATTCCAATGAATGAAACTCCAGATCCCTGCTGCTCACCTCATCCCTTCCTCTGTCATGGAATATCGCAGCATCTTCCTGGGCACAAAGCTGAACTGAAAGACACCACAAAAGATACCAAACAAAATAAATACATTTACCAAATATCAATTTACACATATGATATGAACCAATCACCCTTGTGCTATCCCTTAGTGCCTGTGCTGATCCTGAGAGAGGACAGCAGGTTTTTGCTCCACTGACCCACTGCCACTCCCTCGGTGCAGCACCTCAGCATCCCTAGCAATCTGTTGGATCACAGATTGCTGGTCTGTTGCAAGCTCTGGTTGACAGTGGTAAACCCAGCAACGTTGGCAGTAGTCTGAGACTTCATGAGAGCGGTCTAAACTTCTGCTGCAGCACCATGACATTGGTTCATTTCTCCTTCATGTCAAATGCGACATTGTCCATTAATTCCTTATTAAGATGGAGAGTGACAAAGTTAATTCGGAAACTAGGGTCCTGAACTTAAGGAAAGGTTACTTCAACGGTATGAGACGTGAATTGGCTAGAATAGACTGGCAGAGGATACTTAAAGGGTTGACGGTGGATAAGCAATGGCAAACATTTAAAGATCACATGGATGAACTTCAGCAATTGTACATCCCTGTCTGGAGTAAAAATAAAACTGGCTCAACCATGGCTAACAAGGGAAATTAAGGATAGTGTTAAAACCAAGGAAGAGGCAGATAAATTGGCTAGAAAAAGCAACAAACCTGAGGACTGGGAGAAATTTAGAATTCAACAGAGGAGGACTAAGGGTTTAATTAAGAGGGGGAAAATAGAGTACGAGAGGAAGCTTGCCGGGAACAGAAAAACTGACTGCAAAAGCTTCTATAAATATGTGAAAAGAAAAAGATTAGTAAAGACAAACCTTGCAGTCAGATTCAGGTGAATTTATAATGGGGAACAAAGAAATGGCAGACCAATTGAACCAATACTTTGGTTCTGTCTTCACAAAGGAAGATACAAATAACCTTCCAAATGTACTAGGGGACAGTGAGTCGAGTGAGAATGAGGAACTGAAAGATATCCTTATTAGGTGGGAAATTGTGTTAGGGAAATTGATGGGATTAAAGGCCGATAAATCCCCAGGGCCTGATAGTCTGCATCCCAGAGTGCTTAAGGAAGTGGTCCTAGAAATAGTGGATGCATTGGTGATCATTTTCCAACAATCTATCAACTCTGGATCACTTCCTATGGACTGGAGGGTAGCTAATGTAACACCATTTAAAAAAAAAGGAGGGAGAGAGAAAGCGGGTAATTATAGAACGGTTAGCCTGACATCAGTAGTGGGGAAAATGTTGTAATCAATCATTAAGGATGAAATAGCAGCCCATTTGGAAAGCAGTGACCGAGTCAGCATGGATTTATGAAAGGGAAATCATGCCTGACGAATCTTCTGGAATTTTTTGAGGATGTAACTAGGAGAGTGGACAAGGAAGAACCAGTGGATGTGGTGTATTTGGACTTTCAAAAGGCTTTTGACAAGGTCCCGCACAAGAGATTGGTGTACAAAATCAAAGCGCATGGTATTGGGGTTAATGTACTGACATTAGAGAACTGGTTGGCAGACAGGAAGCAGAGAGTCGGGATAATCGGATCCTTTTCAGAATGGCAGGCAGTGACTAGTGGGGTGCCGCAGGGCTCAGTGATGGGACCCAGCTTTTTACAATATACATTAACGATTTGGATGAAGGAAAAGAGTGTAATATCTCCAAGTTTGCAGATGACACTAAACTGGGTGGCGGTGTGAGCTGTGAGGAGGACGCTAAGAGGCTGCAGGGTGACTTGGATGGATTAGGTGAGTGGGCAAATACATGGCAGATGCAGTATAATGTGGATAAATGTGAGGTTATCCATTTTGGGGTCAAAAACACGAAGGCAGAATTTTATCTGAATGGCGGCAGATTAGAAAAAGCGGTGGTGCAACGAGACCTGGGTGTCATGGTTCATCAGTCACTGAAAGTGGGCACGCAGGTACAGCAGGCCGTACAGAAGGCAAATGGTATGTTGGCCTTCGTAGCTAGGGGATTTGAATATAGGAGCAGGGAGGTCTTACTGCAGTTGTACAGGGGCTTAGTGAGGCCTCACCTGGAATATTGTGTTCAGTTTTGGTCTCCTAATCTGAGGAAGGACGTTCTTGCTATTGAGGGAGTGCAGCGAAGGTTCACCAGACTGATTCCCAGGATGGCTGGGCTGTCATATGAGGAGAGACTGGATCAACTGGGCCTTTATTCACTGGAGTTTAGTAGGATGAGAGGGGATCTCATAGAAACAAATAAGATTCTGACGGGACTGGACAGGTTAGATGCGGGAAGAATGTTCTCGATGTTGGGGAAGTCCAGAACCAGGGGACATAGACTTAGGATCAGGGGTAGGCCATTTAGGACTGAGATGAGGAGAAACTTCTTCACTCAGAGAGTTTTTGACCTGTGGAATTCCCTGCCACCTAGGGTTGTTGATACCAGTTCATTGGATATATTCAAGAGGGAGTTAGATATGGCCCTTACGGTTAAGGGGATCAAGGGGTATGGAGAGAAAGCAGGAAAGGGGTACTGAAGGAATGATCAGCCATGATCTTATTGAATGGCAGTGCAGGCTCGAAGGGCCGAATGGCCTACTCCTGCACCTATTTTCTATGTTTCTATGTGTCCATCACACACACCATCATGCCTGGGTCGGCACAATCCCTTTGCAGCCTGGAAATCCTGGGCTCCAACTCTGCGCAGAGCCCCATGCAACGTGGAAGAGGACTCCTCCATGCTCCTTTATGTTGCCAAGAGGATCTCTGGCAGGCTTGCCATTGCACTTAGCAATTCAGTGTGAATGCCCATCACCCTTCTTCTGAAAACCGCCCTATCGGATCCTCATCAGAGTCCTGTTCAGCAGAGCTCGCGCACGAACTCGTCCTCTGGGATGCTGGTCCCCGAGCTACCCTTTCCCCCTGGCCTTGTTGCATCCCATTCGTGCCTCACCCTGTGCAGATCCCACTTCTACACTAGCCTCTAAAGTACGTGTAGTGCCAGTTTCTGAGCTGGTGTCTGTGAGTGACAGATGTAGTGATGTTGCAGCTTCTTATTCTTCTTCTCCCCCTGTGACGGAGCTGCGTTTGTTCCTGGGTCTTCTCAACTATTTCGGTAACTTTTTACCGAGTTTGAGCACATTGCTAGAGTCCTTGCACATGTTGCTGAGAAAGAGTAATGACTGGGTTTGGAGCAAATCTCAAGACAGAGCCTTTGAGAAGGCCAGGAACCTGCTATGTTCCAATAAATTGCTGGTACACTATGACCCATGTAAGCGGTTAGTGCTGGCCTGCGACCCCTCATCATATGGGGTCGGTTGTGTGCTCCAGCAAGCCAATGTATCAGGCAAACTCCAACCAGTTGCATATCCATCCAGAAGTCTGTCTAAGGCTGAAAGAGCCTGTAGTATGGTAGAGAAAGAGGCTTTAGCATGCATATATGCAGTTAGGAAAAATTCACCAATACCTGTTTGAGCTTTAGTTTGAGCTTGAAACAGACCACAATCCGCTGATTTCATTGTTTTCTGAGAGCAAAGGTATCAACATTAATGCCTCGTCCCGCATCCAAAGATGGGCATTGACATTATCCACTTATGATTATGTCATCCGCCACAGACCAGGCACTGAAAACTGTGCTGATGTGCTTAGCCGGCTACCATCACTCACAACCGGGGTGGAAATGCCATCGCCCGCAAACTTGCTGCTGGTCATGGATGCCTTCGAGAGCGAGGGGTCACCTGTCACGGCTCACCAAATTAGGACCTGGACCAGCCAGGATCCTGTACTGTCAAGCATAAAAAGGCTTGTCCTAAATGGAAATTGGTCTGCCATTCCCAGGGAAATGCAAGATGAAATTAAGCCTTAAAGCCGCCGCAAAGATGATTTGTCTATTCAATCTGATTGTCTGTTATGGGGTAAACATGTTGTTATGCCAAAAAAAGGGAAACTTTTGTGCAAGATTTACACAGTACCCACCCAGGCATTGTCCTGATGAAGGCCATTGCCAGGTCTCACATTTGGTGGCCCGGCATTGACTCGGACTTGAAGTCATGCGTGCATCAGTGCAACACTTGCATGCAACTGAGTAATGCACCTGTGGAGACTCCGCTGAGTCTGGGGTCATGGCCATCGAAACCGTGGTGAAGGATACACAGAGACCTTGCCAGCCACTTTCTCGGCAAAATGTTTTTAGTTGTAGTGGACGCTTACTCCAAATGAATTGAATGTGTAATCATATCATCCAGCACATCCACAACCACTATTGAAAGCCTCCGGGCCATGTTCGCCACCCATGGCCTGCTCGACGTCCTTGTCAGCGACAATGGACCATGTTTCATCAGTTTGGAGTTCCACAAGTTTACAACCCGTAATGGCATCAAGCATGTCAGGTCTGCCCCTTTCAAACCCCCGTCTAACGGGAAAGCGGAGCGGGCTGTCCAAACCATTAAGCAGAGCCTAAAACACGTGACTCACAGCTCCCTACAGCCCCGCTTGTCCCACATTCTGCTCAGTTACCGGATGAGACCCCACTCACTCACCGAGGTCCCACCTGCCGAGCTGTTAATGAAGAGAGGCCTCAAAACCAGACTCTCCCTTGTACACCCGGATCTCAATGATCATGTCAAAACCAGAATGCAATGGCAGCAATGGTACCATGATCGCGCAGCCGCATCATGTGACATTGCTTTTCATGACCCTGTGTTTGTCCTGAATTATGGTCATGGTCCAAAGTGGGTTGCTGGCACGGTTTTGGCCAAGGAGGGGAACAGGGTGTTTGTAGTCAAACTGTTAAATGGCCAAACGTGCAAGAGGCACATCGACCAAACCAAACTGCGATTCACAGACACCCAGAACAAACTGAAGATGCCATCATCATCGACCAACCAACACACATCCAACCATCAGTTGACCCTTGTGTCATTCACGAAGACGAACCTACCATCCCCGGCAGTCCTGTCAGACTGACTGCTCCGCAATACAGCAATGGTCCTACTAACACACCCAAGCTTGGGTTCGAACTGAGAAGATCAACCAGGGAGCGGAATGCCCCGGACCGCCTCAACTTGTAAATACAACAGCACTGACTTTCCATTTTGGCCTTCCCGCGGGCATTTTAGGAGAAAAAATACGCACCTACCTTAAGCTGCTGCCCATGTTCGACTTTCCGATGCTGAGACCTCTCCTGACTGCCAGGCGCAGCGCTTGCACATCTGCATGTGCGCAGGCCTATAGCTGGAGTGACGTGGCTCTGGGCAGCCAATCAGGTAAAGTATCATAGTAATAGGAGTTCCGCAGGGTCCTAAACTCCTATTACAATGAGTGATAAAACACTAATAAAAAATAGAAAAATACACTACATTCATTTAAATGAAAGTTATTAATGTCTTAAAAAAAATTATTTCCCAATTTTTAAAAAAGTTTAAAAAAATAAACTTACCATTGTGGGGAGGGTTTTTAATGATTAAAATATGTTTTAATAACTTTATTTTTCTGTTTTTGTGTTTTTTAAAACACTTATGCCTGTAAAAGAAGGCTATGCATCTGCTTTTTCAGGTACAAGATTTTTGAGGACATTTGTAAGCGTAAATATCGGAAATTTCCACTTACAAATGTCCTCGCTCCAGAGATGCGACCATCTGTCAAGCCAGAAACTTGACAGATTGGAAATGCTGGTTTCCAGCACATGCACGTTGGAAACTGTCATTTCCGATGCCTTCCTGGGTCCGTAGGAACTCCGTACAGATCCGAGGAGGCTGGAATTGTTGGCCCAACCTGTACCAAGGACTTTGGGGGGAATGATGTTATGTATGTTAACTGGGTTTTTCCTGCCACCGGAGGGCGTGACTGTCGGAGTCCTAATGGTCACTGGCAGACACGTGCAAGCCATGTATATAATGTTGGCAGCCATGTTGAATCCTCACTTTGAGAATAAATAAGCTGGAGTAAGGTCATGCCTGAACTAACTCATCGTACTTAGCCTCGTGGAGTTATTCGATACTTAACAGGTTCAACCTCTGCGGTTGTCACAGCTCCTACTGTCTGCCACCCAATGATCTCTAATACTCTCTCCTCCAGCTGGCTGAGGTCATGGATGGCAGCTTGCTCCCCCCTCCCATCTGTCTGCTACTGCCCCTCCTGTTATGCGTGACTTTGACCTGCAAGAAAAATAGAAGTATGTCAGTGAGTATGGAGCAATATGTTTGGGTGATTTGCCTGTAATATAGAGCTCCCCCTAGTGGACTACTGCTCTACCTAGTGGACTACTGTGGGATTGCAACTTCTGATGTAAATACAATAAAAGTCTCATGTGACAAGTCACGTGATAAAACGTTCCTGTCGAGCCATCTTTTGTATGTGTGTGTTTGTGATGTCGTAAAGAATATATCACATTGGTGACAAGGATATGATAATCGGATCCCCTAGCTGAAATTTTTGTTGGTGGATCATCCAGCCAAACAACAGAGAGACTTTGAGAGCTTCTTTGTTTTGCAGCAAAGCTAAAGATCCAAGGTAAAATTTCAAGCACACTGTTGACATTAGAAACATAGAAACATAGAAATTTACAGCACAGAAGGAGGCTATTCTGGCCCATCGTGTCCACGCCGGCCAATAAAGAGCCGCAAAGCCCTTGGTCAGCAGCCCTAAAGGTTACATATAAACCTATGAACAATGACGGAAAGGCAAAGAGCACCCAGTCCAACCAATCCGCCTCCCCACAACTGCGACACCTCTGATACTAAAACATTCTACACTCCACCCCAACCGGAGCCATGTGATCTCCTGGGAGAGGCAAAAACCAGATAAAAACCCAGGCCAATTTAGGGAGAAAAAATCTGGGAAAATTCCTCTCCCACCCATCCAGGCGATCGAAACTAGTCCAGGAGATAGAAACATAGAAACATAGAAAATAGGTGCAGGAGTAGGCCATTCGGCCCTTCGAGCCTGCACCCCCATTCAACAAGATCATGGCCTCCATGGCCACCCCAGCACCTCCCCCCCACGCCCCCTCCACACCCTCCGACCGCAAGGACCACATCCAACTCCCTCCCGAACACATCCAATGAACTGGCATCAACAACTCTCCGTGGCAGGGAACCCCACAGGCCAACAACTCCCCGAGTGAAGAAGTCTCTCCCAATCCCAGACCCGAACAGCCCACCCCCCATCCAAAGAGCGCCCCCCACCGGCTCCAGATCCACCCAACACCGGGAACACTCCCCCCGCACCCAACCCACCCCGTCCCGTCAGAATCCTTCCCAAATGCCGAACACCGAACACCAATTCCCAAATTTTACACCCAATTTTCTTCGGTCAGCTCCTTAGCGTAACTTCAGGTGCGAGTTTGGACAGATCAAAAGAGCGGACTAATGGTTGGAGAGGAATTGTATACAAGTTAAATTTAAAGTGATTGAGACAAGTAAGGGCAAGGGTCATGGTATGAGGGCTAAGATTCAGTAAGATTTCGAGAGCCTCAGAAGGCATTTCAACCCATTAGCAACCTTTCCAAGACAGAAGGGGTAGGCAAAATGAAGGGAAAAGGAATTCTTGGTGGTAACACAAGTCTACAGACAAGCGACAGAGCAGCCTAGTACTCAAATCTGGGTTTGTGGCTACTGAAGTTGACGTGCATGAGACGCTTTTACCGCCTTTGCCTCTCCGGAGCACCATCCTATAAAATCAGCGTTGCTACATGCCTGAAAGGAGCTGCAACCAGTTTCAGACCACAGCTGACCATTACTGTTCCCTCAAGTGCCAGCCCTATATTGCACTGTTGCAGCAGATAGCACAATGCATCTGCCTTTCTGCTGAGCCAAGCCCTGAGAAGACATGTCCTTACACTCATTGCCAATGTGTCAGGGCCTGCAGAAATGGTTGGTGGCATGTTGGTAGGTGTGGCCAATCAGGCTATGCTGGTTGTTGATCATCCTGGTATGCATTCTTTGATGCAGTGCTATTGAAGACATGACGTACTGATCGTGGTACTTCTGAAGCAGCATCCAACATTATGGTCAGTCTGTATTTACATATTGTTTTTGGAGATCTGCTGCTGCATCTTCCTATAGGAAGTGGAGCCAACACCAGCACAATGAATGGTAAAGTCAGTTCAAATTCACCTCTGTCTGCAGATGCGCACATGGGGGTGGATGCAGAGCATCTCCTGTGCACCATGATCTGCCTGGCATCTGTCTGTCGGTTCTCCTCTTCTTCCAGACAAATCAGATAAGCAGATTCCCATTGGGAAACCCAGTGGTGCCAGTAGTGGTGCTTGGCAAAAATTACTCACATCAATTAGCACAATTGTTCACGAGAACTTATGCAAAGAGGAAAAATTAAGAAAAATGGCTCAGAAATATCTTTATATTGATATGTCGAAGGGTTTAAGGAGGAAATCCCAGAGAATGGGGCTTAGGTGGCTGAAAGCCAAGGTGGGACGAACAGAAAAGGGCTGAAGTCAGCAGAACAGAAAACCTGGGAGATGGGAGAAAGAGTTGTAGGGCGAGAGAAATTTATTGTTAGGGAAGGTTGAGGCCATGAGGGAATTCAACACAAGGTTCAGAACTTTGGAATTTGACGTCAATGTAGATCAGCGAGAACAGGATGACAGTCGAGCAGGACTTGATACAGGACAGGAGATGGGCAGCAGAGTTTGCATAAGCTGAACTTTATGGAGAGGCCAGCCAAGAGAGTATTGGAGTAATCGAGTCTGGAGGTGACAAAGGCACAAGATACAATGGTCTACTCCCACTCTGTTTCGATAACTTAACTGGAACTGCAACAAAACCACTTATACATGTGTAACTGGGGTTTCTACTGCACTTCTGGTGAAGTTCCAGAGGTGGAGTGGGGGCAGCACCATCGACATTACAGGAAAATGTAAAACTTTATTTTTTTAGTAACTATTAATCTAATAATTTAACCCTAGTTAAAAAAATACAGCTAATTGCAATAATCATTGAAGTGCAAACACATTTGCCTTTTTACAAGTATTAAGTAGTTAAATAAATCAGCTTAAGCTGGTTACTGTAATCAGAATAATTGGCATGCGAGTCCTTTTGTATCTTTAAATTCAGAAAGACAGACATTCAATTTGAGGAGCTGAATAGACATTTCAGTTATAATTTTAAAATGTCATCCAAAATTGATACGCTTCACCTGTATTCCTATACACATGTGGAAATCCATCATTCGAGACTAGATGATTACAGAATATAGAATTAAGAAAAAGTTAATGGTGAATCAGTACAACAAATTGTTTTGTTTCCAGTTCTGTCTTATGACTAATTTCACTTCTTCATTAATAGCTATAAAATGAAGGCATTGGAAAGTGACCTTTTTCCAAAATAAATATTAATATATTATTCACTGCTACTGCATCTTCAAAACATTGCAAGTAGCAAATATAACTCTCTTGAAGATGGAGCACATGAAATTTTTATTATTGACTTTGAAGGGCTTTCTCCTTATTTCATTTAATGTTTAATTTAATTTAATTTAATGTTTCCTACATTACAACAGTGACGACACTACAAAAGTACTTCATTGGCTGTAAACTGCTTTGAGATGTCCAAGTCTTTCTTTCTTCTAATTTATTTAAACAACAATACAAAAACACTTTTGGTTACTTAAATGCTTAAGTATTTTTAATATTTACAGACAGCTTAAAATTGCACAATAGCCCTTTTAGAACTCATTTTAATGAAAGTCAATTCTTTGCATTTTTAAAGGCAATCAGCATCATTGCATGTTCATCACCCTGTCCGTATTCTATTCCTTGCAGTACTTACCATTATATCTGCTCCATCCAACAAAAGGTCATCCAGTCTAATCCCAATTACCAGCTCTAGGTCCGTAACCCTGCAGGTTGCTGCATTTTAAGTGCCCATCCAACCATCTCTTAAAAGTGGTGAGGGTTTCTGCATCCACCACTCTTCCAGGCAGCGAGTTCCAGATCCCCACAACCCTCTGCGTAAGTCCCCCGTCAAATCCCCTCTAAACCTTCCACCAACCACCTTAAAACTATGGCCCCTTGTAATAGACCGCTCCCCAATGGAAATAGACCCTTACTATCCACTATGTCCAGGCCCCTTAATATTTTGTACATCTCAACCTCCTCTGTTCCAATGAGAACAAACCCAGCCTATCCAATCTGTCCTCATAACTAAGATTCTCCATTCCAGGCAGCATCCTAGTAAATCTCCTCTGCACCCTCTCTAGTGCAATCACGTCCTTCCTATAATACGATGACCAGAACTGCACGCAATATTCCAGCTGTGGCCTAACCAAAGTATTATACAATTTAAGCATAACCTTCTTGCTCTTATATTCTATGCCTCGGCCAATAAAGGCAAGCATTCCGTATACCTTCTTATCCACCTTATCCATCTGGCCTGCTACTTTCAGAATCCAGATGGCCATGCCTATGAGAATAATAGGGTGCTTGGGTGAGATCCATCACTATTGACAGACTTTCGGAGCGTATGTGGAGCAGCGAGAAATGTTTTTCACCGCGAATAGTATCATCAAAGTCCACGATGATGAAAACCGTAACCGGGTAGTGTTAGAAAGAAAATGGGCTATTTTCCTGACTGAAGCAGGTGTATGAAACCGTGAAAAATGTGCTTGTTCCTGACAAACCAAAGGTCACGCCACTGCACTGCAGTCCTGGAAACTGCTGAAAGTTATCGTTTTGGAAAATGAAATAAATTAACTGATGAGAGTACCAGTGAGTTTTAAAAAAAGCTATTCATTCACTGTCATTTCGGAAACTTTCCAGACCGAACCTTGCATAGCCGCTTTGTTTGTGGGGTGAAAAATGAAGCAATCAGAAGAAAATTTTTGACAACCCATAATTTGACTTTTGATTTAGCTTGTCAGACAGCTATATCAATGGATATGGCCAACCAATAATCCCGAGAATTACGTGTCATTTCCAGTTGTCAGACAACCAAGGTTAATCGTCTGCAGGTTAAAAGTAAAAGGCAGTTGGCCCCCAAAGTCTCAGCAACTGGCCAAAGTAACATCACATTGAAATTGTGCGATCGGTGCCTGGGTCAACACATTGCTCAAAGCTGTCCAAATGTGAAGGCAGAATGTTTCTTCTACAAGAAAACTGGCCATCTTGCAAAGGCGACTGAAGATTAAATTGATGTTCAAGAAGAAATCGGCAGAGACTACATGGAATTGAGGAGAAATAACAGGATGAGGAGGTTCTGGAAATACACGTCATCAGGAGCACGAGGGTATCTAACAATGATTCGCGAAATATCATGATCCAAGCAGATGTTGCAGGAACCAGGATACCCATGGAAATCGACACTGGTTCATCCCTGAACATAGTACTGGAATCACTATATCTCGACAAGTTGAGTGATTTTCCACGGGAAAAGTCTACTCAGGAGAGCAAATCCCTGTGGTAGGACGTATCACCATACCAGATCAGTTTCAGAGCTTGCCTCTCTTAATAATGGCAGGAGGCAAGCCTGCCTTAATAGGCAGAAATTGGTTGGGATCACTGAAGCTGGATTGGAAACAAAATTTGTTTCAAAAGATGATGTGATCAAGCAGTATCTGAAGGTGTTCTGTGAAACAGGCTGTCCGATCCAAGGCTTCAAGGTGAGTGTCAGAGTACAGAAGGACACTAGAGCAGTTTACTGCAAGCCATGTCCCGTACCATACGCACTCAAGGAGAAAGTTGAGCAAGAACTCAAAAGACTAGAAACTGTGAACATTGAGCCGAAAATTGCGGTTGGAGACTTCCTTCATACAAATGCCTCCGACCTGAAAATAATCTACAAAAATACCTGTTGGTCCCGGAGGGACGTAGGATTATGGTCTGAGGCCTTCATTCGCTGCACAGTGCACAGGAAGATGTCTTCCATGTATGGACTTATATGTTGGAATCATGTGGGCCTGGACCACCAATCTCTATTTAATATTCTCATTGATAATAATGGTAAGTTCCGTTTGTATGAGCTCTCATTACAATCAATGAGAATGGATGTGTCTATTTATACCGCCAAAATGGCTGCCTTGTCTCTGATTGGCTCTCCAATATAACTTGACCTATTGCTGATTGATCCCCTTGGACAATCAGCCACACTCTGAAATTCCTCTGGAATGTATCACTGAAACCATCCAGCTCAAGTTCTGACTGTCTTTCCAATTTGTAATTCGATCCATTTTAACTTCAGAAGTCACAGAGGATAGATCTCCCAAAAGCCACCAAGTTCCAGCCGAAGTCCCTTACCCCAACGCAAGTGCATCCCTCCCCCAGCTGAAGTCTCTTACACCAGTGCAAGTATGGTCTCTGCCAGCTGAGGTACATGTGCTGCCTCCCCTAGCCGAAATCCATTACCCCAGCGTAAGTGCATCTCTCCTCTGGCCTAAGTCCCTTACGCCAGCGCAAGTGCATCCCTCCCGCAGCCAAAGTCCCTTACCCCAGCACAAGTGCTGCCTCCACCAGCTGAAGTCCCTTACACTCGTGCAAATGCTACCTGCCCCAGCTGAAATCCCTTACCACAGCACAAGTGGTAACACACCCTACTAGCAAGACACCTTACTCCCCCCCCCTCCCCCCATCATAGATGGGGCATTGTGTGTGGGTCACGAATTTTAACAGGTTTATTGGGTATGAAGTGAACAGTGACAGCGTCATGACTTCTGCATTTCATCTACTCCAATTTTCCATCCGAGCTTTCCGAGAAATTGGTTGTGGGTGTAAAGGGAGTTGGAAGAATGTGATCCATTTTCCCTGAGTTCCCTCTCTCCCCTCCTGCTTCCCCTGTCTCTCTCCGGCCCCCGCCCCCCTCCCCCCCCCCGCCAAGGTGTGTCTCTCTCTCCAACCCCCTGTGTCTATCTCCTCCCCCCCCTTCTCCTACATGCTCGCAGGTTCCCCCAATCCCGGCCCTGCTTGCAGGCCCCCACCGCTCGCAGGCTCTCTCCCTCCGCAACGGGAGGCTTAGAGTCGGTCGGGGGCTCAGCGGGAGGAGCAGGCTCGCGGAGGATCATCAGTTCGGTCGAATAACCTAAGGGGATGAGTAGAATCTGTCTAAAGAAATTGTGGAGCAACAACGTAGTTGAACTAATTGCAGGGTCCCACCTCCGGTCCGGCGTCCTCACTTCCGGTTCCGGTTTCAGTGGGAGGGACCGGTGGCAGAGTCTTGAGAAGACACAGGCGCAGAAGGACAGAAAGAGAGCGATACAAATAGCCAAATCGAATGAGAATACCCCCTCAAAACAAGAAAAACAGAAAAATAAATCAAAACAACCCCTCACATATTTAAAATTAATTGAGATTAAATGTAATTAAATGTTCTGGAAAAAACATTTTTTAAGGAATTTTTTTTAATGTGTTTTAATTGGGTTAAAAATAAACTTACCTTAATGGACAGGGTTTTTAACATAAAAATTAATGAATAAATTTAATTTTTCTGTGTTTTAAAGTGTTATGTTGGTAAAAGTAGGCTTTTACCATCGTCTACCTGAGTTTACCAGGCGTAAAAATTTGAAGAACATTCACTGGGCAAGTTGGGTAAATGTCCTTCCTGCGGGATGCATAGAATCTGTCTAAAGAAATTATGACAGATCGGTTAGCGCATAGATATTATCAGCCATAAGAACATAAGAAATAGGAGCAGGAGTAGGCCACCTGCATGCGCATCGCGTGCCAAGAACCAGCTTTTATGAGGCTGCACCATGTGCGTGCTCACTTCGTATGCACCTGGCGAGGCTGCAATTTTTGGCCCACTATCCCTAAGGTAATCTAAGATCAAAGTAATTGGGTTACTCCCATTGTTGTTGTACCTAAGTCAGATTGTAAGATTGTATGGTGATTATAAAATAACCGTAAACCAGATTCTAGAGGGTAATCTACCCAATACCTTGCCAAATGTAGAAGATTTGTTCACAATGTTGACAGGTGCCAGATATTCTCAAAATTAGTTCTGACAAATGCCTGCTTACAACTTGAGCTAGATGAGGAGTCCAAGTCATGCTTGACTATAAATACTCATCTAGGCCTATATCTATTTAATAGGCTACCATTTGGAGTGTCTTCCACCCCTGCCATATTCCAAGGGATGATGAACCACATTTTGAAAGGCCTTGAATGGGTAGTATGCTATTTAGATGACATACTCATTTCAGCACTAAACAGGCAAATCCATTATAACGTATTGAATGAAGTGCTCAAATGGCACAGAGAACGAGTGACTGCTCACAAGTGTGATTTATTTCAAAACTCAGTGGTGTACTTGGAGCACAGAGTAGACAAAGATGGTTTATACGCAACCAAGGGAAAGCTGGATGCAATCAGAAATGCATCCACTCCCAAGAATGTCACTGAGCTTTGATCATTTTTGGATCTTTTGAACTATTATGGGAAGTTCCTGCCAAATTTTTCAATAGTTCATCCACTGAATGAACTATTGAAAAAACAGGTCCATTGGAAGTAGTCAAAAGAATGCGACACAGCATTCAAGGAGTGGAAAAGCCAATTGGTAGAGAGCACCATGTTAGTTCACTATGATATATCTAAGGAGATCAAGCTAGCATGTGATGCCTCTCCGTATGGAGTTGGGTCATGTACTACAGAGTGGGGAGGAGAGAGTGCTGAGAGTGCTTTTGCTTCACGCACTCTCCGTGCCAGTGAGTGTAATTATGTGGAAATCGAAAGGGAAGCTTTGGCATTAATTTTTGTGGTCAAGAAGTTCCACAAATACTTGTATGGTCATAAGTTTACCATCATTATGGACCATAAGCCCCTGACAGCAATTCTCCATCCAAAGTCTCCAGTTCCAATCTTAGCTGCAGCCCGAATGCAGAGATGGGCTTTGATTTTGTCAGCATATACGTATGACATTGAATACAGACGATCAGCTGATCACAGCAATGCTGATGCTATGTCCAGGTTGCCATCCTCATCACAAGTTACACCCAATAGGGAAGAAATGTTCTATTTTTTATACATTGATGAGCTGCCAGTCATAGCTAAAGAGATTGGTAGAGCAACCAAACCTGATCAAGTTATGTCAAAGGTGTATGATTATATAGTAAATGGCTGGGCAAACAGGTATCAGAGAAATATATTCATCCATACTTCATTTGTAGGAATGAATTGTCAGTGGATAATGATTGTATCATGTGGGGTGCAAGTGTAGCTATTCCAAATAAGTTCAGGTCCAAATTGTTAGGAGATCTTCATGATAGCACTTGGGAATGTGCTTGACCAAGAGTTTTGCATGCAGTTACTTACTTTGGCTAGGTCCAGATAAAGATATAGGGCTAGACCCTTCACTTTTTGTGTCTGCTCAACACCTACTTAATGCCCATTTAACTGCTGAAATGATGTATAAAACCTATATATCAGCCATTTTGGCACAAAATGGAAACTGACGGGCTTTTTTAAGAGACTTATCGCCGAGCGCTATTTTCCCAATGGGAGTAATGCTGAGAAAAAATATGACCGCCCACCCACTTTTTTTTGGCGGAATCAGCAAATTGGGCGATTTCAACGCCCATATTATTGCCCAGCGTTATTTTCCTCACGGACTTAAAACCGAGATTCAATAATAATGCCCAGCAACTGTTTTTTTGTCGTAAAGAGCATAGTTACTCAAACTAGCGGCCATGGAGATCGCCCATCGTCAATTTCACCGCCTCCCACACATATCGCCCAGTATATCGCCCGCAAAAGACCGTCCACAAAAAGTGGAACTAATCGGGATGGACGCCAGCGGTGTGGCTGGCATTTGTTAAATCCCACTCTTACGTGAGGAGCTGATATCTGAACGATTTGCCTGAAAGAGTGCTGATGTGAGTGACAACTCTGACACACTGCTGTGTGTGTGCAGCTCAGACATTAATGGTGCCCATCATCTTGGTACCAGTTAAAGTTTATGTTGATTGATGTTAAGTTGTATTTAACCCTTTCACGGTAAGGAATCACCAGGTTGTAATGGTCCAGCTATCTGAGACAATGCACAACAAGATTATGTTCAATAACAAAAGTTCAATACCAACATTGGTCTGAAATCATAAGTATCACAGCCAATAACACCCAAACCCCGCCCACATCCCACTTTTTCCACCATTGACATAAATCACATGGTCAACATGTCCAGCAACACAGAATACAAAGGCAAAGGAGGAGCGTGGTCCCCAGCCCTGATACATTGCAATAAATTGCATACACCCAGATGGAGATATAACATAGCCATCACCTGCGCACATGCACCTCACTTTCCTTCCCCCCTCTCTTTCTTTTCCCCACCTCTATCCCTTCCCCTCCTTGCTCCACGGCGCCTGGCTGAGGAGCTTCTCAGGCGGTGCCTCATTATGGGGATGAAAGCAGATGCGTTGGTTGGACGGGAGTGCGGGGTGCTTAGGGGGCAACATTTTCTGATGCAGAAGCAGGATCTTGGTCCTTACTCGCATCGGACGTTCGCAGTGGTGGTACGGAACCTAGGGGTGGAGTGCCACGCTCGGAAACCACTGGGAGGGCTGCGGCAGCAGTGCTCCTAACTATTGCATCCAGGGCCTCTGCAATGCGCGGAATGTACTCGGACATGGTAGCCAGGTATCAGGATATGCCCCCCAAAGCTTCGATGAGCTGGTCACCAATGTCTATAGTCCTCATGGACAACTGAACCATCTCTCTGCTGTGATGTCGTGCTCGTGGAACAGACCTGCTGCATCCACGAGGCCTCCTCGGGGTCGGCGCCGTCCTGGAGACAAATGGGGTGCCCTGTGGAGAGGTGTTTGGGGCCGGCACCTCAGAGTGGAGGCGGGAATGACTGGAGGACCAATAGATGGCGTTGGGGTGCAATGGGCTCTGGAGCGTGGCGATGCAGGTTCTTCGAATTCCGCGCTCTCATCTGTCGAGAACAGACCCAGCGGATTGACGGGCGACAATCGGATCATCCGCCAACTCCTGCCGCACTTTCTGGCCTCTGTGGGCTTGTCTGGGTCCACGCTGCTTGCTGAGCTGCAAGACACAAATGAGATTGTTAGAGAAAAAGGGGGTGCTAGGGTGAAAAGGTGAGTCCAGCACTACACACAGCATATGCATGACAAAAGCACCACCACTCTCAAAATCATCGCAAACATCACATTTCATGAACATTAACACATTGTGGATTGCAGTGATTTTCATTAGGCCAGCATTATTTCTATGATACTTTGAGACATCATCTATCATGTATGATTGTTCGGATATGAGTTGGTGTGGCATCTATTGAATTTACATCGAAACATAGAAACATAGAAAATAGGTGCAGGAGTAGGCCATTCGGCCCTTTGAGCTTGCACCGCCATTCAATAAGATCATGGCTGATCATTCACCTCAGTATCCCTTTCCTGCTTTCTCTCCATACCCCTTGATCCTTTTAGTCATAGGGGCCATATCTAACTCCCTCTTGACTATATCCAATGAACTGGCATCAACAACTCTCTGTGGTAGGGAATTCCACAGGTTAATAACTCTTTGAGTGAAGAAGTTTCTCCTCATCTCAGTCCTAAATGGGTTACCCCTTATCCTTAGACTATGTCCCCTGGTTCTGGACTTCCCCAACATCGGGAACATTCTTCCTGCATCTATCCCGTCAGAATTTTATATGTTTCAATGAGATCTCCTCTCATCCTTCTGAACTCCAGTGAATACAGGCCCAGTTGATCCAGTCTCTCCTCATATGTCAGTCCTGCCATCCCGGGAATCAGTCTGGTGAACCTTCGCTGCACTCCCTCAATAGCAAGAATGTCCTTTCTCAGAATAGGAGACCAAAACTGAACACAATATTCCAGGTGAGGCCTCACCAAGGCCCTGTACAACTGCAGTAAGACCTCCCTGCTCCTATACTCAAATCCCCGAGCTATGAAGGCCAACATGCCATTTGCCTTCTTCACTGCCTGCTGTACTCGCATGCCTACTTTCAATGACTGAAGAACCATGACACCAAGGTTTCGTTGCACCTCCCTTTTTCTAATCTGCCGCCATTCAGATAATATTCTGCCTTCGTGTTTTTGCCCCCAAAGTGGATAACCTCACATTTATCCACATTATACTGCATCTGCCATGCGTTTGCCGACTCACCTAACCTGTCCAAGTCACCATGAAGCCTCCTCACAGCTCACACCGCCACCCAGCTTAGTGTCATCTGCAAACTTGGAGATATTACATTCAATTCCTTTATCTAATTCATTAATGTATATTGTAAATAGCTGGGGTCCCAGCACTGAGCCCTGCAGCACCCCACTAGTCACTGCCTGCCATTCTGAAAAGGACTCGTTTATCCCGGCTCTTTGCTTCCTGTCTGCCAACCAGTTCTCTATCCACGTCAGTACATTGCCCCCAATACCATGTGCTTTACCTTTGCATACCAATCTCTTGTGTGGGGCCTTGTCAAAAGCCTTTTGAAAGTCCAAATACACCACATCCACTTGTCCACTCTACCAGTTACATCCTCAAAAAATTCCAGAAGATTTGTCAAGCATGATTTCCCTTTTATAAATCCATGCTGACTTGGTCCGATCCTATCACTGCTTTCCAAATGCGCTGCTATTTCATCTTTAATAATTGATTCCAACATTTTCCCCACTGATGTCAAGCTAACCGGTCTATAATTACCCATTTTCTCTCTCCCTCCTTTCTTAAAAAGTCGTGTTACATGAGCTACTCTCCAGTCCATAGGAACTGATCCAGAGTCGATAGCTTGTTGGAAAATGATCACCAATGCATCCACTATTTCTAGGGCCACTTCTTTAAGTACTCTGGGATGCAGACTATCAGGCCCCAGAGATTTATCGACTTTCAATCCCATCAATTTCCCTAACGCAATTTCCCGCCTAATAAGGATTTCCTTCAGTTCCTCCTTCTCACTAGACCCTCGGTCCCCTAGTATTTCTGGAAGGTTATTTGTGTCTTCCTTCCTGAAGACAGAACCAAAGAAGTTATTCAACCAGTCCGCCATTTCTTTGTTCGCCATTATAAATTCACTTGAATCTGACTGCAAGGGACCTATGTTTGTCTTCACTAATCTTTTACTCTTCACATAGCTATAGAAGCTTTTGCAGTCAGTTTTTATGTTCCCAGCAAGCTTCCTCTCATACTCTATTTTCCCTCTCCTAATTAAACCCTTTGTCCTCCTCTGCTGAATTACAAAATTCTCCCAGTCCTCAGATTTGCTGCTTTTTCTGGCCAATTTATATGCCTCTTCCTTGGATTTAACACTATCCTTAATTTTCCTTGTTAGCCACGGTTGAGCCACTTTCCCCATTTTCTTTTTACTCCAGACAGGGATGTACAATTGTTGAAGTTCATCCATGTGATCTTTAAATGTTTGCCATTGCCTATCCACCGTCAACCCTTTAAGTATCATTTGCCAGTCTATTCTAGCCAATTCACATCTCATACCATTGAAGTTACCTTTCCTTCAGTTCAGGACCCTAGTCTCTGAATTAACTGTGTCACTCTCCATCTTAATAAAGAATTCTACCATATTATGGTCACTTCCCCAAGGTGTGATGTATGTAGTACACAAATCACTGACTCCACACAGTCTGGTGTTGGTCTAGCTGCTGTGACCTTAGTCCTTTATTGAACAGCTCCAGAGTGCTCCACAGGTGTGATGGGTGCCTCGTGCAGGTACTTTGAGGTCTCCCACCACAGCACCCTCTGTGGTGCACCATTGTACTTATCATACATTTAATGTATCAGAGCAAGACACAACATCACTGCACCCCACCCAGTTCGAAAACCATTGCTAGAATCCCCTAAATCGAAAAACGCATTAGCCCATTGGTAATGTTGGTCACGGATCCATGTTACTGAATTTAAACACAGTGACCGTTTAGCATTGAAATATTAACTCTTGTCGTAATTCGCAATTCATGTCCATTATTTTAAACACAGTGACCACCCAGCATTAAAATATTATTTCTTATCATAAATCCATCATCCTACATTCACATGGCACACTTAGGTTCGCTTTAGCCTTACAAAAGTCCAAAAGTCTTCATATGGGGACCGCAGTGGTGTGAGACCCTTTTAAGACACCCGGGAGCATTTCCCTTTTAAGACGCCATCTTGTGGCTCCCACGAGGCTTCCGTTGGGTGCCGCCATCTTAGGTGTTCAGCTGGCCTAGAAAGAAGAAGAAGAAACACAGAAGGAGGGAAAGGGAAACATAGAAGGTGTGGAGAGGGAATTGGGGAAAGGTTTCAGTCATTTGTCCATGATCCTCTTCCTCTGGCACTGATGCTGGACTTACTCGATGCTGGCACTCTCAAACTCGGTGCAGCGTTTCGTTACAGCTTCCGCCATGGCCGCCTCTCCTGCTGCCTCCGTGGCCGCCTCTCCTGCTGCCTCCATGGCCACCACCATCGCGGCCGCTGCCGCCGCCCGCTTGTTCCGCTGCTTGGGTCCCCTGGCCATCGATGGACCAAAGCGCCCCGCCGGCCCGCACCCCGGCAATGGGCCCGCACCTGTAGCCTTGAGTGGAGGCTGAGGCTGCAGGATTGCTTGGGGCCAGGAGTTCTGGGCTGCTGCTGCAGCTCCAGCTCGGTTGCCGCTGCCCTTTGGAAACCCGGGGAGCAGCAGTCTGTGGGGGAGTGAAGAAGTCTTCCCAGCTCCCACGGACCTCTCCCATCCATCTTCTGCCGAGGAGCGTCGGCCCATCACCTGCAATGACCATAAAAGTAAACTGTGCGTCTCGCCCCCATGAGATACCTGTACATCCGCTCTGCCGAGAACAGGTATCAGTTCCTTGGTGTAGGTACGCAGCTTTGCCGTGACCGGGACCAGCTTGGGTCGTGCAGCCGGGTTACCCCACAGTTTATCAAAAGTTCTCTGACTCATCAACGACGGACCCGATCCCGTGTCCACTGCCATACTCACTGGGACTCCGTCAATTTTTACTTCCCTTATCACTGGAGGCGAATCGTCAGTACACGTGGGCAGTCCCAACACCTCATCATCTTCTGCCTGCTCCTCACTGAACAGTGGATCATCCCCCATCTCCTCAGCCACATGGTGAGTCTAATTTCTTTTACACATGCGCTGAAGGTGGCCTTTCAGGTGGCAGGTATTGCACGTGCATTCCGCAAACCTGCACCGGTGAGCCCCATGGCTTCCTCCGCAGTGCCGGCATGGTGCCCCCCTCAGCAGACTCAGAGTTCCAGGACCCCGAGGTCCGTGCTCTCTGCCCCAGGCAGAGCCACGTTCTGCAGTTTTGTCCCATGGTGGCCGCTATCCTATGGACAGTGCCTGCCGGGTTCGAGACTGTGTGGATCATTTGCTTGGTGCTGCATGTCGAGGTCATATGTGCCCGGCTAATGGTGATGGCCTTTGTCAGGGTGGCTGTGGGTTCCATGGCTAGCAGCTTGTGAAGTAGGCCCCCATGGCCAATCCCCATGATGAAAGCGTCCCGCAGCGCCCCGTCAAGGTGTGCGCCAAAATCACACGGCGCCGCGAGTCTCCTGAGGTCCACAGCATATTTGGTGATATCCTGGCCCTCAGGTCTGCAGTGATGGTAAAATTTGTATCTGGCCGCGAGAATGCTCTCCTTCGGTTTCAACTGGTCACGAATGAGGTCAGTCAGCTCCTCGTATGACTTGTCCCTGGCGCTCGCAGGTGCCAGCAAATCCCTGACGAGACAGTAAACCTCATTGCCACAACTGGAGAGCAATATCGCCTTACGCTTCTCTCTCAGTGCGTTCGTGTCCTCCGTCAGGTCGTTTGCTGTGAAGTAGTACTCGAGCCTTTCTGTAAAGGCCTCTCAATCATTGCCCACGGTAAAATCCTTTAGTGAGCCCAGAGTAGCCATGGTTGCGTGGAGTTCGTCCGCTTCCTTGTTGTCAATGTGGTGTATGTAGCACACAAATCACTGACTCCACACGGTCTGGTGTTGATCTAACTGCTGTGACCTTGGTCCTTTATTGAACGGCTTCAGAGTGCCTCTCAGGTGTGGTGGGCAGCCTTTTATACTGCCTCATGCAGGTACTTTCAGGTCTTCCACCACAGCGCCCTCTGTGGTGCACCATTGTACTTATCATACATTTAATGTACCAGAGCAATACACAACACAAGGGACCTCGCACAACAAGATTGCTAATTAGTCCTTTCTCATTACACATCACGCAATGGTATAAGCTTTACTCACGTGGCATCACTTCAGATGCAGATGCATCCGTAGCTGTCCTGGGGTGCTTCCCCACGAGTTCTAGTGGTCGCTCCTCCATGTCAGTGATGTCGCTGGGGATTGGTGGCCCCCCACCCATTCGCTTCTGCATGGACCTCATCATCGATAGCTTCTTCTGTAAAAGGTGATAGGACGACATGGCATGAGTTCATTGTGTGATATCATTGCTAGGTACTGTCACAGACACTGATACAACACATAACTGAAAGATGTAATCATGATTATTATCATTCTTTACCTAAAGACGTACATCGTGACTGCAGACTTTGAGTAAAACATTCCCGGTAAAAGTGCAAGACCTCACATCTGCTGATAGTCACTCATGACTGTTACAAATCAAATTATATAAATACATAAGAACATGTAAATCATTGTAATACTTACTCTTGCGGATCCCACAAGGTCGTTCCATCGTTTGCGGCATTGGTTGCCCTCACGCACCTTGTTAGTCGCCGACGAGACCACCTCTGCTATCTTGGTCCATATCCTCTGGTAGGCCTTTGGAGTGAGCTTCCCACGCCCTCCCTGTGTCAAATCACCCCAACGTAACTCGACCCTCTGCAGGAGAGAGGCATTTGTCTCATCCGAGAACCTCCTGGCTCTTTTGTGTCCTCCAATGTGATCCCCTCCCACCTCATTGCTCTCTCCAGCGTCAGTCTCCACAGCGTGCTGTAATGCCTCCTCCTCTCCCTCCATTATAGGACAAATTTGGTCAAATATGTGGCTGTTAACAGCGGGACATTTGGAAAAGCATGATTCAATCAAGCAGAAAGGGAAATCATGTTTGAAAAATTTGCTGGAGTTCTTTGAGGATGTAACGAGCAAGGTGGATAAGGGGGAACCAGTGGATGTGGTGTATTTGGATTGCCAGAAGGCGCCACATAAGAGGTTACTGCACAAGATAAAAGTTCACGGGATTGGGGGTGATATATTAGCATGGATAGAGCATGGATAGAGGATTGGCTAACAGAAAACAGAGAGTCGGGATAAATGGGTCATTTTCTGGTTGGCAAACAGTGTCTAATGGGGTGTCGCAGGGATCGGTGCTGGGTCCTCAACTATTTAAAATCTATATTAATGACTTGGATGAAGGGACCGAGTGTAATGTAGCCAAGTTTTCTGATGATACAAAGGTGGGTGGGAAAGCAAGTTGTGAGGAGGATGCAAAAAATCTGCAAAGGGATATAGACAGGCTAAGTGAGTGGGCAAACATTTGGCAGATGGAGTATAATGTGGGAAAATGAGGTTATCCACCTTGGCAGAAATAATAGAAAAGCAAATAATAATTTAAATGGATAAAAATTGCAAAGTGCTGCAGTACAGAGAGACCTGGGAGTCCTTGTGCATGAAACATAAAACGTTATTGTGCGTGCAAGTAATCAGGAAGGCAAATGGAATGTTGGCCTTTATTGCAAGGGGGATAGAGTATAAAAGCTGAGATGTCCTGCTCTAACTGTACAGGGTATTGGTGAGGCCACACCTGGAGTAATGCATAGAGTTTTGGTCTCCATATTTAAGGAAGGAGAGACTTGCATTGGAGACTGTTCAGAGAAGGTTCACGAGGTTGTTTCCGGAGGTGAGGGGGTTGACTTATGAGTATAGGTTGAGTAGGTTGGACCTATACACATTGGAGTTCAGAAGAATGAAAGGTGATCTTATTGAAACTGATAAGATAATGAGGGGGCTAGACAAGGTGGATGCAGAGAGGATATTTCCACTTATAAGGGGAAACTAAAGCTAGGGGACATTGGGCTCAAATTTCCCCAGGAGTTGCCCAGCTTTTTTTGGAACAAGTAGCTTTCTTTGGAGTAAATTTCCCCATGTAACTTGCTCCAGTGTAATTCAGTTAGTTAGGTTTTTTTTTTAGTTTCTTTTTTTTCTCCAAAAGTGGGCGTGGCCAGCCACTTACGCCTGTTTTGGCCATAGAAGCAAATTTGGCCAGCTAAAAGTTACTCCAAACTAACTTAGGCCAATGTACGTGGCCACTTTTGTAGGCACAGAAAAACCTTACCTACAATTAAGAAATTAGCGTAGGTAGCCAGAGATAGGGGCGGGGGGCGTGTGGAGGGGGGAGGGGGAGGTGAGTTAGAGGATTTTAAAGCACTAAACACCTGCACAGCATCAGCACAACATCAAAACAACTTCAGCACAACATCTTCACGATATCACCAAAAATAAACAAAAGATAAATCAGCTACTGAAAATAGAGCAGTCCTGCCTTGCCGACTGCAGGATGCACCGGCTCGCCCTTCGGCCAGGGCTAGGGATGGCAGGCACACTTGACTGTCGGGGTGAGGGATGTTTTTTTTGCAGTTGTTCCTAAATGTTGTGTGGTGATAATGGAACATGATTCAGTTTTAATGCAAAATATATTTTATTGGAAAGTTTACAATGCACTTCCACAACAACAAGAACAAGAGCAAAAAAAGGCTGTACCCATCTCCCACCCACATATTGGGGAAAGTGCACTTCCTCATAGGGGCGGTGATGATGGTGTGGGGATTGCAGTGGGAGTGGCATTTGATTGTCAGGCCTGTGTGCCCTTATTACAGCAGCTGGCTCCCTCATGGCCTCTGCCATCATTTGCACTCTCGCTGACATGCCCGCTCTCAGTTCCCGTCTCAGTGCTGATATTTCTCCCGACAGTGTCGCAACCTCATCACGCACCCCGCTGACGGTGGCCACGAGTGATCGGGTAAGGGCATTGGTCTCCTCATCCAGTGACACAGCCTGATGTACATCTGATGAAAGCTGCATCGCAGGAGAGACTGATCGGCTTCTCCTTCCCCTCGCCATGGGTCTGCCTAGTGGCACCCCTCCAGTGCGAGGCGCAGGCTGGGACAGTGGGGCCCTGGGTGTTACAACCTGCATTCCACCACCGCCACTGGGACCCGCATCCTCGGAAGTTGTGAAACCAAGGAATGTCGTGGCAGAGCTCATGGAGGTGTCTGGCAAAGTGATGCCCTGTACCATGGACTGATCCATATCAAGATCAGCATTCTCCCGTGAACTCAGATCCATGGACCCCTCCTTCCCCCACCTGCCTTGGTCTGGAGCGGATGCATCCTGGATCTTCTTGTTGATCTTCAGGATGTTCAGGATTATCTTCTTGTTCTGAAAAATACAACAGATCAGTCAAATGGTTAGCAGGAAAGGAGGGGGCAGGATGGGTGGAATGAGTAGTCTCACGCATAGCAGGCCTGTCAGCAGGTTGATTTGAAGAGCGACAATGCATTTTCACAATTGACCCTCACCTTCGCGTGTGAGCCCAGCTTGGGCAGAGCTGATTCTTTTTCTGCAGATGCGATTCAGCAAGGCAGCGATCCTCTGTTCCAGTGGTGATAGTTGGTGCAGTTTTGGCGGCCCTCCTCCTGTTATAGTTCTCTCCCTTTTGTTATCGACCAATTTCTTCTGCAAAGATGAAAATGTAATTTTTGCCACATGGTGAGCTTCTGATGGATGGGACATATATAGATGATCACAGTAACAATTACAATTCCATTTAAAACTCAAGATAATACTTACTCACTAATTGACCAACGTCCTGCCATTTCTTTTTACACTGGCTTCCAGATCTTGCCGTATTCACCCCTGCGGAGAATTCTTCAGCAACTAGGTTCCATCATCTCCTCATCTCTTTGGGTGGAACTTTTGTGGGACCACTCTTACTGATATCCAGCTCCTGCCATCTGTCCTCAATGACAGTGACTAGTTTCTCCACTTCCTCATGCAAGAAGTTCTTTGTTCTTGTTGCATGCTCTTGCGTCATTGGTGTATCAGATTCACACTCAGGTAATGTTGAAAAAACACAGTTCTCACCTTGCATGCACCTATGCAGCAATCTTTTCCACTCCCTCAGCCACCCAAAATTAATATTAACACCTTACCTTCCAATATGGCCCACTGCCAATGCTGCTGATGCACTGAGGACGCTCTCCCTTTAAATGGCCAATTGCCAAGGTTCCTGGCCCATTGTGCATGCGCGCATGCACAAACGGACATGCGTCCTCCTGCTGGCACTCGAAGACACGCTGGGTCCAAGCCCCGCCCTCCTGCCAGCTGCGCTGAGCAAGCGGGACCCAAGCTCTGCCCCCTGCAGGTTTCGCAGCGCCATGCCACGGGACCACAGGGATCCAGGAGCGGGCACATTATCCTGGTAACTTTTCAACGTGTTTTCTCCACCACGAAGTCGGCGCACCACGTCTATATACGCCGCTCTAAGAGGCTGGGGAAATTTAGGCCCTTATTCTCAGAATAAGGGGTCACCCATTTAAAACTGAGATGAGGAGAAATGTCTTCATTCAGAGGGTTGTAAATCTATGGAATTCTGTGTCCCAGAGAGCTGTGGAGGCTGTGTCATTGAATATATTTAAGGCGGAGATAGACAGATTTTTGAATGAAGTAAAGGGTTATTGAAGGAGGATACAACCTTCCGGATATAAAAGGCCTACTCCTGCTCCTATTTCATATGTTCTTATGTTCTTATCCTGTTTTAATGGATATGCCAGGCCAATATGGATTGTTGGGATCAGGGGTTATATGAGAGCAGGTGTGGATTATGCAAATAGAATGATGCATTCAGGTGTGGGACAGGGACGTAGAGGATATCATTCATCAGCATCAAAGGGTGTTTGTTACACACAAACATGATTGCAGGTAGTTAGCAGGGGTGGTGCAGATTAATGGGCCACAACTCATCACCCCCACAAACAGTATCCCATCCCAGAAGAAAGCAGGCCATCTGTCTGTACCACTATCAAAACATTGCGACAACAAGGAGTAATCCAGAGAGCAATATTTATCACAAATTCACCAATGTGGGCAAAACATGATGGACCATGTCCTTTGACCATCGATTATCATGAAATCGGTAACTCAAGTTTTCTCACCTATTATGCGTGAAGCACCAACCATGTTGTCACAAATGCTGCCGCAAGCCAAGTGGTTCTCCATTCTGAACATATCAAACAGATATTGGAGTATCCCAGTGGCCTGGGAGGCTCACGATACGTTTTCTATCATGTTCAACCATCAACCATAACTCACCCACCATATTCCATAAGTGAATGGTGCAGGCAGTGAAGACCTCTCAAGACCAGAGTGTTTGCTGCAATATGTGAATAATTTACTGTTAGCCACAGAAACGGCCGACAGGCTCAAGGAACTGTTACTGGAAATATTGCAGATGCTGAAGCAAGCAGGGCTGAAAGTTAATCGAAAAAATGCACAGCTCCTACAGCTGAGCATTAATTAATGGGACTAACTATTTGTACTGCACTTTTTTGACAGACAGGCGTCAGCTGCGGGAGGCATGCACTTGGACTGGGGTAAGGCACTTTGGCTGGGGGAGGCATGCAATTAGACTGGGGTAAGGCACTTCGGCTGGGGGAGGCAAGCACTTGGACTGGGGTAAGGCACTTTGGCTGGGGGAGGCATGCAATTAGACTGGGGTAAGGCACTTCGGCTGGGGGAGGCATGTACTTGGACTGGGGTAAGGCACTTCGGCTGGGGGAGGCAAGCACTTGGACTGGGGTAAGGCACTTTGGCTGGGGGAGGCATGCAATTAGACTGGGGTAAGGCAATTTGGCTAGGTGAGGGATGTACTTGGACTGGGGTAAGGCACTTTGGCTGGGGAGGGATGTACTTGGACTGGGGTAAGGCACTTTGGCTGGGGTAGGCATGCACTTAGACTAGGGTAAGGCAATTTGGCTAGGTGAGGGATGTACTTGGAGTGGCGTAAGGCACTTCGGCTGGGGGAGGCAAGCACTTGGACTGGGGTAAGGCACTTTGGCTGGGGGAGGCATGCAATTAGACTGGGGCAAGACAATTTGGCTAGGTGAGGGATGTACTTGGACTGGGGTAAGGCACTTCGGCTGGGGGAGGCATGCACTTCAACTGGGGTAAGGCACTTTGGCTGGCCCTTGCTGTTTTCTGGGGAGCACTGTCCTCTGTCGCTTCAGGAAATCAAAGTAGATCGAGTTATAATTTGAAAATCAGTGAGATCTTGGAATGGACGGTTCCAGTGACACATTCCTGTGAAACTTCAGGGTATGTCTTATCCTCCAAGGGGACCAATCAGAAACAAAGGGTGGAGCATGTTGACCATTTTGGCAATACAAATAAACGCGTCCTTAATTAATCCTACAGTTTGCGGAAGGTGCCGAACCACTGTATCATCTCTTAAAGGCACAGGTACCCGACGATCGAATGAAGTATAAATGGATGGAAGAACACACCAAGATAGTGCAACAGCTCAAGTGTGGGTTATGCACGCTACCTGCTTGGTTAACCCTCAAAGCCTCACAACCTTTTCATCTCAAGATTACGACCACAGAGCAGAGCTTGACAGCTGCCTGTGCCAGGAATAACACGTGCAGCTCAGACGAATTGCTTTTGCTTCACGTATTCTCACATAATAATGTGTCCGAGGGATACACTGGTAAAATCAGCAAGGCTCAGACACTGGATTTGTTGTTGCAAGATAGACATTTGGACATCACCCTAGAAAGAACAACCTTGTTGTTAGCCAAGCTTCAGGGGACCCACACACATGTCCACTGTCAATATTCCAATTCTACGCCCCACTTGAAATACCTAGAGCTATGAATGTGTATATTGATGGCTCCTCATATCATATGAACAGGTAGCCTCATACTCATGTTTGCCTTCTAGAGAATGTCCTCTCCTTTAAATTATTGCCTCACTCAGTTCAATATGCAGAATTGGCAGCACTATACACTGTGATAGTAGAAATAAGTAACGACACTTGTAATGTCTGGTCAGACAATGCATATACTGTCAACGTGGTAATGAGGTTGCCTTTATATTCTGCAAACACAGGAGCTAGAAACACAAGAATAGGAATAGGTCATTCAGCCCCTTGAGCCTCTTCCACCATTCAATTAGATCATGGCTGATCTGTACATTAACTCCATCCACCAGTCTAATTTCTGTAACCCTTAATAGCCTTACTGAACAAAATTCTATCAATTTCAATTTTGAAATTTCAATTGTCCTAGCCTCAACAGCTTATGGGGGGAGAGAGTTCCAGACTTCCACTGCCCTGTGTGTGACCAAGTGCTTTCTGACATCACCCCTGAACGGCCTAGCTCTAATTTTAAGGTTATGCCCCCTTGTTCTGCACTCCCCCTCCAGAGGAAATAGTTTCTCTCCATCTAGCCTACCAACTCCTTTAATTATCTTAAGCACCTCAATTAGATCACCCCTTAATCTCCTATACTCAAGGGAATACAAGCCTAGTGTATTCAACCTGTCCTCATAATTGAACCCTTTACCTTCTGTATCATTCTGGTGACGCTGTGCTTCACCCCTACCAAGACCAATATATCCTTGCTGAGGTGCAGTGCCCAGAATGCCTCAGAGCTTTATATAACTGTAACATAACTTCCACCCCTTTGTATTCCAACCCCTTGAATTAACATTCCATTTGCCTTTTTAATTGTTTTTTGTACCTGTCCACTAGATTTTAGTGATTTCTGTACTTGTAATCCTAAATTTCTCTGCCTATTAACATATGCTAATCGTACAATTAGAGAAAAACTTCAACTCACTTTCAAATTTAACGACGCAGCCATAGGTTCCAGGGCTACCTGAAACTCTCCAGTGAAGGCAAGGCGAGAACATAATGGCAATTGAGGGGACTGAATGAATCTCATGGAAATACTGCAATAAATACTCAGTACTCATTGCTGCTTTCTTACCTTCTAGTGGGAAAGGGTTTGCTCACAGTACTTTTGCTGAGATGTTATTTTCTATGTTTTGGAGGTTTTCTAAATCACATCAGAATGGGAGATGCTATGGCTGCCTCAGATTGAACCTTGCACGGGGACCAATATGACCAGCACCAGGACCAGCAGCAGCACTAGCCACTTGACAGCGGAGAGGGGAGCAGCGGAGAGGGGAGCAGCGGAGAGGGGAGGAGCAGAGAGAGAGCAACAGAGGAGTTTAGTAATGGCATGTGTTCACCCAATGAATGGAGTGCATCCTATAAAGTAGGAGCATGAAATTGCTTAAGGATAAGGGTGATTGGGAATGGTGGATGGATAGCTGGGGCAAGTGTCTCACCTCCTGACTGCCCAAAGCCTTTCCACCATCTGCAAGGCGCATCAGGAGTGATATTTAATACTCAGCTTGCCTGGATGAGTGCAGCTCCAACAACACTCAAGAAGCTTGATTCCATCCAGGACAAAGCAGCCCACTTGATTGACATCGCATCCACCACCTTAAACATTCACTCCCTCCACCGCCAGTACACTGTGGCTCCAATGTGTACCATGTACAAGAAGCACTGCAGCGACTTTCCAAGGCTTTTCAAAAGCACCTCCTAAACCCGTGACCTCTACAACCTAGAAGGACAAGGGCAAGGAAACAGCATCACCTGCAAGTTTCCCTCCAAGTCACACACCATCCTGATTTGGAAATATATTGCCGTTCCTTCATCGTCTCTGGGTCAAACTCCTGGAACTCCCTCCCTAACAACACTACGGGAGTATCTTCACTACACGGACTACGTTGGTTCAAGAAGGTGGCTCACCACCACCTTCTCAAGGACAATTAGGGATGGGCAATAAATCTGGCCTTGCCAGCAACTCCCACTTCCATTTACTAAATTATACAACTGCTCCTTGATCCAACACTCAGTCAAATGCTGCCTTGTTATCAAGGGAAGTCACTCTCACCTCACCTCTGGAATTCAGCTCTTTTGTCCATGTTTGGACCAAGGCAGTAATGAGGTCTGGAGCTGAGTTGTCCTGGTAGAGTACAAACTGAGCATCGCTGAGCACGTTATTGGTGAGTAAGTGCCGCTTGATAACACTGCCGACGACACTTTCCATCAATTTGCTGATGATTGAGAGTAGACTGATGGGGCAGTAATTGGTCAGATTGGATTTGTCCTGCTTTTTGTGGATAAGACATACCTGAGCAGTTTTTCACATTGTCAGGTAGATGCTCGTGTTGTAATTATACTGGAACAGCTTGGCTAGAGGTGCGGCTAGTTTTGGAGCACAAGTCTTCAGCACGAGTGCCAGGATTTTGTCAGGGCCCATAGCCTGTTCTGTATCCAGTGCATCCAGCTGTTTCTTGATATCACATAGAGTGAATCAAAATGGCTGTAGAATGGCTTCTGTGATGGGGTGACCTCAGGAAGAGGCTGAGATGAATCATCCACTCGGCACTTGTGATTGAAGATGGTTGCAAACACTTCAGCCTTGCCTTTTGCACTAGCGTGCTAGGCTCCGTCATTATTGAGGATGTGGATATTCATGGAGCCCCCTCCTCCCATTAGTTGTTTAATGGTCCACTACCATTCACGATTGGATGTGGCAGGACTGCAGAGCTTAGATCTGATCTGTTGATTGTGGGATTGTTTAGCCCTGTCTATACAATGCTGCTTCCGCTGTTGAGCATCCATGTAGTCCTGCGTTGTAGCTTCCCCACGTTGGCACCTCGTTTTTAGGTATGCCTGGTACTGCTCCTGTCATACTTCTTTACACTTCTCATTGAACCAGGGTTAGTCTCCTGGCTTGATGGTAATGGCAGAGTGAGGGTTATGCCGGGCCATGAGGTTACAGATTGTGGTGGAATATAATTCTGATGCTGCTGATGGCCCTCAGTGCCTCATGGATGCCCAGTTTTAAGCTGCTAGATCTGTTCTGTACCTATCCCATTTAGCAAGGTGGTAGTGCCTCACAATACAAAGGAGGTTGTCCTCAGTGTGAAGATGGGACTTTGTCACAAGTACTGTGCGATGGTCACTGCTACCAATACTGACATGGACGGATGCATCTGTGACAGCTAGATTGGTGAGGTTGAGGTCAAGTAGGTTTTTACCTCTGTTGGTTCTCTCACCATCTGCCACAGGGCCAGTCTGGAAGCTATGTCCTTCAGGATTCAGCCAGCTCGGTCAATAGTGGTGCTACTGAGCCACTCTTGGTGGTGGACATTAAAGTCCCCCACCCAGAGTACATTTTGTGCCCTTGCTACTCTCAATGCTTCTTCCAAGTGGTGTTCAACATGGAGGAGGAGTATTGATTCCTCAGCTGAGAGAAGGCTGCAGCTGGTAGGTGCTAATCAGCAGGAGGTTTCCTTTACAATGCTTGACCTGAAGCCATGAGACTTCATGGGGTCCAGAATCAATATTAAGGACTCCCTGAGCCACTCCCTCCTGACTGTGTAGTCCTGTGCCACCACCTCTTGTGGGTCTGTCCTGCTGGTGGGACAGGACATACCCAAGGATTGTGATGGAGCAGTCTGGGACGTTGGCTGAAAGGTATGATTATATCAGTGCAGTCTCACTAGGCATGAATGCAGGATGTACAATCAGTCCTGTCTCTGACCCTGATTTTATGTATTGAGACTTCAAGCAAGAAGCACAGCCTCCCAAAATTTCCCTTTTGAATTCTGCTTCCCATCCTCCAAATATGAGGTCCACTATTCAGAGTCCCACATGACAACCTTTTGCTTCATACACCACAAAGTCTTCCTTCTCTTTATAGCAGGCAGTGTGTCTCCCTCCTGCTTTGGCAGTGAGAGGTAGTATGAGGGGATGGTGTTGGGATGAAGCAAGGATATTCTGAAAATAGTCCCTTGTTATAATAGGAAGGGGCTTCAGAGGCACTAAGTGGAGGGATCGTCAGGGGTATGAAGTGGTGGGACCATTGGAGCAATAATTGGAGGGGGCATCATGGACAATAATAAGGTAAAACTCCCTCTCCCCTGTCCCATCAAACACTCCAGGTCAGGAACAGCACAGGTAAGATACATAATAAAGCTTCATCTACACTGTCCCATCAAGCACTCCTAGGGCAGTTACAAGATGAAATAGATAGAGTGTTAAGCTCTCTCTGAACTGTTTCACCAAGTAGAGCCAACTCAGATACAGAATGTAGCATACAGGTCCTCTGACATTATCCAATGAAGTACACCAGCTCAGGTACAGCATGGTATGAACACAGATTAAAAATCCCTGTTCATTTAAGTGTCAAGAAATAAGGTGAGGTGTGGGCCAGCTTTACCAGCGTCGGCGGCAGTCGGGAGCAGCGTCGAGGAGGTGCGTGGAGCGGCCTATAAAAGGCACAGCAGGGAGTCCGGGGCCCAGTGTCGGCGGCAGTCAGGAGCAGCATCGAGGAGGTGCGTGGAGCGGCCTATAAAAGGCACAGCAGGGAGTCCGGGGCTAGCGTCGGCGGCAGTCGGGAGCAGCGTCGAGGAGGTGCGTGGAGAGGCCTATAAAAGGCACAGCAGGGAGTCCGGGGCCCAGTGTCGGCGGCAGTCGGGAGCAGCGTCGAGGACGTGCGTGGAGAGGCCTATAAAAGGCACAGCAGGGAGTCCGGGGCCCAGCGTCGGCGGCAGTCGGGAGCAGCGTCGAGGAGGAGAGGCCTATAAAAGGCACAGCAGGGAGTCCGGGGCCCAGTGTCGGCTGCAGTCGGGAGCAGCGTCGGAGGTGCGTGGAGAGGCCTATAAAAGGCGTGACTTGTGCAGCTACAGGGAGAAGGCAAAAAAGAAGTAGAAAGAAATCAAAAGGTGACGTCACAGCCAAGAGGGTAAGTGATTGGCTGGTGATTGGTGAGTAGTTTTTCTTTTTTCTCTTCTATATCAGTCAGTAACTTTTAACATTGTTGTTGCCAATTTAAGTGTATATAAGGGTTAAGTCATGGCAGGGGAGCTCGGTCGGGTGTTATGCTCCTCCTGTACCATGTGGGAACTCAGGGACACTTCCGGTGTCTCTGACGATTACGTGTGCGGGAAGTGTATCCGCCTCCAGCTCCTGACAGACCGCGTTGCGGAGTTGGAGCTGAGGGTGGATTCACTCTGGAGCATCCACGATGCTGAGAATGATGTGAGTATCACGTGTAGTGAGTTGGTCGTACCGCAGGGAAAGGGTCCTCAGCCAGATAGGAAATGGAAGACCAACAGGAAGAGCAGTGCAAGGAAGGTAGTGCAGGAGTCCCCTGTGGTCAACCCCCTGCAAAACAGATACACTGCTTTGGGTACTGTTGAGGGGGATGACTCATCAGGGGAGGGCAGCAGCAGCCAAGTTCATGGCACCGTGGCTGGCTCTGCTGCACAGGAGGGCAGGAAAAAGAGTGGGAGAGCAATAGTGATTGGGGATTCAATGGTGAGGGGAATAGATAGGCGTTTCTGCGACCGCAACCGAGACTCCAGGATGGTATGTTGCCTCCCTGGTGCAAGGGTCAAGGATGTCTCGGAGCGGGTGCAGGACATTCTAAAAAGGGAGGGAGAACAGCCAGTTGTCATGGTGCACATTGGTACCAACGACATAGGTAAAAAAAGGGATGAGGTCCTACGAAACGAATTTAAGGAGCTAGGAGCTAAATTAAAAAGTAGGACCTCAAAAGTAGTAATCTCGGGATTGCTACCAGTGCCACGTGATAGTCAGAGTAGGAATCGCAGGATAGCGCAGATGAATACGTGGCTTGAGCAGTGGTGCAACAGGGAGGGATTCAAATTCCTGGGGCATTGGAACCGGTTCTGGGGGAGGTGGGACCAGTACAAACCGGACGGTCTGCACCTGGGCAGGACCGGAACCAATGTCCTAGGGGGAGTGTTTGCTAGTGCTGTTGGGGAGGATTTAAACTGATATGGCAGGGGGATGGGAACCAATGCAGGGAGACAGAGGGAAACAAAAAGGAGGCAAAAGCAAAAGACAGAAAGGAGATGAGGAAAAGTGGAGGGCAGAGAAACCCAAGGCAAAGAACAAAAAGGGCCACTGTACAGCAAAATTCTAAAAGGACAAAGGGTGTTAAAGGCTTTGTGTCTTAATGCAAGGAGTATCCGCAATAAAGTGGATGAATTAACTGTGCAAATAGATGTTAGCAAATATGATGTGATTGGGATTACGGAGACGTGGCTCCAGGATGATCAGGGCTGGGAACTCAACATCCAGGGGTATTCAACATTCAGGAAAGATAGAATAAAAGGAAAAGGAGGTGGGGTAGCATTGCTGGTTAAGGAGCAAATTAAGGCAATAGTTTGGAAGGACATTAGCTTGGATGATGTGGAATCTATATGGGTAGAGCTGCAGAATACCAAAGGACAAAAAACGTTAGTGGGAGTTGTGTACAGATCTCCAAACAGTAGTAGTGATGTTGGGGAGGGCATCAAACATGAAATTAGGGGTGCGTGCAATAAAGATGCAGCAGTTATAATGGGTGACTTTAATATGCACATAGATTGGGTTAACCAAACTGGAAGCAATACGGTAGAGGAGGATTTCCTGGAGTGCATAAGGGACGGTTTTTTAGACCAATATGTCGAGGAACCAACTAGGGGGGAGGCCATCTTAGACTGGGTGTTGTGTAATGAGAGAGGATTAATTAGCAATCTCGTTGTGCGAGGCCCCTTGGGGAAGAGTGACCATAATATGGTGGAATTCTGCATTAGGATGGAGAATGAAACAGTTAATTCAGAGACCATGGTCCAGAACTTAAAGAAGGGTAACTTTGAAGGTATGAGGCGTGAATTGGCTAGGATAGATTGGCGAATGATACTGAAGGGGTTGACTGTGGATGGGCAATGGCAGACATTTAGAGACCGCATGGATGAACTACAACAATTGTACATTCCTGTCTGTCGTAAAAATAAAAAAGGGAAGGTGGCTCAACCGTGGCTATCAAGGGAAATCAGGGATAGCATTAAAGCCAAGGAAGTGGCATACAAATTGGCCAGAAATAGCAGAGAACCCGGGGACTGGAAGAAATTTAGAACTCAGCAGAGGAGGACAAAGGGTTTGATTAGGGCAGGGAAAATGGAGTACGAGAAGAAGCTTGCAGGGAACATTAAGACGGATTGCAAAAGTTTCTATAGATATGTAAAGAGAAAAAGGCTAGTAAAGACAAATGTAGGTCCCCTGCAGTCAGAATCAGGGGAAGTCATAACGGGGAACAAAGAAATGGCGGACCAATTGAACAAGTACTTTGGTTCGGTATTCACTGAGGAGGACACAAACAACCTTCCGGATATAAAAGGGGTCGGAGGGTCTAGTAAGGAGGAGGAACTGAGGGAAATCCTTATTAGTCGGGAAATTGTGTTGGGGAAATTGATGGGATTGAAGGCCGATAAATCCCCAGGGCCTGATGGACTGCATCCCAGAGTACTTAAGGAGGTGGCCTTGGAAATAGTGGATGCATTGACAGTCATTTTCCAACATTCCATTGACTCTGGATCAGTTCCTATGGAGTGGAGGGTAGCCAATGTAACCCCACTTTTTAAAAAAGGAGGGAGAGAGAAAACAGGGAATTACAGACCGGTCAGCCTGACATCGGTAGTGGGTAAAATGATGGAATCAATTATTAAGGATGTCATCGCAGTGCATTTGGAAAGAGGTAATATGATAGGTCCAAGTCAGCATGGATTTGTGAAAGGGAAATCATGCTTGACAAATCTTCTGGAATTTTTTGAGGATGTTTCCAGTAGAGTGGACAAGGGAGAACCAGTTGATGTGGTATATTTGGACTTTCAGAAGGCTTTCGACAAGGTCCCACACAAGAGATTAATGTGCAAAGTTAAAGCACATGGGATTGGGGGTAGTGTGCTGACATGGATTGAGAACTGGTTGTCAGACAGGAAGCAAAGAGTAGGAGTAAATGGGGACTTTTCAGAATGGCAGGCAGTGACTAGTGAGGTACCGCAAGGTTCTGTGCTGGGGCCCCAGCTGTTTACACTGTACATTAATGATTAAGACGAGGGGATTAAATGTAGTATCTCCAAATTTGCGGATGACACTAAGTTGGGTGGCAGTGTGAGCTGCAAGGAGGATTCTATGAGGCTGCAGAGCGACTTGGATAGGTTAGGTGAGTGGGCAAATGCATGGCAGATGAAGTATAATGTGGATAAATGTGAGGTTATCCACTTTGGTGGTAAAAACAGAGAGACAGACTATTATCTGAATGGTGACAGATTAGGAAAAGGGCAGGTGCAAAGAGACCTGGGTGTCATGGTACATCAGTCATTGAAGGTTGGCATGCAGGTACAGCAGGCGGTTAAGAAAGCAAATGGCATGTTGGCCTTCATAGCGAGGGGATTTGAGTACAAGGGCAGGGAGGTGTTGCTACAATTGTACAGGGCCTTGGTGAGGCCACACCTGGAGTATTGTGTACAGTTTTGGTCTCCTAACCTGAGGAAGGACATTCTTGCTATTGAGGGAGTGCAGCGAAGGTTCACCAGACTGATTCCCGGGATGGCGGGACTGACCTATCAAGAAAGACTGGATCAACTGGGCTTGTATTCACTGGAGTTCAGAAGAATGAAAGGGGACCTCATAGAAACGTTTAAAATTCTGACGGGGTTAGACAGGTTAGATGCAGGAAGAATGTTCCCAATGTTGGGGAAGTCCAGAACCAGGGGACACAGTCTAAGGATAAGAGGGAAGCCATTTAGGACCGAGATGAGGAGGAATTTCTTCACCCAGAGAGTGGTGAACCTGTGGAATTCTCTACCACAGAAAGTTGTTGAGGCCAATTCACTAAATATATTCAAAAAGGAGTTAGATGAAGTCCTTACTACTAGGGGAATCAAGGGGTATGGTGAGAAAGCAGGAATGGGGTACTGAAGTTGCATGTTCAGCCATGAACTCATTGAATGGCGGTGCAGGCTAGAAGGGCCGAATGGCCTACTCCTGCACTTATTTTCTATGTTTCTATGTTTCTATGTTTCTATATCTGAATCATTTGCATTATTTGTTCCATTATTAACACAACTTTTGGAACTCAAGAAGAATCATTTCCATTATTTGTTCCCATAACGTAACACAACATTACGGAACAGGTCCAAACAGTAAACATGGTCCAAGTGGAATAGTTTCCGCTGAGCCTTCTGGCAACAAAGCGTTCATGATGAGCTGCTGACGCAAACCTTTACTTCAACTGACAAAGGTTGCAGGTCTGTTTTTACTAACTCTCAGATTTCAGTTACAACTTCTTTGCGGAAATGCAGCCTTCTGACACAGTCTGCATCACTCAGATGCAGGTACGAACATCTGTCTCGATATACCCGACGAGGCCGCCTGCCCAGCACCCTACATGCTCTGAGGTTCCTCATGCGATGACATTGAATCAATTGTCTCCTCCGCAGCACCATCATGCAAAAGCATGCACAAGGTATGGCATTATCTGTATTGCCCCCATGCTTAAATGTTACCTTTGCAAGAAGCTCAAAATGGCAGGCAGGCAGGACAAGGTTCTTTGTTCTCTCCTCACCTGTATGGACCACACCCAGGTCTGAGCAGGCGCAGTGATCGGGAACCCCCCACAGATCCCCCCCCACCCCCAGCCCCGGCTACATTTGATGCATAGTGCAGGCTTCTAATGTCTTCCGTTAGCCTACCACAGGCCCCCACCCACCCGGGCTTGGTTTGATGGTTAGTACATGTGTCTGATGCCTTCCGTTAGCCTACCACAGGCCCCCACCCACCCGGGCTTGGTTTGATGGTTAGTACATGTGTCTGATGCCTTCCGTTAGCCTACCACAGGCCCCCACCCACCCGGGCTTGATTTAATGCATAGTGCAGGCTTCTGATGTCTTCCGTATGCGTTCCACAGCCGCCTCCCTCCCCCAAACCAGGACTTCTTTTGCAGCCGAGCCCCGAGCCCCTGTGTCCGGGCGTGGGACCGATTCTTCCGGCGATGCTACAACCCTTGAGTCCTGTTTGCAGGTGTTTGGTAGCGGCGTGTCAGTTGATGAAAACTTGCAGAATTCCATCAAACTTCCATTTACTGTGTGATAAGGTAAAACAACTTCATCCTTATTATGCATATTTAAGTGTTCTTATCTCCCTCCAAAACTTCGCTGAAAAACAATGACGTATTTCTGTGCCAATATTTCAATGTGCGCTGCTTTTTCTTAACTCACCAGAAGGTTTTTCGGGATTGGTCACATATGCTGACCTTGGGAGAATTTTTTGGGGGGAAAACTTACATAATTGCAAAAAGCTGGCGCAGACATCAGGTTACTATAACGCAAAAAAAAACTAACCTAAAAAAGTAACAAACTGAGTTACACTGGCGTACATTCCTTGGGGAAACTTAAATTTTTTAATTTACGCCAAAAAAAGTGGCGCGCACCAAAAAAACAGTGCAAATCACTGGGAAAAATTGAGCCCACAGAATGGAAATGAAAGAAAATAATAATTTTAATAAAGTAATTCAATCAAATGACATTAATTGCAAATATATTCAACTTAAATATTATGGCTACAAAAATAGTCCCACTGTGTTCCAGTTACAGATTCTAGTATTAATATTAATTATTTTTATATAATAGTTTCTTGGAGTGAGCAGACCTCAGGTAGGTGGAGAGTGAGAAGTCCAATCATCACCACACTAACTGAGGCAGGAGAAATGTCGGTGGGTTCACAGAGCAGATCTGATGGAACCAAGATGGAACCAAGTGTCGAAGATGGGATAAAATGGAATGATTCAACATTGCCTGAAAAGGTGAGAGGATTTTCAGTAAACTTCATCAGTCTAGGATTTTAACACGGTGAGTCTAATCAGCTACTGGGAGCTGTTCAACATCTGTCATAAGATTTGGACTTTTGTGCGGCAAGCTGACCAGAGTGTATAGAAACATAGAAACATAGAAAATAGGTGCAGGAGTAGGCCATTCGGCCCTTCTAGCCTGCACCGCCATTCAATGAGTTCATGGCTGAACATGCAACTTCAGTACCCCATTCCTGCTTTCTCACCATACCCCTTGATTCCCCTAGTAGTAAGGACTTCATCTAACTCCTTTTTGAATATATTTAGTGAATTGGCCTCAACAACTTTCTGTGGTAGAGAATTCCACAGGTTCACCACTCTTTGGGTGAAGAAATTCCTCCTCATCTCGGTCCTAAATGGCTTCCCTCTTATCCTTAGACTGTGTCCCCTGGTTCTGGACTTCCCCAACATTGGGAACATTCTTCCTGCATCTAACCTGTCTAACCCTGTCAGAATTTTAAACGTTTCTATGAGGTCCCCTCTCATTCTTCTAAACTCCAGTGAATACAAGCCCAGTTGATCCAGTCTTTCTTGATAGGTCAGTCCCGCCATCCCGGGAATCAGTCTGGTGAACCTTCGCTGCACTCCCTCAATAGCAAGAATGTCCTTCCTCAGGTTAGGAGACCAAAACTGTACACAATACTCCAGGTGTGGCCTCACCAAGGCCCTGTACAATTGTAGCAACACCTCCCTGCCCTTGTACTCAAATCCCCTCGCTATGAAGGCCAACATGCCATTTGCTTTCTTAACCGCCTGCTGTACCTGCATGCCAACCTTCAATGACTGATGTACCATGACACCCAGGTCTCTTTGCACCTGCCCTTTTCCTAATCTGTCACCATTCAGATAATAGTCTGTCTCTCTGTTTTTACCACCAAAGTGGATAACCTCACATTTATCCACATTATACTTCATCTGCCATGCATTTGCCCACTCACCTAACCTATCCAAGTCGCTCTGCAGCCTCATAGAATCCTCCTTGCAGCTCACACTGCCACCCAACTTAGTGTCATCCGCAAATTTGGAGATACTACATTTAATCCCCTTGTCTAAATCATTAATGTACAGTGTAAACAGCTGGGGCCCCAGCACAGAACCTTGCGGTACCTCACTAGTCACTGCCTGCCATTCTGAAAAGTCCCCATTTACTCCTACTCTTTGCTTCCTGTCTGACAACCAGTTCTCAATCCATGTCAGCACACTACCCCCAATCCCATGTGCTTTAACTTTGCACATTAATCTCTTGTGTGGGACCTTGTCGAAAGCCTTCTGAAAGTCCAAATATACCACATCAACTGGTTCTCCCTTGTCCACTCTACTGGAAACATCCTCAAAAAATTCCAGAAGATTTGTCAAGCATGATTTCCCTTTCACAAATCCATGCTGACTTGGACCTATCATATTACCTCTTTCCAAATGCACTGCGATGACATCCTTAATAATTGATTCCATCATTTTACCCACTACCGATGTCAGGCTGACCGGTCTGTAATTCCCTGTTTTCTCTCTCCCTCCTTTTTTAAAAAGTGGGGTTACATTGGCTACCCTCCACTCCATAGGAACTGATCCAGAGTCAATGGAATGTTGCAAAATGACTGTCAATGCATCCACTATTTCCAAGGCCACCTCCTTAAGTACTCTGGGATGCAGTCCATCAGGCCCTGGGGATTTATCGGCCTTCAATCCCATCAATTTCCCCAACACAATTTCCCGACTAATAAGGATTTCCCTCAGTTCCTCCTCCTTACTAGACCCTCCGACCCCTTTTATATCCGGAAGGTTGTTTGTGTCCTCCTCAGTGAATACCGAACCAAAGTACTTGTTCAATTGGTCCGCCATTTCTTTGTTCCCCGTTATGACTTCCCCTGATTCTGACTGCAGGGGACCTACATTTGTCTTTACTAACCTTTTTCTCTTTACATATCTATAGAAACTTTTGCAATCCGTCTTAATGTTCCCTGCAAGCTTCTTCTCGTACTCCATTTTCCCTGCCCTAATCAAACCCTTTGTCCTCCTCTGCTGAGTTCTAAATTTCTTCCACACCCCGGGTTCTCTGCTATTTCTGGCCAATTTGTATGCCACTTCCTTGGCTTTAATGCTATCCCTGATTTCCCTTGATAGCCACGGTTGAGCCACCTTCCCTTTTTTATTTTTACGACAGACAGGAATGTACAATTGTTGTAGTTCATCCATGCGGTCTCTAAATGTCTGCCATTGCCCATCCACAGTCAACCCCTTCAGTATCATTCGCCAATCTATCCTAGCCAATTCACGCCTCATACCTTCAAAGTTACCCTTCTTTAAGTTCTGGACCATGGTCTCTGAATTAACTGTTTCATTCTCCATCCTAATGCAGAATTCCACCATATTATGGTCACACTTCCCCAAGGGGCCTCGCACAACGAGATTGCTAATTAATCCTCTCTCATTACACAACACCCAGTCTAAGATGGCCTCCCCCCTAGTTGGTTCCTCGACATATTGGTCTAAAAAACCGTCCCTTATGCACTCCAGGAAATCCTCCTCTACCGTATTGCTTCCAGTTTGGTTAACCCAATCTATGTGCATATTAAAGTCACCCATTATAACTGCTGCACCTTTATTGCACGCACCCCTAATTTCATGTTTGATGCCCTCCCCAACATCACTACTACTGTTTGGAGGTCTGTACACAACTCCCACTAACGTTTTTTGCCCTTTGGTATTCTGCAGCTCTACCCATATAGATTCCACATCATCCAAGCTAATGTCCTTCCGAACTATTGCCTTAATTTGCTCCTTAACCAGCAATGCTACCCCACCTCCTTTTCCTTTTATTCTATCTTTCCTGAATGTTGAATACCCCTGGATGTTGAGTTCCCAGCCCTGATCATCCTGGAGCCACGTCTCCGTAATCCCAATCACATCATATTTGTTAACATCTATTTGCACAGTTAATTCATCCACTTTATTGCGGATACTCCTTGCATTAAGACACAAAGCCTTTAACACCCTTTGTCCTTTTAGAATTTTGCTGTACAGTGACCCTTTTTGTTCTTTGCCTTGGGTTTCTCTGCCCTCCACTTTTCCTCATCTCCTTTCTGTCTTTTGCTTTTGCCTCCTTTTTGTTTCCCTCTGTCTCCCTGCATTGGTTCCCATCCCCCTGCCATATCAGTTTAAATCCTCCCCAACAGCACTAGCAAACACTCCCCCTAGGACATTGGTTCCGGTCCTGCCCAGGTGCAGACCGTCCGGTTTGTACTGGTCCCACCTCCCCCAGAACCGATTCCAATGCCCCAGGAATTTGAATCCCTCCCTGTTGCACCACTGCTCAAGCCACGTATTCATCTGCGCTATCCTGCGATTCCTACTCTGACTATCACGTGGCACTGGTAGCAATCCCGAGATTACTACTTTTGAGGTCCTACTTTTTAATTTAGCTCCTAGCTCCTTAAATTCGTTTCGTAGGATCTCATCCCTCTTTTTACCTATGTCGTTGGTACCAATGTGCACCACGACAACTGGCTGTTCTCCCTCCCTTTTTAGAATGTCCTGCACCCGCTCCGAGACATCCTTGACCCTTGCACCAGGGAGGCAACATACCATCCTGGAGTCTCGGTTGCGGCCGCAGAAACGCCTATCTATTCCCCTCACCATTGAATCCCCAATCACTATTGCTCTCCCACTCTTTTTCCTGCCCTCCTGTGCAGTAGAGCCAGCCACGGTGCCATGAACTTGGCTGCTGCTGCCCTCCCCTGATGAGTCATCCCCCTAAACAGTACCCAAAGCAGTGTATCTGTTTTGCAGGGGGATGACCACAGGGGACTCCTGCACTACCTTCCTTGCACTGCTCTTCCTGTTGGTCTTCCATTCCCTATCTGGCTGTGGACCCTTTCCCTGTGGTACGACCAACTCGCTACACATGATACTCACGTCATTCTCAGCATCGTGGATGCTCCAGAGTGAATCCACCCTCAGCTCCAACTCCGCAACGCGGTCTGTCAGGAGCTGGAGGCGGATACACTTCCCGCACACGTAATCGTCAGGGACACCGGAAGTGTCCCTGAGTTCCCACATGGTACAGGAGGAGCATAACACCCGACCGAGCTCTCCTGCCATGACTTAACCCTTATATACACTTAAATTGGCAACAACAATGTTAAAAGTTACTGACTGATATAGAAGAGAAAAAAGAAAAACTACTCACCAATCACCAACCCTCTTGGCTGTGACGTCACCTTTTGATTTCTTTCTACTTCTTTTTTGCCTTCTCCCTGTAGCTGCACAAGTCACGCCTTTTATAGGCCTCTCCACGCACCTCCGACGCTGCTCCCGACTGCCGCTGACGCTGGGCCCCGGACTCCCTGCTGTGCCTTTTATAGGCCTCTCCACGCACCTCCGACTTGGATAGGTTAGGTGAGTGGGCAAATGCATGGCAGATGAAGTATAATGTGGATAAATGTGAGGTTATCCACTTTGGTGGTAAAAACAGAGAGACAGACTATTATCTGAATGGTGACAGATTAGGAAAAGGGGAGGTGCAAAGAGACCTGGGTGTCATGGTACATCAGTCATTGAAGGTTGGCATGCAGGTACAGCAGGCGGTTAAGAAAGCAAATGGCATGTTGGCCTTCATAGCGAGGGGATTTGAGTACAGGGGCAGGGAGGTGTTGCTACAGTTGTACAGGGCCTTGGTGAGGCCACACCTGGAGTATTGTGTACAGTTTTGGTCTCCTAACCTGAGGAAGGACATTCTTGCTATTGAGGGAGTGTAGCGAAGGTTCACCAGACTGATTCCCGGGATGGCGGGACTGACCTATCAAGAAAAACTGGATCAACTGGGCTTGTATTCACTGGAGTTCAGAAGAATGAGAGGGGACCTCATAGAAACGTTTAAAATTCTGACTGGGATAGACAGGTTAGATGCAGGAAGAATGGGGTACTGAAGTTGCATGTTCAGCCATGAACTCATTGAATGGTTGTGCAGGCTAGAAGGGCCGAATGGCCTACTCCTGCACCTATTTTCTATGTTTCTATGTTTCTATGACCACGAAGCATGGTTAGCCTGTGCAGTACTTAACATTGAAACATAGAAAATAGGTGCAGGAGTAGGCCAATCGACCCTTCGAGCCTGCACCACCATTCAATAAGAATCATGGCTGATCATTCCCTCAGTACCCCTTTCCTGTTTTCTCTCCATAACCCTTGATCCCCTTAGCCGTAAGGGCCATATCTAACTCCCTCTTGAATATATCTAATGAACTGACATCAACAACTCTCTGCAGCAGGGAAATCCTCAGGTTAACAAGTCTCTGAGTGAAGAAGTTTCTCCTCATCTCAGTCCTAAATGGCCTACTCCTTATCCTAAGACTGTGTCCCCTGGTTCTGGACTTCCCTAAAATCGGGAACATTCTATCCGCATCTAACCTGTCCAGTCCCGTCAGAATCTTATATGTTTCTATGAGATACCCTCTCATCCTTCTAAACTCCAATGTATACAGGCCCAGTTGATCCAGTCTCTCCTCATATGTCAGTCCTGGCATCCCAGGAATCAGTCTGGTGAACCTTCGCTGCACTCCCTCAATAGCAAAAACGTCCTTCTTCAGATTAGGAGACCAAAACTGAACTCAATATTCCAGGTGAGACCTCACCAAGGCCCTGTACAACTGCTCCTATACTCAAATCCCCTAGCTATGAAGGCCAACATACCATTTGCCTTCTTCACCGCCTGCTGTACCTGAATGGCAACTTTCAATGACTGATGAACCATGACACCCAGGTCTCGTTGCACCTCCCCTTTTCCTAAACTGCCGCCATTCAGATAATATTCTGCCTTCGTGTTTTTGCCACCCAAGTGGATAACCTCACATTTATCCACATTATACTGCATCTGCCATACATTTTCCCACTCACCTAACCTGTCCAAGTCACCCTGCAACCTCCTAGCGACCCCCTCACAGCTCACACCGCCACCCAGTTTAGTGTCATCTGCAAACTTGGAGATATTACACTCAATTACTTCATCCAAATCATTGATGTATATTGTAAGGAGCTGGCGTCCCAGCACTGAGCCCTGCGGCACTCCACTAGTCACTGTCTGCCATTTTGAAAAGGACCCGTTTATCCCGACTCTCTGCTTCCTGTCTGCCAACCAGTTCTCTATCCACGTCAGTACATTACCCCCAATACCATGCGCTTTGACTTTACACACCAATCTCTTGTGCGGGACCTTGTCAAAAGCCTTTTGAAAGTCCAAATACACCACATCCACTGGTTCTCCCTTGTCTACTCTACTAGTTACATCCTCAAAAAATTCCAGAAGATTTGTCAAGCATGATTTTCCCTTCATCAATCCATGCTGACTTGGACCGATTCTGTCACTGCTTTCCAAATGTGCTGCTATTTCATCCTTAATAATTGATTCCAACATTTTCCCCTCTACTGATGTCAGGCTAACTGGTCCATAATTACCCGCTTTCTCTCTCCCTCCCTTTTTAAAAAGTGGTGTTACATTAGCTACCCTCCAGTCCATAGGTACTGATCCAGAGTCAATAGACTGTTGGAAAATGATCACCAATGCATCCACTATTTCTCGGGCCACTTCCTTAAGTACTCTGGGATGCAGACTATCAGGCCCCGGGGATTTATCGGCCTTCAATCCCATCAATTTCCCGCCTAATAAAGATATCCTTCAGTTCCTCCTTCTCACTAGACCCACTGTCCCCTAGTACTTCCAGAAGGTTGTTTGTGCCTTCCTTCGTGAAGACAGAACCAAAGTATTTGTTCAATTGGTCTTCCATTTCTTTGTTCCCCATTATAAATTCACCTCAATCCGACTGCAAGTGACCTATGTTTGTCTTCACTAATCTTTTTCTCTTCACATATCTATAGAAGCTTTTGCAGTCAGTTTTTATGTTCCCGGCAAGCTTCTTCTCGTACTCTATTTTCCCCCTCTTAATTAAATCCTTTGTCCTCCTCTGCTGAATTCTAAATTTCTCCCAGTCCTCAGGTATGTTGCTTTTTTTGGCCAATTTATATGCCTCTTCCTTGGATTTAACACTATCCTTAATTTCCCTTATTCGCCACGGTTGAGCCACTTTCCCTGTTTTATTTTTACTCCAGACAGGGATGTACAATTGCTGAAGTTCATCCATGTGATCTTTAAATGTCTGCCATTGTTTATCCACCGTCAACACTTTAAGTATCCTTTGCCAGTCTATTCTAGTCAAATCACGCCGTAAACCATCGAAGTTACCTTTCCTTACATTTAGGACTCTCGTTTCTGAATTAACTGTGTCACTCTCCATCTTAATAAAGAATTCTACCATGTTATGGTCACTCTTCCACAAGATGCCTCGCACAACAAAATTGCTAATTAGTCCTTTCTCACTACACCCAGCTCCCTAGTCGGTTCGTCGACATATTGATCGAGAACCATCCCAAATACACTCCAGGAAATCCTCCTCCACCGCATTGCTACCAGTTTGGTTAGCCCCATCAATATATAGATTAAAGTCGCCCATGATAACTGCTGTACTTTTATTGCATGCATCCCTAATTTCTTGTTTGATGCTGTCCCCAACCTTACTATTACTCTTTGGTGGTCTGTACACAAATCCCATTAGCATTTTCTGCACCTTGGTATTCCATAGCTCCACCCATACCGATTCCACATCATCCAAGCTAATGTCCTTTCTTACTATAGCATTAATTTCCTCTTGAACCAGCAATGTCACCTCCTCTTCCTCTCTGCCTATCCTTCCTAAATGTTGAATACCCCTGGATGTTGAGTTCCTAGCCTTGGTCACACTGGAGCCATGTCTCCGTGATGCCAATTACATCATACCCGTTAACTGCCATCTGCGCAGTTAATTCATCCACCTTATTCCAAATACTCCTTGCATTGAGGCAGAGAGCCTTCATGCTTGTCTTTCTAACACACTTTGCCCTTTTATAATTTTGGTGTCATGTGGCCCTTTTTGTTTTTTGCCTTCGGCTTCTCTGCCCTCCACTTTTACTTTTCTTCTTTCTATCTTTTGCTTCTGCCCCCATTCTACTTCCCTCTGTCTCACTGCATAGGTTCCCATCCCCCTGCCATATTAGTTTAACTCCTCCCCAACAGCACTAACAAACACTCCCCCTAGGACATTGGTTCCGGTCCTGCCCAGGTACAGACCGTTCGGTTTGTACTCGTCCCACCTCTCCCAGAACTAGTTCCAATGTCCCAGGAACATTTAGGAAAACCAGACTGTGGAATTTTCAGGACTTACCCTCTTCCTCGTGTATTGGCCCAGCTTGTGCAGTGGTGGTTGCTTTTCTCCAGGCAGGACCCATCAAAGCAGCGAGCCCTCTTCCAGGTGTGTCAGTGGGTGCAGATTTGCCATACCCCCTCCTGTTCGAGTTCTTTCCCTTTGTTGTATGCCACTTTCCTCTGCAAAAATGAAAATATAACCTTTTAGAGAGGGTGTCTTTCTGCTGGGTGGGGCATATACAGATGGTCACATTTACAATTGCAATTCCATTGAAAAATGAAAATATTACTTACACTGACTACTTGACCAAGGTCCTGCCACTTCTTTTTGCACTGGCCTCCAGATCTCCTGGTGGTCACCATCGCACAATAATCTTCTGCAAGTTGGTTCCAGCATTTCTTCATTTCTTTGGGTGGATCTTTTATGTGACCTCTGCTGGTGTCCAGCTCCTGCCATCGGTTCTCAATCACAGTAACTAGTGCCTCCACTTCATCCTGTAAGAAATTCTTGGTCCTTGCGCCACGTTGCATCTTGTATTGCAGCTCCGATTTTTCCAATGATCATTAAAGTTCTCACAGAGCACTAAAAGTTCTCACACACACAACTGGCACTTTAAAAATGGCCGATTCCAGACCGGGAGTTGTACTGCGCATGCGCGCCCACAGGAATCACATCAAAAACGTCCTTTTTATTTTCGTACATGTGCAGTAGGGGCAGCATCATTTTTCGGCACAGACATTAGACTCCACTCTCGAAGCTACAGGACAGGCTTTATGGCACCAATTTTTAAAAAAGAGAAAGGAAACTTGGCACATTTATTTTTGGAGTAGTTGTGACCTAGAAAAACTGGCGTAACCCTGGCAATATGGCAAAAAACGGCTTTGGGCAAAATTGAACCCATAATATGGATAAACTCACTCAGTGTCGGCTGTAACTCCATCTCCTCCCACAGTAACTCCCACTGATGGGCAGCGATTTTGCCTACCGAGGCGGGTCCAGTGCGGCTGGGTTGGGTGGCAAGTTGAGATCCCACCCCTGGCTCCAACCTGTTCTGTGAAAATAATTTTACATTGATGGGGCTTGTTAAGCCCGCCCTGCAAGTATCCCGGCCAAACCGCTTGCTGTCTTATGTGTTACAGCCATCATTAAACACAGAAAATGCTGGAAATCTCAGGAGGTCAGGCAGCATCTGTGGAGAGGAAGTAGAGTTAACGTTTCACGTCGATGACCCTTTGTCAGAACTCGAGAGTGTTCAGAAAGATCATATTCCTAACAAGCACTGAAAGGGGGAGGGGAAGAAAGAACAAAAGGGAAAGTCTGTGATAGGTTGAAAGACAGGTGCGATTCGAGAGATATAAGGTATGATGGCCCAAATTCATTCAAGTTCTCTTTTGTTTTAAAGTCCTTGTTGTTTTCGGGATGTTAAAACAGATTTTCCCTTTGTCATGTATCTTACATTATTACATATAACTGTATCCTAACATGCTATACATGATTGTAATAAGATATGACCTATAACCACCAGCATACCTTACCACCAGGGGTGCACTTGCAAGAGACAGGTATATAAGCACAGGTCTCAGGCAAGTGCAGCATTCCAGAGCTGTGCAATAAAAGGTGCAGGTCCAGAGTGACCTTGACTTCACTACATGCCTCGTGCGAATCTGTACTGAGGGGACAGGACTTTACAGTGGCGACGGGTTACGGGATTACAGAATCCACAAAATGGCAAACAACGAATCAGATGAAAAGTACAATGCGGGAGACAATTGGGAGGACTTTATAGAAAGGCTCCAGCAAAGCTTTGTAACCAAAGACTGGTTCTGCAATGATAAGGCAGACAAGAGAAGAGCCCAAATCTTGACCAGCTGTGGCTCGAAAACATACGCTTTAATGAAGGATCTGTTGGCACCTGAGAAACCAGCAAGCAAGTCGTTTGAAGAATTGAGCACACTGGTAAGAGACCACCTGAAGCCAGCGAGCAGCCTACACATGACCAGACACAGGTTCTACAACTACAGACGCTGTGTGGGCCAGAGCATACCCGACTTCGTGGCAGAACTTCGGAGGTTGGCTAGTTTATGTGAGTTCTCCAATGAACTGAGGAGAGAAATGCTGAGAGACTTTTTCATTGAAGGAATAGGCCACGCAGCATATTCCGAAAGCTCAGAGACCAAGAACCTGACCTTAGAGGCAGCAGCACTGGTTGCACAGACATTCTTGGTTGGGGAAGAAGAAACGAGGTTGATTTACAATGCAGGTATGACAACTAACGAAATAATGGAACAAGGAGTTCAGAGCATCAGAAAAGCTGCTACCCCACACACAGACAAAACTGGCAGAACAGGTTTTTGACAGCAAGCAGTGGCAACAGAAGCCATCAAGGGCCACAGGAACGGCCGTTCACACCTCATCAACCCACAATGAGAGCAATCAACTACAAACTGAGAGAAGCTCAAGAGAGATCAGCCAGATGCAGCTCATTCTTTGCAAGCAGTCTGTGCTGGAGGTGTGGGGGTGGGCATTCGTCAAGGGAATGTAGATTTCAGCAGGCTGTTTGCAGGAACTGTGAATATACAGGGCATTTGGCCCGCATGTGCAAAAAAACGACAGCGCGGCTGGTATACGAATCAGATGGGTCAAAAAGCGAACCAGAAGACGGTGGGGACAGCACCCGGGACACCGATGTACAGCGGATCAACACAATCAATGGCCGCTGCTCCTATGACAGGACGCCTCCTATAATGATGAGGGTCCTACTCAACGGGATATCTGTCAACATGGAGCTGGATACAGGAGCGAGTCAATCTCTCATGGGCGCTCAACAATTTGAACAACTGTGGCCGCATAAAAGAGAAAGACCAAAACTCACAAGGGTCGACACCAAACTAAGGACCTATACCAAAGAAATCGTACCAGTCCTCGGCAGCACCATGCTCTCTGTCACACACAAAGGGACAGTGAACCGACTTCCCCTGTGGATTGTCCCCGGAGACCCGCCACTACTGCTGGGGAGAAGCTGGCTGGAAAAACTAAACTGGAAATGGGATGATGTCCATGCCATGTTATTAGAGGAACGGACCTCCTGCTCAACAGTTATAAAGCGATTTGAACATCTCTTTCAGCCAGGTGTGGGCACTTTCAAAGGGGCCAAAGTCAAAATCTACATCACACAGGATGCTAGACCGGTCCATCACAAGGCCAGAGCTGTACCCTATGTGATGAGGGAAAAGATTGAACATGAACTAGACAGGCTTCTGTGGGAAGGCATTATATCACCTGTGGAATTTAGCGAATGGGAAAGTCCCATCGTCCCAGTCATGAAGCCTGATGGATCCGTAAGAAGCTGTGGGGACTACAAATCTACCATAAATAGAGTCTCCCTACAGGACCAGTACCCGCTGCCCAGAGCGGAGGACTTATTTGCCACATTGGCTGGAGGTAAACTTTTCTCAAAATTAGACCCTACATCTGCGTATATGACGCAAGAATTGACGGAGGAATCCAAGCTACTCACCACCATCAACACACATCGAGCCCTTTTCATGTACAATCGATGCCCATTCGGCATCAGGTCGGCAGCTGCCATATTCCAGTGCAACATGGAGAGTCTGCTCAAGTCCATCCCGGGGATGGTTGTATTTCAAGACGACATACTTATCACGGGCAGGGACACCAACTCCCATCTCCGTAATTTGGAGGAAGTACTAAAGCGGTTGGATCGGGTAGGCCTACGAGTCAAGAAATCCAAGTGCATGTTTCTTGCACCCGAGGTTGAATTTTTGGGCAGAAGGATTGCCGCTGATGGAATCCGCCCAACAGAGTCCAAAACAGAAGCAATTCGCCTGGCACCCAGGCCCCGGAATGTCTCAGAACTGCGCGCCTTTCTCGGGCTACTCAATTACTTTGGGAACTTTATGCAGAACTAAAGCACGCTGCTGGAGCCTCTCCACGTGCTACTCAGGAAGGGGTGCGATTGGTTTTGGGGGGACGCCCAGGAACGCGCCTTCCATAAGGCACGCAACCTTCTGTGTTCCAACAGTGTTTTGACTTTCTTTGACCCAGGTAAAACGCTAGTTCTCACATGCGATGCATCAGCGTATGGGGTCGGGTGCGTTTTGCAACATGTCAATAGTGCGGGCAAATTACAACCCATAGCTTATGCCTCCAGGTCACTTTCGCGGGCGGAGCGCGGGTACGGAATGGTAGAGAAGGAGGCGCTCGCGTGCGTGTACGGTGTCAAAAAGATGCACCAATACCTTTTCGGGGCCAAGTTCGCGTTAGAAACCGACCACAAGCCCCTCACGTCCCTCCTATCCGAGAGCAAGGCAATAAACGCCAGCGCCTCGGCGCGAATTCAACGGTGGGCACTCATGCTAGCGTCCTACGACTATACCATAAGGCAACGACCAGGCACAGACAACTGTGCCGACGCGCTCAGCAGGCTACCCCTGGCGACCACGGAAGGGTCTGCCGAACAGGACTGTGAGATAGTCATGGCAATCAATGCCTTTGAGTCCACAGGTTCGCCCATGACAGCTCGCCAAATCAGAGCCTGGACGGCCAGCGACCCCACGTTATCCTTAGTAAAAAGATGTGTCCTAACCGGTGACTGGGCAGAGGCTTGCGATGCTTGCCCCGAGAAATTAAAACCCTTTCACAGGCGCATGCATGAGCTATCACTACAAGCAGACTGCCTGATGTGGGGCAGCTGAGTAGTCATGCCTCTGCGAGGCAGAGAGGCATTTGTCCGGGAGCTCCACCGCGAGCACCCGGGGATCGTTCTCATGAAGGCCATAGCCAGATCCCACGTCTGGTGGCCTGGTATTGACGCGGACTTGGAGCTCTGCGTCCGAAGGTGCTCCATTTGTGACCAACTCAGCAATGCCCCCAGGGAGGCTCCACTGAGTCCCTGGCACTGGCCTACCAAACCGTAGTCGCGGGTGCACGTAGACTATGCAGGCCCATTCATGGGCAAAATGTTCCTCGTAGTTGTAGATGCATTTTCAAAGTGGATCGAATGCACCATTTTAAACTCGAGCACAACCTCCACCACTGTGGAGAGCCCCGCAACCATGTTTGCAACGCATGGAATCCCTGACACATTGGTCAGTGACAATGGTCCGTGCTTCACCAGCGCAGAATTCCAAGACTTGATAATTGACCACGGCATAAATCACGTCAAGACGGCACCGTTCAAGCCGGCCTCCAACGGCCAGGCGGAGAGAGCAGTGCAAATCATTAAACAAGGCATGCTTAAAATCCAAGGTCCCACGCTGCAGGGTCGCCTGTCGCGACTGCTGTTGGCATACAGATCTCGTCCGCACTCACTGACTGGGATCCCCCCGCGCAACTGTTGATGAAAAGGACTTTAAAAACAAGGCTCTCATTAATCCTCCCAAACATGCACAAAATCGTTGAGGCAAAGCGCCGTAAGCTGACTGAGTACCATGACAGAAATTCGAGGGGGCGATGGAATGAAATCGGGGACAAAGTATTTGTACTAAACTATGGCAGGGGTCCCAAATGGCTTGCAGGGACAGTAACGGGCAAGGAAGGAAACAGGCTACTGGTAGTACAAATGGACAATGGCAAAACCTGCCGGAGGCATGTAGACCAAGTCAAAAGCAGATTTACCAACAACACTGCAGAACCAGAGGCAGACGACAATGTGGAACTCACACCACACCTGGTGGACAGACAGAGTGAACAACCTGAGGAAAGGGCAATCCCAACAGACAGCCCAGGCGAGTCAACAACAATCACACCAATCGAAACAGACAGCCCAGGCAAAATACCAGCAACCACACCCAAAGAAAAACAGACACCAAGGCAAACAACTGAACCACAACTCAGACGCTCCACGCGAGAGCGTAGACCACCTGAGAGACTGAACTTATAAAGACAATAAGACCTTGGGGGAGGGTGATGTCATGGATCTTACATTATTATATATAACTGTATCCCAACATGCTATACATGACTGTAATAAGATATGACCTGTAACCACTAGCATACCTTACTACCGGGGGTGCACTTGCAAGAGACAGGTATATAAGCACAGGTCTCAGGCAAGTGCAGCATTCCAGAGCTGTGAAATAAAGGTGCAGGTCCAGAGTGACCTTGACTTCACTACATGCCTCGTGTGAATCTGTACTGAGGGGACAGGACTTTACACCCTTCACTGTACCTAATCAATGCTGTCCTGATCTGTGAGTGTTTGATAGGACAGCATCAATGGAGCTTTACTCTGTATATTACCCAAGCTGTTCCTGACCTAAGAGTGTTTGATGGAAGCTTTACACTATTATTGCCCATGGTACCCCCTTCCATTATTGCTCCGATGCTCGCAGTACTTCTTACCCCTGATGATCACTCCACCTGTAGCCTGTGATGCCCCTGCCTGTGACAGGGAGTCGACTGGTTTCAGAACACAGAGGAGGTCATCATATCTCTGCTTCATACCAAAACCATTTCCTCAAACTGCCTGTCACTGTCGAAGCAGGAAGGAGACAAACTTCCTGATATTAAGAGAAGGGAGACTAGGTGATGTATAAAGCAAAAGGTCGGCAGGGGGGCCTTGAAAAAAAGGACAGCACATTTGGAGGATGGGAGGCAGAATTCATAGTGGTAATATTGAGAGGCTCAGCTCCCTGCCTGGAATCTCAGTACATGGGAGCGAGATCAGAGACAAGAATGATTGTATAACCTGCGTTCATTCCCAGTGAGACTGCACACCAGAAGCTGAGCCTGGTCATGTGACCCTGTAATACATCGAGTGGAATGGACTTGGACTGCTTGTGACATAGTTCCTGGAAATTGTGTGATTGGCTCCTGGTTCCTTTGTGATGTCATCTGAAGTCAAGTTTATGCCCCTAGTAACACACTATGGCCAGAATTTTGCCGACGCTGAGAGGACAGGTTCAGAGGTGGGTCCGCTGTAAAAATGGAAAAGATTGACAACAGGTTAACAGCCCGCTGTTAACTTGCCTCCATGCTAATCTCCCAAGCACATAGGATTGAGGGTATTGTATTGGCATGGATTGAAAATTGGTTAACTGACAGGAAACAGAGAATAAGAATAAAAGAGTCTTTTTCAGGGTGGCGGACAGTGACTAGTGGGGTACCACAGGGATCAGTGCTTGGGCCCCAGCTATTCACAATATATATAAATGATTTGGATGAGGGAACCAAATGTAATATTTCCAAGTTTGCTGATGACACAAAACTAGATGGGATTGTGAGTTGTGAGGAGGATGCAAAGATGCTGCAAGGTGATTTAGATAGGTTGAGTGAGTGGGTAAACACATGGCAGATGCAGTATAACGTGGATAAATGTGAAGTTATCCACTTTGGTAGGAAAAACATAAGGACACAATATTATTTAAATGGTGATGGCTTGGGAGTGTCGATGTACAGAGGGACCTTTGTACACCAGTTATTGAAAGCAAACATGCAAGTGCAGCAAGCAGTTAGGAAGGCAAATATGTTGGCCTTCATTGCAAGATGATTTGCGTACAGGAGCAAGGATGTCTTAATACAGTTATACAGAGCCTTGGTGAGACCGCACCTGGAATATTGTGTGCCGTTTTGGTCTCCTTACCTAAGAAAGGATATACTTTCTATGGAGGGAGTGCAACGAAAGTTCACCAGACTGATTCCTGGGATAGCAGGACTGTCGTATGAGGAGAGACTGGGTTGACTAGGCCTGCATTCACTAGAGTTTAGAAGAATGAGAGAGGATCTCATTGAAACATATAAAATTCTGACTGGGTTGGATAGACTGGATGCGAGGAGGATGTTTCCCCTGGCTGGGAAGTCTAGAACAAGGGGGTCACAGTCTGAGGATACGGGGTAGTAAATTTTTTCACTCAGAGGGTGGTGAAAACCTGTGGAATTCTCTACCACAGAAGACTGTGGAGGCCAAGTCACTGAATATATTTAAGAGGGAGATAGATAGATTTCTAGAAACAAAAGGCGTCAAGGGGTATAGGGAAAAAGCAGGAATAGTGTTGAGATAGAGGATCAGCCATGATCATATTGAATGGTACTGCTTCTATTTTCTATGTTTCTATGTTTCTATGTCTGTCAGTGCTTTACAGACCTGACAGGCAATTTATTCATTAACAGCTTGATAAAAGGAACATAAACATCATTTAACCATGTAATTACCATTTTTCCAACTTTTTGACAAGTGATCACATCAGGTAAATCAGTCGGGTTATAATGTCTGAATAGTTGACAGCTGCAAAAATGGTATAAAAGCTACTCACTTTCCAATCTTAGAAGCTGGAGACTTCAGGATTTGGAAGACACTTTTCAGCTTTATGCAGGTTGGAAGTGTTTGGAGTAAACTCTCTATCCACTGTCACCTTCTTGGAACAACCTCTCTCACCATTGACAGATTGCTTCTGTCATCTCAACTTCAGCTTCCATCTATTCCATCAGCATTGGTGCCCTTGAAAAAATCTCAACATGGTCCTCAGAATCCCACCACGATCAGCCCCAACACCAACATCACCAGTCACACCAGCATCAACAACAACAACATCAACATTCTCCGCAATTACCTAATGCTGCACAGGGCACCAGCACCTCTGGAGGCCAGGGATGGCCTTACAATGGCTAGATTTAATTCACTTGACGCTCCACACCCTGGCTGTCACATCCAGTTGCCACCTCAATACACGCAAGCCATTTCTCACTGATCACCATTGCGGGGGCATCGTTATGTTTCATCATTCACTAAAACTCACTAAGTCACTTCCAAAGATGCACACAAATCTGTCCAAGAAGACAAAATGTTGAAAATAAAGATTTTAACGTTTAACACATTATCAGAAACTTTACATGAACATTGGCTAAAAGATGCAAGTCCCTACCTGCAGTGTATGTAGGCACCTTTAGTAATGACTCCACGAGGCAGGGTATGGTGCTTAAACTGTGCAGACCTGCAGTCTTTTATTAGCAGCTTCTGAGTGCTGACAACAAGCTGTGAGTTCCTTTTTATACTGGGTTACCTGCCGTGTGCAGGCAACCCCAGGGTCTCCAGCAACAGCACCCTCTAGTGTACCGGCAAGGTGTGTACAGTACAAGGGTACATTCAATGTTGCATACAGACATCACACAGTAAACAGGCATGCATACACAACAATACTCCCCCCTGAGCATTTTTCATATCCTAGTTAACCAGGGGAGGTGATCGGTGGTGGGCTATGGGAGGTTGTGGTGAGGGTTGTGTGGTTGCCAGGAGCGACCCCTGTGCTTGAGGCTGGCCTCGTACATTTCCCCTCCCTCACACACAAACCAAGTGGGTGTCATTGTTGTGGGATCCCTCGGGGAGGTAGCCACGGCGGCAGTAGGTGGGGTGTATACACTGTGATGTGGGTGGTTGTGGGGTGGTGGGCAGGGCCACAAGACTGGGTGGGCTCCTTGTCCACCAATGGGGATGAGGGTCAGGTCATCCCAGGGTTTGCCAGGGAAGCTGGAGGGTATTGGCCTCATGCTTCTGGTGTTGGCCCTGGTGGCCAGGGGTTGTAGGACTGGTCTGGTGCCGGTTGCCATTGGTGGGGGCTAGGCTGCCCATTGACCACTGTCCCTGTAGTGGGTCTGTTCCCACTGCATTTGTGTGTGTCCTGCAAGGGGCATCACATTTGTTCCAGAGGTCCTGGCTACATGATCAGGTAGCCTGCTGGACCTGGGGGTCTACCACAGGGGGATTCCATTGGCATTAGCATGGTCCCTGTAGGACCCAATGTCCTTTGGCAGTGTCCTACCGGCATACATGACACCTTGACTCTGATCACACATAGTTGAGCCTGCATTATACATTCTTGCATTTGCATCACTTTTGGGTGTCCTGGTTTCAACAGACATGGTTACATTAGGCATTTCACAATCTCTATCATTATTGTTAAGCATAATAAACTTGTTCTTAACTTTACTGACACCTGCATTCATCTCATTAGTCACATTAGTTAAACCAGCATCACAATTCATGATTACATTGCATACATTTTCGTACTTGCACCCTTTAATTGCATCTTTAGCTTTAAAGTCCGTGTACTCAAATAGTTGGAACTTCCCCTTTAATTTTTTTTGGTTACCGGTCTCCTTTAAGGGAGCTTTCAAATCCGATTGGCCGCTCGATGTCACATGATGCTCCTCCATGTTGACTAGCATTTTGAATGCAGGTCTGCTGCTCACCAAGCAGCAGCCATTTTGTGGTGCTCCTTTCTTCCTCATTCTTGTAGTGCTGCAGCCATTTTGTGGTCTTGTTGCAGGCAGGCTGTGGTCGTGGTGGTCTTTTCTTCCACATGCTTGTAGTGCTGCAGGTCATTCTGTGGTCTTGCTGCAGGCAGGCTGTGGTGGTCTTTTCTTCCACAGCCTGATGTGGACCCGGTTCAGCCAATTCCTGCCCAGCAGCGTGGGACTGTCGCCGGCTATGATCCACAGGGGGAGTTTGTGTAACACGCTGCCTTGGGAGACCTGGATGTCTACACTGCCAACGATTTGGATTTTATCTTTGGTGTAGGTGAGCAGCTTTGCCTGGGCAGGAGACACTTTTGGTCGAGAGGCAGGATTCCTCCAAATTTTTTCAAAGGTCTTTTGGCTCATCACAGACTGGCTCGCCCCTGGGTCGATCTCCATGGAGACTGGGACCCCGTCGATGTTCATTTCCATCATCCATGGAGAACTTCCGGTGGAGCAGGTAAAGATTCCAAACACCTCTCCCCGGATTAGAGCAGCTTCATCTTCATCTGTGTCAGAGCCCCGGTGATTAGCCAACTTATCAGAGACACAGTGAGTACAGCCTTTTCTGCACATTCTCTGAAGGTGCCCTTTTTCTTTTCAGCCTTTGCATGTATAGTCTTTGTAGTGGCACTGGTGGGCCCTGTGGTTTCCTCCACAGCGCTAGCACGGGACCATCCGGTTTGCCCCATGTGGTGGACTCAGGGTTGCGGGACTCGGGGCAGTATTCGCCTGGAGTCGCTGGCCGAAACCATGTAGGCCTGGCTCACTTGAATTGCTTTCTGCAGGGTTGTGTAGAAGGCCTTCGTGGCCAATTCCAATGACAAATATATCCCTTAGTGCTTCATTAAGGTGGTCGCCAAATCACACGGTGCAGCTAGTCTTCTGAAGTGTGCAGCATACTTGGCAATTTCCTGGCCCTCAGGTCGCCGGTAAATGTAGAACCGGTGCCTGGTTGTGAGGATGCTTTCTTTCGGTTTTAATTGTTCCTGTATGATTGTTACAAGTTCCTCATAGCTCTTGGTGGTTGTCTTCTCCGGGGCTAGTAACTCCCTGACGAGACCGTAGTTGGTGGGCCCACAACTGCTAAGCAGGATGGCCCTGCATTTGTTCGGTAGTGTGGCCGGTGTGTCCCCGTCTAGGTCATTGGCTTTAAAGAAGTGTTCCAATCTTTCCACAAAAGTGTCCCAATCCTCCCCCTCCATAAATTGCTGAAAGTTGCTGAGGTTAGACATGTTGAGCGTGTAGTTCGTGATCCCGTATTCCCGTCGCCAGTTGTAGTGTATGTAGGCACCTTTAGTAATGACTCCATGAGGCAGGGTATAGTGCTTAAACTGTGCAGACCTGCAGTCCTTTATTAACAGCTCCTGAGTGCTGACAACAAGCTGTGTGTTCCTTTTTGTACTGGGTTACCTGCCGTGTCCCTGGGTCTCCAGCAACAGCACCCTCTAGTGTATCAGTAAGGTGTGTACAGTACAAGTGTACATTAAATGTTGCATACAGTGTTACAGACATCACACAGTAAACAGGCATGCATACACAATACTACCCTTGTGCGTTGTTAGTTGATATGATTGGACATGGATGAGGGTGAATGTGAGGTGAGGGTAGTGAGATGGGGATGTGATAATGTAAATAGATAGAGAGGGATGGGTGGATGTGCAAGGTAAGTTGGTGTGAGTAAGGATGTGCAGGAGTAGAGTAGGGAAGGCAGAGTGATAGGGATGTGATGAGTGGCACAGCAGGATGAGGTTGAATGTTGCTTTGCAGTAACGTTTCGTGATCTACTGAGATCATTGAAAGGTTTGTGCCACTGCAGCCCGTTCCTCCTGACGACATCCCTGCTTGTGTCCTCCTGTACAATGTGCAACCAGGCGACGTTGGTCTCTTCCGCCCATTGGAAGGGAAGACAACCTCCTTGCGTGCTGTGACTCCCTCAATAAGCATATGGAGGGAGTCATGGGAGAGCCTGGGTGCAGCTATGCACCTCAAGGGTGCAGAACACTGACAGCACAACTGCCAAACTCAATGTGGACATGGTCTCTTTAAGGAAACCATCTGATGACGTGTCATCGAATTATATCATCAATTACTGTCTTGAGGTAAGACCCCCAGTAAACTTCAACAAGTGACATGCATTATGAGGTAACATCTCTAAAGTTTGAACCAACCATAACCAACAAGGGGAATAGCCACGCTGGAAGGAAACAATCATTGTGATGCTCATGTGAGAATCACAGGGAAGTGTGGACACAAAGGTCCAAAATTTGTTAGCGTAACAACAGCAACAACAACTTGTATTTATATAGTGCCTTAAAAGTAGTGAAACGTCTGAAGGCGTATTATGAGACAAAAAACTTGACACCGAGGCATATAAGTAGAAACTAAGGAAGGTGACTAAAAGCTTGGTCAAAGAGGTAGGTTTTAAGGAGTGGCTTCAAAGAGGAAAGAGAGGTAGAGAGGTGGAGAGATTTAGGCCGGAAATTATGGAGCTTAGGGCCTAGGCAACAGAAGGCACGGCCACCAATGGTTGAGCGATTATAATCAGGGATGCTCAAGAGGGCAGAATTAGCAGAGCGCAGATATCTTGGAGGGTTTTGGGGCTGGAGGAGATTACAGAGATCGAGAGGGGTGAGGCCATGGAGGGATTTGAAAACCAGGATGAGAATTTTGAAATCGAGGCATTGCTTAACCGGGAGCCAATGTAGATCAGCGAGCACAGGGGTGATGGGTGAGCAGGACTTGGTGCGAGTTAGGACATGGGCAGCCGAGTTTTGAATGACCTCAAGTTTACATAGGGTAGGATGTTGGAGGCCAGCCATCTGTGAAATATGCCATGCCGGCCAACTTGCATGGGGCTACACCGCCCACTACAGGTCAAGCCTGGCAATGCGCCATATGATCGGTCGCCCAAAAGGACGCTCAAGAAAAGCTGCATTCACCTGAACTTATGGATGCTATTTTGTAATTCGGAGGATTTTTCATAAAAGGCTGGTTCAAGTTCATGGGAGCTTTGAAGTAATTTGTGAGTGCTTTTAAGGTGGTTTTAAAATCTCTTGACAACCATCTAATCATAGAAACATAGAAATAGGTGCAGGAGTATGCCATTCGGCCCTTCGAGCTTGCACCAACATTCAATAAGATCATGGCTGATCATTCCCTCAGTACCCCTTTCCTGCTTTCTCTCCATACCCCTTGATCCCTTTAGCCGTAAGGACCATATCTAACTCCCTCTTGAATATATCTAATGAACTGGCATCAACAACTCTCTGCGGTAGAGAATTCCACAGGTCAACAACTCTCTGAGTGAAGAAGCTTCTCCTCATCTTGGTCCTAAATGATTTACCCCATATCCTTAGACTGTGACCTCTGGTTCTGGACTTCCCCAACATCGGGAACATTCTTCCTGCATCTAACCTGTCCAGTCCCGTCAGAATTTTATATGTTTCTATGAGATCCCCTCTCATCCTTCTAAACTCCAGTGAACACAGGCCCAGTCGATCCAGTCTCTCCTCATATGTCAGTCCTGACATCCCGGAAATCAGTCTGGTGAACCTTCGCTGCATTCCCTCAATAGCAAGAACGTCCTTCCTCAGATTAGGAGACTAAAACTGAACACAATATTCCAGGTGAGGCCTCATAAAGACCCTGTACAACTGCAGTAAGACCTCCCTGCTCCTGTATTCAAATCCCCGAGCTATGAAAGCCAACATGCCATTTGCCTTCTTCACCGCCTGCTGTACCTGCATGCCAACTTTCACTGACTGATGTACCATGACACCCAAGTCTCGTTGCACCTCCCATTTTCCTAATCTGTCACCATTCAGATAATATTCTGCCTTCGTGTTTTTGCCACCAAAGTGAATAACCTCACATTTATCCACATTATACTGCATCTGCCATGCATTTGCCCACTCACCTAACCTGGCCAAGTCACCCTGCAGCCTCTTAGCATCCTCCTCACAGCTCACACTGCCACCCAGCTCCATCTGCAAACTTGGAGATATTACATTCAATTCCTTCATCTGGGGTCCCAGCACTGAGCCCTGTGGCACCCCACTAGTCACTGCCTGCCATTCTGAAAAGGACCTGTTTATCACGACTCTCGGCTTCCTGTCTGCCAAGCAGATCTCTATCCAAGTCAATACATTACTCCCAATACCATGTCCTTTAATTTTGCACACCAATCTTTTGTGTGGGACCTTGTCAAAAGCCTTTTGAAAGCCCAAATACACCACATCCACTGGTTCTCCCTTGTCCACTCTACTAGTTACATCCTCAAAAAAATTCTTGAAGATTTGTCAAGCATGATTTCCCTTTCATAAATCCATGCTGACTTGGACCGATCCTGTCACTGCTTTCCAAATGCGCTGCGATTTCATCTTTAATAATTGATTCCAACATTTTCCCCACTACCGATGTCAGGCTAACCAGTCCATAATTCCCCGTTTTCTCTCTCCCTCCTTTTTTAAAAAGTGGTGTTACATTTGCTACCCTCCAGTCCATAGGAACTGATCCAGAGTCGATAGACTGTTGGAAAATGATCACCAATGCATCCACTATTTCTAGGGCCACTTCCTGAAGTACTCTGGGATGCAGACTATCAGGCCCTGGAGATTTATCGGCCTTCAATCCCATCAATTTCCCGAACACAATTTCCTGACTAATAAGGATTTCCTTCAGTTCCTCCTTCTCGTTAGACCCTCGGTCCCCTAGTATTTCTGGAAGGTTATTCGTGTCTTCCTTCGTGAAGACAGAACCAAAGTATTTGTTCAATTGTTCTGCCATTTCTTTGTTCCCCATTATAAATTCTGATTCTGACTGAAAGGGACCTACGTTTGTCTTCACTAATTGTTTTCTCTTCACTATTATGGTGAATATTGATCTTTTATTGCATTTTTATCGGACAATTTAATAATTTTGAAGACATAATAGGGCGTTTATAGTAATGGGGCCTGTGATTTCTCAGCCAGTATTGATGACTACTCACATGTTGCAGACTAGAGATGGGAGAAGGTTTATTGAAGAGCATTATGTGCCCAATCCAAGAGATGTCAAACTGCTGAGGAGGAGGAGACCTCATACCCAACGCACTTACAGGGATAAGCGATCTTACCTGAACTTGTCCGATAACATGTGCCTTAGTAGACTGCGCTTCCAAAAGGAGATCATCAGTGAGATATGTCAGCTAACTCGGGAGATCATCAGCCTACCAGCACCATCAGGACTGCAGTGCCCGTTGAGGTCAAGGTTACTGCGGCACTTTCCTTCTATGCATCGGGCTCCTTTCAGGCCTCAGTTGGTGACATTTGCGGTATCTCTCAGCACGCTACACATTGCTACATTCGACAGGTAACTGAAGCCCTTTACACTTGCAGGATGGACTTTATAAACTTCCCTATGACCAGGGAGGCACAGGCTGAGAGGGCTTTAGGTTTCTCGAGAATAGCAAACTTCGCCAAGGTGCAGGGAGCAAAAGACTGTATGCATATTGCCCTGCGAGCACCTTTTCAGGTGTTTTGGAACCGTAAGGGATTCCACTCCCTGAATGTGCAACTCGTTGTCGACCACCAGCAAATAATCATGGCAGTAAATGCAAAATTTCCAGGGAGCATCCATGATGCACACATCTTACGTGAGAGCACTGTCTCTGACCTATTTAAGAGTCAGCCATAAAGTCAAGGTTGGATGCTGGGGGATAAAGGATATAGCCTTGCCATCTGGCTCATGACCCCCCTGCATAAGCCCCAGATGGAAGCCAAGAAGCGCTACAATGAAAGCCACATAGCCACATGCAATATCGTCAAAAAGGCAATTGGAGTGCTTAAGCAGCGCTTCAGATGCCTGGACCACTCGGGAGGCAACTTACAATACCACCCTGAGCAGGTTGCTGAGTTCATTGTGGTGTGCTGCATGTTGCATAACTTAGCTATCAGGAGGGGACAAGAATTGCCGGAGGGGACTGCCGTCTACCTCAGAAGAGAGGGGAGGCGGAAGAGGAGGATGAGGAGGTAGACGAGGACCTCGGGGAGGACAATCAGGCTGGCATTGAAACCATGCACCCTACACCACAGGAAAAACCTGGTAGTTTCGCAGCTTCAAGACTGTTGCATCAGCAGCTCATAAATGAATGCATTGCGTGAAGTTACGTTGGTGGTAGTTATGCAGCTGCAAGACTGTTGTGTTCGCCTCTCATAAATAAATCCTTTGTGTTACATTGGTGACAGTTACAATTACAGTTGTGTTATGTTACGTTTCATCTTTGCCTTGCCTGGTCTGGCCTCGCCATTGTTTGCAAACTTTGTATATATTTAATGTTTCTGTTATTAGAAGACACTGAACAACAATGTTAAGTTAAATAAATTATTTTTAATGAATACAAAAGTTTTAAAGACATTTTTTTAACACTATACACCCATCTACCCCCAATCCCACCCCAACAGTGACATTTTAAAAAATAACAATAACAACTTTAACAACAGCAGAATATATAATGGTATAACAATAATAATAATAACAAACTTTCAAAAACAATTATAAATATAACAAACACCGACCCACCCACAGTCAACAAATTTATTAATAACAAGAATAATAATGAGTACAAAAAAAATACATTACCCACCCTCCCCTACTTGCAGCCATGCCTCACCTTGCCTTTACCCCCCCCCGCTAATCTAAACCCCACCTCTTCCTCCTTGTACACACACCAAGCCGCCTTGTAGCAGGGCACCTCGAGCCTCTGCTTGACCGATTGGAAAAGCCGGTTTTCGGTGCATGCGCATCGGAATCTAGGAAGACTTGATTCCACTCTTAAAAATAAGTCCTTAGGTGGCTGAACAGTCCAATACGAGAACCACAGTCCCTGTCACAGGTGGGACAGATAGTCATTGAGGCAAAGGGTGGGTGGGACAGGTTTTCCGCACACTCTTTCCGCTGCCTGCGCTTACTTTCTGCATGTTCTCGGTGATGAGACTTGAGGTGCTCGGCGCTCTCCCGGATGCACTTCCTTCACTTAGGGCGATCTTTGGCCAGGGACTCCCAGGTGTCAGTGAGGATGTTGCACTTTTTCAGGGAGGCTTTCAAGGTGTCCCTGTAACGTTTCCTCTGCCCCCCTTTGGTTCGTTTGCCATGAAGGAGTTCCGAATGGAGCGCTTGCTTCGGAAGTCTCGTGTCTGACATGTGAACAGTGTGGCCTGCCCAGCGGAGCTGATCAAGTGTGGTCAGTATTTCAATGCTGGGGATGTTGACTTGGTCGAGGATGCGAATGTTGGTGCGTCGATCCTCCCGGGGGATTTGTAGGATCTTGCGGAGGCATCGTTGGTGGTATTTCTCCAGCGACTTGAGGTATCTACTGTACACGATCCATGTCTCTGGGCCATACAGGGTGGGTATTACTACAGCCCTGTAGACCATGAGCTTGGTGGCAGTTTTGAGGGCCTGGTCTTTAAACACTCTTTTCCTCAGGCAGTCGAAAGCTGTACTGGCGCACTGGAGGCGGTGTTGAATCTCGTCGTCAATGTCTGCTCTTGTTGATAAAAGCCTCCCGAGGTATGGGAAATGGTCCACGCTGTCCTGGGCTGCGCCGTGAACTTGATGATTGGGGGGCAGTGCTGTGCGGCATGGACAGGCTGGTGGGGGACCTTTGTCTTCCGGATGTTTAGCGTAAGGCCCATGCATTTGAAAAGTGGTGACAGGATCGGTCCAAGTCAGCATGGATTTATGAAAGGGAAATCATGCTTGACGAATCTTCTGAAATTTTGTGAGGATGTAACTAGCAGAGTGGACAACGGAGAACCAGTGGATGTGGTGTATTTGGACTTTCAAAAGGCTTTTGATAAGGTCCCGCACAAGAGATTGGTGTGCAAAATCAAAGCGCATGGTATTGGGGGTAATGTACTGACGTGGAGAGAGAACTGGTTGGCAGACAGGAAACAGAGAGTGGGGATAACCGGGTCCTTTTCAGAATGGCAGGCAGTGACTAGTGGAGTGCCACAGGGCTCAGTGCTGGGACCCCAGCTCTTTACAATATACATTATCTCCAAGTTTGCAGATGAAACTAAACTGGCTGGCGGTGTCAGCTGTGAGGAGGACGCTAAGCGGCTGCAGGGTGACTTGGATAGGTTAGGTGAGTGGGCAAATGCATGGCAGATGCAGTATAATGTAGATAAATGTGAGGTTATCCATTTTGGGGGGAAAAAACATGAAGGCAGAATATTATCTGAATGGCGGCAGATTAGGAAAAGGGGAGGTGCAACGAGACCTGGGTGTCATGGTTCATCAGTCATTGAAAGTTGACATGCAGGTGCAGCAGGCAGTGAAGAAGGCAAATGGTATGTTGGCCTTCATAGCTAGGGGATTTGAGTATAGGAGCAGGGAGGTCTTACTGCAGTTGTACAGGACCTTAGTGAGGCCTCACCTGGAATATTGTGTTTAGTTTTGATCTCCTAATCTGAGGAAGGACGTTCTTGCTATTGAGGGAGTGCAGCGAAGGTTCACCAGACTGATTCCCAGGATGGCTGGACTGTCATATGAGGAGAGACTGCATCAACTGGGCCTTTATTCAGTGGAGTTTAGAAGATGAGAGGGGATCTCATAGAAACGTATGAGATTCTGACGGGACTGGACAGGTTAGATGCAGGAAGAATGTTCCCCATGTTGGGGAAGTCCAGAACCAGGGGACATAGTCTTAGGATAAGAGGTAGGCCATTTAGGACTGAGATGAGGAGAAACTTTCTCACTCAGAGAGTTGTTAACCTGTGGAATTCCCTGCCGCAGAGAGTTGTTGATGCCAGTTCATTGGATATATTCAAGAGGGAGTTAGATATGGCCCTTATGGCTAAGGGGATCAAGGGGTATGGAGAGAAAGCAGGAAAGGGGTACTGAGGGAATGATCAGCCATGATCTTATTGAATGGCGGTGCAGGCTCGAAGGGCCAAATGGCCTACTCCTGCACCTATTTTCTATGTTTCTATGTTACTCTGTACGCCTCAGTAAATACGTCGACTATGTCCTGGAGTTCAACCTCTGTATGTGCGCAGATGCAGGCGTCATCAACGAACTGTAGCTCGACGACAGAGGTTTGCTGGTCTTGAAGGGTGTAACTGGTTGTCTGCTCGCAGATAAATGTTTTTCTGATTCAGGCCATGAAGTTAATCTGACCCCACTGTTTGAGTGAAACCTAAAGCATTGTCCAGATGCTAATTTCTCCCATCGAAATCAATCGAGGCTTGTTCAAGATTTCAGGCCACATATTTCCATGAATGCTCCTTTTCATAGTCAATCAGGAAAGCTTTAAAACATTCCAATGTCCAGTATCAATGTCCTTCATCGATTCAAAACCGTAGTTGGCTATCGCCTTTTCCTGTGCTTCAAGTTTTAATCTCCAGACCCTAGCGTCTTCCTGTGCCCTGAGTTAAATATCTTTGTGAACCTTACGCAGAGGGTTGTAAATCTGTGGAATTCTCTGCCACAGAGAGCTGTGGAGGCTGGGTCATTGAATATATTTAAGGCGGAGATAGACAGATTTTTGAGTGATAAGGGAATAAAGGGTTATGGGGAGCGGGCAGGCAAGTGGAGCTGAGTCCATGATCAGATCAGCCATGATTTATTAAATGGCGGAGCAGGCTCGAGGGGCCAGGTGGCCTACTCCTGCTGCTATTTCTTATGTTCTTATGTTCTTTCCCACCCTCTCTTCATCACAACTCTAACCATGTGCCTTCCACCAGCTCCTTAAGGTCGACCAGCAAGGCCATTTGCAGTCTCCCCCACTGAACGTCAGCAGCTATGCTCCAGCCTCTGGGGAAACATAGCATGACATCAGTAGAATAGGCAAAGGCACAAACAAGAGCGTCACTAATAGAATGTCTAAGGGTGATGAGTTCATTCCTTTATGTCATATTGGATGGAATTATGCAAAAAGTTGGATTGGAAAGTTTACTTTGTGGTGAATTTATTTCAAAATTGTCCCAAGGCCTCAGCAACTGGCCAAGGTAACAGCACATTGAAGTCGTGCCATCGGTGTCTGGGACAATACATTGCTCAAAGTTGTCCATATGTGAAGGCAGAGTATTTCTTCTGCAAGAAAACTGGGCATCTTGCGAATGCATGCCGACTGAAGTGTAAACCAACTTTCAAGGCGATAAGTAGAAACCGTTGGCGAATACATAGCATTGAAGAGGACCAACAGAATGAGGAGGTTCTGGAGATACAAGTCATCAGGAACATGGGGTGTATCGTCATCCAAGTAGACATTGCAGGAACCAGGATACCCATGGAAGACGACACTGGTGCATCCGTGAGCGTAGTACTGGAATCGCTATATCTCGACAAGTTGTGTGATTTTCCAAAAGGGAATCGAAGATAGGATTGCAAGACGAGTCAGGAGAGCAAATTTCTATGGTAGTGTGTATCACCGTACAAGGATCAATTTCAGAGCTTGCCTCTCTTAGTCATGTTAGGAAACAAGTCTGTCTTGATAGGTAGAAATTGGTTGAGATCACTGAAGCTGGATTGGAACGAGATGTTTTGTGTCGAAACAAAATTTGCATCGAAGTAGATGTCATCAAACAGTATCCAAAGGTGTTCCATGAAACAGGCAGTCTGATCCAAGACTTTAAGGTGAGTCTCAGAGTACAGAAGGACGCTAGACCAGTTTACTGCAAGCCACGACCCATACCATACGCACTCAAGGAGAAAGTTGAGCAAGAACTCAAAAGATTAGAAACTGAGAACATTATCTCCAAGATCGTGCTAAGTAATTGGGCTACAACATTGTTGTTGTACCTAAGTCAGATGGTAAGGTAAGAAACATAGAAACATAGAAACATAGAAAATAGGTGCAGGAGTAGGCCATTCGGCCCTTCTAACCTGCACCGCCATTCAATGAGTTCATGGCTGAACATGCAACTTCAGTACCCCATTCCTGCTTTCTCGCCATACCCCTTGATCCCCCTAGTAGTAAAGACTTCATCTAACTCCTTTTTGAATATATTTAGTGAATTGGCCTCAACAACTTTCTGTGGGAGAGAATTCCACAGGTTCACCACTCTCAGGGTGAAGAAGTTTCTCCTCATCTCGGTCCTAAATGGCTTACCCCTTATCCTTAGACTGTGACCCCTGGTTCTGGACTTCCCCAACATTGGGAACATTCTTCCTGCATCTAACCTGTCTAAACCCATCAGAATTTTAAACGTTTCTATGAGGTTCCCTCTCATACTTCTGAACTCCAGTGAATACAAGCCCAGTTGATCCAGTCTTTCTTGATAGGTCAGTCCTGCCATCCCGGGAATCAGTCTGGTGAACCTTCGCTGCACTCCCTCAATAGCAAGAATGTCCTTCCTCAGGTTAGGAGACCAAAACTGTACACAATACTCCAGGTGTAGCCTCACCAAGGACCTGTACAACTGTAGCAACACCTCCCTGCCCCTGTACTCAAATCCCCTCGTTATGAAGGCCAACATGCCATTTGCTTTCTTAACTGCCTGCTGTACCTGCATGCCAACCTTCAATGACTGATGTACCATGACACCCAGGTCTCGTTGCACCTCCCATTTTCCTAATCTGTCACCATTCAGATAATAGTCTGTCTCTCTGTTTTTACCACCAAAGTGGATAACCTCACATTTATCCACATTATACTTCATCTGCCATGCATTTGCCCACTCACCTAACCTATCCAAGTCACTCTGCAGCCTCATAGCATCCTCCTCGCAGCTCACACTGCCACCCAACTTAGTGTCATCCGCAAATTTGGAGATACTACATTTAATCCCCTCGTCTAAATCATTAATGTACAGTGTAAACAGCTGGGGCCTCAGCACAGAACCTTGAGGTACCCCATTAGTCACTGCCTGCCATTCTGAAAAGTCCCCATTTACTCCTACTCTTTGCTTCCTGTCTGACAACCAGTTCTCAATCCATGTCAGCACCACTATCCCCAATCCCATGTTCTTTAACTTTGCACATTAATCTCTTGTGTGGGACCTTGTCGAAAGCCTTCTGAAAGTCCAAATATACCACATGAACTGGTTCTCCCTTGTCCCCTCTACTGGAAACATCCTCAAAAAATTCCAGAAGATTTGTCAAGCATGATTTCCCTTTCACAAATCCATGCTGACTTGGACCTATCATGTCACCTCTTTCCAAATGCGCTGCTATGACATCCTTAATAATTGATTCCATCATTTTACCCACTACTGAGATCAGGCTGACCGGTCTATAATTCCCTGTTTTTTCTCTGCCTCCTTTTTTAAAAAGTGGGGTTACATTGGCTACCCTCCACTCGATAGCAACTGATCCAGAGTCAATGGAATGTTGGAAAATGACTGTCAATGCATCCGCTATTTCCAAGGCCACCTCCTTAAGTACTCTGGTATGCAGTCCATCAGGCCCTGGGGATTTATCGGCCTTCAATCCCATCAATTTCCCCAACACAATTTCCCGACTAATAAGGATTTCCCTAAGTTCCTCCTCCTTACTAGACCCTCTGACCCCTTTTATATCCGAAAGGTTGTTTGTGTCCTCCTCAGTGAATACCGAACCAAAGTACTTGTTCAATTGGTCCGCCATTTCTTTGTTCCCCGTTGTGACTTCCCTGATTCTGACTGCAGGGGACCTACGTTTGTCTTTACTAACCTTTTTCTCTTTACATATCGATAGAAACTTTTGCAATCCGTCTTAATGTTCCCTGCAAGCTTCTTCTCGTACTCGATTTTCCCTGCCCTAATCAAACCATTTGTCCTCCTCTGCTGAGTGCTAAATTTCTCCCAGTCCCCGGGTTCGCTGCTATTTCTGGCCAATTTGTATGCCACTTCCTTGGCTTTAATACTATCCCTGATTTCCCTTGATAGCCACGGTTGAGCCACCTTCCCTTTTGTATTTTTACACCAGACAGGAATGTATAATTGTTGTAGTTCATCCATGCGGTCTCTAAATGTCTGCCATTGCCCATTCACAGTAAACCCCTTAAGTATCATTCGCCAATCTATCCTAGCCAATTCACGCCTCATACCTTCAAAGTTACCCTTCTTTAAATTCTGGACCATGGTCTCTGAATTAACTGTTTCATTCTCCATCCTAATGCAGAATTCCACCTTATTATGGTCACTCTTCCCCAAGGGGCCTCGCACAACGAGATTGCTAATTAATCCTCTCTCATTACACAACACCCAGTCTAAGATGGCCTCCCCCCTAGTTGGTTCCTCGACATATTGGTCTCGAAAACCATCCCTTAAAAACTCCAGGAAATCCTCCTCCACCGTATTGCTTCCAGTTTGGCTAGCCCAATCTATGTGCATATTAAAGTGACCCATTATAACTGCTGCACCTTTATTGCATGCACCCCTAATTTCCTGTTTGATGCCCTCCCCAACATCACTATTACTGTTTGGAGGTCTGTGCACCACTCCCACTAACGTTTTTTGCCCTTTGGTGTTCTGCAGCTCTACCCATATAGATTCCACATCATCCAAGCTAATGTCCTTCCTAACTATTGCATTAATCTCCTCCTTAACCAGCAATGCTACCCCACCTTCTTTTCCTTTTATTCTATCCTTCCTGAATGTTGAATACCCCTGGATGTTGAGTTCCCAGCCCTGATCATCCTGGAGCCACGTCTCTGTAATCCCAATCACATCATATTTTTTAACATCTATTTGCACAGTTAATTCGTCCACCTTATTACAGATACTCCTTGCATTAAGACACAAAGCCTTCAGGCTTGTTTTTTTAACACCCTTTGTCCTTTTAGAATTTTGCTGTACAGTGGCCCTTTTTGTTCTTTGCCTTGTGTTTCTCTGCCCTCCACTTTTCCTCATCTCCTTTCTGTCTTTTGCTTTTGTCTCCTTTTTGTTTCCCTCTGTCTCCCTGCATTGGTTCCCATCCCCCTGCCATATTAGTTTAACTCCTCTCCAACAGCACTAGCAAACACTCCCCCTAGGACATTGGTTCCGGTCCTGCCCAGGTGCAGACCGTCCGGTTTGTACTGGTCCCACCTCCCCCAGAACCGGTTCCAATGCCCCAGGATTTTGAATCCCTCCCTGCTGCACCACTGCTCAAGCCACGTATTCATCTGCGCTATCCTGCGATTTCTACTCTGACTAGCACGTGGCACTGGTAGCAATCCCGAGATTACTACTTTTGAGGTCCTACTTTTTAATTTAGCTCCTAGCTCCTTAAATTCGTTTCGTAGGACCTCATCCCTTTTTTTACCTATGTCATTGGTACCAATGTGCACCACTACAACTGGTTGTTCTTCCTCCCTTTTTAGAATGTCCTGCACCCACTCCGAGACATCCTTGACCCTTGCACCAGGGAGGCAACATACCATCCTGGAGTCTCGGTTGCGGCCGCAGAAACGCCTATCTATTCCCCTTACAATTGAATCCCCTATCACTATTGCTCTCCCACTCTTGTGAGGTGATTATAAAGTAACCGTAAACCAAGTTCTGGAGGGTAATTTACCCAATACATTGTCAAATGTAGAAGATTTGTTCTACAATGCTGACAGGTGGTCAGATCTTCTCAAAGTTAGATCTCAAAAATGTCTACTTACAACCTGAATTAGATGAGGATTCCAAGTCATGCTTCACTACAAATATTCATCTAGACCTATATCAATTTAATAGGCTACCATTTGGACTGTCTTCTGCCCCAGCCATATTCCAAGGGGTGATGAACCAGATTTTGAAGGCATTAAAGGGGTAGTATGTTATTTAGATGATGTGCTAATTTCAGCACCAGATACATCTTAGGAGATCAAGCTAGCATGTGACGTCTCTCTGTATGGAGTTGGGGCAGTGATCTCTCATGTACTAGTTAATGGGGAGGAGAGACCAATAGCTTTCGCTTCACGCACTCTCAGTGCCAGTGAGTGTAATTATGTGCAAATCGAAAGAGAAGGTTTGGCATTGATTTTTGGGATCAAGAAGTTCCACAATCCAAAATGGTAAGTACTGCAGGGAATGGCCAGCATGATCTCCTGGACTAGTTTCGATCGCCTGGATGGATCAGAGAGGAATTTTGCCAGATTTTTTCTCCCTAAGTTGGCCTGGGTTTTTAATCTGGTTCTTGCCTTTCCCAGGAGATCACATGGTTGGGGTGGTGTGTAGAATGTTTCAGTATAAGGGATGTCGCAGTTGTGAGAGGCGGATTGGTTGGGCTAGGTGCTCTTTGCCTTTCCTTCATTGTTCATAGGTTTATATGTAACCTTTAGGCTGCTGACCCAGGGCCGTTCAGCTCTTTGTCGGCCGGTGCGAACGCGATGGGCTGAAATGGCCTTCTTCTGCGTTGTAAATTTCTATGTTTCTATGTTTCTAATTACTTGTATGGTCGTAAGTTTACCATCGTTACAGACCATAAGCCCCTGACAGCAATCCTCCATCCAAAGTCCCCAGTTCCAAACTTAGCTGCAGCCCAAATTCAGAGATGGGCTTTGATTTTGTCAGCATATACGTATGATATTGAATACAGATGATTAGCATAAAATGCTGGAAATACTCAGTAGGTCAGGCAGCATTTTTACTTAATTCTCCATGGATGCTGCGTGACCTGCTGAGTATTTGCAGATTTGTTTGTCTTCTCAGAGGCCTTCCTTTACCATTCGAGTCCTTTCCAGCATCACTCACTACACAGTCCAAAACCTTTTAACATTTATTGCAGCAGGCCTCGGATTCAAATATTTTTTTAACGGCTATTGCAGCAAGCCACTGCTTCAGTAAAATAAAGAAAAAACAAAAGCTTAAAAGCAAACTTCCCTGAAAGATGGGCGTGACCCTTTAAGAGGTGCTGACAGCACCTCTATGAGCCTCCTTGCACACTCAGTTTACTCAGCGCTAGGGTTGAGGTTTGCTGTGGTGATGTGAAGTTGCCATGACATCATCACTCCACCATTGTTCTTTGCTGGCCTTGTTATCTGCTGCTGAAGCCCTGGTCCATGCCTTTGTTACCTCTAGACTTGACTATTCCAATGCACGTCTAGCTGGCCTCCCACATTCTACCCGACATAAACTTGAGTTCATCCAAAACTTGGTAGCCTGATCACCCATCACCCCTGTGCTCGCTGACCTACATTGGCTCCCGGTTAAGCAACGCCTCGATTTCAAAATTCTCATCCTTGTTTACAAATCTCTCCATGGCCTCGCCCCTCCCTATGGGCTCAATTTTGCCCAACCCCTTTTTTCGGCATACTTACCTTACGTGCGCCGACTTTGCGCGCTGGAAACGGCGCCGGAAAAATATCGCCCCTTCCTGGCCGTACTTCCGAGTCCCTGGTGTTCCAGCGTGGCGTGCAAGTGGGGGGCGGAGCAACAGGCCAGCGCTGAAAACAATGCCGGCACCTGCGCGCATGCGCAGTGAAGTCTGCGCGCATGCTCCTGCCTTCCCAACGTGTCCTGCGGGCTGTGAGCAGGACCCGATGCTCGCAGCCCCTATCCCCGGCCGAAGGGATGCCCCGATCTCGCCGCACCCTATCCCCGGCCGAGTGGCCTCCTGCACCGGCCGGCCGGCCCACTGAGTTCCCGGGCCGAGGTAGGACTTCAATTTTATTTTTTATTCATTGATGGTTGTGCTTGAGCGTTTTGATTGGGGTGGTGGGGGGGTGGAGGTGGAGAGTTTTGGGGGGTGGGAGAAAGAGTATTTTGATGGGGGTGGGGGGGACTTTAAAAAAAAAACTTGATTCTGGCATAAAGGTAGGACTTTTTAAAATTTATTATTGATTGATTGCTTATTACTTTTTGTGGTTTGTTTAGTGCTTTGTAAGTCTTGATGCTTTAAATGTACTAACCTGCGTCGATTTCTTAACTGCCCGCAAGGTTTTTCAGAGCTGGCCACATACTCTGATCTAAGTCGATTTGGAGTAAGTTTTTGCCAGCCAAAGTGGCATAAATGGCCAAAACTGGCGTAAGTGTCTGGGAACGCCCCCTTTTGAAAAAAAAAACTGAACTAAAAAAAAATCGTACCTAACTGACTTACTCTAGAGCAAATTTTGGGGGGAAATGGCATTTTTTTGAACTTACGCCAGAAAAAAAACAACTTACTCCAAAAAAATTGATGCAAATCATGGCCAAAATTGGGCGCTATCTCTGTAATATCCTTCAGCCTCACAACCCCCCCGAGATGTCTGTGCTCCTTAAATTCTGCCCTCTTGAGCATCTCTGATTATAACTGCTCAACCATTGCTGGCCGTGCCTTCAACTACCTGGGCCTTAAGCTCTGGAACTCCCTCCCTAAACCTCTCTACCTCTCTACCTCTCTTTCCTCCTTTAAGACAGTCCTTAAAACCTACTTCATTGACCAAGCTTTTGGTCATCTGCTGTAATTTCTTTTTATATGACTCAGCGTCAAAATTAACTAGTTTTGTGTTATAACACTCCTTTGAAGCGCCCTGAGACATTTTACTACATTAAAGGTGCTATGTAAATATAAGTTGTTGTTTTTGTTGTTGATACTTCCTAACGGCAGAGCGACCGGATCTGGGAAAATGGAGGGTGCCGTGGGTCCCACCACCAGCTGGCAAAAGAGCAGCGATCGCCCTCTATGCCCCAATTTTTACTGGTAACAAGAGAGATTCTGACCAGCACCACTTGACATTCAACATCATTACAATTGCCCAATTCCTCACCATCAACATCCTAGGTGTCACAATTGAAACTTAACTGGACCAGCCACATAAATACTGCAGCTACAAGAGCGGGTCAGAGGCTGGGTATTCTGTGGCGAGTGTCTCACCTCCTGATTCCCCAAAGCCTTTCCACCATCTACAAGGCACAAGTCAGGAGTGTGATGGAATACTCTCCACGTGCCTGGATCAGTGCAGCTCCAACAACAGCCAAGAAGCTTGACACCATCCAGGACAAAGTAGCCGTTTGATTGACACCCCATCCACCGTCTCAAACATTCACTCCCTCCACCACGGGCGCACCATAGCTGTGTACCATTTACAAGGTGCACTGCAGCAATTCACCAAGGCTTCTTCGGCAGCATCTCCCAAACTCGTGACGTTTGCCACCTAGAAGGACAGGGACAGCAGGCACATGGGAACACTATTACCTGCAAGTTCCCCTCCAAGTTACATACCATCCTGACTTGGAAGTACATCGCTGTTCCTTCATCGTTACTGAGTCAAAATCCGGGAACTCCATTCCTAATAGCACTGTGGGAGTACCTTCACCACAATGATTGCAGCAGTTCAAGAAAGCAGCTCACCACCACCTTCTGAAGGAAAATTAGGGGATGGGCAATGAATGCTGGTCTTGCCACTGACACCCACATCCCAGGAACAAATTAAAAAAATATGACAGCCAGCGTTGTGGTCCCAAGGTTGGCCATCCAGTACCAAAAGAAGTTTAATGATCTCACATGGCCGGCCAAGGTGAGTGAAGGCTTCTGCAAATGCCATATTGCACCAACTTCATCACAAGCCTCACACACTACTCAATGATTCACACCCCCAACACCTACCAACAATCTCTACCTAAAGCCATTCACACCTCACAATCATAGCTTCACTTCACTCTCACAACCTTTCTACAGTCACATCCACATCTTACATCTTGCACACACTGACAGCTATTCAACCATGGCAAATACATCCCCAAACACATTGCACCACACGCACTGAATCACTTCTCTTGCTCTTGCAGGCCAAGGTCGCACATAATCTGAGAGAGCAACGGCAGGAAGGCACGGGGCAAGCTGCCATCCTGGTCCTCACCGACCTGGAGGAGAGAGTGCATTGAATCAATTGGGTGGACAATAGAGGCTGTGGCAACCAGCGAGGTTGAACCCTTTGGGGACAACAGCATTATGCTCATTCCTAATCCTTCTTCTCACATCCTACATCCCCCTCATCCCTCAATCTCTTCTCACTTTCAAACTGCTGATCCTGAATGCATGGATATTTTCATTTCACCACCACCCCCACCTCTCCTCACCATAACCCGGCTCTTGGGCCTTTCTGCTTTCAGCGAATCAAGCCCAAGCACTCGAGCTGCCGGTCCCCGAGGCAATGCAGGAGAGCGAGGGGGAGAAGACACATCGTCACTGCATCTGTCCCTCACAGACACCAGCTCAAAAACACGTACTTTAGAGGTTAGTGTAGAGGGTGAGGCACTGGATGTGAGTGGGCTAAAGCAAGACCAGGAGGAATGAATAGCTCAGGGGTCAGCTCACAGAGGGCAAGTTTGTGTGTGATTTCTACTCCACAGGATTGAGATGAGGATTCAGAAGAAGGATGATATGCATACACACTGAATTGCTGGGAGCAACATCAAGGAGCAAGGGATCCTCCTCCTCCAACATTGCACGGGGCTCTGTGCAGAGCTTGGAGCCCAGGATTTCTGGGTTAGAAATGATGGAAAACTCCTAAAGAGACCATGTCGACACAGACATGATGCTGTACGTGATGAGCTACGTCGTGGCTGCAATTTCTACATAGGCAGAAGCGACCCAACATCTTAGTGCTGCAGCGGACATGCAGACCGCTCTCATGCAGCCTCAGCTTGATGCCACCCAAGCTCAGCCTGCTGCCATCGTGGCTAGGTTTACCAGTGTCAAACAGGGTGTAACAGTGGCCCAGCACTCTGTGCTCTAACAGATTGCGAGGAATGCTGAGGCGCCATCCTGGGGGAATGGCAGTGGGCCAGTGGAGCAGGACCCTGCTGTCCTCGCTCAGGATGACAGAATTCCTGTTCCTACCATTGCCTCTATGCAATTGCCTTTGCCGCTGCCTGTCAGCCAGCCAGCCCAGACTGCTGCTGTCTATGCCAAGGTGGTGCAATCAGCAGCCAGGCCTTCTAGAGCCAGAGTGCTCATGGTCATACTGCAAGGCCACCTGAAGTATCCTCCATGTAAACTCTGCAGCCTTCCACCAGCCATGCTGTAGCCACTGGAGGAGTCCTTCATAGGAGCACTAGATCAGGAAAGAACACCCAAATGACAGACACTGAGGGATTGCACAAGGGTGATTAGTTCATATCGTAAGTGTAAATATGTGTCCATTGATTTTGAATACATTTATTAATTTTTTAAATATTTCTTTTGTGGTGGCTCTCATTTCAGCATTGTGCCAATGAGGATGCTGTGATATTCCGTGACAGAGGGATGGTATAATGGGGATGTGGTGAGCAACTGGGATCTGGAATTTCATTCATTGGAATTAATGTCTGATGAGGTGTTGAGGGACAGCGCGCCCAGAAGGGAGATTGGCTGCCTGTCTCCTTCTTCCCTCCTTTTCCCTCATCTTTCTCTTCATCTTCCTCCTCCTCTCCCTCCTCTTCCTCCTGAGGTGGTCCCACAATCCCTGGTGGCAAGGGCTGAGCCCTCAGGATGGCCATGTTGTAAAGCATGCAGCAGATCACCACAAAATGGGACACCCGCTCCAGTGTGTACTGGAGGGCTCCTCCCGACCGGTCTAGGCAGTGGAACCATTGCTTCCGTAGCCCAATAGTCTGCTCGATGATGTTCCTGGTGGGAGCAAGGCTCTCATTATATGAGTGCTGAGCACGAGTGGTCGGGTTGCAAAGGGTAGTTATCGGCCAAGTGCAGAGTGGATAGCCCTTGTCTCCGAGCAGTTACACTCGAGTTTGCTGTGGTGACTGGAAGATTGCTGGCACACTGGACACACGCAAGATGAAGGCATCATAGTTGTTGCCAGGATAGCAGGCGTTGACCATCAGGAAGCGATGATTGTGGTCGCACGCTAACTGCACATTAAGTGACTAGTAGACTTTGCAGCTATGGAAGATCTCAGTATTATTATACGGCACATGCAAAGCCACATAGGTGCAGTCGATAGCACTCTGCACCATGGGGAAGCCCATTATCCTGGCAAAGCCACAAGCACACTCATCTGTTTCTCCCTGCTCAGGGAGAAGAAAATGTGGTCCCTTCCCCTGGTGTAGAGAGCCTTAGCGACCTCAATGATGCAGCGATGTATGGCGAACTGGAAATGTTAGCTATCGGTGCAGATGGGAAGGATCCACAGAAGAGGAAAGTGAGAGCCACTGGGAGAGCTGTGTTCGCCTTGGTCTCAGGCTGCATGTCTGGTTGCAGGTGGTGGCAGAGTCCTGTGACCACCTCCTAGGTGAAGTGTAGCTTTTTAATATTCCCCTCGCTTCAGTGCATATAAGAGAAGTGTTCTCTGAAGACCGAGGTGGGTAAGATCTCCTGTTGAGTGCCCTCCTGGCCCTCCTCATCCTCCCTCTGCGCACATCTTCTCGTCTTCTTTGCTGCCTCTACTCCCTCTCCGAAGATCCTCAAGAGTGAGGAGGACTGCCAGTAGAGCCCCCGTGAGTGTGAGCAAGTGTTGTAAGCAGAAGCCTTTAAATTAAGAAAAAAGGCATTCTCCACTTGCAACAACACTCACTCCCTGTTACCTTAGAAACTTGAAAGAAGTTCATAAATCTGCTGGAGTTGCAGGAAGTTGCACAGAGCCAGTCAAACTGCAGAAACATGTGAGATGCAAGTAACTGCTGATGATCCCTTTAAATACCACTGCTGGAACCTCCTTCCTGCTTCTCAACATTTGCTCTGCACATTGCAATTTAAGGCATGCTGGTAAGTGGAGCAGCGAAGTTGATACTCGCAGATCGGATGTCAAGTGAGCATTATACACTTACTGACGTGCATAACCGAGATATCCCTAGCGAGTGCAGAGATCAGCAGCGCTGCTGGCCATCCAAAATTGTCGGCTGCTGCGGGACCTGCCGGCAGCAAACAGAAGAGCGGCTGCCACCATTTGTTCGCCCGAAACTGGTGGTAAAGGGCACTAACCCCCTGACTTTCTAGGCCAATGAGTATAAACCAGGAAGGATAAAACAGGAATTATAAATTCTATTTAAATCATGTACAGAAGGCAAAATAAAGAGAAGGAATGGCAGATGGGATTAAGAGAAAGGCAGAACAAATAAAAAAATAGATATTTTTTTAAAGTCTCCAACAGTGAGTAACTTTTGAAGGAATCAGAGTCCACACTTTTAAAATTAAATTTTCAGGCCAGAGAGATTGTTTGGCAATAATTATCACTTATTACACCATTAAATATTCACTTGCTCCTAAATGCACCAGCCCTAACTTCTGCTGGCGTCTCTGACAAGCAACCAGCAGGTAATTACCCCAACTTTATGCCATTAAATTGATTTCAGTGCCGAGTCTATCAGCGAGGATTGTTACAGTGCCCCCTTCGGAGGAGCAGGGTATTTCTGACAGCAACTTGCGGATTACTGTGTTTAACTGCGTATGTGCAGACAGAATTTTATGTCCGATTTGCTCCATTTTAATGGTAAACGAAATATTTATCGCAAAATCCAGGCCAATAATGTTCCTGTTTTGTTGAAAAATTTCTGTAATTCTGTCTAACAATTGTCGAAAAACCTGAGACTGCATTCAAGGACAATGCCACCCTTGGAATTAATTATAATTACTTGGCCTAACTGAAGAAAAGAGTGAAAATAATTTATTTAAATTATTTATTTTGATTAATGACAGCACTACCTTTTTAATTATTGATAATCATGACATTATAATAATGAAAGGTCGGATACGTGATGCACATAAACTGCAAAAATCACCAAGTAGGCATAATTATTATAGGAGGAACAGATTGATGCTGTAATTTTGTAAATCTATTCCTCTTTATGATAGTGATAATTTTAGCAATGCCTAACCCTTACAGTACACACAACTCCACGGATGTATTGTTGGCTGGCGCAGATACTATGGTAAGTACTTCAGGAAATCGAATACAGCCAGAGTGATCTCCTGGACTAGTTTCCATCATCTGGTTGGATCGGAGAGGAATTTTCCTCAATTTTTTTCCTCAATTGGCCTGAGTTTTTATCTTTTTTTTGGCTCTCCCAGGAGATCGCATAGCTCCGGTTGGGGTGGAGTGTAAAATGTTGTGATACAGGGGGTATCGCAGTTGTGTGGGGTGGACTAGTTGGGCCAGATGCTCTTTGTCTTTCCGCCATTATTCATTGTTCATGGGTTTATATGTAAACTTCATGGCTGCTGACCGAGGGTTGTGTGGTTCTTTGTCAGCTGGTGCGGACACGATGAGCTGAAATGGCCTCCTACTGTGCTGTAGATTTCTATGTTTGTATGTTTCTATGTATGTTTCTCCTCCACCAGTCCTTTGTATAAGATTTCAGTTTATGTGCTGTGTGGATCACCTAATATATTTTTAATAATTGTCCTGAGATATTAGGAATAGCTTTATCATTGTAATTTCAGATTTTATTACTGAAATCTTATTTGAAAAATCTTAACTAGAAAGCATTACTTCTGTCTGTTAAAGGTTCCCTGTTATCTACTTCGACACTCTCTTCTGTCAGCTTAGCTCAGTGGTAGCTCACTAAATTCTGAGTCAGACTGTGTCAGATTATGTGTTCAAGCATCACTTCAAAGACTTGAGCACAAAATCAAGCTGGCGATTCAATGCAGTACTGGTGCATTATTGGAGATATTAAACTGTTTGCCCTCTCAGGGGGTCGTAAAAGATCCATTGACACTATTCGAAGAAGAGCAGAGTAGTTGTCCTGGTGTCTTGGCCATAAATTTCCCCTTCAAACAACACCACTAAAATGGATTATCTAATCACTTTCTTATTGCCATTTGTGGGACCTTGCTTTGTAAAAATTGGCTGCCACAATTCCCTAGAGAAAAGCAGTGAAAAAACTTCAAAAAATGTCATTGGATGTGAAGCATTTTGGGGTGTCCTGAAGATGAGAAAGATGCTATATAAATACAAGTTTCTTCTACTTTCACCACTTACCTTTTATTTTATATTGCTTCGTCTCTATATTCTATTCATTAAAATTGTTTATCGTTTTTATGGTTTTAATTTAGTAAACTTAATTGCATTCTTCTGCCTCCATTGAGCCATATCCATTTTGGAGCTGAGATTCATATAATTTAAAATCCACATTTGATGAGCTGGAAATTACTTGTTAAGCATGTGTTTTCACATAATCAGGAGATAGATCATTGAGATTTAACCCAAACCCCAACTATCCATCCATTACTGGTGCTCACCCTCATCCTTATGCAATTTCATGCCTCTCCCTCATAGTCACAACCACTAAGTGCACTCCATCCATTGCTGAACACGTGCCATCGCGTTTACTCATAGCTCTGTACTCTCCTTTGTTGCTGCAGAAGAAAGCAAGAACACGAGAGAGAGGGAGAGAACTGGATCTGGTCCTCCACCCATTTCCCAGCTCACAAATGCAGAGGAGGCGGGACTGGAGTTCAGTAGAGTTTTGATATCCCTGGCCACTGGAGATGGGGAGATGGGAGCAGCTACCTGGTGACACAATTAAATATTAGCGAGTCACATTCCATACAGCACTCAGTCATGTTGACTTGATTTCAACAGGAAGTGAAATAGGGTCTCTGTAATATATTTGTTTCATGGGTTCTTGGCTTAAGAATTCATAGCAACACATTGCAATTAAGAACTAGTTGGTTTATTAGCATAGGTTTAACATTCACACTACATATTACCAGTTCATCCATGAGGTTCACAACTGCATACCTTATTGTGGATAACCTAGACCCAACTAACTGGGGTTTTATTGAGTCTTGTGAACATCATGTGACTGGCTATGCCACTCACAATGCAACAGCTCTACAACTATTTCAGTTGCACCTGTAAATCAAATGCCCCCTTATTAAAGGGCACTAAAACTGACACTTTAAACTTTAAACAGTCACATTAAAATTTGGTTGCAGGGGGTGATGATGCACTCTAGTCCCTCCGGTGCCCATCTCTCGTGGAAGGCCGCGAGCATACCGGTGGACACCGTGTGCTCCATCTCCAGGGAAACCCTGGCTCGAATGTACCCATGGAAGAGAGGCAGGCAGTCGGGCTCAACAACCCCCTCGACTGCCCGCTGCCTGGACTGGTTAATGGCCACCTTGGCCATGCCCAGGAGCAGTCCTACAAGGAAGCCTTCCGACCTGCCCGCTCCCCTCCGCACAGGGTGCCCAAAAATCAGGCGCATGGGACTGAAGTGCAACCAGAATTTGAGGAGCAGCCCCTTCAAATATTGGAAGAGGGGCTGCAACCTCATACATTGCACATACACGTGGAACACGGACTCCTCCAGACCGCAGAAATTGCAGGCGGCCTGTGAGTCCATAAACCGACTTAAAAACCTATTGCATGGGACTGCTCCGTGCAACACCCTCCAGGCCAAGTCCCCAATAAATAGGGGGAGGACTCCCACATAGAGAGCAGTCCATTGGGGACCCCCGCCTCCTACGGACGGCAAGATAGTGTGCCATGGCGTGTCCGGACAGCAGACGAGGATGGTAAAGTAGAGATTGTGCAAGAGCAGCCCGTACAGGAATCCCCTCCACACAGAACTGAAAGGCATGGAGGAGATTTCCAGAGGAGGCTCAAGGTGTGAGGTGCCGGCTCCCGAGGGAGGTGTCGGGACTTGGCACCAATGAGGAATTCCGTCCGGACGGGGGTCAGTTTGGACGGGATCGCCCCACGTGCTTGAGCAGCAAAAGCTCGACAACTATTTTGTTGTAATCTGTAAAACATAAATCGTTAACTCAAATGCCTCTGATTAAAGAGGGTGGGGCACTAAAACAGAAATTGCAAGCGGCCTGGGAGCCCATGAATCGACTTAAAAATTTACTGCACGGGACTGCTCCATGCACCACTCTCAGGCCAAGTCCCCAATAAATAGTGGGAGGACTCCCGCGTAGAATGCACTCCATTGGGAACCCCCGCCTCCTCCGGACAGCAAGATGGGGTGCCATGGCTTTTCCGGATGGCAGACGAGGATGGCAAGGTGGAGAGTGTGCAGGAGCAGCCCGTACAGGAAAATCCTCCGCGCAGAACTGAAAGGCAAGGAGGGGATTTACCCGAGGTGGCTCAAGTTGTGAGGCATCGGCTCCTGAGGGAGGTCTCGAGGCTTGGTGTCGATGAGGAAATTCTGTCCGGACGGGGGTCAGTTCGGACAGGATTGCCTCACGTCCTTGAGCGGCAACAGCTCTACAACTCTTTTAGTTGAAGACAAAATAAACAATTAAATCAAGTGCCCCCTGATTAAATGGGGGCGGGGGCGGGGGAGACACTCCAAACACTTTTCAAGTGGCCTTTTTTTTTTGTTTGTTTTTTGGGCACTAAAACAACAATTTATCCAAGTGCCCCCTGGCTAAAAGTGTGTGTGTGGCGGGGGAGGGGGGGGGAGGTCACTAAAACTCGGCACAATAAAACAAATTAAACTATAAAACATATAAAATCAAATTAAAATTTCATTGCCGGGCGTGATGATGCACTCCAGTCCCTCCGGCGCCCACCTCTCGCAGAAGGCCGTGAGCGTACCGGTGGACACCGCTTGCTCCATCTCCAGGGACACCCTGGCTCGGATGTAACCACGGAAGAGAGGCAGGCAGTCGGGCTGAACAACCCCTCGACCACCCGCTGCCTGGACCAGCTGATGGCGCCCTTGGCCGTGCCCAGGAGCAGTCCTATGAGGAGGCCCTCAGACCTACCCGCTGCCTTCCGCACAGGGTGCCCAAAGATCAGGAGTGTGGGACTGAGTGCAGCCAGAATTTGAGGAGCAGCCCCTTTAAATAATGCAATAGGGGCTGCAACCTCGCAAATTCTACAAAAACGTGGAACACGGAATCCTCCAGACCGCAGAAATTGCAGGCGGCCTGGGAGCCCATGAATCGAATTAAAAATTTATTGCATGGGACTGCTCCGTGCACCACTCTCCAGGCCAAGCCCCCAATAAATAGAGGGAGGACTCCCGCATAGAGTGCACTCCACTGGGGACCCCTGCCTCCTCCAGACGGCAAGATGGTGTGCCATGGTTTTTCCGGACGACAGTCGAGGATCGCAAGATGGAGAGTGTGCAAGAGTAGCCCATACAGGAAACCCCCTCCGCGCAAAACTGAAAGGCAGTGAGTGGATTTCCCGGAGGAGGCTCAAGTTGTGAGACGCCGTCTCCTGAGGGAGGTCTCGGGGCTTGGTGCCAATGAGGAATTCCATTCGGACGGGGGTCAGTTCAGATGGGATCGCCCCACGTGCTTGAGCAGCAACAGCTCTACAATTCTTTTCATTGCAACACAAAAAACAATTAAATCAAGTGCCCCCTTATTAAAGGGGGGACACTCTAAACACTTTTCAAGTGCCCTTTTTTGTTTTTTTTGGTGTTTTTTTTAGCGCACAAGAGACAAATTATACAAGTGCCCCCTGACTGGGGGGGGGGGCACTAAAACCCGGCAATAAAACAAATTAAACTTTAAAACATATAAAATCAGATTAAAATTTGGTTGCCATGGGTGATGATGCATTCCAGGCCCTTCGGCGCCCACCTCTCGCGAAAGGCCGCGAGCGTACCGGTGGACACCGCGTGCTCCATCCCCAGGGTCACCCTGGCTCGGATGTAAGCATGGAAGAGATGCAGGCAATCGGGCTGAACGACCCCCTTGACCACCCACTGCCTGGACCGGCTGATGGCACCCTTGACCGTACCCAGGAGCAGTTCTACGAGGAGGCCCTCAGACCTTCCCCTCCGCGCATGGTGCCCAAAGATCAGGAGTGTGGGACTGAAGTGCAACCAGAATTTGAGGAGCAGCCCCTTTAAATAATGGAACAGGGGCTGCACCTCGCACATTCCACAAAAACATGGAACACGGACTCCTCCAGACCGCAGAAATTGCAGGCGGCCTGGGAGCCCGTGAACCGACTTAAAATTTTTTTGCACGGGAATGCTCCATGCACCCTCCTCCAGGCCAAGTCCCCAATAAATAGTGGGAGGACACCCACGTAGAGTGCACTCCATCGGGGACCCCCGCCTCCTCCGGACGGCACGGTGGTGCGCCATGATGTGTCCGGATGGCAGGCGAGGATGGCAAGGTGGAGAGTGTGCAGTAGCAGCCCGTACAGGAAACCCCTCCGCGCAGAACGGAAAGGCACGGAGGGGATTTCCCCAAGGTGGCTCAAGTTGTGAGGTGCCGGCTCCTGAGGGAGGTTTTGAGGCTTAGCGCCGATGAGGAATTCCGTCCGGACGGAGGTCAGTTCAAACGGGATCGCCCCACGTGCTTGAGCAGCAACAGCTCTACAACTCTTTTTGGGGAACAAAAATAAATGTTAGATCGAGTGCCCCCCAATCTGGGGGCACTCCAGACACTTAACTGCCCCTTTTTTAAAAAATAAATGTTTTTGTTTTGTTTTGTTTTTGTTTGTTTTTTATGTTTTTTCTGGGGCATTAAAATCATATAATTTACAAGTGCCCCCTATAAAAGGGGAGGGAGACACTAAAAACACCGGCAATTAAAACAAATTAAACTTTAAAACATAAAATCAAATTAAAATTTGGTTGCCGGGGGTAATGATGCACTCCAGTCCCTCCGGTGCCCACCTCTCGCGGAAGGCCGCGAGCGTACCGGTGGACACCGCGTGCTCCATCTCCAAAGACACCCTGGACCGGATGTATGCGCGGAAGAGCGGCAGGCAGTCAGGCTGAACGACCCCCTCGACCGCCCGCTGCCTGGACCGGCTGATGGCACCCTTGGCCGTGCCCAGGAGCAGTCCTACGAGGAGGCCCTCGGACCTACCCGCTCCCCTCCGCATAGGGTGCCCAAAGATCAGGAGTGTGGGACTGAAGTGCAGCCAGAATTTCAGGAGCAGCCCCTTTAAATAATAAAACAGGGGCTGCAACCTCGTGCATTCAATAAAAACATGGAACACGGACTCTTCCACACCGCAGAAATTGCAGGCGGCCTGGGAGCCCGTGAACCGGCTTAAAAATTTATTGCACGGCACTGCTCCGTGCACCACGCTCCAGGCCAAGTCCCCGATAAATAATGGGAGGACTCCCACGTAGAGTGCACTCCATCGGGGACCCCCGCCTCCTCAGGACAGCAAGATGGTGTGCCATGGCGTGTCCGGATGGCAGACGAGGATGGCAAGGTGGAGAGTGTGCAGGAGCAGCCCATACAGGAAACCCCTCCGCACAGAACTGAAAGGCACGGAGGGGATATCCCCGAGGTGGCTCAAGTTACGAGGCGCCGGCTCCCAAGGGAGGTTCCGGGGTTTGGCGCCGATGAGGAATTCCGTTCGAATGGGATCGCCCCACGTGCTTGAGCAGCAATGGCTCTACATACTTATGAGCATACTCACAGGTGCATACATTACAATCACCTTCATAATAAAACGTTGCAAGACTCTTACATTGCCTGAAATAATTCATATCTCTTAACTCTGACACGGAGTTAAAGTATGCAGCAGCAGTTGTTTGAGGTCGCAGATGATGAATCCTCAGAGGAGATGATTCATTCTGAGGGTTTACTGTCGCAGGACTCATGCTTACCATGCACCAGCTCAGATACTCGCACTTCAGTGCAACCAATAAGACAGAAAGTTGGGTTTTCACCTGATGATTCACACTTCACAAGTGAGCAAGAACAGATGGTGATGGCAGGGACAACAGTAGAGAGTCCGTGTTGGAGGACGCAGCCCTCTCCAAGCTCTGCCCAGCTGGACACAGATGCTGTACCCCAGGGGTTGTGGATGAAAAGGAGAATCATTGAGCAGCAGCAGATAATGTGCGATGTACTGACAGACCTTCCAAGTACACTGACCATGATTGCCAAGAGGATGGAGGAATCCACGTCAAGCATGAGTGGGTTGATGTCACAGGGCATTGTGATGATGTGTTCTTGTAGGAATAGTGTGGCCATCTCTGTGGAATATCAATCGCCGCAATCAAATGAGTTCATGCATGCCTTGACAACATGTCTGCCACCTTAATTAGGATGACAGATATCTTAGCATCGGCCTTACAGTGCAGTGCCTCACTGATCTGCACTGAAGTTCTCCCTAGTATAGTGGTAGCAGTGAAATGCGGCTGGGCCATGAGAGGGATAATGGCGAAAGCTAGCATGGAAGTAGGAACTCCACTCAAAGTGCTTTCACTTCTCACCCATTGCCGTTTTCAGTTGTTACCGCACCTGCTGCCTCTTCTTTCAATCTGCCCCTGCACAGGTGCAGGTGGATCAGACATTGACAGGGCCCTCACAGGCTCCAAAACCCGGAGAGCATCGGCCAAGTCTCAGTAGTCGGAGGAGGGACCTGAGCAGCCTGCAACCACCTCTGTTCAAGCCACAGAGTTGCACCACGTAGGAGCGGTAGGAAAAGGAAGAGGAAAGGTTTGTAGTTGTCCAAATGAAAAGTTGTTCAGTTTATTTTGTTTAGTTAAAGCACATAAATATTTGTCTTTAGTACCACTTTCCTGTCTTGCCCTCTCTTGGTTTCTGGGTGGAAAGTCATTTTTTTAATTTGCTTGATGACGAATGGGAAGACATAAATTGACGGGGAACAATGAGGGGGATGTGCAAGGGGTGGTTGGTAATTGGTAGGATTGCCTTGTGTCAGTTGCATTGCGGGGGGTGGGGGAAAGATTGGCTATTGCATGTGCTTGTGACATTAGTCCACTGGTGCAACCTAATGAACCTTGCATTAATAAGGGCATCCCAGACAGCAATGTGAGCTGCATTCCCCTGATCACCTTCCTCATCCTCATCTTCTTCATTTTCCTCCTCCTCCTTGGAATCACCCAAGGATGATCTGAGCCCTGTGCTTTGTTCCTCCTGCAGGTCCAAACCTCGCTGCTGTGCAATGTTATGCAGAGCGCAGCACACCATAACTATTCTGGACACCCTGGTGGGTATGTACTGAAGGACATATCCAGGTTTGTCGAGACACCTTGTCGAGATGCCTGTTTGATTACACATCTGGTGTTCATATGGCATTTATTGTAATGCTGTTGAATTTCATTGGTTGGGCTTTGGATGGGTGTCATCAGCCAAGTTTGAAGTGAGTATCCCTCGTCTCCGAACAGCCACCCCTTAAGACCGCTTGCTGGTCCAAAAATGTCAGGTAACATGGATTGCCACAGGACAAAACCAGTATGGCAGCTCCCAGGTCTTGCACAGATCCGCAGATATATCTTTTTGTGGTTACACAAGAGCTGTACATTGATGGAGTGGAGGCCCCTGCAGTTGACGATTATTCCTGGTTGATTGGGGGATGCCTGGATTGCCACATGTGTGCAGTCGATAGCCCCCTTCCCCTTCCCCTATGGGAAGCCAGGCAGATTTGAAAATTTACAATACCCGAGCGCCTGCTCATTCTCATTGGCATCATCGCAGGAAAAGTTTGCATTATTGCTGACCCTGGCAGTCAACCCATCATACACCTGTCTTATGCATTTGTGGATCGCTGAGATGCTGGATATGTCTCCAGCAGAGCCCTGAAGGATTCTGAGGCTAAAATTTGAGGACAATAGTGACCTTGACAACCACTAGTAACACATGGTCACCACATCCAGCAGGCGGCTGAAGATGTCTTCCACCATCTGATGCGACAACCTGAGCTTCTTGAGATGCTGCTGTTCAGATATGTCAAGAAAACTCATCCTCTGCCTGTACAACCTATGTTTCCTGCGAGCTGCACTCCCTCTCTGCTGCTTCCTCTCTCTGCTGCTGCCACCTCTGCTGTCCAGCTACAGGTCTCTCAAGAGAAGACTACTGTTGGTCATATTGGTCCTTACCCGAGTCAAATCTAAGGCTTACAAAGTGCCCCCCATCTTAATGGGCTAGACTTTCCACTTCATATCGCCCATATATCGCCCAAAACAGCCTTTCGTCGGCCATTTTGCAAAAAAGTGGAAATTCAGACTGGAACATTGCCGAAAAATTATCCCCCTGACTTTCGGCTCACATCGCCGAGCTGATCGCTGAGGTGATTGTCTGCACATCGCCCAGCACATGGCACATGGCCGGCACATCGCTGGGCTGATCGCTCACTGAGAACATCGCTGGCGAATAGTTGCTTTTTCCTGGCCTTCCTCACAGAACTCGGCACTACGGATGCCATTTTGAACATCGGAGGAAGGGAGAAGGCTGCTAAAACAAGGAGCTTTTTACATCCTTTTACTGACAGATGCACTCACATTTATACTTATATTTATTTTTAAATGTACAACAGTTGCATTAATGTTTAAACTTAACTTTACTTGCATTATTAAAAGACACTGCACAACAATTGTAAGATTCAACAACATTTTATTAACAATTTCAATTTTAAACACCACCCTCCCCCTCCCCCACCCGCCCCCCCCCCCCACCAACAGCAACAGTAACAAGAAAAACATGAACAACAATAACAGCCCCTCCCTACCTGCGGCCACATTTCCGTCCAGATTCTGGACCCCCCCGTGTTCTAGCCCCATCCGCCCGTTTTGGTCCCCCGATATCGAGATGACGCGGGCGTGCAGCGGGCAATGGCAAGACTTCCTGCCGTGGTGGGGGTGATGGTGGCACGATCGGCTGTTGGGGGGTGTTGGAGGGGAAGATGAAGCACGGGCAGGGGCATCGTCTTCCCAGTCAGAAGGAAGTGCTTCCTCCTGACTTGCTTGTGTGCTGGGGGTTGTGCTTCGATCGATCACAGCACCTTGGGGTGCAGCGCCGAGTTCAGCCAGCAACGCATACTGCAAGGCATTGGTGGCGGCGGTCTTCATAGCACAATTGAGCCTATTGAGCTTATCAGAATAGAAGGGTACACATTACCAACAAGACTTTATATATATTATTGCATCATGTGGATTTAACTGCCCAGAAAACCTGCCGCGGCTACATCAGTCGCAGATGGACACAGGAGCAGGGAAGGGGACAGTTGGCCAGATGACCTTACCCTTTCTTATTGCTTACATTCTTATGTTGTCAACCTGAGAGTAGCACAAAGGTTGCATGCATGACATGACATGACATGACATTACACCATCCGTACATTGCATTTTAATTACATGATGTTACATTACGTTAAAACTGTTTCACACATTACTCACGTGACACATGGGAGGGTTCTGCAACACCATGGGTGGTGGCCGAGCGACTGGTGGTCCCCAGCAGTGCTGCTGCATGTTCCTCCAGCTCACTTAAAGTCTGCATGTACGCAGGGCCCCCTCCGGTGCACCTCTGCTGCGCCCTGTTGTTAGATATCTTCTTCTGTAAATGTGAAAATAGCATGACATAAGCTAACTGACTAGGTAGTTTCATGGAAAGACAACAGCTTCAAAGTTACATGCAAATGAGATCCACAATTGATGCATGGTTATAATAAAGATCAGCATGGTTTGGATCTACATATGTATATATGCATATGTATGTATGTATGTAAGAATTTACAAAATTTATTTCAATCCAGGAAATTTATTATTACAGTTTTAATTACAATCTTCATCAATACAGTTTAAAATCTGTAATTACTGTTGCTGACGCCACAAGGCTGTTCCAGCACTTCCGGCACTGGTCGGGCCCCCTCGCCTCCTGGAATGCCAAGGAGACAACGTCCGCAATCTCGGACCACAACTTCCTGAACGCCCGGGGTGGAGGTTTGCCCTTACCACCCCGGGTAAGTTCTGCCCACCTGGAGTGCACCTCTTCGACGAGGGTCTCGTTGGCCTTGTCCCAAAATGGCTTTGCCCTTTTCTGACCCCCATCCATGGTCTTGGATGATGATGATGACATCTGCAATTTATCCAAATCTCCAATTCTCCAAAGGCAAAAAAGACTTTATCCAAATCTCCAACTGCAAAAAACTCCACAAAACTCCACAAATCTCCTCCCTCCAACTCCAACAACTCTCTCCTTTATCTCTTCTCTCTCTCCCACCACAATCGACCTTACTGCGCATGTGTGGAGGACCCCTGACCTCCTGGAATGCGCGAAATGCTGTCAACCGGAAAAAAAATCGCATGTGCAGAAGCCCGTTGCTAGGGAAGCTTTTGCCTTGCACATCGCTGGCCATTCCTTGGGCGAGCGGCACATCACTGACCTTTTGCATCACCCATTTGACATCGTTGGCCTATCGCTGAGTGGAAAATCGGCATCTAAAAAAGGGGCGATGACCCAGCGATCGAAAAGGCTGGGACATCGAACATCGCTGGAACATCACCCATTTTTTGGGCGATACACATCAAAGTGGAAAGTCTAGCCCAATGTGTTTCAGAAAACCTCCAAAGTACAAAATTTACTATATATTACTAAGTTACGTACCTCTCCCAAGTGTTTTGCAGGCAGGATGCATTCGCATTTATGGCTTTGTTGTCGGCCAAAAGAGACATTAGGGGTTTGTGATCTGTTTCCAGCTCAAATTTCCTGCCAAACAGGTACTGGTGCATCTTTTTTACTCCATATACACATGCTAGCGCTTCCTTTTCTACCATCCCGTAGCCCCTTTCTGCCTGGGACAGACTTCTGGAGGAATAAGCTACCGGCTGTAACTGACCATTGGCATTCACATGCTGCAACACACACCCGACCCCATAGGACGACGCATCGCATGTTAAAACAAGTTTCTTACACAGGTCATATAATGTTAACAGTTTGTTGGAGCAGAACAAATTGCGTGCTCTATCAAAAGCCCTTTCCTGTCTGTCCCCCCAGACCCAATCACAACCTTTGCGTAGGAGCACGTGTAGCGGCTCTAAAAGTGTGCTCAATTTGGGAAGAAAGTTACCAAAATAGTTCAGGAGCCCCAGGAACAAACGCAGCTTTGTCATGTTACAGGGTCTGGGTGCTCTCTGGATTGCTTCCATTTTGGACGCAGTAGGTCTGATCCCGTCTGCTGCTACCCTCCTCCCCAGGAATTCTACCTCTGGAGCTAAGAAGACGCACTTCGCCTTTTTCAGTCGCAGCCCTACCTGGTCCAGTCTGCGTAGCACCTCCTCCAGGTTGTGGAGGTGTTCTTCAGCATCGCGACCCGTGATGAGGATATCGTCTTGAAAAACCACCGTCCTTGGAATCGACTTGAGGAGGCTTTCCATATTTTGCTGAAAGATTGCGGCGGCCGAACGAATCCCGAACGGACATCTGTTATACTCAACAAAACCCTTGTGTGTCGTGATGGTGGTCAGCTTCTTCGACTCACTCGCCAGCTCCTGGGTCATGTAAGCTGAGGTCAGGTCCAATTTTGAAAAAAGTTTGCCACCGGATAGCGTCGCAAAGAGGTCCTCCGCTCTCGGTAGCGGGTACTGGTCTTGGAGTGACACCCGATTGATGGTGGCCTTGTAATCGCCACATATCCTGACCGACTCATCCGCCTTGAGCACCGGCATGATCAGGCTCGCCCAGCCACCGAATTCGACTAGTGAGATGATGCCTTCCCTCAGCAGGCGGTCCAATTCGCATTCTATCTTTTCCCACATCACGTACGGCACCGCTCTGGCCTTGTGGTGTACTGGCCTGGCATCTGGATTTACGTGAATCACTACCTTGGCCCCCATGAAAGTGCAGATGCTGGGTTGAAATAATGAGTCAAATTTGTCCAGGATGTGTGAGCATGATACTCGTTCGACAGAAGAAATTACATTGACATCGCCCCATTTCCAGTTCATGACAGCAAGCCAACTCCTCCCCAGTAGTGCGGGACCGTCCCCCGGGACAATCCAGAGTGGAACCCTGTTCTCCGAATCTTTGTGGGTCATGACTACCGTGGCGCTGCCTAACACCGGAATGATTTCCTTTGTATATGTCCGTAGCTGTGCGTCAATTGGCAATAACTTTGGCTCCTGGCTTTGGACACCCACAACCTTTCAAACTGTTTGATACTCATTAGGGACTGGCTGGCCCCCGTGTCTAGCTCCATTAATACTGGGATGACATTGAGGAGCACTTTCATCATTATTGGTGGCGTCCTGGTATATGAACTGAATATGTGCTCCACGTGAACTCACTGAACTTCAGCTTCCAGCGATTTCACCCAGTGTTCATTTGGCCTCGTAGGGCTTACATCGGGCCTGTCCTCCTCGTACATCAACCTGGCTGCAGGCTTCCTGCACATATGCGCCAAGTGACCGCTGACGTTGCAGTTTCTGCAGGTATATTGCTGATATCTGCAAGCTCTGGCTGGGTGTTTTCCTCCACACCTCCAACATGAGCTGGAGGCCCCGTTGTTGGAAACAAAAGGTCCATTACCAGTCGATCGTCTATGACTGTCTCTGTAACTGTCCTTAAGCGCACCATTAACAGGTGTTGATTGCCCCATTACTGGCCGCATTGCCCATTGCGATGGCATGAATCGCCGTTCAGCTAGCCATTATCTCTGTTGAATTCCCCCTTTGGGTTCGACTACATGCTGGGGCATGTCCGATTGCCTAGAGAACTGTGTGCCTTAACAATGTTGACTCCCTGGTCGTTTGCCGCATTTGAGCCAAGATTTTTGTCACACATCATTCTGGTCTCTTCCTCCCCTGAGATAAATGTCTGGACTATCAGAGCCGCCGCTTCCAAGTTCAATTCTTTGGTCTCAATTAGTTTCTTGAAAACCCCAGCGTGCCCGATGCCCTCAATAAAAAAGTCTCGCAGCATCTCCGCTCTGCATGCATCTGTGAACTTACATAGTCTCGCCAGTCGCCGGAGATCTGCCATGAAGTCTGGAATGCTTTGCCCTTCTCGCCGCTGGTGCGTGTAAAACCGGTGTTTCGCCATGTGCATGCTGCTCGCCGATTTAAGGTGTTCCCTGATCAACTTACTGAGATCTTCGAACATCTTGTCCGCCGGCTTCTCTGGCGCTAGAAGGTCCTTCATCAGGGAGTACGTTCTGGATCCACAAACCGTTAGGAGATGAGCCCTGCGTTTCTCGGCCGAATCCTGCCCCAACCATTCCTTAGTGAAAACATTTTGCTGTAGTCTCTCAATAAAATCGTCCCAATCATCACCAACACAGTACCTCTCTTCTGTGCTGCTAGTGGCCATGCTCGCGTGGTTTAAATCCCAGTTTCTCATCGCCAATAATATGTCCTTATTATACAGTATAAATGCAAACGAGGCCCATACTTGAGAGAAGGTCACTCTGTGACCAGTTACCTTTATTACCAAGACCTCAAGTGATGAAGGTGGGTGGAAACAGAGAAACATAGAAACATAGAAAATAGATGCAGGAGTAGGCCATTCAGCCCTTCGAGCCTGCACCACCATTCAATAAGATCATGGCTGATCATTCATCTCAGTACCCCTTTCCCGCTTTCTCTCCATACCCCTTGATCCCTTTAGCCGTAAGGGCCATATCTAACTCCCTCTTGAATATATCCAATGAACTGACATCAACAACTCTCTGCGGCAGGGAATTCCACAGGTTAACAACTCTCTGAGTGAAGAAGTTTCTCCTCATCTCAGTCCTAAATGGCCTACCCCTTATCCTAAGATTGTGTCCCCTGGTTCTGGACTTCCCCAACATCGGGAACATCCTTCCCGCATCTAACTTGTCCAGTCCCGTCAGAATCTTATACGTTTCTATGAGATCCGCTCTCATCCTTCGAAACTCCAGTGAATAAAGGCCCAGTTGATCCAGTCTCTCCTCATATGTCATGGTGGAGCTTCCCCTTTTTCACCTGAAAGTCCAGGTTAGGAGTGTCTCCCAAAAGTTCACCCCTTGTGGTCAATGTTCTCAAGGTATACAACCGAGGTCAGCTTATGCATGGGTTACAATGATAGTTGAATACATGACAGTTTTCTAGACTAATATGTCGAGGAACCAACTAGCGAGCAGGCCATCCTAGACTGGGTCTTGTGTAATGAGAGTTGATTCATTGGCAATCTTGTTGTGTGAGGCCCCTTGGTTGTAGAGTGACCATAATATGCTAGAATTCTTCATTAAGATGGAGAGTGACATAGTTAAATCAGAGACGAGGGTCCTGAACTTAAAGAAAGGTAACTGCGATGGTATGAGACATGAATTGGCTAGGATAGACTGGCAAGTGATAATTAAAGGGTTGACGGTGGATAGGCAATGGCAGACATTTAAAGATCACATGGACGAACTTCAACAATTGTACATCCCTGTCTGGTGTAAAAATAAAACGGGGAAGGTGACTCAACCGTGGCTAACAAGGGAAATTAAGGAGAGTGTTACATCCAAGGAAGAGTCATATGAATTGGCCAGAAAAAGCAGAAAACCTAGGGGACTGGGGGAAATTTAGAATTCAACAGAGGAGGACAAACGGTTTAATTAGGAGGGGAAAAATAGAGTAAGCTTGCAGGGAACATAAAAACTGACTGCGAAAGCTTCTACAGATACGTGAAGAGAAAACAATTGGTGAAGACAAATTTAGGTCCCTTGCAGTCAGAATCAGGTGAATTTATAATGGGGAACAAAAAAATGGCAGACCAATTGAACAAATACTTCGGTTCTGTCTTCAATAAGGAAGACACAAATAACCTTCCGGAAATATTAGGGGACCGAGAGTCTAGCGAGATGGAGGAACTGAAGGAAATCCTTATTAATCAGGAAATTGTGTTAGGGAAATTGATGCTATTGAAAGCCGATAAATCTCCATGGCTTGATAATCTGCATCCCAGAGTACTTAAGGAAGTGGCCCTAGAAATAGTGGACGCATTGGTGGTCATTTTCTAACATTCTATAGACTCTGGATCAGTTCCTATGGATTGGAGGGTAGCTTATGTAACCCCACTTTTTAAAAAAGGAGGGAGAGAGTTGTTAACCTGTGGAATTCCCTGCCGCAGAGAGTCGTTGATGCCAGTTCATTGGATATATTCAAGAGCGAATTAGATATGGACCTTATGGCTAAAGGGATCAAGAGGTATGGAGAGAAAGCGGGAAAGGGGTACTGAGGTGAATGATCAGCCATGATCTTATTGAATGGTGGTGCAGGCTCGAAGGGCCGAATGGTCTACTCCTGCACCTATTTTCTACATTTCTATGTTTCTATGTTTATCTTTATCCTTTGCTACTCTACTTTGTGCCTTAGTTGAGTAATAATGAAGCAACCAACTAAGGGACATGAGTTTACTAGCAGTCCAGCAGATTTGAACACAATATCGTAGTAAATAAGAACCTGAATGATCTTAACTAGTCAGCACCTCTCTTGAGACAGATGCCAACTATCCAACCTGTTTGAATACTTTTCTTCCTCAATAACATTACTTCAACAGAGATATATATTTATGTAAATTCATAAACAAGACACTTGTTAGAAATGCATTTATTATTAAAAAGAAGTTTGAACATTGAAGACGGTGACCTATTTACCTGCTTTACTTCATGTTAATCATTTATTCATTCTAATCACAACTTGTTATTAAATCTAACTGCCTAGCAATTTCATTAGGGCTCACAGAAAGGCTGAATATAATAAAAACGGATCAGCTGTGTATTTCTTTGCTGTCGGCTATATTTGCTGTCAGAAACTCATTATCCATTAAATGAAAAGGAGAAAATTATTATCAGCTCGAATAGATGGTATTTTCAAATGGGAGGCAGCCAATAGAGATTTTCTTTGCTCAAGATTGGAGTTTTAAATCATCTCCCTTTTAAAAGTTATGGGGGTTATTTTGGCCAAAGGGTGAAAACAGGTACTAAATGGGTGCTGTGCTAATAAGACATGATTGTTTGAAAGTCTGAATTTAGCACACAATTTTGGTCCTAATTGCTGATTACTATAATTTGAACTTGCCTGGAGTTGGTAAACCAAAAATTTGGGATTTAGTGATAGCCGTTAAGACCTGTTTTGAAGTAAAAATGGCGGCCTTCTCCCTTCTGCCCACTTCCGGAGGAACCTGCTGTGGTCGCCATTTTGGGCAGATCCGCACTGTTGCCGATGCCTGTGCTCACTGCAAATATTTAGATTGGGCAGATCATGACCTCAGTGAGTGTGCAACTCTCACTTGACGCGCGATCTGCCATTTGCGTGTTCACCTGTCCACTTACTGATCTGTGTTCATCACAACCAACTGACCAAGCACTCACAAGCAGGAACGAGGCTCTAGCAGCGCTATTTAAAGGGATCACCATTAATAACTTGCAGCTGACATGGTTTTCAGTTTGACTGGCTCTGTGTAATCTTCTGCTTGGAGTCACCCTTGCACTCAAGTATCTTCGGGAGAAAGAGCAGAGGCAGCTAAGAAGAGGAGAAGATGCATGCAGAGGAAGGAGGAGGACTTTCAACAGGAGGCGTTATCCACCTCGGGTTTTCCGAGAGCACTTCTCTTATCTCCACTTAAGAGAATAACAGTGTATTACGAGACCTGCTTCACCAATGAAGTGATCACAGAACTCTGCCACCTCGTGCAAACTGACCTGCAGTCTCAGAGCACTGTGAACACGGCTCTTCCAGTAGCCCTCAGGGTCACAATGGCCCTCAATTTCTTCACCACCGGATCCCTCCAGTCTGCAGTAGGAGACATAACTAACATCTCCCAGTTCGTTGTCCAACGCTGCATCCGGGAGGTCAGTGAGGCTCTCTCAACCAGGATAAGGGACTACATTTTCTTCGCTCTGAATGGTGCAGGGTGCCATCAACTGCACACACGTGGCTATGCGGGCACCACATACCAATCCTGTGATGTTCGATAACCATACTTATTTAATATGCAGTTGTTGTGCGACCATGCCCAGCGCATCTTGATGGGCAATGGCCGCTATCGTGGCAGAAGTCGTGATTCCTTCACCCGGCGGCAATCTTTCAGCTCAACATCAAACTTGAGGGTGGCTGCCTGGAGACGAGGGCTATCCACTCTACACTTGGCTGATGACTTCCCTCCACAATCCCACTGCTCCTGCCCAGCAGATTTGAAGGAGAGGAAGACAGCACCTATGGAGAGAGAACCATTAGCAATATCATCCAGTTTGTGGGGCCAGGAAGGGAAATTGGCTGGTCGGCAGTTTAGTTGTAATCTTCTTTTCTTAGGCAGTCGAGGAGTCGAGGATGACTTGCTTCCACACTAATATGAGTTCTCAGGTGACTGATGAGCCAATGCGGGACCAACAGTCTCTGTCACAGATAGGGCAGACGGTGGTTGAAGTGACGGGTGGGTCGGGTGCTTGGGTTGTCCTGTGCTCCTTCTGCTGTTTGCGCTTGGGCTTCCCCATGATCTCAGCAAAGACACTCGAGGTATTCGGCGCTTTCCCATTTGCTTCTTCTCCACTTTGAGTGATCTTGGGCCAGGTATCCACAGGTGTCGGTGGGGATGTTGCACTTTTTCAAGCAGGTTTTGAGACTGCCCTTGAAGCATTTCCCTTGCCCACCTGGGACTCGCTTACCATGTCGGAGCTCAGAGTAGAGTGCATGTTTTGGGAGGCTAGTGTCGGGCATGCAGATGATGTGGCCCACCCATCGGAGCTGATCGAGCATGGTCAATGCTTTGATGCTGGGGATGTTGGAATGAGCGAGAACACTAACATTGGTGCGCATATCCTGCCAATGAATTTGCAGGATCTTGCTGAGGCAGCGTTGGTGGTACGTCTCCGGTGCTTTAAGGTGCATGCTGTACATAGTCAACGGGCTGGAACCTCCACTTTTGAGCTTAGCGCCCAAAACAGCGTTATTTCCTGCTTGGGTGTTAAAGGGTTTTCAGATTGCCGGCTTCTCACCCATTATCCAAACACCTAGTTTACATTTTTGAAAATGGGCGTTACTGCGAGCGATATCAAATGGGCGGTAGCGTTAAATTTTTCTGACCTTCTGCCATAAAGTGTGGCTGTCCTTAGCAATGGCATGGCAACACTCCATTCCCGTGATTCTGGAGGTCAAGGGTCATCATGACATTTGCAGAAGAGGAGACAGAGAGAGAGGGAGCTCAGAAGCACTGAAAGCGTGTGTGGCTGTGGTGTGTGCTTCTCTGGTTGTTGTGGGAGGAACGACGGAGATTCACCAGCAGCAACAAGCCCACTAAGCACCAAGAACATAGTTGGCACTGAATTTTTGTCCAACAAATAACATAAAATGGAAGGGATAGAGGAGGCCCTGGAGCTGGTAGCCAGGTACACTGGTGGCAGAGGGCTCCCAGTGGTCCCAGAGCACCGCACTGCACCCCAAGATGATGCACCCCATTGCCAACCACACATGAGAGCCATCAGCAACATCTTGCTTATGGCTCATAGCACGCTCCCACCTCAGGGCCGTCCTCTCCCGTATCCATTCAAGCAGTGCATCGGCCATCACTCCCCCCCACCGCCCCCCCCCCCCTGCCACCAATGAAGCATTGCCTAAGGACCTCCTCGGCCAGGCGGCTTGGAGTCAGGAGGGTAAGGGGAAGGGGTAGAGGTGGGGAGGAGAAGCGGGGGGTGGGGAAGGTGGGGAAGGGTTGGTTTTGTACAGAAGTACTGATGATTTCAGACTAATGTTTGGTTTAAATGTTTTTTATTTAACAAAACCTTTCAGCACATTGGCTCTGATAGCTGCACCATTACACGCTGATGATTCCTTAACATCAAAGGGTATAATCACACTAAACTTTAATCAACTTAAACTTTAACTGTCACCAGGTGATGCCCACCATTGATGTATGACCTGCACACCCAGCAGTGTGTCAGCCTTGTAAATAACACCAACGTTCTTTCAGGCAAAGCGATCATTGATGAGCTCCTGACGTAAGGCTCTTGCAGCTATCATGCCACCATGTGCCCTTTCATGCAGTCTACAGGGGGGCCAGGGCATGTCTTCAGCGTCAGCCTGATTGTCTGGCCTGATGTCAGTATCCGTCTCCTCATCCTCCTCTTCCTCTCTCTGGTGAGGTGGACTGTCAGGCTCATCAGGCAATTCTTGTCCCCTCCTGATAGCCAAGCTGTGTAGCATGGAGCAGACCACCACGAATTGAGCTACCTGTTCAGAGTGGTATTAGAGCTCGCCTCCTGAGTGGTCCAGGCATCTGAAATGCTGCTTCAGCACGCCAATGGTTTTCGCCACAATATTGCGAGTTGCTCTGTGGCTCTCGTTGTATTGCCTCTCGGCCTAGCTGTGGGTCTCATGCAGGGGGGGTCATCAGCCAGATGGTGAGGCCATATCCTTTGTCCCCAAGCATCCAGCATTGACTTTGTGACTCATTGTTAAACATGTCAGATACAGTGCTCTCACACAGAATGTGCACATCATGGTTGCTGCCCGGAAATTGAGAATTCACTGCCAGTATAATTTGATGGTGGTCAACAATCAGCTGGACATTCAGGGAGTGGAATCCTTTGCGGTTCCTGAAAACCTCAGCATCCTGAAAAGGTGCCCGCAAAGTGATGTGCGTGCAGTCTATTGTGCCCTGTACCTTGGGGAAGTTTGCAATTCTGGAGAAACCTAGAGCCCTCTCACTCTATGCCTCCTTGGTCATAGGGAAGCTGATCAAGTCCCTCCTGTGTGCATACAGGGCTTCAGTGACCTCTCCAATGCAGCGATATGTGGCCTGCTGCGAAAGTCCGCAAATGTCCCAAGGCTTAGAACTACAGTGCCGCGGTGACTTTGACCTCGGCGGGCAGTGCAGTTCTGATGGTGCTGGCAGGCTGCAGATCTGCCCTTATCAGCTGGCATACCTCAGTGATACCTCTTTGTGGAAGTGCAGGTGATGTCGGGCAAGTCGAGGTAAGACTGCTTCTCCTTGTACTTGCGGGGGGTGTTCCTCATCTGTCTGTCACTTCGTTCATTGTGCACATAATGCAGTGCAGCGTTCCTTCGGCGATGTCGAGTCTGCTACATGTATTTGGTTAACGAGAGAGGGTGAGAAAGGACAGGCCCCATTGCAGTGGCTCTCTGTTTTCCACCGATTGCACACAAGCAAGAAATGTCCCGACGAGCACACCTCTTCAATTCCAATCGGTCACAGTGTGGTCAAGATGTTTTTAGCGATGTTCAAATCAACTCCAACGACCTGCAGAGTACATCCGAACTCCGCCGAGTTTGAAGCACAGCAGCCTTTTAAAGGACGTGACATGTGATCTACAACATGGCGTCCATAACGCTGTGATTCGTCCCGGTTAGTTCCACTTATTGTGGGCGTTTTTTTGAGCGAGCGATATTGTGGGCGAAATATGAGTGATGTGGTAAAATTGACAATGGGCGATCTCCATGGCCGCTAATTTGGGTAAATATGCTCTTTACGACAAAAAGTGTTAATATTGAATCTCGGCGTTAATTTCGCGTGGAAGATAACGCTGGGCGATATTATGGGTGTTGAAGTCGCCCAACCTGTTGATCCGGCCCGAAAAAAGTGGGCGGGTGGTAATATTTTTTTTCGCCGATAAGTTTCCGAAAAATGCCCGCCAGTTTCCATTTTGTGCCAAAATGGGTGACATATGGGCGTTATACGTCATTTCAGCAGTAAAATGGGTGTTAAGTGGGCGTTAAGCAGGCAAAAAAAGTGGAGGTTCTAGCCCCATGTCTCTGAAGCATATAGGAGGGTGAGTATTACTACTCTGTAGACCAGGATAAACGGGTCCTTTTCAGACTGGCAGGCAATGACTAGTGGAGTGCCGCAGGGCTCAGTGCTGGGACCCCAGCTCTTTACAATATATATTAATGATTTAGATGATGGAATTGAGTGTAATATCTCCAAGTTTGCAGATGACACTAAACTGGGTGGTGGTGTGAGCTGTGAGGAGGACATGAAGAGGCTGCAGGGTGACTTGGACAGGATAGGCGAGTGGGCAAATACATGGCAGATGCAGTATAATGTGGCAAAAACACGAAGGCAGAATATTATCTGAATGGCGGAAAATTAGGAAAAGGGGAGGTGCAGCGAGACCTGGGTGTCATGGTTCATCAGTCATTGAAAGTTGGCATGCAGGTGCAACTGCTGGTGAAAAAGGCAAAGGTATGTTGGCCATAGCAAGGGCATTTGAGTATAGGAGCAGGGAAGTCTTGCTGCAGTTGTACAGAGCCTTGGAGAGGCCCCACCTGGAATATTGTGTTCAGTTTTGGTCTCCTAATCTGAGGAAGGACGTTCTGGCTATTGAGGGAGTGCAGCGAAGGTTCACCAAACTGATTCCAGGAATGACTGGAATGACATATGAGAAGATCAACTCGGCCTTTATTCACTGAAGTTTAGAAGGATGAGAGGGATATCATAGAAACATATAAGATTCTGACTGGACGAGAGAGGCTAGATGCGGGAAGAATGTTCCCGATGTTGGGGAAGTCCAGAACCAGGGGACACAGTCTTAGGATAAGGGGCAGGCCGTTTAGGACTGAGATGAGGAGAAACTTCTTCACTCAGAGAGTTGTTAACCTGTGGAATTCCCTGCCGCAGAGAGTTGTTGATACCAGTTCATTGGATATATTCAAGAGGGAGTTGGATATGGCCCTTACGGTTAAGGGGATCAGGGGGTATGGAGAGAAAGCAGGAATGGGGTACTGAGGGAATGATCAGTCATGATCTTATTGAATTGGGTCTGTGGTGAATCCGTTGGTCAGGATCACGGCTTGCATGTCATCATGAAGCAGGCGGAGGATGGTGACAAACTTTTGAGGGCAGCCGAATTTAAGGAGGACACTCCATAATCCCTCACAGTTGACAGTGTTGAAGGCCTTTGTGAGGTCAAAAAGGCAATGTACAGAGGTTGGTGCTGCTCCCTGCATTTTCCTTGAATTTAACACGCGGTGAAGATCATATCCGTTGTGCCTCTTAGTGGGCGGAATCTGGATTGCGATTCTCGGAGGAGCTCTTCAGCCACAGTGAGAAGGCGATTGAGGAGGATTTTTGCGATGACTTTCCCTGTGCCAGACAACAGGGAACTCCTCTGTAATTACCGCAATCGGACTTTCCACCTTTCCTGAAGATGGTCACGGTTACAGCGTCTCTGAGATCCCCTGGCATGTTCTCCTCCTTCCAAATAAGAGTTAATAGATTCACGCCAATAGTGCTTCTCTGCCATGCTTTAATGCTTCGGTGGGGATTCCATCTGCTCCTGAGGCCTTGTTGTCCTTCAGTTGTCAGATGACCTTTTCAACCTCATGCCGGGCTGGGGTTGTGCTGAGGTGGTGGCGGGTAGCATGCTGCGGGATCGAGTCGAGAACACTTGTGTTGAAGATAGAGTTTCGGTTAAGGAGATCTTCGAAGTGTTCCATCCAGCACGCACTGACTGCCTCTCTCTCCTTGATGAGTACTTCTCCATTCTTGGCCCTCAGTGGGATAGGACCTTGGGTGCTTGGACCGTTTGATGGTCTGAACTGCGCTAAAGAATCCATGCTTGTCATGGTTGTTGGCGAGTTGCTGGATCTCCTGCGCTTTTTCCACCCACCATCTGTTCTTTAGGTCATGAGTTTTATGTTGGACTTCTGTAGAGCTGCTTTCTTGCTCTCGAGTTGTGTTGTTGTTTCCAGTTCAAGAATGCCTTGCGCTTGCGGTTTATTAGCTCCTGGATCACCTGGTCATTATCGTCAAACCAGTCTTGGTATTTTCTGGTGGAGTGACCATGCATCTCTTCACAGGTGCTAATTATGGAGGCCTTGAGGGCAGACTAGGGAATGTGAACACTTTGCATCTCTGGTTCACTGGCCGTTGTCAGGTTGGTTGTGAGGCGCTGGCTAAATAGGGCTTTCTTAGCTGGGTCTTTGAGTGCTCCTGCATTGACTTTCCTGCGGCAGTGTTTCTGTTGCCGCTGCTATTTTGGGGCTACATTAATGGAAATAAAAGAATAGATTAGGCAGTGGTCCGTCCAGCAGTTGTCAGCTCCTGTCATGGCGCGGGTGAAGCGCACGTCCTTGTGGTCCCTCGTTTGGACGATGACATAGTCGAGCAGATGCCAGTGCTTGGAGCGAGGCTGTTGCTATGAGGCCTTGTATTTGTCTCTCTGATGGAACAAGGTGTTGGTTATGACAAGGCCATGTTCTAAGCGTTTTGTCAGGAGGAGGGTACCATTGGAGTTGGTTTTCCCTACCCACTCTCTGCCGATCACTCCTCCCTAGATTTGGAATAGGGTCAAGGGAGCAGGAGATCGGTCTCACGAACAAGATGACCTCAGAGAGGACATATGGGGAGAGAAACTATAGAAAGATGCAAGTCCAGGGCTATGGCAGGTGGAAACCTTGGAGAAAAATTGGCCTGATGGGCTATGGGAAGGAAGGGAAGCAGCAGATGCAGCTGATTGGATGGTCTCAATCTTAGTGACAAAGAAGTATCATGAGCTCCTCACATTTGGTCTGCAGGGTGTTCGTTTTCCACTCTACTTTGATTCATAGACAATGGGAATTAGAGGAAGGACTCCATGTAATGCAAAGTTTCAGCTTAAACCCAATTGTTAGTTTAATACACAAAAAACAACTAAAAATTACAGAACAAGACTTCTTAGAGATTGATCGAAGACGTACAATCACCCATCCAGCCAGTTGCTGCTGTTGTTGATTATAGGCTCGTGGCGTTAGGGAAGGTGTTGGGTTCCGGCTGCTTTCTTCGAGGTCGTTGTTACTTTGACCTGCTGTTCTGAGATGTTTCTTCGACCTGTTCCCCTGAACTGTTCCTAGCTCTTCCTGTTGTTCTGAGCTCTTGTTCTCAGCTCTCACATATATATTCATTTGATTATACATCTCTCCTACTAGGCTGCTTTCAGTTAATGCGTTTTGACGAGTCTCGATGGGTCTGGATCTGATTGGATGGCCACAATTCACATTTACTTCGGTGCACGGAATCGACAGGGCAAAAGATAACTCCTTATCTTTTGTGCCCCATTATCCAAAAATGCATGCCTTTTGGGATCCTTTGTTGTCTTGGGTTTGCACAGACATGTAGTCTCCACAGGGAACTGTTTTTCCCCTCCGGCCAATTAATCCATGGGCTCCTCTACTTGATTATATCAAAACCCTTTGTCTCGATGTTAATCGGGTCTCCCTCCTGACTGCAGAAATTGCATTAATCAGTTATGAGTCACCATGTGCCCCAGGCTGGCATTCTTTCTCCCGCCCAACAATCCCACAGGTTTTCTTTAAACCAATTTAGCCTGTGGCCTCGTGTTATGTCTTGATCATGAAATGTGTAAATCTTACAGTTGTTGGAGGTGATGACAGAACTGGCAGGAGAGAGGGGTTTGCAGTAGAGAATAGAAGCTGGGCTTTATCTTTGCATCCCAGGATGATCCTGGAATAGTGAATAGTTTTAGCAGAGGAGTGCAGAACCTGATTAGAAGACCTGGCTAGTTCACATAAAATACAATGAATAGTTAAACCATGAAATCATTGAGGGTGGTATATGTATAAGAGTTTCAGTCATGGAGGGGCTTAGGTGGGAGCAGAAGAACACAATTTTGTGGCAGTGGAAGAAAGAGATGGATAGGATGTGACATTTGAACTCAAGGATTGAACGATCAAACAGGATGATTGTGTTCAGCCTGAGAAAGTGGCTGGGAAGAAGGAACTTCTGGCAATGCAATTTAATGCATGAGAGTCCTTCTTGCTAGTCCACTCAGGCTAGAGGAGGAGGAGGAGCTGCAGCAACACTGGGTAGTAGCAACTGTTAGGCAGGAGTCGAGAGAGGCAGCGGCTTATAAAAGGCTCAGCAGTCCGGGGAGCGTTGAGAGAGGCGGGAGTCGAGAGAGGCAGCGGCCTATAAAAGGCTCAGCAGTCCGGGGAGCGTCGAGAGAGGCGGGAGTCGAGAGAGGCAGCGGCTTATAAAAGGCTCAGCAGTCCGGGGAGCGTCGAGAGAGGCGGGAGTCGAGAGCGGCAGCGGCCTATAAAAGGCTCAGCAGTCCGGGGAGCGTCGAGAGAGGCGGGAGTCGAGAGAGGCAGCGGCCTATAAAAGGCTCAGCAGTCCGGGGAGCGTCGAGAGAGGCGTACCGGTGCAGCTCCAGCTGGGAGAGAAGGCAAAAAAGAAGTAGAAAGAAATCAAAAGGTGACGTCACAGCCAACGTGGTAAGTGATTGGCTGCTGATTGGTGAGTAGTTTTTCTTTTTCTTTATTAGTCAGTAACTTTTAACATTGTTGTCGGCAATTTAAGTGTATCTAAGGGTTAAGTCATGGCAGGACAGCTCGGTCACGTGATATGCTCCTCCTGTACCATGTGGGAACACGGGGACAACACCAGTGTCCCTGACGACTACATGTGCGGGAAGTGTGTCCACCTCCGGCTACTGACGGTCCGCGTTGCGGAGTTGGAGCTGAAGGTGGATTCACTCTGGAGCATCCACGATGCTGAGAATGACGTGAGTATCACGTGTAGCGAGTTGGTCTTACTGCAGGAGAAGGGTCCACAGCCAGCGAGGGAATGGAAGACCAGCAGGAAGAGTAGTGCAAGGAAGGTAGTGCAGGGGTCCCCTGTGGTCATCCCACTGCAAAACAGATACACTGCTTTGAGTGCTGTTGAGGGGGATGACTCATCAGGAGTGGGCAGCAGCAGCCAAGTTCATGGCACCGTGGCTGGCTCTGTTGCACAGGAGGGCAGGAAAAAGAGTGGGCGAGCGATAGTGATAGGGGATTCAATTGTAAGGGGAATAGATAGGCGTTTCTGCGGCCGCAACCGAGACTCCAGGATGGTATGTTGCCTCCCTGGTGCAAGGGTCAAGGATGTCTCGGAGCGGGTGGAGGACATTCTAAAAAGGGAGGGAGAACAGCCAGTTGTCGTGGTGCACGTTGGTACCAATGACATAGGTAAAAAAAGGGATGAGTTCCTACGAAATGAATTTAAGGAGCTAGGAGCTAAATTAAAAAGTAGGACCTCAAAAGTAGTAATCTCGGGATTGCTACCAGTGCCACGTGCTAGTCAGAGTAGGAATCGCAGGATAGCTCAGATGAATACGTGGCTTGAGCAATGGTGCAGCAGGGAGGGATTCAAATTCCTGGGGCATTGGAACCGGTTCTGGGGGAGGTGGGACCAGTACAATCCGGACGGTCTGCACCTGGGCAGAATCGGAACCAATGTCCTCGGGGGAGTGTTTGCTAGTGCTGTTGGGGAGGAGTTAAACTAATATGGCAGGGGGATGGGAACCAATGCAGGGAGATAGAGGGAAACAAAAAGGAGGCAAAAACAAAAGACAGAAAGGAGATGAGGAAAAGTGGAGGGCAGAGAAACCCAAGGCAAAGAACAAAAAGGGCCATTGTACAGCAAAATTCTAAAAGGACAGAGGGTGTTAAAAAAACAAGCCTAAAGGCTTTGTGTCTTAATGCAAGGAGTATCCGCAATAAGGTGGATGAATTAACTGTGCAAATAGATGTTAACAAATATGATGTGATTGGGATTACGGAGACGTGGCTCCAGGATGAGCAGGGCTGGGAACTCAACATCCAGGGGTATTCAACATTCAGGAAGAATAGAATAAAAGGAAAAGGAGGTGGGGTAGCATTGCTGGTTAAGGAGGAGATTAAGGCAATAGTTAGGAAGGACATTAGCTTGGATGATGTGGAATCTATATGGGTAGAGCTGCAGAACACCAAAGGGCAAAAAACGTTAGTGGGAGTTGTGTACAGACCTCCAAACAGTAGTAGTGATGTTGGGGAGGACATCAAACAGGAAATTAGGGGTGCGTGCAATAAAGGTGCAGCAGTTATAATGGGTGACTTTAATATGCACATAGATTGGGCTAACCAAACTGGAAGCAATACGGTGGAGGAGGATTTTCTGGAGTGCATAAGGGATGGTTTTTTAGACCAATATGTCGAGGAACCAACTAGGGGGGAGGCCATCTTAGACTGGGTGTTATGTAATGAGAAAGGATTAATTAGCAATCTCGTTGTGCGAGGCCCCTTGGGGAAGAGTGACCATAATATGGTGGAATTCTGCATTAGGATGGAGAATGAAACAGTTAATTCAGAGACCATGGTCCAGAACTTAAAGAAGGCTAACTTTGAAGGTATGAGGCGTGAATTGGCTGAGATGGATTGGCGAATGATACTTAAGGGGTTGACTGTGGATGGGCAATGGCAGACATTTAGAGACCGCATGGATGAACTACAACAATTGTACATTCCTGTCTGGCATAGAAATAAAAAAGGGAAGGTGGCTCAACCGTGGCTATCAAGGGAAATCAGGGATAGTATTAAAGCCAAGGAAGTGGCATACAAATTGGCCAGAAATAGCAGCGAACCTGGGGACTGGGAGAAATTTAGAACTCAGCAGAGGAGGACAAAGGGTTTGATTAGGGCAGGGAAAATGGAGTATGAGAAGAAGCTTGCAGGGAACATTAAGACGGATTGCAAAAGTTTCTATAGATATGTAAAGAGAAAAAGGTTAGTAAAGACAAATGTAGGTCCCCTGCAGTCAGAATCAGGGGAAGTCATAACGGGGAACAAAGAAATGGCGGACCAATTGAACAAGTACTTTGGTTCGGTATTCACGAAGGAGGACACAAACAACCTTCCGGTTATAAAAGGGGTCGGGGGGTCTAGTAAGGAGGAGGAACTGAGGGAAATCCTTATTAGCCGGGAAATTGTGTTGGGGAAATTGATGGGATTGAAGGCCGATAAATCCCCAGGGCCTGATGGACTGCATCCCAGAGTACTTAAGGAGGTGGCCTTGGAAATAGTGGATGCGTTGACAGTCATTTTCCAACATTCCATTGATTCTGGATCAGTTCCTATGGAGTGGAGGGTAGCCAATGTAACCCCACTTTTTAAAAAAGGAGGGAGAGAGAAAACAGGGAATTATAGACCGGTCAGCCTGACATTGGTAGTGGGTAAAATGATGGAATCAATTATTAAGGATGTCATAGCAGTGCATTTGGAAAGAGGTGACATGATAGGTCCAAGTCAGCATAGATTTGTGAAAGGGAAATCATGCTTGACAAATCTTCTGGAATTTTTTGAGGATGTTTCCAGTAGAGTGGATAAGGGAGAACCAGTTGATGTGGTATATTTGGACTTTCAGAAGGCGTTCGACAAGGTCCCACACAAGAGATTGATGTGCAAAGTTAGAGCACATGGGATTGGGGGTAGTGTACTGACATGGATTGAGAACTGGTTGTCAGACAGGAAGCAAAGAGTAGGAGTAAATGGGTACTTTTCAGAATGGCAGGCAGTGACTAGTGGGGTACCGCAAGGTTCTGTGCTGGGGCCCCAGCTGTTTACACTGTACATTAATGATTTAGATGAGGGGATTAAATGTAGTATCTCCAAATTTGCGGATGACACTAAGTTGGGTGGCAGTGTGAGCTGCGAGGAGGATGCTGTGAGGCTGCAGAGCGACTTGGATAGGTTAGGTGAGTGGGCAAATGCATGGCAGATGAAGTATAATGTGGATAAATGTGAGGTTATCCACTTTGGTGGTAAAAACAGAGAGACAGACTATTATCTGAATGGTGACAGATTAGGAAAAGGGGAGGTGCAAAGAGACCTGGGTGTCATGGTACATCAGTCATTGAAGGTTGGCATGCAGGTGCAGCAGGCGGTTAAGAAAGCAAATGGCATGTTGGCCTTCATAGCAAGGGGATTTGAGTACAGGGGCAGGGAGGTGTTGCTACAGTTGTACAGGGCATTGGTGAGGCCACACCTGGAGTATTGTGTACAGTTTTGGTCTCCTAACCTGAGGAAGGACATTCTTGCTATTGAGGGAGTGCAGCGAAGGTTCACCAGACTGATTCCCGGGATGGCGGGACTGACCTATCAAGAAAGACTGGATCAACTGGGCTTGTATTCACTGGAGTTCAGAAGAATGAGAGGGGACCTCATAGAAACATATAAAATTCTGATGGGGTTAGACAGGTTAGATGCAGGAAGAATGTTCCCAATGTTGGGGAAGTCCAGAACCAGGGGTCACAGTCTAAGGATAAGGGGTAAGCCATTTAGGACCGAGATGCGGAGGAACTTCTTCACCCAGAGAGTGGTGAACCTGTGGAATTCTCTACCACAGAAAGTTGTTGAGGCCAATTCACTAAATATATTCAAAAAGGAGTTAGATGAGGTCCTTACTGCTAGGGGGATCAAGGGGTATGGCGAGAAAGCAGGAATGGGGTACTGAAGTTGAATGTTCAGCCATGAACTCATTGTATGGCGGTGCAGGCTAGAAGGGCCGAATGGCCTACTCCTGCACCTATTTTCTATGTTTCTATGTTTCTAAAATAGAAGGATGCATGCTCATAGGAATCCTTACCTCCCATCTAACTGTATAGACTCAGGACAGCGTACCTATGCTTCTCTGAGGAGCAGAGCATAAGGAGGTTGTGACATCTCCTGCAACATAAAGCTGTGCAAGCAGCTGGAACAGCTAGCGCAGCATTGCCTGTTTACTAACAAGTGATTATGAAGCAAAATTAGGGCTCATGGGATTGTGGGTAATATACTAGCATGGATTGAGGATTGGTTAATGGACAGAAAACAGAGAGTAGGAATAAACAGGTCATTTTCGGGTTAGCAGACTGTAACTAGTGGGGTACCACAAGGATTGATGCTTGGGCCCCAGCTATTCACATTGTATATAATGATTTGAATGAGGGGACCAAATGTAGATTATCCAAGTTTGCTGATGATACAAAGCGAGGTTGGAATGTAAGTTTTGAGGAGGATGCAAAGAGGCTTTGAGGGGATATAGACAGGGTAAGTGAGTTGGCAAGAACATGGCAAAAGGAATATAAGAACATAAGAACATACGAAATAGGAGCAAGAGTAGGCCATACGGCCCCTCGAGCCTGCTCCGCCATTTAATAAGATCATGACTGATCTGATCATGGACTCAGCTCCACTTCCCTGCCCGCTCCCCATAACCCCTTATCCCCTTATCGTTTAAGAAACTATCTATTTCTGTCTTAAATTTATTTAATGTCCCAGCTTCCACAGCTCTCTGAGTCAACGAATTCCACAGATTCACAACCCTCTGAGAGAAGAAATTTCTCCTTATCTCAGTTCTAAATGGGCGGCCCCTTATTCTAAGATCATGCTCTCTAGTTCTAGTCTCCCCCCATCAGCGGAAACATTCTCTCTGCATCCACCTTGTCAAGTCCCCTCATAATCTTATACATTTCGATAAGATCACCTCTCATTCTTCTGAATTCCAATGAGTAGAGGCCCAACCGACTCAACCTTTTCTCATCCCCAGAATCAACCTAGTGAACCTTCTCTGAACTGCCTCGAAAGCAAGCATATCCTTTTGTAAATATGGAAACCAAAACTGCACGCAGTATTCCAGGTGTGTCCTCACCAATACCCTGTACAGCTGTAGCAAGACTTCCCTGCTTTTATACTCCATCCCCTGTGCAGTAAAGGCCAAGATACCATTGGCCTTCCTGATCACTTGCTGTACCTGCATACTATTCCTCAGTGTTTCATGCACAAATACCCCCAGGTCCCGCTGTATTGCAGCACTTTGCAATCTTTCTCCATTTAAATAATAACTTGCTCTTTTATTTTTTTCTGCCAAATTGCATGACCTTACACTTTCCAACATTATACTCCAGCTGCCAAATTTTTGCCCACTCACTTAGCCTGTCTATGTCCTTTTGCAGCTTTTTTATGTCCTCCTCACACGTTGCTTTTCCTCCCATCTTTGTATCATCAGCAAACTTGGCTACGTTACACTTAGTCCCTTCTTCCAAGTCGTTAATATAGATTGTAAATAGTTGGGGTCCCAGCACTGATCCCTGCGGCACCCCACTGGTTACTCATTGCCAACCAGAGAATGAACAATTTATCCCGACTCTCTGTTTTCTGTTTGTTAGCCAATCTTCTATCCATGCTAATATATTACCCCCAACCCCGTGAACTTTTATCTTGTGCAGTAACCTTTTGTGTGGCACCTTATCAAATGTCTTCTGGAAGTCCAAATACACCACATCCACTGGTTCCCCTTTATCCACCCTATTCGTTACATCCTCAAAGAATTCCAGCAAATTTGTCAAAATGACTTCCCCTTCATAAATCAATGCTGACTCTGCCTGACCAAATTTTGCTTTTCCAAATGTCCTGTTACTGCTTCTTTAACATAATGTGGAGAAATGTAAAGTTATCCATTTTGGTAGGAAAAATAGAAAATGAGTGTTTTTTAAATGGTGAGAGCTTGGGAAATATTGGTGTTCAGAGGGACCTGAGTGTCCTTGTACACAAATCACTGAAAGTTAACATGCAGGTACAGCATGCAAATAAGGTATATTTGCCTTTATTACAAAATAATTTGAGTATAAGAATAAAGTTGTCTTACTGCAATTATATAGGACCCTGGTGAGACCGCACCTGGAGTATTGTGTACACTTTTGGTCTCCTTACCTAAGGACGGATATACTTGCCATGGAGGGAGTGCAATGAATGTTCACCAGACTGATTCCTGGGATGAGGGGATTAGCCTCTGAGGAGAGATCAAGTAGACCAGCCCTATATTCTCTAGAGTTTAGAAGAATGAGAGGTGATCTCATTGAAACATACAAAATTCTTACAGGGCTTGACAGGGTTGAGGCAGGGAGGATGGGGAGTCTAGAACCAGGGGTCACAGTCTCAGAATAAGGGGGTTGGCCATTTAGACTGAGATGGAGAAATGTCTTCACTCAGAGGGTTGTAAATCTTTGGAATTTTCTACACAGATTGTAGATTCTCCTCATGTCTAGGACCTCGTTGCCTACATCCATGTCATCCTACGGACTCCTTCACACGCAGTCACTGCCTTCTTCAATCGTAAGAGTTTCCACTACATTCATGTGCAACTGGCATGTGATCACTAGCAACACATCATTCAGGTCTGTGCCCATTTTTAGATTGAGCCAATCCTCCATCCCTTCACTCTTTACACCTGCACAACAGGTGAGAGGCTGGTTGCTAAGGACAAAGACTATGCCTTCTCTCGAAACCAATGCTCAATGGCCAAATTGCATTACACTGAGATCCATGACTTATCGAGGGCCCTCATCGAGCAGAGGTTTGGAGTCATCGTGCCTGAACAGATTTTGCGTGTAGCTCAGAAAGGATGTCCTTTTTGATAATAGTTTGCTGCAACAGGGACAGCAGCTGGAGCCACCTTTAGCATTTCATCGGGCCTCCCACTGACTGCTTTGGGCAAGTGAACAGACGCCTCACCCACCGCCCAAATCGAAAACTTTCCCCCGTAGTCTTTCATGTGGAGCTTATTCAAAAGCCTTTTGGAAGTTGAGGTAGATCACATCACAGTCCAATTAGGTTGTCACTTCCCCAATAAAGTTAAGGAGGTTGGTCAGGCAGGATCTTCACTATCTGAATCCATGCTGACTTTCTTTATCTATTGTACAAATCATCCTCAAGTTTACCCTGGTAATCACTTCCATTATTTTACACAGAATGGAAGTAAGGTTCAAGGGTCTGTAGATGTCTGTAATCCCAGCAGTCAAATAGAACCATGTAAAAGCACAGAACACATCGTATCTCAACTCAGTCATAACCTTTGCCACAGATGAAAGGGAGAAGAGGCAGAAATACTCTTGAATGCTCAGAGAAAAAATAAAATAAAACAGGGCAGAAATGGCTGAAAAAACTGATAAATGAATCTTCTTTCTGATCTTTTTCACTGACTTATGTGCATACTGCTCAGTGCCTGGAAAACCTGCATCTTTGGAAGCCACAGAGACCCAGCTTTAAGACTTGAAAAAGACTTAGGAAGCTCATTATAGCAGGATTTTCTCTGCCTGTGCCCCATCACTGAAAATGTACGTCATGCCCAAAAGGAATAGGGACCGTCATCGCAGATCTCACCCCTTTATTCAATCCATTGCACCTCATGACCTGGAGAACAGAGGGCATTAAAAAATATCCTTGCCTGCCTGTTCTGGTGGTTCGGGTGGATGTTATATGGCACTATTCAAAGAAGAGCATGGACTTTTCCTGCTGATCAAAATTCCTCCCTCAATCAACATTGTCCAGATTAACTGGCCATTGATATCAGTGCAGTTTGTGGGAAATTGGTGATACCAAATGAGTGATGTGTTTGCTTGCCCAACAACAATCACTGTATCATAAAAATAATTCACTGAATTTTAAGAGCTTTGAGATGTCTTGACATAATAATGTGCCATATAAAAGAAAGTCATAGATTTTTATTTAATTGGTGGCTCCATATCCTTTATTTGCAGTATTATTATAGATATATCACAACTACATGAATTGTTCAACATCCAATAATGTAACTCGTTTCCCCACAGCTAAATTCATCATATCCATGTCTAAGTCATTGGGCTCAATTTTCCCCAGTGATTTGCACCGTTTTTTTGTGCACATCGCTTTTTTTGACCTAAATTTAAAAATCCAGGTTTCCCCAAAGATTGTGTGCCAGTGTAACTCAGTTAGTTACAATTTTTTAGGTTAGTTTTTTTTTTGCGTCATAGGAGGCATAACCTGATGTCTGCACCAAATTTTTACAATTATGCAAGTTTGGTCAGCTTACATTTCTCCTAGGACGGCGTGTGTGACCACTCCCGAAAAACCTTCTGGGCACTTAAGAAAAACCAGCGCACATCAAAAAATTGGCGCAGAAAGACGCCACTGTTTTTACGTGAAGTTTTGGAGGTAGTCAAGAACACATAAATACGCATCATCAAGCTTAAATTTTTCAAACTTAAAATGCAGGTAAATTGGAAATTTCATGGAATTCTTTAAGTTTTGATGTTTTAAAAAGTGCCATGCCAGCACCAAATGTCTCCAAACCAAGCTTGAGGGTCGGAGCGTCGGCTGGCAGAATCGGTACCTCGCCCAGGCACATGGACTCGGGGCTCAGTTTCGAAAGACCAAAACTGGGGATGTGTGCGCCATTTCTCACTGTGCAACACATATCTGGATTTGGCATGTGACTGCTGCACTATATGCCCAGAGGAATGACTACATAAAGTTCCCCATGACCGCCCAAGCAAATGAACGGGCTGTGGGCTTCTCCAGGATTGCTGGCTTCCCAAAGGTACAGGGCTGCATTGATTGTACCCACATTGCTTTGCTGAATCTTAGGAGGATTCCAAGATGTACAGGAACAGAAAAGGCTTCGACTCCATTAATGTGCAGCTCGTGTGTGACAACATGCAACGCATCATGTCAGTTGATGCAAGATACCCTGGGAGCACCCATGATGCATTCATCCTACGCGAGAACATTATATCTGCCATGTTTCAGCAGCAGCCAGAAGGACAGAGCTGGCTACTGGGAGTCAAAGGGTACAGCCTCGCCACCTGGCTCATGATGTCCCTACGCGTAACCCAGACAGGGAATACAACATGTCGCACATGCGACATGCAGCATAATAAAGAGGACCATTGGCATTTTGAAACAGCATTTCCGATGCCTGGACCATTCTGGAGGCTACTTGCAATACACCCCTGAGATTGTCGGTCAGTTCACTGTTGTGTGCTGCACGCTGGATGATTTAGCCATCATGAGGCAGCAGCAGCTGGTAGTAGAAGACCCACCTGAGGTGAGAGAGGCTGATGATGAGGAAGATGCAGATGACGAACAGGAAGCCGAGGACGAGCAACTACCTGAACCCGGAGCACGACGGCGGAGGAGGGCGGGCCGTCGTGCCCCTTTAACGATTGCTTGAGCCTTGCTCTAGCAGCTCATCCGTGACCGCTTTGCTGCCTGAAGGCTCAGCGGCAGCTATTCCACACAGACTATGTTTACTGTTTGGATCTGTTCCGTAATGTTGTGTTGTGTTCATAGTACAAATGATGGAAATGATTCTTGTTTACTTCAAAAAGTTGTGTTAATAATGGAACAAATAATGGAACTGATTCAGTTATAATTTAAAATATATTGTATCCAAAAGTTTAGGACACATTTGCTTGTACTTAACTTAATTAAATAAAAAATATTCTTGTATCAAACTTTAAAGTTTTCAGTTAGGGTCACCTACAAACTTTAACATGAAAGGTTCGCAAAGATATTTAACTCAGGGCACAGGAAGATGCCAGTGTCTTGAGACTAAAACTTGAAGCACAGGAAAAGGCGACAGCCAACTACGGTTTTGAATCGATGAAGGACATTGATACTGGACATTGGAATGTTTTAAAGCTTTTCTGATTGACTATGAAAAGGATCATTCATAGAAATATGTGACCTGGAATCTTGAGCAACCCTCGATTGATTTCGATGGGAGAAATTAACATCTGGACAATGCTCGAGGTTTCACTCAAATAGTGGGGTCAGATTAACTTCATGGCCTGAATCAGAAAAACCTTTATCTGCGAGCCGACGACCAGATACACTCATCAACAGTAAGAGGAAAGCACATTAAATGTGTATTTCAGGGAGCTGGAAATAAAGATGAGGAATCATCTTCAATCTACATATCTCCAGTGGTTGAATGACTGGTTGATGATATGTGAATGTCGGCTATTCAGAAGCCCAGCGACTGAAACTACAGTTGGGGGAGGGCTTTGTGACAAAAAGACTTTAAGATGAAGGACATTACAGGGAAACACACTTTCTTGTTCTTGAGGACTGCAGCAGTCAGGCGAAGACAGATGGGGACCAATCATTCCCGGCTCCAGGGCCCACAATCGGCATCGGTGATGACCAGCCGGATTGGGTGATTGTATGGTTCAACCAAATCTCTCGGGGTTATGTCTGTGTTTTGTTGATTTTAATGAACTAATAGTTTTGGGTTGAGTCTAAGCCTTTGGGTAGTATATATTTTGTTCCAGTAAATCCCAGAGTCAAAGAACTGTAGTAAGGACAAGGAAAGCAAAATCCTTACAGAAATGGTGACCAGCGGCAGGACTCTGAGATTTGGAACAAAAACAGTCACAAAGTGAGGACAAGAAATCCAAGAGATGCCAAGGCAGTCTTAGGAAGGCTGAGGTGGTTTCAGGGAGGCCAAGGTGGTAGGTAAATATTTCCAATCCAGGGCAAAGAAAATGGACTCTCCACAAGAAAAAGCAGCAGAGTGGACAGAGTGGTAGTCATAGGACGTCTATGGAGGCTAAAGTAGCTTCGTACATCTGTAATAAGTTAGATATTTCTGAGCCATAGGCACGAGAAATGTTACACTCTGAGGACCTGCAGGAAAAAGTGGCAGAGTGGACGGGTAGTAGTAACCATAAAAGGTCGAGAGAGAAGGCGATTTGGCTCATGTGCCTACAAAAATAAACACAGCTTTTCAGGGAAAAGGTGAGACAGCTGGAGGATGAGAAAAGAGAACTGGAAAGCAAAATAAGTGGTAAGGACACTGAAGTAGGAATAGGGCCTGCTTTAGCTAACTGGCTGCGTTAGTAGTTTTAAAATTGGCCATGGCAGCATTGACATCAAATCTATATTCAGTTCTTGTGGTCAGGCTAGGTGTTGAATAACAGAAAGCCTAGCAGTCTGCATTTCTTAGATCAAAGGATGCTAGAAATGTAGAAAGTCCCCAAAGGTCCAAACTGTATGAATTTATCAAAGCAATTCATATATCTGTATCTTTGACCGAAAAGGGTAATGTAAATGAATGATCATGCCTACTTGCTTTCAGTATAACTGCTACGCATCTCAGTGAATTTTTTGAGATCAGGTCGGAGAACTCAGTAAGTGGCTGACAGAGACTACCCGATACTGCCTTGCAAGTAAATAAATGATTCTTTTACTTTTCATAGACTTCTCATGGTGTATTTATTGTGATACCACATCAAATGGCATCACAAACAGAATTTCTTGGAAGGTAAACAGACGATCGTTGATAAAGCATCACAGAATGAGTATTTTAAATTACCATCTAAAATCCGATGTAATCTGTGACGGGACGTGTTGGGCGACCAGAATATGAATGTTGGAAGAAGGCTAAAGAACAGTAAGACTCGTATTATATGTTCGAACAATTTAAATATAAGATAGTTAAAGCTATTACGTAGATTAAAGCCATTGACAGGAAACTGTGGTAGCAATTTATGTCGACAAGTTGGAAGTAAATTAAGTTCATTATAATTGTATAAGTTTAGAGTGTACAATATAACTTTCCGGTTAACAATCAAGGACTAGTTGATCTGTGCCTAGGAAGTACCTGAGTGCATGGTAGTTGTCTAGAGTGTTACCCAACTCGGAAGAGATTAAACTATCAAGTATCAGTTCGGACCAAGGGATGGCCGACAGAGGTAAAATAGACTGAGGACCAGAAGAATTGCTCACGAGGCTTTACGCTGATGACCGCCAGGGACTTATAGATAAAATGATAAAAGACGGTTGGGACCCGTCCCAAAGAGCCACCTACTCAAAAGGAGTGGTAGGAGAAAGAGAAGAGAAAAAGGGCAACTAAAGCTGGCATAATTATAACGCGGCAATTTCTGAAATACATAGAATTGAACAAGACAAAAATAGAGAAACTAAAAGAATTGAAGTGGGACATTGCATCCTTCAGGAATTAAGGAGTTAACAATGCAACCTGCAAACTAGCTGCAATGGCTGAGATGGCACGTACACATAAACTGCAGACAGGCTTTAGCTAAAAATAATTCCCCCTTCGTAGTCGACAGGATCTCAAGCGGGTGGCGGACACCAGCAATTCAAAGCCATGTCAAAGGCATGAGTACATTTTAATTACCACGCACAGTTAGGACAAGGGCAGACATCTGTCTGGTGTCAGCTGCATGAGATATCCGAATCTACAGGTATGACCAAGACTTCAAGTAGTCAGCAGAAGATCCCAGGTAAAACAATTGTGATCGGTTATATAGAAGTGTGTTTGTTATGTATGTAGCTATATATAGTTGCCACCAGAGGGCTAGGCTGCAGGAGTCCTATGGGTCACCCACACCTCGTGCTGTGCTACCTTGTTGTTTAGGCACTCTGGAGTTATAATAAAGAGACAAAGGTCATACTAATTTCAGCTTACAGTACTCGGCCTCGTGGGATTATTTCATACACAATAACTGGCGACGAGTAAAGAAAATGAACTTTCATGCGACCATGGCTGCCGTTGGTATTTTAGAATGATTTGGTGAAGGGGAAGATTGGGAAGATTTCATTGATCGCCTTGACCAGTACTTCGTGGCTAATGGACTGGAAAGAGCAGACAATGCCTTTAAATACAGGGCTGTCCTCTTCACCATTTGTGTGTCCAAAATATACGGACGTATCAAAAGTCTCCTCTCCCCAACGAAACCATCACAGAAGGACTACACTGAGCTGTGCACACTGGTCTGCGACCACTTAAAACCGAAGGAGAGCATCCTCATGGCCAGGTATCGCTTTTACACACACCATCGCGCTGTGGGCCAGGATGTGACGGGATTTGTCGCCGATCTGAGACGTCTTGCTGGGTCCTGCGAATTCGGAGCTGCATTGGGGGAAATGCTGTGCGACTTTTTCGTGCTGGGTATCAGCCACGTCGTCACTCTTCGCAAGCTGCTGGCTGCCGAAAACCTATACCTGAGCAGAGCCATCACGATCACCCAGGACATGCCCACGGACGACAACACTGAAGTGATTTCTTCTCAACATCGAGGCTCAACGGGACCAGCAAGTACTGTACACAAACAAACGTTATCAGCAGGCAGAACTGCTCATGGCTGGACCAGTTTGTCTGCTGCTACCAAACCTGAAGTGACTGAGTCCGCCACCATGGGTGAATGTGAATCCATTAGCACCTTGTTGGTGTTGCGGGGGCAATCATCGGGCCCATCAATGCCGATTCAAGCACTACGTGCGCAAAGGCTGTGCAACAATGGGGCACCTCCAGCGAATGTGCAGACGTGCTGCAACACACCACGTGGCAGAGGATGATTGATCCGGCGTGGATCACGCAGCACAGGCAACTCAACCAAGGAAGAAGTGCATGGGGTGCACACCTTCACCACGAAGAGCCCTCCTATCATGCTGGAAGTAAAGCTAAATGGAGTTCCAGTATCGGTGGAGTTAGACACGGATGCGAGTCAGTCAATATTGAGCCATAAGGTTTTCGAAAAATTGTGGGGCAACAAGGCACAGAGGCCTAAACTGAACCCCGTCAATGCAAAACTTCATACCTACACCAAGGAACTCATTCCAGTCATTGGAAGTGCGGCTGTGAAGGTGTCATACAACGGAGCTGTGTGTGATTTATCCTTATGGATTGTTCTAGGCAAAGGCCCAACGTTGTTTGGCAGAAGTTGGCTCCAAAAAATCAGATGGAACTGTGACGACATCGAAGCCTTGTCATCAGTGGATGACGCCTCGTGTGCTCAGGTCTTGAGCAAGTTCCACTCGCTATTTGAACCAGGCATCGACAACTTCATGGGAGCCAAGGTACAAATCCACCTAGTCCCGGATACATCACAAGGCTCAGGCAGTCCCTTATATGATGAGGGAGAAAGTCGCGATCGAGCTGGACCGACTTCAACGTGAAGGAATCATTTCGCCGGTTGAGTTCAATGAATGCGCCAGTCCCATCGTCACGGTTTTGAAAAGCGACGGCACGGTCCGAATTTGCGGCGACAATCAACCGAGTCTCGCGACAGGACCAGTACCCACTACCGAAGGCAGACAACCTTATTACAACGCTGGCGGGCGGGAAGTCATTTTCCAAGTTGGATCTGACCTCCGCCTACATGACTCGAGCTGGCTGAATCCTCGAAAAATCTGACGTGCATTAACACACATAAGGAACTGTTTATTTACCACCGATGCCTCTTTGGGATTCGTTTGGCTGCTGCAATATTCCAGAGGAACATGGAGTGCTTGCTAAAATCCATTCTGAGGACTGTCGTGTTCCAAGACGACATCCTGATCACCGGTCGTGACACCTCAGAACACCTACACAACCTGGAAGAAGTCCAGCGTCGCCTGGACAGAGTGGGACTCAGGCTGAAAAGCTCCAAGTGTGTTTTCCTGGTGCCAGAGGTTGAATTTTTGGGAGTAAGATCGCAGCTGATGGCATCAGGCCCATGGACTCCAAGACGGAGGCCATCAAGAATGCACCTAGACCCCAAAATGTGGCGGAGCTGCATTCGTTCCTGGGACTCCTCAATTACTTTGGTAACTTTCTACTTGCGTTGAGCATGTTATTAGAACTTTTGCACATGTTGCTACGTCAGGTTAATGACTGGGTTTGGGGTAAATCTCAAGAGACAGCCTTCGAGAAGGCTAAGAACCTGTTATGCTCTAATAAGTTACTTGTCCTATATGACCCATGCAAACAATTAGTGCTAGCTTGTGATGCGTCATCGTACAGGATCAGTTGTGTGCTACAGCAAGCCAATGTATCGGGGAAGCTCCACCCGGTTGCAGATGCGTCCAGGAGCTTTTCCAAGGCTGAAAAAGCCTATACTATGATTGAAAAAGAGGCCTTAGCGTGCGCTTATGCAGTTAAGAAAATACACCAGTACCTATTCGGCCTGCGATTTGAGCTCGAAACTGACCACAAGCCGCTCATTTCACTGTTGTTAGATCTCTTAATGAAATACGAACTCCGATGGTAGTTTTAACTTTTTAATCTTGGCAGAGAGCAACAAACTGCTGGCTGATTGCCAGTTTCTTTGTCTTACTGAGACACATGGTCAAAATGGCTGTATTTTATACCTGGATCAATTTACAGAAAAGAACTCGCCTTCTTTGACCTTATTGGTTCAATTGAAAGTCTTTTAACGTTTTAATTGACTCGCTACCCAAGGTCCGAAAGTGTCAAGTTGATTGATGAGTTAATGCAACATGCCGAACTGCATGTAGCAGCCTTGTCTTGGGGGTCTGTGAATTTTCACAGTCTGTCTAAATGAGCCTGTTTGAATACTCTATCAATCCCCCCTTTGATTCTTTCACAAACTGAATCATAAAACATCAGGTATCACTGGTTAAACATTCTACAAAATAATTTCACACATGTTAATAGAGTTTCCTTCTAAAATTTGTTGATGTGTTTCATCACATGTCCAGACTAGCAGCTTCCACACAAATTTACACCAACCCGAGTTCCATCGTGGCCACAATGGAAGTCTGGTTTTAGTAGGTTAATTAACCTTATTCCAATTTAATCCAAATCAATATCTTAATTCAACCAGTAAACAACCTTTCCTTAAGCATAACATACTCCTGTGCCACGTACAGATAGTCTGCTGGGACCTGCAAGGTGTCTCACCTGCGGGCAGCGGCTACAGCCGCCTGGTCGCAACAACATTTAATCAACATAAACAAACAATATAAAAGTAAAACAATTACAACAAATAGAATTAAACCTTCCACCAATGAAGTTCCTATTGAACCTAGCCATTCAGTGGCTCCACTCCACAAAGTGAATGATGGGGGTTGCTTAAGTTTTTCTACCTCCTTTTGGATATGCTCCGCTAAGTGGGTAATTTCTTCGGAGCTATCTGGGATATATGTGCAACACTCAGTTCCGAGTAGGGCGCAAGTGCCTCCCTTTTCAGCCAGGATGTAATCAAGGGCCAGTCTATTCTGTAGGGCTACTGTGCGGATTGCTACCATTTCTGCATTGATTTTAACTAGGGCCTCTGAGGTATCATTGGCTACTCGTTCCACAACGGATGCCATGTTAATGGATTCCCTTGCCATTTTGGCAGTCCCATACCCAGGGATCAGGATGGCAAAGAACCTCTCTGTTTCTGTGATAGCTCTCTTAGGACGGTGTAAATGTTCCGACAGTGACTTTATATGATACATATAAGGCACAATGTAGGCTAAATAGCAGGATCCCATCCAATTCTGGGGCAGCCAAGGGCAGGCCTTGTGGCCACACACCCAATAGGTGCCATTATATGCAATGAATGTTAGCTGTTTCTTTGTCAGCAACACTCCGGGGCCTGTCCAGGCTTTTCCATCTGTTTTATTCAGAATCCCCGTTACGTTAAAAATTCCCACATCGGCCCAATTTGGACGGTTCCGTGGCTTGATTGTATTATAATTCCGGGAGCAGTTACTATACCCCATATTTTGGCCTCATTTGATGTTTCTAATCAGACAGACCTATTTCCCCGGTCTTCCTATTCCCGTTGTATTAGTGATAACAAAAAATGGGGGCCGTTTGGAATTATTGTAGCACGGTTGGTACACCCCTTCAAAGGTAGTCAGATTGTAACCTGCTGACTTCAATTTACGTGCCCAGTCTTCCGTATCCTGAAACGCATTGCCTGTTTTATTTTGATTAATTATCCACTCAGCCATTTCCGAGATATTCAAGGGAACTGGCCTCAAGGGAATCCCTCCCTTTGAGTGAATAGGAATATGCGCACACACCCAACAACTGGAAATGTTACCTTGTTTGGCATAAATGTATGACATATATAAAAAGGTATTTACATGTAATTCCCTTGCTACCCTACTATTTCCCTTTGGTGCAGAGGGTCGGCTAGTAAGAAGTAGGCCTATGCCTAGAATACCTACAGTCAGTAATACAGTAAATTTATACATTTTCGCAAAAAGTAATTGTCCTTTTTAGATTTCAGCTTCAGTTACGGGTGCTCGTTTAACGTGTGAAGCATGGATCCAGGCTTTCTTTCCTTGGACTTTAACAGCTGCCTGGGTGGTCAATAACACTTGATAAGGTCCCTCCCACTTGGCACCCAAAGGCTTTTTCTGCAACTTTTTCACATACACCCAGACTCCCGGGATGATGTCGTGTCCTCCTTTGGGTGGATTACCCCAAGCTGCCGATACCTGTCGGGAAACAGCATTGTTAAGTTCTGACAGTATGATAACAAAGTGTCACTCATTAAGTGAACATCAGCTTTCCGTAAATCGATAGTTCCTGGCAGCGACATGGGTCTTCCTGTTATAATTTCAAATGGGCTTAGACCTGTAGTTCTGTTCGGGGTTGCCCTAATGCTACATAGCACTATTGGTAGTGCCTGGGGCCATGGTGTTCCTTCTTGGTGATTTGTGCTTTGTCGATGCTGGCTTTATGTCCTTTCAGCCGAAGGTGATCCAGCAAAGCTCGTAAATCTTGTTCATGCTGTTCTTCCGTGTTTGAAACTAGCAGGATATCATCTACATATTGTTGGGGTAAGCATGTTAATTCTGCCCCTGTGTCTAAAAGACAGTCCACATCCTTATCGCCCACCCTCACAGTTATATATATCCCATCTCCTCTCTGTTGTATTAGTGCGAGGAGGGGGGCCAGGGTGGGCTCTAATCGTTTTTTGCTATCCCAAGTAACTCCTTCTGTTGTTGTATTGTCAGTCGCTTAAATGCTTCTATGTTATTGTATCCCTGGCTGCGTCCTCTTCCCAAGCCACGACCTTGCTGTTTTGCCCTGCACGTCTTGGCCCAGTGACCTTCTTTCCCACAATAATGACATTTTCCGGGTAATTTTCCTAATAACTGTTTATCGGAATCCTGGGATTTCCATCCCATAGCCTGTACAGCTCGGACTTTAGCTCCCATATCCCGATCTAATTGGTTACATCGATCCACCAATGCTGCAAAGGTAGTTCCTCTACCTTCCCAGTCCGGTAACACTACCTTAAGCATTTTGGACAGTTCTGGCTGCTTTCAGGGGTCCAAACACTTGTTCATCCATTTCCTCATCCGTATTATTCATACCCGAATGTTCTAGCCACATGCATCTAAACCGCTCGTCATACTCCAGGACCTCCTCTGTTCCTTTCTGTTGGCAAGCTGCAATTTTTCCCCAGTCTGTCTTAGCTGGACTGAAGGCTTGCAGCCAGTGTTTAATCGCCTCCCATCCTGTGTCTAATTCTTGCTCATTCTGCCCCAAAGCTTCATCTACCTTGTCGTGCAATTTTCTTCCCTGTGTTTTTGGCACCATTATGGTCAAAATTTGCACTCCGTCCCAGGGATGAAGTTGATATATATTTCTTAAGTGGTCCAATTGGTCCCACGTTTTTACTCCCCCTTTCTTTGGATTGGGCAATTCTTTGGACCATTTATCAATTTTCTCTGGGTCTGCCGGATCATGAACTAAGTATTCTTCGTACACCCTTCTCTTTGTTTTTTTGGTTCCGCCCTCATCCGCAGTCTCTTCTGATTTGACTACAACTCGTCTTTTTTTAAATGGGGCAAAGCGCACCCCTAATTCTTCATCATCCTCCGACACTGTATTGTCGGAGGATTCAGAAACTGTATCTATTCCTCGGTTGTGTCTTCGGGTTTGCGCTTTTAATTTATCCAAACGTGGGTACCCTGGGAATTGATCAATACATTTTCCTTTTCCTATTACTGTCTCACCTAATGATTTTTTCCATTCTTTAATTTCACCTTTAAGATCTTTAACTTCTGCTTCCAGCTTTTCAAGTTCAAGCTTTTTCTGTCGCAGCTGTGCACAAACTGCTTGTAATTGGTCCTTTGTACTGGTCAGTTCTCGATCATGTTGGGAACGCATTATAATTTCATTACAGTTTCGGATCTGGCCCATAACTGCTAGGGACCATCTAGTTCGCTCTTTATTTTTCATACGGGTCGTTTTTCCCCAGACCCTTTTAATCTCGTCCAAGGACCATTGTCCTTTGGAGGTTCCGTACTTTTGTTCGATCTTAATACAGGTTTTAGATCAGTTGAATTGTTGCTCTATGTATTCTTTCAACTGTTCGAAAATTAAATCTAGCAAAACTTCAGGTGGTGCCTGCCCACCTTTAGCAGTTGTAGGCAATTCTTTGTTCTTATCTCCTGCTGCCATTTCTTTACTGGGGTCTCGAGTCGTAGGTTTTTAGCTGATCAATAGATCAGTGATTAATTAACTAACACGCCGCCGAAGTTTAGACATCTATGGGACCTCGAGCTGACTACCAACCGGAGGGTTCGCAAACCGAAGGCTTTCAGAATCGCGTAGAAGGAGAGGCGAATTGAGACTTTTGACCGAGGACTTTTTTTTAAAAAAGAGGAGTCCTTACCTCAATATGTAGGTCCGATGTCCAAAATTCAGTTTCTTTCCTCAGCGATCCTGTTCGCAGCGCCAAAATTGTTAGATCTCTTAATTTCCAATGAAATACGAACTCCGATGGTAGTTTTAACTTTTTAATCTTGGCAGAGAGCAACAAACTGCTGGCTGATTGCCAGTTTCTTTGTCTTACTGAGACACATGGTCAAAATGGCTGTATTTTATACCTGGATCAATTTACAGACAAGAACTCGCCTTCTTTGACCTTATTGGCTCAATTGAAAGTCTTTTGACGTTTTAATTGGCTCGCTACCCAAGGTCCGAAAATGTCAAGTTGATTGATGAGTTAATGCAACATGCCGAACTGCATGTAGCAGCCTTGACTTGAGGGTCTGTGAATTTTCACAGTCTGTCTAAATGAGCCTGTTTGAATACTCTATCAACTGTTCTCTGAAAGCAAAGGTATAAACACTATCCACGTATGACTATGTTATTCGCCACAGATCAGGCACCAACAACTGTGCTGATGCCCTCAGCCGGCTTCCACTACCCACCACCGGGGTTGAAATGGAACAGCCTGCAGACTTGGTAATGGTCATGGAGGCTTTTGAGAGCAAGGGGTCACCCATCACGGCTCACCAGATCAAAATCTGGACCAGCCAGGACCCGATGCTATCTCAAGTAAAGAGTTATGTCCTAAGCAGGAACTGGTCAGCCATTCACGGGGAAATGCAGGACAAATTTAAGCTATTTCATCGCCGCAAAGATAAAATGTCGATTCAGTCTGACTGCGTATTATGGGGTAATCGCATGGTTTTGCTTTATACGCGACCTCCACAATACACACCCAGGCATAGTCATGCTGAAAGCCATTACCAGATCGCATGTGTGGTGGCCTGGCATCGATTCAGATCTTGAATCATGCGTGCACCAATGCTACAGTTGCTCACAACTGAGCAATGTGCTCAGGGAGGCTCCCCTGAGCCTGTGGTCATGGCCCTCCAAACCATGGTCCAGGATTCATGTGGATTATGCTGGTCCTTTCCTCAGGAAAATGTTTCTCGTAGTTGTAGATGCCTACTCTAAATGGATTGAATGTGTGATAATGTCATCCAGCACATCCACAGCCACCATTGAAAACCTCAGGGTAATGTTTGCCACTCGTGGCCTGCCCGATGTCCTTGACAGTGACAAAGGACCCTGTTTCACTAGCTCCAAGTTCAGCGAGTTCATGACCCGCAATGGCATCAAGCATGTCAGGTCTGCTCCTTTCAAGCCTGCCTCCAATGGCCAAACAGAGTGGGCAGTCCAAACAATTAAGCAGAGCCTGAAGCAAGTGACGGATGGCTCCTTGCAAACCCACTTGTCTCGCGTTCTGCTCGCTTATCGGACACGATCCCACTCGCTCACGGGGGTCCCGCCCGCTGAACTTCTTATGAAGAGGGCTCTCAAGACAAGACTCTCCCTAGTCCACGCAGACCTCAATGAGTATGTGGAAACCCAGCGGCAAAAGCAGAGCATGTATAATGACCGCGCGGCTGTAACTCGTGATATTGATGTGAATGAGTGTTTGTGGTCAACTATGGTCCAGGTCCTAAGTGGGTTGCTGGCATTGTTTTGGCCAAGGTTGGAATAGGGTGTTTGTAGTCAAATTGACAAATGGCCAAACGTGCAGAAAGCATATTGATCAGGTTGCCTTTCACCAACAATCAGGAACAAATGGAAGAAGATATCAACATTGATCACCCACCACAACACACACAACCAGCAATCGACCCTGCTGCCAACTATGAAGAAGAACCCATCCCCTGTGTTTGTCGGCTTTCGAAACTGTTATGTATTTAACCCCTTGTTATCTGCATCACACCTGTCCACCAGAGGGTCTACCTGTTGGAGTCCCAAGGGATCCCAGCATCCCTTGAGAGCACAGTATATAAGCAGACTACTCACGATGTACCTGCACTCTGGAACTACAAAAAGGAGCTAAGGTCACACTTGCTCATTACACTCAGTAATGACCATTTATTATGACTATAACAATTAGCGACGAGGTAACAAACCGCGCAAAAATGCAAAGAACAGTCGGCATCTTGGAGAAGTTCTCAGAGGGGGACAATTGGGAAGCCAGATCCACTGCACCAGATTAACCGGCTCACCCACGCCCAGCTTCGAACTGAGATGATCAACCTGGGAGCGAAGGGACCCCGACTGTCTCAACCTGTAAATAGTTGTATCAAAGACTTTGGAGGGAGTGATGTTATGTATGTAGTTATAGATAGTTGCCACCAGACGGCATGACTGCGGGAGTCCTACGGGTCACCCACACCTCGTGCTTTGCTGGTATAAAAGGCTAGCTACCTTGTTGTTTAGGCACTCTGGCGTTATAATATAGAGACCAAGGTCATACTAGTTTCAGCTTACAGTACTCGACCTCATGAGATTATCTCATACACAATAGTGTCTGTGCAACATTGTGATTGATAATTGGTATATGTTGCATGTATCGGTCTCACTCTTGAGGAGTAAGTAAGGGACGTACCGCTGACAACATATAGGAATACATGGGAAGTGAGAAACTCGAGTTGGGACCAGAGGTGTCTCGGACACGGTACCTAGCAGTTAAACAAAATTGGAAACCAGACGACCCATTTGTGGCTCAAAGGAAGTGGTGGGAGTTGGAAAAGAAACAAAAAGAGGAGAAAGCCCTCGTTTTAGTGACTCGCACGTATTGTGAAGATCATTGACTGAGAAAGCGACAAAATAAACCGACAGTAGGTGTGATGGTGATGGCACCCGTCAGGACGACAATATAGAAGGGGGGGAGGTTTAGAGAAGAACTCTTCACGCAGAGGGTGGTGGGGGTCTGGAACGCACTGCCTGAAAGGGAAGATTATGTTTTTCTTTAAGTGTAAAAGCACAGAGAGATTAAACTGAAAAGGCTGCAAGCTGTGGGACGAAAATTGACATTAATTGATGGTGTCTGTGTTTGTCGGCTTTCGAAACTGTTATGTATTTAACCCCTTGTTATCTGCATCACACCTGTCCACCAGAGGGTCTACCTGTTGGAGTCCCAAGGGATCCCAGCATCCCTTGAGAGCACAGTATATAAGCAGACTACCCACGATGTACCTGCACTCTGGAACTACAAAAAGGAGCTAAGGTCACACTTGCTCATTACACTCAGTAATGACCATTTATTATGACTATAACAATTAGCGACGAGGTAACAAACCGCGCAAAAATGCAAAGAACAGTCGGCATCTTGGAGAAGTTCTCAGAGGGGGACAATTGGGAAGCCTTTATGGAGAGACTTGACCAATACTTTATGGACAATGAGCTGGAAGGGGACGAGAATGTGACCAAACGAAGGGCGATCCTCCTAACTGTCTGTGGGGCAACAACCTATGCCTTCCTGGCCCCGGCTAAACCAACAGAGAAATCCTATGAAGAACTGTGTATGCTGGTCCGGGAGTACCTAAATCCTAAGGAAAGTGTTTTGATGGCGAGATATTGGTTCTACATGTGTCAACGATCGGAGGGCCAGGAAGTGGCGAGCTACGTCGCCGAACTAAGGCGTCTTGCAGGACATTGTGAGTTTGAGGGAATCTTAGAACAAATGCTCAGACATTTTTTGTACTGGGCATCGGACATGAGATAATCCTTCGCAAACTGTTGACTGTAGAATCTCCGAATCTGAGTAAAGCCATAACGATAGCCCAGGCATTTACGTCCACCAGCGACAACACTGAGCAGATTTCACAGAACAAAGAAGTTACGGCCAGTACTGTGCATAAAGTAATGTTGGTTTTGAGCAGAAATGTACAGGGCAGAACGTACACGCCGGCTGCCGTGGCCCAACCTCAATTGACCCAGAGTTCGCCATCATCTGTTAATGCAAGGCAGTTAACACCATGTTGGCACTGCGGAGGTGATCATCAGCCCCATCAATGCCGCTTTGAGCACTATGTGTGCAATGGCTGCAGAACAATGGGACACCTCCAATGAATGTGCAGGCGAGCTGCAAACCCAGCTAACCACCACGTTGCAGAGGAAGATCGATCCACAGTGGATCAGACGGAATTGGAAACTCGTATGCAGGAGGCAGAGGTGTACAGGGTACACAGATTCACGACGAAATGCCCACCAATAATGTTGAACTGAACGGTATTCCAGTGTCTATGGAGCTGGACACAGAGGCAAGTCAGTCCATAAAATGGCCTTCGACAGGCTGTGGGGAAAGAAGGCACACAGGCCCAAGCTCAGTCCCATTCACACCAAACTAAGGACTTATACAAAGGAACTAATCCCTGTAATTGCCAGTGCTGAAATCCAAGTCTCCTATGATGGAGCAGAACACGAACCCCCACTGTGGATTGTGCCAGGGGATGGTCCCAGGTTGTTTTGCAGAAGCTGACTCGGGAAAATCTGCTGGAACTTGGATGACATCCGAGCGCTCTCATCTGTCGATGACACCGCATGTATCCAGATTCTAAGCAAATTCCCTTTGTTGTTTGAGCCAGACATTGGAAGTTTCTCGGGGACGAAAGTACAGATCCATTTAGTTCCCAGTACCCATTCACCACAAGGCTCGGGCGGCACCGTACATGATGCGTGAAAAAGTGGAAATCGAGCTGGACAGACTGCAACATGAAGGCATCATCACGCCGGTGGAATTCAACGACTGGGCCAGTCCGATTGTTCCGGTACTCAAGCAGGACGGTACGGTTAGAATTTGCGGGGACTATAAAGTAACGATTAACTGTTTTTCGCTGCAGGACCAGTATCCACTACCCAAGGCAGACGACCTATTCGCACCCTGGCTGGAGGGAAGACGTTCAGCAAGCTGGACCTGACCTCGGCCTACATGACGCAGGAGCTGGAGGAGTCTTTGAAAGGCCTCACCTGCATCAGCAGGCACAAAGGTCTGTTTATCTACAACCGGTGCCCCTTTGGGATTCGGTCGGCTGCAGCGATCTTCCAGCGGAACATGGAAAGCCTGCTAAAGTCAGTTCCTTGCACAGTGGTCTTCCAGGATGACATATTTGTTACAGTTCAGGACACCATGAAGCACTTGAAGAATCAAGTTCTTAGTCGATTGGATCACATGGGGCTCTGCTTGAAATGTTCTAAGTGTGTTTTCCTGGCACAGGACGTCGAATTCTTAGGAAGGAGAATCGCAGCAGAGGGCATCAGACTCACCGACGCCAAGTCGGAGGCCTTCAAGAATGCACCGCGACCACGGAATGTGAGGAGCTGCGGTTGTTCCTGGGGCTCCTTAACTATTTCGGTAATTTCCTGCCTAGATTAAACACCCTGCTAGAACCCCTGCATGTGCTACTGTGCAAGGGAGACGACTGGGTTGGGGGAATTCACAAGAGGCTGACTTTAAGAAAGCCAGAAATTTACTGTGTTCTAACAAACCGCTTGTCCTGTATAACCCATGTAATCGACTAGTGTTAGCTTGCGATGCGCTGTCATACGGGGTCGGGTGTGTGTTACAACAGTCTAATGAATCGGGAATTTTGCAACCAGTTGCGTATGCATCCAAGAGTTTGTCCAAGACCAAAAGGGCCTACAACATGGTTGAAAAAGAAGCTCTGGCGTGTGTTTACGGTGTAAAAAAATGCACAGTATTTGTTTGGCCTCAAGTTCAAGCTTGAAACTGACCACAAGTCTCTCATATCGCTATTCTCGGAGAACAAAGGGATTAATACCAATGCCTCTGCCCGCATCCAAAGATGGGCACTCACGCTGTCAGCATACAACTATGTAATTCGCCACAGACCGGGCACAGAAAACTGCGCAGATGCTCTGTCGGCTACCATTGCCCACCACCGGGGTGGAAATGGCACAGCCAGCGGACTTGTTTACGGTCATGGAGGCATTTGAGCACGAGAAATCCCCTGTTACGGCCCGCCAGATCAGGACTGGACCAGCCAGGATCCTTTACTGTCCCTGGTAAAAAACTGTCCTCCATGGGAGCTGGTCCAGTGTCCCAGTGGAGATGCAGGAAGCGATTAAGCCATTCCACAGATGCAAAGATGAGCTGTCCCTGCAGGTGTACTGTCTCTTGTGGGGCAATCGTGTGGTCTTGCCCAAGAAAGGCAGAGACACATTTATTTGTGAACTAAACAGCACCCACCCAGGCATCGTAATGCTGAAAGCCATAGCCAGATCCCATGCGTGGTAGCCAGGCATTGACTCAGATTTAGAGTCATGTGTGCACCAGTGCACCCAGAGAGGCACCGCTAGGTTTATGGTCCTGGCCATCCAAACTGTGGTTGAGGATCCATGTAGACAATGCAGGCCCAATCCTAGGCAAAATGTTTTTGGTTGTTGTGGATGCTTACTCAAAGTGGATTGAATGTGCAATAATGTCTGTAAGCACGTCCACAGCCACTATTGAAAGTCTACGAGCTACATTTGCCACGCACGGCCTGCCCGATGTCCGAGTCAGCGACAATGGGCCGTGCAACGGGATCAAACATGTCACATCTGCGCTGTTCAAGCCCGCACCCAATGGCCAGACAGAACGAGCAGTTCAGACCATCAAACAAAGCTTGAAACGCGTGTTGGAAGGCTCCCTGCAGACCCGGTTCCCGAGTACTGCTCAGCAACCGCACCAGACCCCACTCACTAACAGGGATTCCCCCAGACGAGCTGCTCATGAAAAGGGCCCTTAAAACAAGGCTCTCTCTGGTCCACCCTGATCTACATGATCACGTGGAGAACAAGTGACATCAACAAAGTGTGCAAACCTGTCACACGATATTGAGATCAGTGATCCTGTGTTTGTGCTCAATTATGGACATGGTCCATAAATGGCTCACTGGCACGGTCACAGCCAAAGAGGGGAGCAGGGTATTTCAGGTCAAACTGACCAATGGACAAACGCACAGGAAACACTTGGACCAAATTAAACAGCGGTTCACCAACAGCTATGACAACCTGAAGAGGACACCACCAAATTTGACCTTCCAACAAACTCACAAGTGGCAACGGACATCACAGTTGACCACGAAACAGAACTCATCATCCTCAGCAGCCCGGCAAGGTTGGCTGCCCAACAGCCCAATGAAGAACTGACCAACCCAGCCACACCAGCATTTGTACCGAGACGATCGACAAGGGAGCGCAAAGCCCCAGATCGTCTCACCTTGTAAATAAGTGTGTTGTTGACTTCACGGGGGAATGATGTTATGTATTTAACCCCTTATAACCTGCATCACACCGGTCCACTAGAGAGCCTACCTGCAGGATCCCTTGGGAGCACAGTATATAAACAGGCCACCCACGAAGTACCTGCACTCTTGAACTACAATAAAGGAGCTACGGTCACACTTGCTCATTACACACAGTACTCGATCTGACCATTTATTATGAGTATAACAGAAACAAAGGAAGTTAACTCTTTCACAGGCAGCTGTGAACTCTGTTTTAATTCAGTGGGTGATACCTTTTGAATATTGCAGATTTTCTTAATTTGAAGAGAATATTTGCTCCAGGGGTAGAAGGAATTTTAGGATCATATTACAAATTAATGCCTCGGGCTCTTAAGCAGATTCACCAGAGATTCTCTGTTTCTTTTGTTTTAAGTAGGTGACCATCGGGAAGAAATATGTTGTTTAAAGGGGTTAGTGGATTGTACCTGAGGGATCAGGAGGGCACACTCCTGACTACATGTGGCTCCAAGTAAATCTCAGTAGTGGGAGGACTCCCCGGGAAATTTGGGTGAGATTGCACTCGAGAATCCAGACCTCATGGACGGGTCTCGAATCTATGTGAACGCCCATCCCAATGGTGGATCAACACCTGCAAGTATTATTAAAAATAATAAGAAGAATAACTTTTATTTATATAGTGCCTTTAACGTAATAAAGCATCCCAAGATGCTTCAAAACACCTGAGGGAAGTGTATAAAGAGGTTAAAGGCTGGGGTCTGAAGTCAAGGGGCTGGAGGCAGAGGACTATAGACACAGGTGGCAGAGCTGATCGGCCTGACTGAAGCCTTGATATTAGCAGAGGGGAAAATAAGTAAACATTCATCCCGATAGCAGGTATGACTACACGGTTGCCTGGGGGAGACCAGGGTTTGTCACCTCAGCTGGTGAGGCCATCAAACATGAAGGCCGGATTAGGCTGTTACTAGAGGCTGCTAGTAAACCCGCCAAGGCGGTAGTACTAAAGGTAAAAGCCCACCAGCGGGTGGTGGACGACATTCAGAAAGGAAACGAAGCTGCAGACAAGGCAGCTCGCGAGGCGGCGACATCTGCCGACGTCAAGGCAGAACCAGCATGCTGCCTGACCACAGAAGCGGAAATAAAAATTACATGCAGACATTAGTAAGAAAGAAAGAGCAGAATGGAAAAGGAAAGGGGGAGTGCCTGGTTCGGACTCCGCGTGGAGAAAGGACAGAAAGGTGACCCCTCCTGTATTAGGAAAATGCTCATGGAATTGCACCACGGCATCAACCACGCAATGCCATGATAATAATTACCTCCCGAGATTGGTGATGGCCAGGAATGGGACATGACATTGCTAAGTATTGCCAGCAATGTATTACGTGCACCCAACATAATTCGGGGAAGGCCATCAAAATAAGAATGGCTCATTAACCACGCCCGCGAAGTCCGTGGGAGAATATACAAATTGATTTTACAGGGCCAATGCCAAACTCTCGAGGAAGAAAATACTGTCTAGTGATAATAGATCTATTTACATGGTGGGTTGAAGCATTCGCCAAACAAAACTGCACCGCGACCACCGTATCAAGAATTCTCGCAGAAGAGGTAATTCCCCGCTGGGGAATACCACTCAAATTGACGCTGATCAAGGAACCTAAGGTAGTAAAGTTATTGTGCACCACATTAGGCATCAAACAGAAATTTCACATCCCTTCCACCCCCAGAGTTCGGGGATGGTGGAACGGATGAACTATAAAGACAGCCCTGGCCAAGGCCATCCAAGAGACTGGACAGGCCTGGCCTGAACTGTTACCTGCCATACGAATGAGACTAAGAGCAACTCAAAACCATACAATACGTCTAACCCCATTCGAACTCATGACAAGTAGGGCCATGAGACTATCTGAGGGAGTAATTACAGGGGGAGTGGACTTGGGTCCATTAAGGGACCGCATTCGAAGATATGTAATGGAACTGAGTAAACAGTTAAAAGACATGAGACAGGAAGTCAGGGAACAGCAGGCAGGTAGGGACCAGAATGAGGATTTCGAATCACCGGCAGACATGCCACAGGTAGGAGAAAAGTTAATGGTAAAAGTTTACCAGGCCGAACGGGATTTGCCCCGCGGTGGTCCGGCCCATATCAGGTACTCATAAGCGGCGACACGTGTGTGTGTAGATATTAAGGGCGTTAGTCGCTGGAAACATTGGACCCAGTTGAAAAGATACACTGACATGTGGATAGCCCAAGGGCGTCCACCCTTTTTCCTATTTACAGGATGACCTGGAGGATCGTGGTTCTAATAATACTTTGGACCCACGGAACAGAACAACTGAGAAATTGACATCCAGAGGATCAGGGAGACTCGAATTGCCAACAGGTCCTCGTGAGAGATGCAATCTATCTGACTGGAATATTCCAGTGAGAGGGCACAGAGACCCCCCTCGGATTAGGCCAAACATTTCGCGGATGTAAGGGAATCCAACCCACAATATTTGGTGTTGCAATAGGGTACAATAAGACTTTGTGCATTGAATGTGGTATCAATAGAATATGGACTAATTTCTGGACCTCTCAGAGGTCCATACAGATTAAGTTTGAGTATCTACCAGGGATGGCACAGGTATTAGATGCCTGTAGAAACATATGGCCACGTGCTAATTATATGCAGTGCCTTACAAAGGAGGATAGCCACACGTGTATCAGTATAGAAGATGTCACATCAGACATCGTGAGAGATTGTTGGATATTTGACTGGGATGTCATCCCGAATTTGGTCCAATAACAGCCTTATGGTTTCACTATGTGCGTACTGCCCACGCAAAGGTTTGAGCCTACACAGTACGTTTGTGCACGAAACGATGGGACATGTCTATCCCCAATAATTCGAGTAGAGTGGTCTTGCGAGCGAAGGGGATCCAGTTGTATGATAATGTCCACCACGAAATACTCCAGGTAATAGTCAATCTAACAGACTTGAACTTGCCAGAGAAATGCGACCCCAAGATACAAGCACTATATACCAGGATGCTAGACATAGTACTCAGCAAAGCAAGGGATGCCTCGGGGGCCTCCCAATACCAGGGACACACAGGGTTCCAGCACCACAGTGAGGAATAGTCAATGATGTATTGACTGGAGTTAATACTGGCACATCCCTTGTAAATGCCCTGGATATCCAATCGGTAAAGGCAAGCTCCGAGAGTCTTAGAGAGATCATGTGGATATTATTCCAGATGCACACGCAGTATGCCGGGACAGGAGTGGACTTGGGGCAGGAAACCTCCAAGATACAATTTATTGGAGGCAATGCCGCCACTAGCCACTATTAACTGCCTAATTGATCGAGAATATCAGGACGCATCTAACGGGGTAAAATGGAATATCTGTCACGCCTATGATGGATGATGGGACAAGTGCGCCATAACCTGGACCAAATGCAGGCTGGGAGGGTTCCGTACTGGATCAACAGCACCCACCTACTCCAGCTGGTACAGCACCCAGGACTCCTGGACGGCTGCATGTTAAAGGGCATGACAAGGGTCTACCCTGTGACTGGTGGGTGCACCAATAACCACAACTCATTAGTAGGGATGGTATTAATGATCCCGGTGATGACCAGAAATGCAAAACCATACCCACAATATAAGGTGGAGAATCTCAGGTTGATCAGAGAAATGGAACGATGAGAGGGGTCTCATTGAGTGGGTGCCACAGGGTAGAAAGCCTGACAATTTGCCCTCACCCGGTGGGACAAGGGTGTGGATTTAATCAGACTGTCGGATGCGTGCTGGAAATAAGCTCGGTAGAGTCGGAATCAACCCATTCAGCATATCGGGGGAGAGGTGAAAACTGTGTGATGACCACCTAATGGATGTATAACTATGGCACACTGCATTACAACATCACTAATCCCAATTTTTGCTTTACCCCCCAGCTTACCCGTAACCATCGGATGTGCACGAATAATGTACATTCACGCACGAAAAACAATCCTGAAACAGAAACTAAACAAGCTAGACGAGGAGATTGAGACCGAACTCCGTAAAATTCCCAGGTATGAACAGGCCTGGAATTGGGACTTGAATGTGGACATCCACCCTTGGAATTGCATTATCTCACATATAGTGGTGGCAGTACAACTGTTTCTGGCTCTATGCTGGTTGGGAATGACATGCGCTGCTTGCTCGAAACTAAATAATAAAAGAAAGCTAAAGCTATAGTAAAGGAGCAGAGTAAGCTATTGAGACAGAGTTTAGATGAGGGAGCCATATATCTCCATGTGCACGAGGCCCCCCCAGATAGGGGGCATTAATAACTGCAACGAGGAGGGGATGAGGAAGTTGATACTGCTCTCCCTGGATGGGAAGCTATATCAGAGTTTGTCAGCAGCCACTAAGTTAAGGGGAGGAGCCATGACTTAAAAGAGGAAATTTTGGTAGCTTTAGGGCACAGCCAGGGTAGTCCGTTCTGGCAGGTAGAGCAGACTAAACAGCAAGTAGGCGAGTTGCCAGATACGTTTGCAGATAGGCTATGGCTGATTTACTTGAGGGCCACTGGAGGGAATCTCGAACATGCAGACTTAATAGGGGCTCCCAGAAATCATTGGCTGAGAACCATAGTATCCAACAGTTTGCTGCGAATCAGGGCAAGGACTGAGTCATGGTTTGACCCAGAGGACCTCCACAATATGGAGGTGGGTGTGTTGAGAAAGCTGACTCTAGCTTTAAAGTCAGGACAAGGGGAAGAGGAGAAGCATAGGGGGAAGGTTCACGAAGTGAAAGGGAATGTGAGGAGTAAAAGGGAATGGAGACGAAGGGAAGTAATGTGGGTAGATCCCAGGCATGTTTTAACTGTGGGAAGTTGAGACACTGGAGTAGGGAGTGTAAGCTCCTGAAAGGGGGGAAATCAGGGGACGAAGATCCCAAGGTAGAGATGAACCAAGGGAAGGTAGACGACGACCCAGTAAAAATCCTAGTGACCGCGTTGCAGCAGGTTAAGGGCAAAGATGAAGGGAAACTGGGCGCTGCTGTGGGTGACTGAGGACCTAGCGGGTCTGCACCCCCACTGTGATGCTGGGCCCAGCCAGAGTACCTGTGTCTGCTGAGTGAGGCAGACCATGTGTAGATGATAAAGTGGAGACTGTTAGGGGAAGGTATTTGGTAGATACAGGAGCCTCTTGTACGGTGGTCTACTCACCAAATCAGACCACTTCTCCATGGTCGAGTGGGGTCCCATTTACACTGGCAAGCTTTACGGGTAATAAGCAGGCTGGAGCAGTGTCAAAACCCTTAACTATAGAATTAGGACCCAACGTAACTAACTGGGAATGCATTTTGATGAAATGGGAACAACCCAGTTCTGGAATTCACAGGGTTGACTACATATTGGCACACCACGCCATAGTGCATATGAAAAACAACTGTCTATGGGGGGGCAGTTGATGCAAATAAGATAGGTGAGATTGTAATGATTCCCAGGGACAGTAAAGATAAAGACAGCACCTGCACGATGAAGCCGAAAGGGAGCTATGAGTTGGAACGATTAGTCGATAGCGTCCCGGCCAGGTATCAAGGGCATGTACGGGAGAATATAGATGTGGTTGCCATGCACAAACATTGCAGGAGGATGACAGGGGTAGAGGTGAAGGTAGATGGGGACCCAATGTCATGGCTCCAGAAAAGTATGATTTTCCCCGGGAAGCAGAAAAGGATTTGGAAACTTCTATAAATTCCCTGGTGGAACAAGGCGTATTAAGAACGGTAGTTATCCTTGTGAATTCATCCCTGTGGTTGATAAAGAAGCCCGATAAATCATGGAGGACCATGGTAGATTATCGAGTCCTGAATAAAAATTTTCCCACCTGTGCGCCCATGGTAGCAGCAGTGGCAAATTTGATAGGGAGTATCCCCGCAGCCGCAACAACCTTTACCGTGCTGGATATTTCAAACGTGTTTTGGTCGATTCCCATGAGGCGGCAGGACCAGTATAAATTCACCTTTACCTTTAAAGGACAGCAATACATGTGGACGTGTCTTCCACAAGGGTTTCACAACAGTCCCTCAATTTTCCACCAAAGCATGACCGAAGCACTAAAAGGTTTTAGTCAGCCTAACCGGCTGATCCAATATGTAGATGACCTGTTATTATTCTCCGAAAGTGTGGAGGATCACGGGCCATTAATGAGTGAACTATTAGGTTTGTTAAAAGAAGAGGGTTTCAAAGTAAATCTGAAGAAAGCCCAAGTTGGACAAGAGGAGGTGCAGTTTTTATGATAGACCATTAGAGCAGGAGAGAGCCATAGATGGAGCTAAAATAAAGGCAGTCCAGGAACTACCCATTCCAAAGGACGTGTCTGGGGTAATGTCTTTCCTGAGAATAACGGGTTACTGCAAGGAGTTTATCAAAGCATATGCAGCCACAGATGCTCCTTTGCTGAGGATTCTTAGGAACGGAGTAGAATGGGAATGGAATGAGAGTTGTCACTTTCATTCAGTTAAAAGAGGACTTACAGACGGCACCAGCGTTGGGAGCAATAAATGCGGACCAGGACTTTAGTCTGGAGGTAGTGGCTACTGGGGATAGTTTGAGTGCAGTGTTACTTCAGGAGCAACACAGCAGGTTGAGACCGGTGGCCTACGCCTCTCATGTTCTCACAGAGGTAGAAATTGTGAGAGGCATCTTTTAGTGACCTTTTGGGCAATCAAATATTTTCGGTCATTCACAGTGTTAGCTGCAGTGACCCTACTGACCTGTCACACCCCGACACAACTGTGTAAGTGTTTTTGCCCTTGGTGGTTTTGAATCACCCCCTTACAACAGTTCTAGACACTGGAATTATAGTAGTGAACAGAAACACACAATTATAGGCAAATCTTTCGGTCTCAACCGTCACAATGCTTTTATTCAAGTTAAAGCACACACCTGCACCCAGTAAAACACACCCTGGTAGCGTAAAACAAACAAACACAGTATAACACACAACCCTGGCCCGTCTGAACAGGCCCCTATCGCGAAGTACCCATGACTAAAACACCCCTGCTTGGTTCGATAAGGCACCACTGAATCTGTCCAACAGAATGTGCATACGCCTATGATCCATGCAGAAACCTCCCCACTAAACCCCTAAGGCTTGGTTGGGACACACGACACCTCTTTACACTATGCGGTGGTCTTAAAGAATGTGTGGGCTGGGATAATGCTTAGCAGTTACCCCTCTGGCTTACTCGCTGCTTCTCCCAATGAGCGAGGCTCTCTTTGCTCATAGATGGTGTTTCTTCCCTCTGTCCCAGACAGAGTGCTCGGTCCTTGAGTGCATTGAACGAAGCAAGCAAGCGTAGAAGAGGAGAGAGAGAGAGAGATGGCAGCCAAAACTGCCTCTCTTATACCTGCAAAAATGCTTCTTCTTGCGCCAAAAGTTAGTCCTTCGCCTGAAGTAGTACAACTAAAAAGCATATGAAATATATTTTCGGCCGGTGTCTTTGTCAACTGGCTGTTCCTGGGGATAAGGCTCCAACAAGTCTGGGCGGTCAAAAAGTTTCCTTTGTATTTTGAGCATCGATCAATTAAATGACAAAGGGTCCTCCATAAAGTTCCTTCCTGCGATGCTTTCCTACATTCAGCTATCTACCCATCCCTACCCACCTGATGTGTATTCCTGTGGAGCATGTTTGGGCCTGTCCCAAGTCCTGCTGTTTGCTTTTCTGCAGTAACAGCAAATGTGTCCAAAAGCAAAGTCCAAAACTTAAAGTCCAGAAGTTTATGCTTTTGCTGTCAATGTTTTTGCCGAATCGTTACAAATGTTACTGGACAGCAGAATGAAGGATGGGACAGTGAGCAGTAACAGGATTGCTTGTTGGACATTGTTACTTTCTCAGCTAGACCTAAAGGTGGAAAGGCTAGGGGAACTCAAGTTAGCTCTGTTATATATGCATGTTTGTAGTTATATGATGTCTGTAACACTGAATGTACCTTTACACTGTACACAACTTACCTGTACACCAGAGGGTGCTGCTCCTGGAGACCTAAGGGTTACCTGCACTCTGCAAATAAAGGACTACAGTATACACAGTTTGAGTACCATACCCCTGCCTCGTGGAGTCATTAGCAAGGTGCCTACATACACAACAAGCCCCAAATCTGGTTTACCCGGGGATGGCTCACGTGTGTTCAGTCGAAGGAGTGTGGGATGTAGATGTGGGATTCCGGGCTGGGGAACACCCGACAGGTAGAGACATTTATGTGGATGGGTCTAGTTCAGTGACGAACAGAGAAAGGACCACAGGTTGTGGGATTTATGATCCAGAGGCAGGGATAGAAAAGGCCATAAAACTCCCCAACACTTTGAGTGCACAGCAGGCTGAACTGGCGGCCGTAACGTATAGTCACACACCCCAGTGAATTCCCAACCCCCTATACAATATGTTTGGACTCTATGTTCACTTGCAAATCCTGCATGGAGTATTTCGCAATATGGGCTAGGCGAGGGTTCAAGTCATCAGACAGGAAGCCGTTGGTGATGGCCCCTCTGTTAAAAGTCATTCTAGATGTCATGGGTAGTAACCATCAGGATTACTACATCCAAAAGGTTAAAGCACATTTCAAGACAGAGCCTCAAAGCAGCGGCAGGGGAAGGGATACCTTGGGACCTGTGCCGATCTGGACAGATCATGGCTGTAAAGGGAAAACAGGGACCCAGGAGGTACAATTGCTGCCCGATTTAAAATAGGCTCAGCTGCAAGATGCAGATCTTAAAATGGTGATTAAGGATAAGGTAGGAGGGAAGCCTGTAGAGGGACCTTTTGGAGCTACAGACATAGCAGTGAAACAGGGAATGTTATTCAAGGGGTCATGTCTGTGCAGTGCAGGGAAGAATTTTTGCAGCTACCTCATGGGGGTTAGAGGGCTGGACATCCAGAACCAGAAACGACTTGGAATAAAGTGGAGGTCATGGGATGGTGGCCCTAGCTCAGCAAAGATGTAAGGGATTATTGCGAGAACTGTTTAGTGTGTGCAGCCAATAATCCAGACCCCCACTGGAGGAAGGCTCCATTCGGGCACACGAGGAGAGTAGAGGGACCATGGCAATCTATACAGGTAGATTTCATTGAGCCACTGCCCACCACAAGTAGGGGCAATAATTATTGTCTGGTATTAGTGGATCTCATTTCAAAATGTGTAGAAGCTTTTCCTTGTAGGGCGGCAACGGCATTAAACATGGCAAAGATTCTGGTGAAGGAAGTTGTTTCTCGGTGGGGACTGCCCCTGATAGTAGAGTCAGATCAGGGAAGTCAGTTCACCGGACTAGTAATGTAAGCAACCCTGAAACTGCTAGGAATACAAGGAAAGTGGCACGTGGTGTATAACCCCCAATCATCGGGTCCAGTAGAGAGGACGAACTGGACCTTAAAAGAGAGGCTTAGGACAGAGATAGCTGAGATCCTGAAGAAATGAGAGAAGGTCCAACCACTACTAGTACTGATGAATATCAGAGCCAGTCTCTCTAAAAGTACGGGACACTCCCCATATGAGCTGATGACAGGGAGGTTGATGAGGACCCCGACTCGTCACACGGGACAAGTTTGTCAGAAATCTGTACGATTCTCTGAGGGGGCTGCATTGGGAGGCAGCTAACAATATGGGAAGACAGCACCAACAGAATAAAATATTGTTGGAGCCACGGGTAACAGGAATGGAAGGTAGGGGAATCAGGAATGGTCAGGAATTATGCCAGAGCAGGAGCATTTGAGCCATTATATAAACGACCATATAACATTGTAGATAAGGTAAATCCTATGGTCTATGCAATCCAGCTCCCGAAGCAAGAAAAATGGTTTCATATAAACCAATGCAAGCTGTATAACCCCAGAGAGAGAAGTAAAAAACATGCCAAGGCCCAAGGAACTGTGATGAGCTTGATCAATGTAAGCCTTCTGCCCATCTGTGGGATGATGAGGATGAGGAAAACTAAGGGGATGGAGCGGTGAGACGGAGTGGTCAGGTGCCGAGACCCAGGATGCTTTGGACACCTCCTCCTACTCCACCAACAAGCCTCAAGAAGCCCAAGCATCGGGACAAGAGAAAAGGGAAGCGGTGATCAGAACATGAAGCGTATCAAAACGTGAAGTGTAAATATGTGTGTAATTTAAGTGGGACCTGTGAACATAAAAACATAAGAACATAAGAAATAGGATCAGGAGTTGACTATACAGCCACTCGAGCCTACTCCGCCATTTAATACGATCATGGCTGATCTGATCATGGACTCAGGTCCACTTTCCTGCCCGTTCCCCATAACCACTTATTCTCTTACCAGTTAAGAAACTGTCTGTTATGTACTTATGCTTGGGGTCACCAGACACCAGGGAGCGCCACTGTCGGAGGTCATCGGGCTGTACGCACGCGTGCACGGTCACTGATATATAAGCGCAGGTTACCATGTCACATGGTTTACTTTGGGCGTGAATAAAGTTGGATCAGGTTTACACCTGAGGCAGTTTACAGAAACAAGTCTTTTGAGTCATTACATTCATTACATTTGGCGACGAGGTAACTTAAGAACCTTCACATGTACAATGAGCACTCTTGGAATTCTGGAAAGATTCGCGGATGGTGAGGTTTGGAAGGATTTTATCGACCGCCTGGATCAATATTTTGTGGCCAACAAAATGGAGGGAGAGGCTGACGCAGTTCGGCGCAGCGAGGTTTTCCTCACCATTTGTGGTCCAAAAAGTTATGGCCACATGAAGAATCTTCTCTCGCCTTTACATCCAACGGACAAAGAATATGGGGATTTGTGTGCTTTGGTGCGTGACCATCTTAAGCCAAAAGAGGGGATCATCATCTCAACCTATTGCTTCTACACGCATGTTCGTGCTGAGGTCCAGGATGTGTCGGGATTCTTCACTGACCTGCGACATCTTGTTGAGCCGTGTAAGTTTGGGAATGTGTTGGAAGACATGCTACGAGATTTCTTCGTGGTAGGCATCAACCATGATGTGATTCTCTGGAAGTTATTGGCCGAAGAGAAGTTGAATTTGAGCAAGGTTATGATGACTGATGATAATTTGAGGAAGATATCATCGAAGAGTCGGAGCTCCACGGCAAGTACTGTAAACAAGATTGTGTAGTTGTCTGGCAGAGCTGCTTATGGCAAGGTCAACTTGACTGCTTATGTGAAACGGGTAACTGCTCAAAGTCCACCAACTGGTACGAATCCGATTTCACCCTGTTGGCGTTGTGGGAGCAATCAGCGGCCTCATCAGTGTCGGTTTAAACAGTACTCCTGTAATGGCTGTTCGAAAGTGGGGCATCTTCAGAGAATGTGCCCACAACTGAGCAAGCGTGCTGCCGCTCATCACATTGCTGATGATGACCAGTTCAGTGCTGGCCCGGATACACAACCCGAGGAAGAAGTGTATGGTTTGCATTCGTTCTTGGGAAAGAGCCAGCCAATAAACATTAATGTGAAGCTGAATGGCTTGCCTGTACCAATGGAGATGGACACGGGTGCGAGTCAGTCGATAATGAGCCAAAGGACATTCGACAAGCTGTGAGACACTGAGGCTGTGAAGCCTAAGCTGAGTCCAGTCAATGTCAAGTTGCAGACTTACACTAAGCAACTCATACAGATTATTGGCAATGCAGTTGTCAAGGTGTCATATGATGGTGTGGTTCATGATCTACCATTATGGATCGTCCCAGGTAATGGTCCAACACTGTTTGGCAGGAATTGGCTCGAGAAAATCAAGTGCAATTGGAATGATATCAAAGTGTTGTCATCGGTGGATGACATTTCGTGTGCTCAAGTGTTGAAGAAGTTTCCTTCTTCGTTTGAACCAAGCATTGATAATTTTACTGGAGCCAAGGTGCAGATTCATCTGGATTCTGATGCAAGGCCCGTCTATCATAAAGCTCAGTCTGTTCCCTACATGATGAGGGAGAAGGTTGAAATTGAGCTTGATAGATTCCAACGTGAAGGGGTCATATCACCGGTCAAGTTTAACAAGTGGGTTAGTCCTATTGTTCCTGTGTTGAAAAGTGATGGCACTGTCAGGATTTGTGGAGACTACAAGGTTACGATTAACCGATTTTCGAAACAGGATCAGTACCCGTTACTGAAGGCTGATGACCTGTTCGCCATGCTAGCTGGTGGAAAGTCGTTCACTAAACTGGATCTGACATCAGCCAGGAGCTTGTCGACACTTCGAAGAAACTCACTTGCATCAACACCCATAAAGGACTGTTTGTCTACAACGGGTGTCCTTCTGGAATTTGTTCGGCTGCAGCCATATTTCAGAGGAATATGGAGAGTCTACTGAAGTCTGTTCCTAGAACTGTCGTGTTTCAAGATGACATTCTGGCCACAGGTCGCGACACTACTGAACATCTGAACAATCTTGAAGAAGCCCTACATCGTCTGGACAAAGTGGGACTCGGGCTGAAACGTTCGAAGTGTGTCTTCATGAGGTTGAATTCCTGGGGAGGAAGATTGCTGCTGATGGCATCAGGCCTACTAATTCAAAAACCAAGGCCATCAATAATGCACCCAGGCCTCAAAATGAGACAGAGCTGTGTTCGTTCCTTGGGCTACTCAACTACTTTGGTAATTTCTTACCCAGATTGAGCATTTTGTTAGAGCCACTGCACACACTACTCAGAAAAGGCAACAACTGGGTCTGGGGTGTGTCTCAAGATAGAGCCTTTGAGAAAGCTAAGAATCCTCTCCATTCAAACAAGTTGCTTGTTCATTATGATCTGTGTAAGAGCCTTGTATTGGCCTGTGGTGCTTCATCATATGGGGTTGGCTGTGTACTCCAACAAGCAAATGAGTTGGGTAAGCTACAACCTGTTGCGTATACTTCGAGAAGTTTATCAAAGGCGGAAAGAGCTTACAGCATGATCGACAAAGAAGCTTTAGCCTGTGTGTATGGGGTCAAAAAGATGCATCAGTACCTGTTTTGTCCTCGTTTTGAACTTGAAATGGATCACAAGCCACTCATTTCATTGTTTTCGGAAAACAAAGGGATTAATACCAATGCATTGTCCTATATCCAGAGGTGGGCATTGACATTGTCTGCCTATGATTATGTTATTCATCATAGTCCTGGCACTGAGAATTGTGTTGATGCACTGAGTCATCTGCCTTTGACCACACCTGAGGTGGAGAAGCCTCAACCTGCAGATTTAATGTTAGTAATGGATGCTTTTGAGAGTGAAGGAACTGTCAATGCTCAACAAATGAGGATCTGGACCAGCCATGACCCTGTTTTACTGGTTGTGAAACGTTGTGTCCTTAGTGGTAATTGGTCTGCAATACCTATGGAAATGTGTGATGAGACTAAACCTTACAAACGTCGCAAAGATGAACTGTCCACTCAGTCAGATTGTTTACTGTGGGGTAATCATGTTGTTATGCCAAAGAAAGGTAGAGAAAAATTTGTACGTGAACTACATAGCACTCATCCTGGTATTGTCATAATGAAAGCCATTGCTAGGGCTCATGTATGGTGACCTGGAATTGACTCTGATCTGGAATCATGTGTGCATCAGTGCAATACTTGCATGCAGCTAAGTAAAGTACCAGCGGAATCTCCACTGCATCTTTGGTCATGGCCATCTAAACCATGGTCGAGGATACACATCGATTTTGCGGGCCCTTTCCTGGGAAAGATGTTTTTGTTGTGGTGGATGCATATTCAAAATGGATAGAGTGTATTATTATGTCATCCAGTACGTCTACAGCTACTATTGAGAGCCTTTGTGTCATGTTTGCTACTCATGATTTGCCTGACATTGTTGTGAGCGACAACGGATCTTGCTTCACAAGTCTGGAGTTTCAAGAGTTCATGAAACTCAATGGTATTAAACATGTGAGGTCAGTCCCATTCAAACCTGCTTCTAATGGTCAAGCAGAGCGTACTGTTCAAACGATCAAGCAGAGTATGAAATGTGTAACTCAGGGTTCACTGCAGACTCGCTTGTCCTGTATACTGCTCAGTTACAGGAACAAACCTCATATGCTTACTGAGGTCTCCCCTGCTGAACTACTGATGAAGAGAAATCTCAAGACCAAGCACTCTCTTGTTCATCCCGATTTGAATGATCGTGTTGAAAACAGATGTCAAAGTCAACAAGAGTATCATGATCGTGCTGCTGTGTCACGTGACATCTCTGTCAACGATCCGATTTATGTACTGAATTATGGTCAAGGTCCAAAGTGGATCGCCGGCACTGTTACAGCCAAGGAGGGTAATGGATGGTTTATTGCCGTGCTCAAGAATGGGCAAACATGCAGGAAACATGTTGATCAGATAAAACTGTGGCACATGGATGAACTGGAACCGCTTGAGGAAGATGTAGTCAGTGACCAACCAACCAACCAATGTTCATTCATCAGAGGACTTTGCTGTCATTATTGAAACTGGATCTCCAGTCTCTGATGTGGTCATTACCACTCCCATCAGATCGGTTACTCAGCCTTCAGTCACAACTTGCTAGAACTGAAGTTGTACTGAGACGATCAACTCATGAGCGGAAAGTCCCAGGCCGTCTTAATTTGTAAAAAGACTGATATTAATATCTTGAAAGGGGAGGTTGTTATATATTTATGCTTGGGTTCACCAGACACTAGTGGGCGCCATTGTCGGAGGTCATCGGGCTGTATGCATGCATGCGCAGTCACTGGTATATAAGCGAGGGTACCATGTCACCCGGGTTACCTTGGGCGTGAATAAAGTTGGATCAGGTTTACACCTGAGGCAGTTTACAGTAACAAGTCTTTTGAGTCATTACATTTATTACACTGTGCATCTCTGTCTTAAATCTACTCAATGACCCAGCTTCCAAAGCTCTCTGAGGCAGCGAATTCCACAGGTTCACAACCCTCTGAGAGAAGAAATTCCTCCTCTTATTCTAAGATTATGCCCCCTAGTTCTAATCTCCCCTATCAGTGTAAACATCCACCTTGTCAAGCCCCCTCATTATCGTTTCGATAAGATCAGCTCTCATTCTTCTGAATTCCAATGAGTAGAGGCCCAACCTGCTCAACCTTTTCTCATAAGTCAACCCCTCATCTCCAGAATCAACTGAATGAACCTTCTCTGAACTGCCTCCAAAGCAGATATATCCTTTCTTAAATATGGCAACCAAAACTGCCCGCAGTATTCCAGGTGTAGCCTCACTAATACCCTGTATAACTGTAACAAGACTTCCTTGCTTTTATACTCCATCCCCTTTGCAATAAAGGCCAAGATTCCATTGGGATTCCTGATCACTTGCTGTACCTGCATACGAACGTTTTGTGTTTCATGCACAAGTACCCCTCTGTCCTGCTGTACTGCAGCACTTTGCAATTTTTCTCCATTTAAATAATAACTTGCTCTTTGATTTTTTTTCTGCCAAAGTGCATACCCTCACACTTTCCAACATTATACTCTATCTGCCAAATTTTTGCCCACTCACTTAGCCTATCTATGTCCTTTTGCAGGTTTTTTGTGTCCTCCTCACACATTGCTTTTCCCCCCATCTTTGTATTGTCAGCAAACTTGGCTACGTTATACTCGGTCCCTTCTGCCAATTCATTAATATAGATTGTAAATAGTTGGGGTCCCAACACTGATCCCTGTGGCACCCCACTAGTTACTAATTGCCAACCCGAGAAGGAACCACTCTCTGTTTTCTGTAAGTTAGCCATTCCTCTATCCATGCTAATATATTACCCCCAACCCTGTGAACTTTTATCTTGTGCAGTAACCTTTTATGTGGCACCTTGTCAAATGCCTTCTGGAAGTCCAAATACACATCCACTGGTTCCCCTTTATCCACCCTGTTTGTTACGTCCTCAAAGAACTCCAGCAAATTTGTCAAACATGACTTCCTCTTTCATAAATCCATGCCTACTCTGCCTGACTGAATTATGTTTTTCCAAATGTCCTGCTACTGCTTCTTTAATAATGTACTCCAACATTTTCGCAACCATAGCTGTTAGGCTAACTGGTCTACAGTTTCCTGCTTTTTGTCTGCCTCCTTTTTTAAATAGGGGCGTTACATTTGCGGTTTTCCATTCTGCTGGGACCTCCCCAGAATCTAGGGAATGTGGTAAATTATAACCAATGCATCCACTATACCTGCCGCTACTTCTCTTCAGACCCTAGGATGCAATCCATCAGGTCCAGAGGATTTTTCCGCCTTTAGTCTCCTTATCTTACCGAGTACAACCTACTTAATGATTGTGATTGTGTTAAGTTCCGCCCCACCCCCCATAGCCCCTTGACTATCCACTGTTGGGATATTGTTAGTGTCCTCTACCGTAAAGACTGATACAAAATATTTGTTCAGAGTTTCTGCCATCTCCATGTTCCCCATTACTAATTCCCCGGTCTCGTCCTCTCAGGGACCAACATTTACTTCAGCCACTCTTTTCCTTTTTATATACCGATAGAAACTCTTGCTATCTGTTTTTATATTTTGTGCAGGTTACTTTCATAGTCTACCTTCCCTTTCTTAATCATTTTTTTAGTTATTCTTTAGTAGTTTTTAAAAGCTTCCCAATCTTCTGTCCTCCGACTAGTTTTGGCCACTTTGTATACCCTTGTTTTTAATTGGATACCGTCCTTTATTTCTTCAGTTAGCCACGGATGGCTTTCTTTTCTTTTACACCCTTTCCTCCTCTGGAATATATTTTTCTTGAGAATTGTGAAATATCTCCTTATATGTACGCCACTGTTCATCAACCGACCTACTTTAGCCAACTCTGTCCTCATACCTTTGTAGGCTCTGTTATTTAAACTTAGTATGCTGGTTTGAGATCCATCTTTCTCACCCTCCACCTGAATTTGAAATTCAACCATGCTATGATCACTCATTCCAAAGGGATCCTTTACTAGGAGATTGTTTATTAATCCTGTGTCATTACACACGACCAGATCTAAGATAGCCTGCGCCTGTTTGGTTCCGTTACAGACTGCGCAAGGAACCCATCCTTTATGCACTCTATGAACTCTTCCTCAAGGCTACCCAGACCAATTTGATTTGTCCAATCAATATGGAGGCTAAAATCACCCATGATTATTGCTGTTCCTGTTGTGTATCTGTAATGCATGCACTCCCATGTTCCGCCATAAGGGAGCGCATTCCCTGAAGTCCCAAGGGATCCCAGCATCCCTTGGGAGCACTGTTATTAAGCCAGCCCCTAAGGCCTGTTCCTCACTCTGGAGTGTCTTCATAAAGATTGAGGTCACTGTTACTTTAACCTCCCTATGTGCAGTCTCATCTGTGTTATGAACACAATAACTGGCGACGCGTAGACGAATCCAATGCAAAGATGCAGCAAACTGTGGGCATCCTGGAGAAGTTCTCGGAGGGTGAGGACTGGGAAGCCTATGTCAAACGGCTAGACCAGTAATTTGTAGCCAAAGAGCTGGACGGAGAAGGAAGCGCTGAAAAAAGGAAGGCGGTCCTCCTCACAGTCTGCGGGGCACCGACCTACAGCCTCATGAAGAATCTTCTGGCTCCGGTGAAACCCACAGATAAGTCATATGAGAAGCTGTGTACACTGGTTCAGGAACATCTTAACCCGAGGGAGAACGTGCTGATGGCGAGATATCGGTTCTACACGTGCCAGCGATCTGACGGTCAGGAAGTGGTGAGCTACGTCGCCGAGCTAAGGTGACTTGCAGGACAATGTGAGTTTGATGGCTACCTGGAGCAGATGCCAGAGACTTTTTTGTACTGGGCATTGGCCACGAGACCATCCTATGAAAACCCTTTGAAGCGGCATGAATAGGCTTAATGGAAGCCTCCACAATGCCAACAAGTTGTGAATTGCCTTGCATTCATCCTTTGTTGCGGACTCTGAGTCATCTGGGTCACCTGAGGCCTGCTGGCAGTTGCAGACTCGTGGTTTCTGTCCTGTACATTTCTGCTCACAAACACAGTTCCAGTTAATTTATGAACATTGCGAGCACTTGTGTGCTGAGAAATTTGTTTGGTGTTATCACTGGTGAACATAAACGCCTGTGCTATCGCAATGGCCTTACTGAGGGTCGGTGTCTCTGCCGTCAAAAGTTTTCATAGGATGGTCTCGTGGCCAATGCCCAGTACAAAAAAGAATTCATGACCCGCAATGGGATCAAACATGTCACCTCGGCCGTGTTTAAACCAGCCTCCAATGGGCAGAGCGGGCAGTACAAACAATCAAACAGAGCCTTAAACGAGTCACAGAAGGCTCACTCCAAACCTGCCTGTCCCGAATACTGCTCAGCTCCCGCACGAGACCCCATTTGCTCACAGGGGTGCCCCCGGCTGAGCTACTCATGAAAAGGACACTTAAAACCAGACTCTCGCTGGTTCACCCCAACCTACATGATCAGGTAGAGATCAGGCGGCAGCAACAAAATGTAAACGATGGTCGTGCCACTGTGCCACTGGAAATTGATCTGAATGACCCTGTGTATGTGCTAAACTATGGACATGGTCCCAAGTGGATCACGGGCATGGTGATAGCTAAAGAAGGGAGTAGAATGTTTGTAGTCAAACTAGACAATGGACAAATTTGCAGAAAGCACCTGGACCAAACGAGGCTGCGGTTCACAGACTGCCCTGAACAACAAAGCAGACACCACCTTTTTCGAGCCCACAACACACACCCAAAGGTTCTGTCATGTATCTTACATTATTATATATAACTATATCCCAACATGCTATACATGACTGTAATAAGATATGACCTGTCACCACCAGCATACCTTACCACCGGGGGTGCACTTGCAAGAGACAGGTATATAAGGACAGGTCTCAGGCAAGTGCAGCATTCCAGAGCTGTGCAATAAAAGGTGCAGGTCTAGAGTGACCTTGACTTCACTACATGCCTCGTGTGAATCTGTACTGAGGGGACAGGACTTTACAGTGGCGACAAGTTACGGGATTACAGAATCCACAGAATGGCGAACAACGGATCAGATGAAAAGTACAATGCGGGAGACAATTGGGAGGACTTTATAGAAAGGCTCCAGTAAAGCTTTGTAACCAAAGACTGGTTAGGCGATGATAAGGCAGACAAGAGAAGAGCCCATCTCTTGACCAGCTGTGGCTCGAAAACATACGATTTAATGAAGGATCTGTTGTCACCTGTTGGCAAGCAAGTCGTTTGAAGAATTGAGCACACTGGTAAGAGACCCCTTGAAGCCAGCGAGCAGCCTACACATGGCCAGACACAGGTTCTACAACTACAGATGCTGTGTGGGCCAGAGCATACCCGACTTCGTGGCGGAACTTCGGAGGTTGGCTAGTTTATGTGAGTTCTCCGATGAACTGAGGAGAGAAATGCTGAAAGACTTTTTCATTGAAGGAATAGGCCATGCAGGCATATTCCAAAAGCTCATAGAGACCAAGAACTTGACCTTAGAGGCAGCAGCACTGGTTGCACAGACATTCTTGGTAGGGGAAGAAGAAACAAGGTTGATTTACAATGCAGGTACGACAACTAACGAAATAATGGAACAAGGAGTTCACAGCATTAGAAAAGCTGCTATCCACACAAAGACAAAACCGGGAGAACAGGCTTTCGACAGCAAGCAGTGGCAACAGAAGCCATCAAGGGCCACAGGAATGGCCGTTCACACCTCATCAACTCACAATGCGAGCAATCAACTACAAACTGAGAGAAGCTCAAGAGAGATCAGCCAGACGCAGCTCATTCTTAGCAAGCAGTCTGTGCTGGAGGTGTGGAGGTGGGCACTCATCAAGAGAATGTCGATTTCAGCAGGCTCTTTGCAGGAACTGTGAATATACAGGGCATTTGGCCCGCATGTGCAAAAAACCGGCAGCTCGGCTGGTATACGAATCGGATGGGTCGGAAAGCAGACCAGAAGACGGTGGGGACAGTACCCGGGACACCGATATACAGCGGGTCAACACCAAACTAAGGACCAGTCCTCGGCAGCGCCATGCTCTCTGTCACACACAAAGGGACAGTGAACCGACTTCCCCTGTGGATTGTCCCCGGAGACCCCCCAGCACTGCTGGGGAGAAGCTGGCTGGCAAAACTAAACTGGAAATGGGATGATGTCCATGCTATGTCATTAGAGGAACGGACCTCCTGCTCAACAGTTATAAAGCGATTTGAACATCTCTTTCAGCCAGGTGTGGGCACTTTCAAAGGGGCCAAAGTCAAAATCTACATCACACAGGATGCTAGACCAGTCCATCACAAGGCCAGAGCTGTACCCTATGTGATGAGGGAAAAGATTGAACACGAACTAGACAGGCTTCTGCGGGAAGGCATTATATCACCTGTGGAATTTAGTGACTGGGCAAGTCCCATCGTCCCAGTCATGAAGCATGATGGATCCGTACGAATCTGTGGGGACTACAAATCTACCATAAACAGAGTCTCCCTACAGGACCTGTACCCGCTGCCCAGAGCGGAGGACTTATTTGCCACATTGGCTGGAGGTAAACGTTTCTCAAAATTAGACCTCACATCTGCGTATATGACACTAGAATTGACCGAGGAATCCAAGCTACTCACCACCATCAACACACATCGAGGCCTTTTCATGTACAATCGATGCCCATTCGGCATCAGGTCGGCAGCTGCCATATTCCAGCGCAACATACAGAGTCTGCTCAAGTCCATCCCGGGGACGGTTGTATTTCAAGACGACATACAAGACGACGGGCAGGGAACCGACTCCCATCTCCGTAATTTGGAGGAAGTACTAAAGCGGTTGGATCGGGTAGGCCTACAAGTCAAGAAATCCAAGTACCTGTTTCTCGCACCCGAGGTTGAATTTTTGGGCAGAAGGATTGCCACTGATGGAATCCGCCCAACAGAGTCCAAAACAGAAGCAATTCGCCTGGCACCCAGGCCCCGGAATGTCTCAGAACTGCGCGCCTTTCTCGAGCTACTCAATTACTTTGGAAACTTTATGCAGAACTTAAGCACGCTGCTGGAGCCTCTCCACGTGCTACTCAGGAAGGGGTGCGATTGGTTTTGGGGGGACGCCCAGGAACGCGCCTTCCATAAGGCACGCAACCTTCTGTGTTCCAACAGTGTTTTGACTTTCTTTGACCCACGTAAAAAGCTAGATCTCACATGCGATGCGTCAGCGTATGGGGTCGGGTGCATTTTGCAACATGTCAATAGTGCGGGCAAATTACAACCCATAGCTTATGCCTCCAAGTCACTTTCGCGGGCAGAATGCGGGTACAGAATGGTAGAGAAGGAGGTGCTCGCGTGCGGGTATGGTGTCAAAAAGATGTACCAATAACTTTTCGGGGCCAAGTTCGCGTTAGAAACCGACCACAAGCCCCTCACGTCCCTTCTATCCGAGAGCAAGGCAATAAATGCCAACGCCTCAGTGCGAATTCAACGGTGGGCACTCATGCTGGCGTCCTACGACTATACCATAAGGCACAGACCAGGCACAGACAACTGTGCCGAAGCGCTCAGCAGGCTACCCCTGGCGACCACGGAAGGGTCTGACGAACAGGACTGTGAGATAGTCATGGCAATCAATGCCATTGAGTCCACAGGTTCGCCCATGACGGCTCGCCAAATCGGAGCCTGGACGGCCAGCGACCCCACGTTATCCTTAGTAAAAAGATGTGTCCTAACCGGTGACTGGGCAGAGGCTCACGATGCCTGCCCGAGGAATTAAAACCCTTTCACAGGCGCATGCATGAGCTATCACTACAAGCAGACTGCCTGATGTGGGGCAGCCGAGTAGTCATGCCTCTGTGAGTCAGAGAGGCATTTGTCCGGGAGCTCCACCGTGAGCACCCGGGGATCGTTCTCATGAAGGCCATAGCCAGATCCCACGTCTGGTAGCCTGGTATTGACGCGGACTTGGAGCTCTGCATCCGAAGGTGCACCAATTGTGCTCAACTCAGCAATGCCCCCAGGGAGGCTCCACTGAGCCCCTGGCCCTGGCCTACCAAACCGTGGTCACGGGTGCATGTAGACTATGCGGGCCCATTCATGGGCAAAATGTTCCTCGTAGTTGTAGATGCATTTTCAAAGTGGATCAAATGCACCATTTTAAACTCGAGCACAACCTCTACCACTGTGGAGAGCCTCGCAACCATGTTTGCAATGCACGGAATCCCTGACATATTAGTCAGTGACAATGGTCCGTGCTTCACCAGCGCAGAATTCCAAGACTTTATAATTGACCACGGCATAAATCATGTCAAGACGGCACCGTTCAAGCTGGCCTCCAATGGCCAGGCGGAGAGAGCAGTGGAAGACATGCTTAAAATCCACAGGGTCGCCTGTCGCGACTGCTGTCGGCATACAGATCTCGTCAGCACTCACTGACAGGGATCCCCCCCCCGCAACAGTTGATGAAAAGGACTTTAAACACAAGGCTCTCATTAATCCTTCCAGACATGCACGAAATCTTTGAGGCAAAGCGCCGTAAGCCAACTGAGTACCATGAAAGAAATTCGAGGGGGAGATGGAATGAGATTGGGGACAAAGTGTTTGTACTAAACGATGGCAGGGGTCCCAAATGGCTTGTAGGGACAATAACGGGCAAGGAAGGAAACAGGCTACTGGTCGTACAAATGGACAATGGCAAAACCTGCCGGAGGCATGTAGACCAAGTCAAAAGCAGATTTACCAACAGCACTGCGGAACCAGAGGCAGACTACAATGTGGAACTCGCACCACACCTGGTGGACAGACAGAGGGAACAACCTGAGGAAAGGGCAATACCAACAGACAGCCCAGGCGAGTCAATAACAATCACACCAATCGAAACAGACAGCCCAGGCGAGATACCAGCAACCACACCCAAAGAAAAACAGACACCAAGGCAAACAACTGAACCACAACTCAGATGCTCCATGCGAGAGCGTAGACCACCTGAGAGACTGAACTTATAAAGACAATAAGACCTTGGGGGAGGGTGATGTCATGTATCTTACATTATTATATATAACTGTATCCCAACATGCTATGCATGACTGTAATAAAATATGACCTGTAACCACCAGAATACCTTACTACCGGGGGTGCACTTGCAAGAGACAGGTATATAAGGACAGGTCTCAGGCAAGTGCAGCATTCCAGAGCTGTGAAATAAAAAGTGCAGGTCCAGAGTGACCTTGACTTCACTACATGCCTCGTGTGAATCTGTACTGAGGGGACAGGACTTTACAGGATCAACGACACCACCCCGGACCAGGAAATTGAACCCATCACGCCCAACAGCCCAGCAAGGCAAGGCTCACCCAGCAGCCCTGCAGGGCCAACAACACGCCAGCCCAGCGAGGGCACAGCCAACACACCAGAACAGACATTTGTATCGAGGTGGTCCACCAGGGAAAGAAAGGCTCCCGACTGCCTCACCTTGTAAATAGTATCTGTAAAGCATGCACTCCCATGTTCCGCCATCAGGGAGTGCATCCCCTGAAGTCCCAAGGGATCCCAGCATCCCTTGGGAGCATTGTATATAAGCCGGCCCCTAAGGCCTGTTCCTCAGTCTGGAGTGTCTTAATAAAGTCTGAGGTCACTGTTACTTTAACCTCCCAGTTGCAGTCTCATGTGTGTTCGGAACACAATAGTTCCCTTTTTACATGGCCCCACTATTTCCAAGTTTATACTCCGACCAACAGAGTTGTTACTGTTAGGGGGCCTATAGAGTACACCCACCAGTGACTTTTCCCTCTTATTATTCCTTATCTTCACCCAAACTGTTTCAACACCCTGATCATTTGAGCCAATATAATTTCTCACTATTGCAATGATTCCATCCTTTAACAACAAAGCTACTCCACCTCATTTCCTGTCTGTCTGTCCTTCTGGATTGTCAAGTACCCCATAATATTTAGTTCCCAGTCGTGGTCACCTTGCAACCACGTCTCTGTAATGGCTATCAAATCAAATTATTTGTATCTATTTGTGCCGTCAACTAATCTATTTTGTTATGGATGCTACATGCATTTGGACAAAGAGCCTTTAAATTTGTTATTTTACCCTTTTTTCCTGCTTGTTTCCTCTCTCCTTCAAACTCACTTTCTTTATTTTTGCTCACAGAGCAGTGCTTTTCTTTTCTTTTGTTTTTATAGAAGCGATTTGAGTTAAGGACGTGAGATGAGGTGGACACTGTGGATGAGCGTGTGGTTGATCCTGATTAAAGCAGGGTGTGGAGATTGGGGAGACACCGAAACAGTCCTTACATATGGGTGTATGGGTGGAACCCACCCCACCGTAACTCGGGGGTGGGTGCAATACGGAATATTAAGGGTATAAGTGCCTATGCTTACGCTGGAAGTTGGTCAGGGTGGCTAGGGTTAAATTCGAGGCAAACTGGAAACAAACTTGGGGACGTGTCAGTGTCCTGTCTAAAGGTGACCATCAGAACCAAGAAGGTACGGGTGAAAGAAGGTAGGCAGGTTTGTCTGGAATGTAAGGAAGCACCTCCATGGCAGGGTGGTGGTGGTTACAGAAAACAGATAGGAGTAAAATTAATGCATCTACGGAATGGGAGAAGTTGGGTAAAAGCTCGAACAGGCGGACCATGGGAACGAAGGAAGGGGTGAACTTGTGCTGGGAGAAATGGTGAAAGACAGAGCAAGGGACTTATGTGTGTGTGGTCGGGTCAGGCCACAACTGCAAGGGGGGTGTGGCTATTGTTTTTAATCAGCAGTGGCAGGATTCCAAGCTGGGTATGAATTGAACGCAGGCTTTTGACTCTTGCGTGACCTTGAACCCATCAAAAGCAGTTGATGCGACCGAACTAATTGTGACCAGACCAAAAATCCCGGAAACTCAGGGTAAAGAAGTTAAATGTCCCTGGACCTAAAAACGGGCTAGTGTTAATCTCAACAGGGAAAATGCTGTATCATACCCTGTATTATGAAGTAGTATTGGTTATTCTTAATCTAATGGAGTTACAATTACCCCGGCAGTGCTCGCCAGAGACGGAAAAGCTGTATGAGCAGTTGTTAAAAGAAATGTTCAAACAATTCTACCAAAAGAATTACGGTGACGAAAGTCGGGGGGAAAGTATACAAATCAATAAGCAACAGCAACACGGGTTGGGGGGATGAAAAAGGGGACTGATTAATGATATGGCTACGGCATTTAATACGGGCAAGTCACTGGTCAACAGCATGGACAAAGCGCAGTTGCAATTGCAAGTAAATACTCTAAGAGACCAGCTAAAGAAAATACTGGGGGAGGGTAATGACATTGAGAGTCACAAATTACAGGAAGACCAGGTGATGACAATTCATCTAAAGGAGATGGTGGCTGAGGTGGAGACTCACGCTCAGACCATCAATGTATTAATAAAGATCGGGCTGCCCGAAATGAAGTGTATCATTTGTTGTTAAATGAGGGGCGCAGTAATTTGGAAGATTTAAAACAAGGCCACTGTGGAGCAGTAACAAGCACCAAAAGGCCTTAAGTGTTTATGACAACCTCCTGAATCCGTGTCAGCTGCGGTCAGCGTACCCAGTCCCAGTAAACTGTGGTCAGAGCAAACAATCTCGGATGCCGGTGATGGATCAGTCACAACGACCCGTACCGGTATACCGGGTGGGAAACATTGGGGTAATTCGGAACGGGGTACATGTGAAACATCATAAAATTCCTCAGTATGTGGTGAAGTTTGGAGACTCGATAACCGGTACTAGCCTGGAAGGATGTCAGAGAGGACGCACATGTGGTATTGTGCCCCTATCATTTGAATCCTTTCGACCGGTCGGTATGTGGGTTTGAGTATGGAGACAGGCAGCCTATAATGGAATATCATGGAAGTGACGGCTCACAACAATGCCCCACCCAAAATTGCATACAAGGGTAACACAACCTACTGTGTCACCACCAGCGAAAGTCGATATAGAGTACACAATGACACTTGGTGCCCAGTTAAAGATCCCATCTTTTGCTTCAAACCCCAGGTAGAGACACAAGTAGCACAAGAAAGGATAATTCCTATCTTAGACAACAAACAGTATTACAGTTAACGCTACTTTACTGAACTTCCAGGAGTACATAATCGCGTTTTGGGTACAATATCCCGCCGTTACCCGAACATTTGAGTAAACTATTAAAGGACATAGAGCTGTCCCACAAACATTATTACATGCTACAGCAGAGAAATGAGAAGGCAAGGGAGGAAATCGAAGAAATGATTTGTTGATTTTAATAAACTAATAGTTTTGGGTTGAGCCTAAGCCTTTGGGTAGTATATATTTTGTTTCTGTAAATCCCAGAGTCAAAGAACTGTAGTAAGGACAAGGAAAGCAAAAAAACCTTACAACCATCACTTACAAACTCTAAGATAACTTAAAAACTTTAAGATCACTTACAAACTTTTAAATTTGTAAACCTACATAACTTACAAAAAACTTTGAATTTGAGAACAGTTACAACAATAATAATAACAGCAGCAGCAGCAGCAGCAGCAAAGAATACCTGCACCTATCTCTCCTCCACCTTACTCTAAGACCGCCCGCTGCGATTGGTCTTGTTGACTCCACCCCTGTCGCAGGCGGTGGCACAGCGTTTCTTGGGTTGGTACCAAGCTTATTCTTTCGAACATCTCGGTTAATGCGCACTTCTTGATGGGGATTAGCTGGTTATGAGCAGGGCCCGGCTTGGGCTTCTTCAGAGGCTGGTCTGGGGATTGGAGTGGGAGTGGCACTTGATTCCGTCAATGGGTCTGGGCGTGTTCCCTTATTGCAGTAGCTAACTCCGACATTCCTTTCCTCATATGCTCTGACAATGTCTCAACTACCTGAAGCAATCCTTCCCTCATGATCACTGACAGCGCATCAGCTACCTGCGACATTCCTTCCCTCACGTGCACCAACCTTGTATCCGCTGCCTGAGACGTTCCCTCCCTCATTTTCCCGGACAGTGTTCCCATTTCTCGTGAGAGTGTTGTTATTTCTCCCGACAGTCCCGATACCTCAGCACCCACTCCACTGATGGTGTCCAGGAGTGATGGGATAAGGTCAATGCTCTCCGCACTCATTGCCATCATGTGAACCACATCTGTTAGATCTTGCACGTGAGGAGAGTGCTGTCGTGCTCTCCTTCCCCTGCTCACCCTAGGTGTGCCTTGCTGCATCCCACTGGGACCCGCAGCCTCAGACGGTGGGGCCCTGGGTGTACCTCGCTGCACCCCACTGGGACTCGCAGCCTGGGACGGTGGGAAACCATGGAATGTCCCAGCAACACTCGTACCACTCAGGAAAGGGGCTGCCACCTCAATGGGCGGCATCTGCACCTCCTTCAAAGTGAGTACAAGACTGGGAGCTTCATCCATCACCTCCCCCTCCCCCTCCCCCTCACGCTCTTGGTCCCAAAGGTGGGATTGGAAGATATTCTCTGCTTCAGGCTCATCCGCGTCTGAATCTTCTTCTGCATTGTCAGGGTCAGCCTCTAGTTCTGCAAAATATAACAGAACAGACAAATAGTTAGCAGCAGAGGAGGGGGCAGGGTGGGTGGCATGAGTAGGCTCACACAGCGCAGGCAGCAGCCCGATTCTAAGGACCACGATGAATGATAGCACATTGCATCAACTGAAGTGTATGGACATATGCTTCATGCGGATGGACATATCCGTATGAACCGAAGCATGGCTAGCCCGCGCAGTACTTAACATTTAGCAAAGTTAGACTGTGGAATTTGCAGGACTTACCCTCTCCCTCGAGTGTGGGCCCAGCTTGTGTAGTGGTGGTTGCTTTTCTCCAGGCAGGACCCATCAAAGCAACGACCCTCTCTTCTAAGGGTATCAGTGGGTGCAGATTTGCCGGGCCTCCTCCTGTTTGAGTTCTCTCCCATTTGTTGTGTGCCACCTTCCTCTGCAAAGATGAAAATATAACTTTTTAGAGAGGGTGTCTTTCTGCTAGGTGGGACATATACAGCTGGTCATTTTTACAATTGCAATTCCATTGAATAAATGAAAATATTACTTACACTATCTACTTGACCAAGGTCCTGCCACTTCTTTTTGCCCTGGCCTCCAGATCTCGGGGTGGTCACCATCGCAGAGTAATCTTCTGCAACTTGGTTCCAGCATTTCTTCATTTCTTTTGGTGAAACTTTTATTCGACCTCTGCTGGTGTCCAGCTCCTGCCATCTGGCCTCAATTACAGTAACCAGTGCCTCCACTTCATCCTGTAAGAAATTCTTGGTCCTTGAGCCGCGTTGCATCTTGTATTGCAGCTCCGATTTTTCCAATGAGAATTGAAGTTCTCACATACAAATGGCTCTTTAAAAATGGCTGAATGCAGACTGGGAGCTGTACTGGGCATGCGTGCCCATAGCAATCACGTCAAAAACGTTCTTTTTTTTTCGCGCATGTGCAGAAGGAGGGGGTCTCGTTTTTTTGGCGCAGACATTAGGCTCCACCCCCCAAAGCTACAGGACAGGCTGCGAGACACAAATTTCAAAAAATAGAACGAGGATACTTGCTACTTTTTTGGGGGAGTACTTAGCCAAGAAAAACAGGCATAACTCTGTCAATATGCCAAAAAACATCATGGGGGAAAATTGGTTGACACCATTTTTATGTTTTTATGTTTTATACTAGATATTTTATATTCAATTTGGGTTCAGTGTCACCAACAGCATTTCCAGGATACCTTGAGAACTTTGCCTGTCGCGCCCTTTTTATATCTAGCAGTTCCATCTCGAGCTTACAAAAGACACTATCAATCTGCAAAAGCTAAAAAACATTTTTTTACCTTAATCTTCAGCCTACTAAGGGCCTCAGGCTTCCCCCCTTGGAACAGCTAAATGTAGCTCTGAGATTCCGACAGCACCTATGTTTCTACAGCCATGGTTCATCTGCTCTCTTTATTCTCTGTCATAATATGAGCCAGGTCGTGGTGATGCCAAAGCAATGGGTGGGAATCCCACTGTGCCGCACTTCCACCACTTTGAATGGGCTGGTGCAATTTTGAGACTGATATATTACAGTACTAACTTTAGCAATCTTTACACTTCTCAATTAAGTTACCAAAATTAATAGAGCCCCTTCTACTTGAGCTGGCTCTCAGCATATATTGAACCTTGAAAATAGATATTTACTCCTTATGTGTTGAAACATGACCAAAGAGTAATTGAATAAATGCAGTCTCTGTGTTGGCTGGAGATTGACTAGTGATCTGTGTGTCCACAACCCATGGTAAACCCATAGTAGAAATTTTTGGTCACAGAGGTATCTATTGTGTATGTAGGCACTCTGTTAATGACCCCACGAGGTAGGGGTATGGTACTGTAGTCCTTTATTGCAGCTCCTAGAGTGAGGACACTAAGGTGTGAGCTCCCTTTTATACTGGGTTACCTGCAGTGTGCAGGTGACCCTTAGGTCTCCAGCAGCAGCACCCTCTAGTGTACAGGTAAGGTGTGTACAGGGTGAAGGTACATTCAGTGTTACAGTACATCATAACATTACATCATAACATTGTAGGCATGCATACATAACAGTATCCATTTAAGGACTGCAGCCATCTAGTCACAGGCCTGAGACACATCTTTCAAATAAAACCACTACCCAGACTGCCTTTGTTCTTTGATTTATACCAGATAACTTGAACCTCTTATTGGCTGACGATAAACATGTTCAGCCAGCTGTGAAGACAGTATGTGAGAAAATTACCCTAATGAGCCTGGATTCAGTTGTCATGAGCACATTAAACTTCCCTTTTATTGACGGAAACTAAAATTCAAATGTACATTAATTAAGTACAGGCAGACTAAAATATGAATGATTTTACCTTGGAGAAACCGCTAACAAAAATTAGTATTAGCCCCTATGTATGTTGTAGCCAACAATAAAGAAATTACTCAATAAACTAACACATATTAAAAATGCTTAATTTTTGTCATGAGCATCATTATTACTAAGAATGAGGTGGACATAAACATGGAGACCAATGGCAATGAGACAGCACAACCGAGCAAGAAACACTGCTCTGGCAAGTGGTGAAGACACCAAAGGGCAGATTTTTATTTTATAGTGCTTGGGTGTAAAGGATTGTCTTGGGAAAGCACATAGAGGAAAATTTGGTGGGTGGATTGCAAGCCCATAATGGAGCCTAGCCAATTTTCTGCTCATTCACTTAAATGGATAGAAAACTTGTCAGGCTCTGTTATGGTCATGTCATCTTCCCCACCCGATTTTCCTTTATATGCTTCACCCAAGACATCCTTTACACTGAAGTGCTCGAAGAGGAAAATCTTTCCTTATATTTCTAGTAGTGTCCTTCACAGAGCACACTCTGTATTGCAACACAACATTTGGAGGTAGTTTTAACTTTTGGCGATAGTGTTAAACAGGCGATATTAGATTGGCCAAGTGTTATACACTCTCCTGATTTTCCTTCCATTCAATAGAAAATCGGGAGTGGTGTATGGAAAGAAAAAATAGGCAAGATGTATAATGGGTGGCTGATCTGAAAGGGCACATGTTACCCTATTGCCAAAAATTAAAATGACCCCCACTGAACATCTTCAATAGAAGGCAATGTGACATAAAAGCCATAGTTGACAGATCCCTTTGTAGATAGAAGAACGAAGGTCGGAAATTTCTGTACCTGAGCGGGTCTTGTGTGGGCGGTCGCCATGATGGGTCATGACCCCGCTCCTCATTCCTTTCCATTCCTGAGATCGACTTTCCGTTAATGGCACCAATTAAGACAGCCCTGTTCGTTACCCGGCCCTATTAAATGGTGCAGGTCTGATGACATCAACGTTGATGCATTTTTAGATGGGACATTTAAAGGAGCCATTACCACATTGCATTTCAAGGTTCTTCCTGCACTGGAGCTTTTGAGTGTTCCAAACATTTGGAAACATGACTGCACAGAGGCAGAGGGCTGCACCTAGATTCTCAGATGACTCTTTCCATCTCCTCGTGGAGGGAATGAGAGCATGCAGGGAGTTCCTCTTCCTTTTTGATGGGAAGAGACCTCCCCAGCAGACTAAAGGAGACTGGTTGCACATTACACAAGAGGTCAATAGCAGGGATGTTGTCAGGAGGACCTGGGTGCAGTGCTGGAAATCCTTCAATGATCTCATTAGATCAGCAAAGGTGAATGTAAAGCCACATTCAACGTCATGCTGCTGTGCCTATCATCACATTCCCTTCACTCTGCCTGCTCAAGCCTATTCCTGCACATTCTTACACACATCAACTTACCTTGCACGTCCACCAATCCCTCTCTCTATCTTCATTATCACATCCCCATCTCACTAGCCACCCCTCACACTCACCCTCATCCTAATACAATCATACCAACTAACAACATACAAGGAGGCCATTTGGTATTGCCATTCCACCCTATCATAGTCCCCCTCTAAAGATGTAAGCCATCCATTCTTTACACTCATTCCATCACGCTCACTCAAACTTCTGTTCTTTCCCTCCTTGCAGGAGAAGAGAGTCCACAATAAGAGGGAAAGGGAGCGAACCATTGATGGCCCTCCATCATTGGCCACCTTAAATGCAGCAGAGTAGGTGGCCCTAGAAGTGTTAGGAATCACAGAGCAGCTGGAGGTGGAAGACAGAGAAAGGGGGACATCTCAGTAATCTGGTGACAGAATCACATCACACACCACGTGGCATACAGCAGTCACTCATATCGGGACTGATGTCAGCAGCCAGTGAATGTTCATCATGTGCATAATATTACTGTTACCCATTCTTGATATGGCATTTATAACTCATCTCTTTACTTTCCCACAGATTCATCAAGAGCACCACTCACTGTCCAGAGGAAGAGGAAGACGACTCCTCAGAGGAACCTCCAGCCTCTGATGGTGTACCGTCACCAGACATAAGCATGCCCAGCACCAGCGCAGATACGCACACCTCGGTAGGTCACAAGTCACACATGAGCAAGAGGAGATGCAGTAAGAAGTGCAGGAGGCTCTGACAGGTTTTGCAACTGTGCAAATGTGCAGAGAATGGGGGAGTCCATCGCCAACATGAGCATCACCTTGTCACAGACGATGGCAATAGTTTGTATGCTCTTCCATGGATAGGATGGCCACTTGCGTGGAGCAGCTAATGCCCCACTCACAGGAGCACATGGAATCTATGGAGGATAGATGGCTATTTATGGTGAAAAGAAGGCTATATATGGAGAATAGATGGCAAATGCTCATAGACCTCCTCTCCAGGTGGGATGTAAATGTAGACTTGATGGACCTGTGGCCAGCTCCTTGCTAGCAGGGAATTGCAAGTGGCCCATGAGAGGGATGATGGTGAGAGGGGACATAAAAGTGTGGGCTTATCTCAAAGCACTCACACTTCTTCTCCTTTCGCTCAGTCAGAGCCCCACATGCCTCCTGGGATCGTGATGGCTGAGTCTGCCACTGCACAATTGTAGGAGGAGCAGACTTTGGCGGAGCCATCACAGGCTCCAAGACCCAGAGGACGTCCGCCAAATGTGTGTATGCAATCGCAGCAGGGAAGTGAGCAAGTGTCAGGAGCCACATCTTCATTGGATAGCCCTTGTCACCAGGCAGCCAGCTGGAAAGTCTGTTTGGAAGAGTGAAGAGCTCAGCGAGGCTGGACTGGCGAAGGATGAAAAAGACATGGCAACTGCCAGGGAATTTGGCACGAACATGCATGATGATATTCCTATAGATGTACATGGTCTGCACATTGAGGGAATGGAAGTCCTTATGGTTGACAAAGATTCCTGGGTAATGTGGGCGTGCCCTGATGACCACATGTGCGCAGTCGATGACATCGTGCACCTCATGGAAGCCAGCCAGAGCGGCAAAGCTAAGTGCCCATTCAGTAGCACTGGCTTCATCAGTGGCAACGTTGATATAATTTGCTGACTTGTCAAACAGGACTCAGTCACCCTTGTGTTGCATCTGTGGGCACCTGACTGTGAGATGCCTCAAATGTCTGCAGCAGATCCCTGGAAGGAGCTGAGGCAAAGATGTTGAGGGCGCTGCTAACTTTGACAGCCACTGGTAAGGTGTGGCCACCCACTCCTCTGGGCTGCAGGTCTTGCTCGAGCAATGTGCAACTGTCTGCAATAACCTGGTGCGATAGACTGAGCCTCCTTTGGCACTGCGACTCTGTCATATTGAGGAAGCTCATAAGAACATAAGAAATAGGAGAAAGAGTGGGCCATTTGACCCCTCGAGGCTGCTCCGCCATTTAATAAGATCATAGCTGATATGATCTTGGACTCAACTCCATTTCCCTGCCCGCTCCCCATAACCCTTCACTCCCTTATCGTTCAAAAATCTGCCTATCTCCACCTTAAATATATTCAATGACCCAGTCACCACAGCTCTCTGGGGCAGAGAATTCCACAGGTTTACGACCCTCTGAGAGAAGAAATTTCTCCTCGTTTCATTTCTAAATCAGCGACCCCTTATTCTTAAACGAGAAGAAGCTTGCAGGGAACATTAAGGCGGATTGCAAAAGTTTCTATAGGTATGTAAAGAGAAAAAGGTTGGTGAAGACAAACGTAGGTCCCCTGCAGTCAGAATCAGGGGAAGTCATAACGGGGAACAAAGAAATGGCGGATCAATTGAACAAGTACTTTGGTTCGGTATTCACTAAGGAGGATACAAACAACCTTCCGGATATAAAAGGGGTCAGAGGGTCTAGTAAGGAAGAGGAACTGAGGGAAATCTTTATTAGTCGGGAAATTGTGTTGGGGAAATTGATGGGATTGAAGGCAGATAAATCCCCAGGGCCTGATGGCCTGCATCCTAGAGTACTTAAGGAGGTGGCCTTGGAAATAGCGGATGCATTGACAGTCATTTTCCAACATTCCATTGACTCTGGATCAGTTCCTATGGAGTGGAGGGTAGCCAATGTAACCCCACTTTTTAAAAAAGGAGGGAGAGAGAAAACAGGGAATTATAGACCGGTCAGCCTGACCTCAGTAGTGGGTAAAATGATGGAATCAATTATTAAGGATGTCATAGCAGTGCATCTGGAAAATGGTGACATGATAGGTCCAAGTCAGCATGGATTTGTGAAAGGGAAATCATGCTTGACAAATCTTCTGGAATTTTTTGAGGATGTTTCCAGTAAAGTGGACAAAGGAGAACCAGTTGATGTGGTATATTTGGACTTTCAGAAGGCTTTCGACAAGGTCCCACACAAGAGATTAATGTGCAAAGTTAAAGCACATGGGATTGGGGGTAGTGTGCTGACGTGGATTGAGAACTGGTTGTCAGACAGGAAGCAAAGAGTAGGAGTAAACGGGTACTTTTCAGAATGGCAGGCAGTGACTAGTGGAGTGCCGCAAGGTTCTGTGCTGGGGCCCCAGCTGTTTACATTGTACATTAATGATTTAGACGAGGGGATTAAATGCAGTATCTCCAAATTTGCAGATGATACTAAGTTGGGTGGCAGTGTGAGCTGCGAGGAGGATGCTATTAGGCTGCAGAGTGACTTGGATAGGTTAGGTGAGTGGGCAAATGCATGGCAGATGAAGTATAATGTGGATAAATGTGAGGTTATCCACTTTGGTGGTAAAAACAGAGAGACAGACTATTATCTGAATGGTGACAGATTAGGAAAAGGGAAGGTGCAACGAGACCTGGGTGTCATGGTACATCAGTCATTGAAGGTTGGCATGCAGGTACAGCAGGCGGTTAAGAAAGCAAATGGCATGTTGGCCTTCATAGCGAGGGGATTTGAATACAGGGGCAGGGAGGTGTTGCTACAGTTGTACAGGGCCTTGGTGAGGCCACACCTGGAGTATTGTGTACAGTTTTGGTCTCCTAACTTGAGGAAGGACATTCTTGCTATTGAGGGAGTGCAGCGAAGGTTCACCAGACTGATTCCCGGGATGGCGGGACTGACCTATCAAGAAAGATTGGATCAATTGGGCTTGTATTCACTGGAGTTCAGAAGAATGAGAGGGGACCTCATAGAAACGTTTAAAATTCTGACGGGTTTAGACAGGTTAGATGCAGAAAGAATGTTCCCAATGTTGGGGAAGTCCAGAACCAGGGGTCACAGTCTGAGGATAAGGGGTAAGCCATTTAGGACCGAGATGAGGAGAAACTTCTTCACCCAGAGAGTGGTGAACCTGTGGAATTCTCTACCACAGAAAGTAGTTGAGGCCAATTCACTAAATATATTCAAAAGGGAGTTAGATGAAGTCCTTACTACTCGGGGGATCAAGGGTTATGGCGAGAAAGCAGGAAGGGGGTACTGAAGTTTCATGTTCAGCCATGAACTCATTGAATGGCGGTGCAGGCTAGAAGGGCTGAATGGCCTGCTCCTGCACCTATTTTCTATGTTTCTATGTTTCTATGTTTCTATGTTTCTATGCACCCTAGTCCAAGATTCCCCCACGAGTGGAAACATTCACTTTGCATCTACCTTGTCGAGCTCCCTCAGTATCTTATATGTTTCAATATGATCACCTCTCATTCTACTAAACTCAATGAGTATAGGCCCAATCTGCTCAACCTTTCTTCATAAGTCGACCCCTTCATCTCAGGAATCAACCAAGTGCACCTTCTCTGAACTGCCTCCAATGCAAGTATATCACTCCTTAAATAAGGAGACCAAAACTGTACGCAGTACTCTAGGTGTGGTCTCACCAATACCCTGTACAGTTGTAGCAGGACTTGCTTCCTTTTATACTCCATCCCCTTTGCAATAAAGACCAACATTCCATTTGCCTTTCTGATTACTTGCTGTACCTGCATACTAACCTTTTGTGTTTCATGTACAAGGACCCCCAGCTCCCTCTATATTACAGCATTTTGTGACCTCTCTCCATTTAAATAATAATTAGCTTTTTTATTTTTCCTGCCAAAGTGGATAACCTGACACTTTCCCACATTATACTCCATCTGCCAAATGTTTCCCCACTCACTTTAGCCTGTCTATATCCCTTTGCAGATTCTTTGCATCCTCCTCACAACTTGCTTTCCCACCAATCTTTGTATCATTAGAAAACTTGGCTACATTACACTCGGTCCCCTCATCCAAGTCATTAATATAGATTGTAAATAGTTGAGGCCCCAGCACTGATCCCTGTGGCACCCCACTAGTAACCGTTTGCCAACCGGAAAATTATCCATTTATCCCAACTCTCTGCTTACTGTTAGTTAGCCAATCCTCTATCCATGCTAATGTATTACCCCCAACCCTGTGAGCTCTTAAATTGTGCATTAACCTTTTATGTGGTGCCTTATCGAATGCCTTCTGGAAATCCAAATATACCACATCCACTGGTTTCCCTTTATCCACCCTGCTCGTTACCTCCTCAAAGAACTCCAGTAAATTTGTCAAACATGATTTCCCTTTCATAAAACCATGCTGGCTCTGCTTGACTATATTATGCTTTTCCAAATATCTTGCTACTGTTTCCTTAATAATGGACTCCAACATTTTCCCAATGACAGATGTTATGCTGACTAGTCTATAGTTTCCTGCTTTCTGTCTCCCTCATTTTTTAAATAGGGGTGTTACATTTGCGGCTTTCCAATCTGCTGGGACCTCTCCAGAATCCAGGGAATGTTGGTAGATTGCAACCAATCCACTATTTCTGCAGCCACTTCTTTTACGATTCTAGGATACAGGCCATCAATCCCAGGGGACTTGTCCACCTTTAGTCCCATTATTTTACCAATTACTTTTTCTTTAGTGACAGTGATTGTTTTAAGTTCCCCACTCCCTACAGCCCCTTGATTATCTATTATTGGGATGTTTTTAGTGTCTTCTACCGTGAAGACCGATACAAAATATTTTTTGAAAGTCTCTGCCATTTCCCTGCTATCCATTATTAATTCCCCAGTCTCATCCTCTAAGGGACCAACATTTAATTTAGCTACTCTCTTCCTTTTTATATATCTGTCGAAGCTCCTACTGTCTGTTTTTATATTTCTTGCTAGTTTACTCTCATAATCCATCTTCTTTCCCTTTATTATATTTTTAGTCATCCATTGCTGGTTTTAAAAAATTTCCCAATCCTCTAGCCTCCCATTATTCTTGGCAACATTATATGCCATTGTTTTAAATTTGATACCATCCCTTACTTCCTTAGTGAGCCACAGATGGTTCTTCCTTCTCTTAAAGTATTTCCTTCTCACTGGAATATATTTTTGTTGAGAGTTAGGAATTATCTCCTTAAATGTTTGCCACTGCTTATCAACCATCTTACACTTTAATCTATTGTCCCAGTCCACTTTAGCCAACTCTGCCTTCATAACTTTGTAATCACAATTATTTAAGATCAGGACACTGGTTTATGATCCAACTGTTTCACCCTCCAACTGAATTTGAAATTCAACCATGCCATGACCATTCTTTCCTGGAGGATCCTTTACAATGAGATTGTTTGTTAATCCTATTATGTTTGTATTGAATCTATGAATGTCTCCACGAGAAAATTTGTTGTACTCAAACTGTAGTGACCTTGGTCCTTTATTCCGAACTCCAGAATGAGGCAGCCGCATGGTGGCTCCCCTTTTATACAGCCCCTGCTACCAGGGCAGGACAGGAAACCCCGATCTCCACCAGTTGCACCCTCCAGTGGTGCCAGCATGTATATACGCAGTGTATACCCTATTGATAGTACATCAGGTAAGCACGTCCCCATCTATACAACTATACAGTGACTACACAGAGAATATATCTATAGTCTGCATATATAACATCACTCTCCCCCACGTTCTTTGTGCCAATTACCTTTGCATTATGTGCTCTGGCTTAGCTCTCCTCAGACCTAAGTGCCAATAGCCCTTGCACCTTGGCTGTGCTTTGGCTTGGCTCTCTCCCTTTTAACCCCCAAGTCCTTTTGCCACAACATTGGGTAGTGGTTATCAGTTTGGATGGTTCGATGATGCAGTGCAGATTCCAGAGGGTTCTGGGTGTGATCCATGTGTGTGTCCATGGCTGCATACATCCATTTCCCCACCCCCCGCCGCCCTCCTCACAGTGAGACCATGCATCTGGCCCATTACATAAACTTACAGGATCAGACACAGTGCAAGTACAAAGAAAGAAAAAAAAACTTTTTTTTTACATTTTGTATCGTGACACCTTGGTTCAGTGACTTACATTCATTAGATTTTACGGTCGTGCGCCAGGATTGCGTAGATTGCATTCATGGTTCAGTCATGGTCAGTACTGAGGTAGCAGTACAGGTATGTGAGGACGCTAGTTCCAGAGCAACCGGACGGAGTCCTAGTCGTCTGATGGCGGCGCTGCGCCCCCTGCTAGCGGGGTGGGCTTGGTTCGCTCACTTTGCCAGGACTCAGGGACTTTGCCATTGCCTAGTGGTGGGCAGACCCACAGATGTGTGTGGCCTCCTGTCTTCCTTTGAAGGCTGCAGAATCTTCTGCCTGCTCTCTAATGGTGCTGGGAACCTGGCTGTTCCAGGTCCTGTTTGGGAAACTCGTTGGTTCTGACGTTTCACTCATGGACATGGCCAAGGTAGCGACTGGATCTGGGGACTGTGCCGTCTCCATCCGGGTGGTGGACAACAGCGGCCAACTGTGCATATTGGTGCCGTTTTCATTTCCAGGCCCATTCAGCATGGGATAGACCTGGGAAAGGGTATCATGATCAGTGCCTTCACCCTCGTAAGGTTGCTGGCCTATAACTTGTGGGGACACCTGGGGCAGGTGTCCTGGGGCAACCTCCCGAGTTCGCTCACTTGCTACTTTTGGGGACAATCTATTTCCGACATCTCGCAACATTTTGTTCTTTACATTCTTAATTGGTTCGTTACATTAATTGCCATGCATATTTAAGCTCAGTTGGTTGCAGGTCTCCTTTAAGAGAACACTGCCACGCCATGCTGCTCCTCACTGCAGCACGAATGCCACCTTGCTTATGTCCTTGAGGTTGACTGCCTTCATCCTTCTCTCCTGCGATTCTGCCACAAAAGCTGGAAGAGTGCCTGTGAATTCGATCTTCCTCCCCAGGAGTCCTGCCACTGGAGCCGGGAAGATACTTTTAGGTCATTCCGGTCAGATCATTGGCACGCAGTCATGATGGATCGTCTGTGCCTCAGGTGCTGCGCTGGTCTGTTCTGTGGTGTCTGGTCCAAGCGAAGGTGAGGTTTTGCTCTGCCTCTGAGCATGGAGGACATCGATTGCTGGAGTGAAGCGGTCTTCCCATTTCCACTGGATCTTCCCCATCCACCTTCTTCCATGTAGAGGTCGACCATCACCTGCAACAATCCACAGAGGTAACTTGTGCACCATGTCATTATGGATTACACTTATATCCGCATGACCAAGGACTGGGATCAGCTCCTTGGTGTAGGTGTGCAACTTTTCCTGTATTGGAACTAGCTCGGGTCGTTTTTCGATTCTATAGCCTCGCAAAGGCATCCTGGCTCATCACTGACTGGCCCACTCCCGTGTCCACTTCCATGAAGACTGGAACGCCGTTTATCTCGACTTCCATCTTCACTGGAGGACAATTGGTGGTGCAGGTATACACTCCATACACTTCTTCTTGGGGCTGAGCTGCCTCTCTGGCCAAATCATCATACTCCTCGCTGGATTCAAAGTCATCTACCGACTCCTCTGCAAGACGGTGAGTCATATTTCTTTTACACATACACTGGAGGTGATCCTTCGTGTTACAGGCTTTGCATATGTACTCAGCAAACTGACAGTGGTGAACCCTATGGTTTCCTCCACAACGCCATCAAGGTGCTACTCGATTAGCACCCCTGGAACCCTGAGGTCTGTGCTCTCTGCCCTGGGCAGAGCCTCGTTCTACAGTCTTGCCTGTGAAAAGGTACCATTCTGTGCACAGTATTTGCTGGGTTTGAGTCCATATGCTGAATGATTTGCTTGGTGCTGCAGGTCGAGGTCATGAACACCTGACTGATGCTGATGGCCTTCTGCAGGTTGACGATCGTGTCAGCAGATAATAGCTTGTGAAGGAGGCCCTCGTGGCCAATTCCTATAATGAAGACATCTCGCAATGCTTCGTTGAGGTGCGTGCCAAAATCACATGGTGCCTCAAGCCTCCTGAGGTTGGCTGCATATTTTGCAATCTCCTGGCCCTCAGGTCTGCGGTGAGTGTAGAATTTGTGCCTTGTCGTGAGGATGCTCTCTTTTGGTTTAAGTTGGTCGCAAATTAGTTCAGTCAGCTCATCGTATGTCTTATCCTTGGCCTTCATGGGTGCCAGCAAGTCCCTGATGAAGCGATAGAGCTTGGGTCCACAACTGGTCAGCAGTATAGCCTTATGCTTCTCCGCCAATGTGTCCGTCTCTCCTGCCGGGTCATTTGCCACGAAATATAGCTTGAGCCTTTCTGTGAAGGCATCCCAATCATTACCCTCTGCAAAGTCTTTTAGTGTGCCAAAGGTAACCATAATATTGCGTGAAAGTCCTTATTCTCATCGCAAGTTATTATGTTTGTACTGTACCTATGAATGACTCCATGAGGCAATGTGTTGTACTCAAACTGTAGTGATCTTGGTCCTTTATTTCTCATTCCAGAGTGAGGCAACCGCATGGTGGCTACCCTTTTATACAGCCCCTGCCACCAGGACAGGACAGGAAACCCTGGTCTCCACCAGTTGCACACCTTGGTGGTGCCAGCATATATATATACAGTGTAAACCTTATTGATAATACATCAGGTAAACAAGTCTCCATCTTATGCAACTATACAGTGACTATACAAAGAGTATATCTATAGTCTGCATATATAACAAATCATGTCTCAACACACAGTACCAGGTTTAAGATAGCTTGCTCCCTTGTTGGTTCCACAACATACTGTTCAAGAAAGCTATGCCGGATACACTCTATGAAATCTTCCTCAAGGCTACCTTGGCCAATTTGATTTTTCCAAACAATATGAAGATTAAAATTACCCATGATTATTGCTGTACCTTTCTTACAAGCCTCCATTATTTCTTGATTTATACTCTGTCCAACAGTGTAGCTACTTTTAGGGTGAAAAAGTTTCTCCTCATCTCGGTCTTAGATGGCTTACCTCTTATCCTTAGACTTTGACCCTTGGTTCTGGACTTCCCCAACATCGGGAACATTCTTCCTGCATCTAACCTGTCCAATCCCGTCAGATTTTTATATGCTTCAATGAGATCCCCTCTCATTCTTCTAAATTCCAGTGAATATAAGCCTAGTCGATCCAGTCTTTCTTCATATGTCAGTCCTGCCATCCCGGAATCAGTCTGGTGAACCTTCGCTGCACTCCCTCAATAGCAAGAATGTCCTTCCTCAGATTAGGAGACCAAAACTGCACACAATACTCAAGGTGTGATCTCACCAAGGCCCTGTACAACTGCAGCAAGACCTCTCTGCCCCTATACTCAAATCCTCTAGCTATGAAGGCCAACATACCATTTGCCTTCTTCACTGCCTGCTAACTTTCAATGACTGATGTACCATGACACCCAGGTCTCGTTGCACCTCCCCTTTTCCTAATCTGTCACCATTCAGATAATAACATGCCTTTCTGTTTTTACCACCAAAGTGGATAACCTCACATTTATCTACATTATACTGCATCTGCCAGGCATTTGCCCATGCACCTAACCTGTCCAAGTCACCCTGCAGTCTCTTAGCATCCTCCTCACAGTTCACACTGCCACCCAGCTTAGTGTCAAACTTGGAGATATTACATTCAATTCCTTCGTCTAAATCATGAATGTATATTGTAAATAGCTGGGGTCCCAGCACTGAACCTTGCAGTACCCCACTAGTCACTGCCTGCCATTCTGAAAAGGATACATTTATTCCTACTCTTTGCTTCCTGTCTACCAACCAGTTCTCTATCCACGTCAATACATAACCCCAAATCCTATATGCCTTAATTCTGCACACTAATCTCTTGTGTGGGACCTTTTCAAAAGCCTTTTGAAAGTCCAAATACACCACATCCACTGGTTCTCCCTTATCCACTCTACTTGTTACATCCTCAAAAAATTCTGGAAGATTTGTCAAGCTTGATTTCCCTTTCATAAATCCATGCTGACTTGGACCGATCCTGTCACTGCTTTCCAAATGTGCTGCTCTTTCATCTTTAATAATTGATTCCAGCATTTTCCCCTCTACCGATGTCAGGCTAACCGGTCTATAATTCCCTATTTTATCTCTCCCTCCTTTTTTAAAAAGTGGGGTCACATTAGCTACCCTCCAATCCATAGGAACTGATCCAAAGTCCATGCAACGTTGGAAAATGACCACCAATGCATCTACTATTTCTAGGGCCACTTCCTTAAGTACTCTGGGATACAGACTATCAGGCCCCTGGGGATTTATCGGCCGTAAATCCCATCAATTTCCCTAACACCGTTTCCTGACTAAAAATAATTTTGCTCAGTTCCCTCAGTTCCTCCTTCTCACTTGACCCTCGGTCCCCTAGTATTTTCAGGAGATTATTCGTGTCTTCCTTAGTGAAGACAGAACCAAAGTATTTGTTCAATTGTTCAGCCGTTTCCTTGTTCCCCATTATAAATTCACCTGATTCTGACTGCAAGGGACCTACATTAGTCTTCACTAATCTTTTTCTCTTCACATATCTACAGAAGCTTATGCAGTCAGTTTTTATGTTCCCTGCAAGCTTACTCTCATACTATATTTTCCCCCTCCTAATTAAACGTTTAGTCCTCCTCTGCTGAATTCTAAATTTCTCCCAGTCCTCAGGTTTGCTGCTTTTTCTGGCCAATTTATAAGCCTCTTCCTTGGATTTAACACTATCCCTAATATCCCTTGTTAGCCACGGTTGAGCCACCTTCCCCGTTTTATTTTTACGCCAGACAGGGATGTACAATTGTTGTAGTTCATCCATGTGATCTTTAAATGTCTGCCATTGCCTATCTACCGTCAACCCTTTAAGTATAATTCACCAACCTAGCCAATTCACATCTCATACCATTGAAGTTACCTTTCTTTAAGTTCAGAACCCACAGTTTTTAACTGTGTCACTTTCCAGCTTGATAAAGAATTCTACCATATTATGGTCACTCTTCCCCAAGGTGCCTTGCATGACAAGATTGCTAATTAATCTTCTCTCATTACACAAGACCCAGTATAGGATGGCCTACTCTCTAGTTGGTTCCTCGACATATTGGTCTAGAAAAACATCCCTTGTACACTCCAGGAAATCCTCCTCCACAGTATTGCTACCAGTTTGGTTAGCCCAATCTATATGTAGATTAAAGTCACCCATGATAACTGCTGTACCTTTATTGCATGCATCCCTAATTTTCTGTTTGATGCCATCCCCAACCTCACTACTACTGTTTGGTGGTCTGTACACAACTCCCACTAAATGTTTCTGCCCTTTCCTGTTTTGCTGCTCTACCCCATATAGATTCCACATCATCTAAGCTAATGTCCTCCCTTACTATTGCGTTAATCTCCTCTTTAACCAGTAACGATACCCCACCTCCTTTTTCTTTCTGTCTATGCTTCCTGAATATTGAATACCCCTGGATGTTGAGTTCCCAGCCTTGGTTTCTCTGGAGCCATGTCTCCGTAATCCCAACTACATCATATCCGTTAACAGCTATCTGCGCAGTTAATTCATCCACCTTATTATGAATGCTCCTCGCTTTGAGCCACGGAGCCTTCAGGCTTGTTTTTTTTAATCACTCTTTGTCCTTTTAGAATTATGTAATGTGGCCCCTTTTGATGTTTGCCCTCGATTTCTCTGCCTTCTACTCTTACTTTTCTCCTTCTTACCTTTTGCTTCTGCCCCCTTTTTACTTCCCTCTGCCTCCCTGCATAGGTTCCCATCTCCCTGCCATATTAGTTTAAACCCTCCCCAACAGCACTAGCAAACACTCCGCCTCGGACATCGGTTCCGGTCCTGCCCAGGTGCAGACCGTCCGGTTTGTACTGGTCCCACCTCCCCCAGAACCAGTTCCAATGTCCCAGGAATTTGAATCCCTCCCCCTTGCAACATTCCTCAAGCCACGTATTCTTTTGAACTATCCTGCTATTCCTACTCTGACAAATACTGTTAGCAATCCTAAGACCTTTGTGGTCCTACTTTTTAATTTAACTCTTAGCTCCCTAAATTTAGCTTGTAGCACGGACTAGATTTTGAACTTTTGGGCAGATCGCCCAAAAGTGGGCATTTTTCCAGGCGTGGGCAGCAAAAATGGAGTTTCAGATTGCCAGCTTGTCACCCATTTTCAAAGCCCCCAGTCTCCATGTTAAAAATTAGGCATTACCGCGAGCGATCTGAAATGGGCGTTAGCATTCAATCTCTCTGACCTTCTGCTGTAAAATGTCACCATCCTTAGCAACGGCATGGCAATGCTCATTTCCCGTGATTCAGGATGTCAAGGGTCATCATTACATGCGCAGAAGAGGAGACAGAGAGAGAGGGAGCAGAGAGGGACTGAAAGTTTGGCTGTTGTGGGAGGCACGATGGAGATTCACCAGCAGCAAAAAGCCTACTAAGCACCAAGAACATAGTTGGTACCGAGTTTTTGTCCAACAAATAATAGATAACATGGAGGGGATGGAGGAGGCCCTGGAGCTGTTAGCCAGGAACATTGGTGGCAGAGGGCTCCCAGTGGTCCTGGGGCACGACACTGCATTCCAAGGTGCTTCACCCTCATTGCCAGTGACACATGAGAGCCAGGAGGAACATCTTGCTTCTGGCTTGGAGCACGTTCCCCCCTTGGGACCTTTCTCTCCCGTATCCGTCCAAGCAGTGGTTCTGCCGTCATCGCCCCCAATGAAGCATCGCCTGAGGTACTCGTCGGCCAGGCAGCTTGGAGTCAGGAGGGGAAGGGGAAGGGGTAGAAGTGGGGAGGAGAAGCGGGGGGTGGCGGGGGAAAGAAAGTGAGGTGCATGGCCGTAGATGTTGTCTGGGGCATATTTTTAGGTTATTGCTGCTACTTTGGTATGATGGTCGGGCAAGGGGCGAGGGAGCTACCATGTTGGTTTGCATTTGTGTTCTGTTTTAGACAAGGGGATTAAATGTAGTATCTCCAAATTTGCGGATGACACTAAGTTGGGTGGCAGTGTGAGCTGCGATGAGGATGCTATGAGGCTGAAGAGTGACTTGGATAGGTTAGGTGAGTGGGCAAATGCATGGCAGATGCAGTATAATGTCGATAAATGTGAGGTTATCCACTTTGGTGGTAAAAACAGAGAGACAGACTATTACCTGAATGGTGACAGATTGGGAAAAGGGGAGGTGCAACGAGACCTGGGTGTCATGGTGCATCAGTCATTGAAGGTTGGTATGCAGGTACAGCAGGCGGTTAAGAAAGCAAATGGCATGTTGGCCTTCATAGCGAGGGGATTTGAGTACAGGGGCAGAGAGGTGTTACTACAGTTGTACAGGGCCTTGGTGAGGCCACACCTGGAGTATTGTGTACAGTTTTGGTCTCCTAACTTGAGGAAGGACATTCCTGCTATTGAGGGAGTGCAGCGAAGGTTCAGCAGACCGATTCCCGGGATGGCGGGACTGACATATCAAGAAAGACTGGATCAACTGGGCTTGTATTCACTGGAGTTCTGAAGAATGAGAGGGGATCTCATAGAAACATTTAAAATTCTGACGGGTTTAGACAGGTTAGATGCAGGAAGAATGTTCCCAATGTTGGGGAAGTCCGAACCAGGGGTCACAGTCTAAGGATAAGGGGTAAGCCATTTAGGACCGAGATGAGGAGAAACTTCTTCACCCAGAGAGTGGTGAACCTGTGGAATTCTCTACCACAGAAAGTTGTTGAGGCCAATTCACTAAATATATTCAAAAAGGAGTTAGATGTCGTCCTTACTACTTGGGGGATCAAGGGGTATGGCGAGAAAGCAGGAATGGGGTACTGAAGTTGCATGTTCAGCCATGAACTCATTGAATGGCGGTGCAGGCTCGAAGGGCCGAATGGCCTACTCCTGCACCTATTTTCTATGTTTCTAAATGGGGACCATTGTAATGATGTAAATCTGATAAATTTGTTGTGGGCTGGGATGGGGGTGGGGTGTTTTGTATAGATATACTTATGATTTCAGACAAATAGTCGGATTAAATATTTTTTATTTAACCTTGTTGTGCATTGCATTAGATAGCTGCAGCGTTACACACTTGTGATTCCTTAACATGAAAGGGTATAATTACAATTAACTTGAATCAACTTAAACTTTAGCTGTCCCCAAGGTGATGCACACCATTGATCTATGACCTGCACACCCAGCAGTGTTGCAGCTTTGTAAATACCACCAACATTCTTTGAAGCAAAGTGCTAATTTATGAGCTGCTGACGTAAGAGTCGTGCAGCTATGATGTCACCACGGGCCCTTTCCTGTGGTATAGAGTGGGGGGTGGGGGGCATGGCTTCAGCGTCAGCCTGATTATCTGGCCCGATGTCAGCATCCACCTCCTCATCCTCCACCTTCTCTCTCTCCTGAAGTGGACTGTCAGACTCTTCTGGCAATTCTTGTCCCCTCCTGATTGCCAAGTTTTGCAGCATGCAGCACACCACATGTGGTCCATCAAAGAGGCTGTGTTGAACTTAGGTACATAGGAAGTGCAGGATCAAAACTAGACTCTGCAGTCCCAAAAACTAATACATCTCAGTTGTTCACTCCATTAACTATTTATCTAATCCTTCCTTAAGCTTACAAAGAAGCAAAAACATCCAGAAACATAAATTATTATAAAGAATAGCCAGTACTGATTTCAAAAGGGAAGTCGTGCTTGACCATCCTTATTGAATTCTTTGAAGAAGTAACAGAAAGACAAGAGTAATGCAGGCCTTCGATAAGATACCGCATAATAGACTCATGATCAGGTCTGAGCATGTGGAGTCAGGGCAAGTAGCAGAATGAATAGCAAACTGGCTATAAAACAGAGTAGAGGTTAAAGTAGTTACTCAGACAAGTAGAAGGTGGAAGTGGTGTTCCCTATGGATTGATGCTGGGACCATGTTATTCACCATTTACATAAATGATTTGGACTCGGAAATCGGAAGTGCAATATTAAAATTTGTGGATGACACCAAATTGGGAGGTACAATTAATACTGTGGAAGAGTGACAAAATACAAGACATTAACAAACATGGACGTGTCAATAGCAAATTAATTTAAATATAGATGTGTGAGATGGAAAGTTTTGGTAGGAATAGGAGGCCGCATACTGCTTGAAAAATAAGAATGTTAATGGGGTAGAGGCGCCAAGGGATCGGCAGGTACAGATTCACAAATCATTTGAAGTAGCAACACAGTCTAACAATGCCATAAACAATGTAAACAAAGAGCTGGGGATCTAGAGGAATAAAATTCAAAAGCAGAAAAGTTATGTTAAACATATATAGAACTTTCGTTGGACCACACTTAGAGCACTGTGTGCAGTTCTGGTCTCCATATCATATTAAGGTTATATAAGCATTGGAGAAAGTCCCAAAAAGATTTTCAAGGATGATACCAGAACTGAGGGCACAACTATCAGGAAAGACTGAATAAGCTGGGAAGCTTTTTTTCTAAAACAGAGACGACTGTGAGGTAAGTGAATAGAGGTCTTTAAAGTTATGAAGGGGTTTGATTTGGTAAACATAGAGAAGATGTTTCCACTTCCATGTATGGGAGTCCAAAACTAGGGTCCCTAAATATAAGACGGTCACCATTAAATCCACTAAGGAATTCAGGAGAAACTTCTTTACTCAGAGAATGGTGATAATGTAAAATTTGCTACCATATGGAGTGGTTATATATTACATAGCATATATATCACAAAAACAGGCCATTCGGCCCAACAGGTCATTGCCAGTGTTTATGCTCCACAATTAACATAGATGCATCTAAGGGAAAACTAGATTTCGAAGACTATTTAATAGGGTGAAATGAAGTAAGGTGGGAGTAGGTTCGTGTGGAGCATAAACACCAGCATGGACTTATTGGGCCGAATGACCTGTTTCTGTGCTGTAAAATTCTGTGTAATGCGATGTATAAACATTTAAATATGCTTTAGAGTATTGCATTATACATTACTGAAGTGTGTGAAATACACTATATAATGAGAATTGATGATATGGCTGAAATATGTACTACAGCCCTGAATTTCCCACCATAATTACAATGGGAAATTAGTGGAACTGCTGGAGTAACAGCATAAAGAACAAGAATTTGCATTCATATAGCACCTTCAACATAGTAAAGTCTCCTTAACCCTTCACACAGACGGAAACAAAAAATGGATGTTGAGCCAAGGAAGGAGATAGAAGGGCCACCAAAAATTTAAGCAAAGAGGTGTTTTTCAGAAGGGTCTTAAAGTTGACGAAGGAGGTGGAGAGGTGGAAGGGAGGGAATTTCAGAAGCACGGGGCCTAGATGGCTAAAGGCACAGCCACCAAAAATGTGTGAAGGGAGGGAAGGGGGATGTATAATAGAACAAGAAAACCTATGCTGCAATTCAGGGCCATGAAATTTAAGTATTGATTTTTTTAAAATATTAAACTGGCTAGATCCTTGTCACACAAGGGAGAATAGTTAAGCCAACATATTTTCTGATTAGTTTACTGTTTGTGGTCAAATTTGAGTTTTTCAACAGCAACATACAAACACACACATACACAAGTTGGCTCTGCAGGAACTTGGCATGTGACCATGATCCTTTTATTATCTGCGTCATTAGTTGCAGTACCAAAGTAGTCCACTAGGGGAGATCTATATTGCACATCTCCCTCCTTAATGACGAGGTAATCGTAACAAAATAATCATTATACATAACTTGCATGGTTATACACATAAAAGATATGGGGCTAGACTTTCCATTATTATCCAGATCGCCCAAAAGTGGGTGATATTTCCAGCGATAGCGTTTATATTGTTTTTTGTGATCGCCGGAATATCAGCCATTTTCAAACCTGCTAGTTTTCACTTTTTAATTTGAGCGTTAGTGGGAGCGATGTGAAATGGGCGTTAGCGAATTTTTCAGGTTTTTTCTGTCATAAAAGACCGGCGTCCACAGCAACACCATAGCAACGGTCTTTTCCCGCGTTTCAGGAAGTCAGGGGTCATCAGCACGTGCGCAGAACATAGAGGAAGAGAGAGAGGTGAGAGAAAGAGAGAGAGATAGAGGAGAAAGCTTGTGGAGATTGTAGTGGTGGTGTATTGGATGACTTAATTTAGAGTTTTTTTGTGAAAACTATTTACAGTTAGTGAGTGAGAGAGTGATTGATTAGCAACATATCGAACAGAAAAAACAAAAGAATGGAGAGCATGGAGGAGGTGCATGTTGATGCTGTGGAGATGGAGGAGGTTGGTGAGGGCAGTGGTGTGGGTGAAGTGGGAGAGGAGATGGGTGGAGGAAAGTGAGCAAAGCGCTTTTCGGATGAAGCCAATGCTGACCTCCTCCAAGAGGTGGAATCTCGTTGGGCCCAATTGACGCAGTGTGGGTGTGGCAAGCCAACCCCAAAAGTTTACCAGAAAATCTGAAGTGAGATCGCTGAAGTGGAGTCGTTGGTACACATGAGGTCCGTGAGGCCAACCAGTGCCTCAAGTGCTGGAACGACCTTGTTGGTTCTGGAATAGTAAGTATTACATTTATTTATATATATTTATATAATTGTAATTGTAAGTGTAATGAGGCAATGATGAATTTAAATTCAGATCTGATGTATTGCAGTTAGACTGGTAATCATTTAATCCAAACCTACGTTTGCTGTGGACTACCATGTGTGTTGTGTAGCGTAATAATAATAATAGTAATAATAATAATATTAATAATAATAATTATAACATAATATCAATCAGTAATGTGCTTTGTGTTGTATCAGTATCTGTAACATAGAAACATAGAAACATAGAAAATAGGTGCAGGAGCAGGCCATTCAGCCCTTCTAGCCTGCACCGCCATTCAATGAGTTCATGGCTGAACATGAAACTTCAGTACCCCCTTCCTGCTTTCTCGCCATAACCCTTGATCCCCCGAGTAGTAAGGACTTCATCTAACTCCCTTTTGAATATATTTAGTGAATTGGCCTCAACTACTTTCTGTGGTAGAGAATTCCACAGGTTCACCACTCTCTGGATGAAGAAGTTTCTCCTCATCTCGGTCCTAAATGGCTTACCCCTTATCCTCAGACTGTGACCCCTGGTTCTGGACTTCCCCAACATTGGGAACATTCTTCCTGCATCTAACCTGTCTAAACCCGTCAGAATTTTAAACGTTTCTATGAGGTCCCCTCTCATTCTTCTGAACTCCAGTGAATACAAGCCCAGTTGATCCAGTCTTTCTTGATAGGTCAGTCCCGCCATCCCGGGAATCAGTCTGGTGAATCTTCGCTGCACTCCCTCAATAGCAAGAATGTCCTTCCTCAAGTTAGGAGACCAAAACTGTACAGAATACTCCAGGTGTGGCCTCACCAAGGCCCTGAACAACTGTAGCAACACCTCCCTGCCCCTGTATTCAAATCCCCTCGCCATGAAGGCCAACATGCCATTTGCTTTCTTAACCGCCTGCTATACCTGCATGCTAACCTTCAATGACTGATGTACCATGACACCCAGGTCTCGTTGCACCTTCCCTTTTCCTAATCTGTCACCATTCAGATAATAGTCTGTCTCTCTGTTTTTACCACCAAAGTGGATAACCTCACATTTATCCACATTATACTTCATCTGCCATGCATTTGCCCACTCACCTAACCTATCCAAGTCACTCTGCAGCCTAATAGCATCCTCCTCGCAGCTCACACTGCCACCCAACTTAGTGTCATCCGCAAATTTGGAGATACTGCATTTAATCCCCTCGTCTAAATCATCAATGTACAATGTAAACAGCTGGGGCCCCAGCACAGAACCTTGTGGCACCCCACTAGTCACTGCCTGCCATTCTGAAAAGTACCCGTTTACTCCTACTCTTTGCTTCCTGTCTGACAACCAGTTCTCAATCCACGTCAGCACACTACCCCCAATCCCATGTGCTTTAACTTTGCACATTAATCTCTTGTGTGGGACCTTGTCTAAAGCCTTCTGAAAGTCCAAATATACCACATCAACTGGTTCTCCTTTGTCCACTTTACTGGAAACATCCTCAAAAAATTCCAGAAGATTTGTCAAGCATGATTTCCCTTTCACAAATCCATGCTGACTTGGACCTATCATGTCACCATTTTCCAGATGCACTGCTATGACATCCTTAATAATTGATTCCATCATTTTACCCACTTCTGAGGTCAGGCTGACCGGTCTATAATTCCCTGTTTTCTCTCTCCCTCTTTTTTAAAAAGTGGGGTTACATTGGCTACCCTCCACTCCATAGGAACTGATCCAGAGTCAATGGAATGTTGGAAAATGACTGTCAATGCATCCGCTATTTCCAAGGCCACCTCCTTAAGTACTCTGGGATGCAGTCCATCAGGCCCTGGGGATTTATCGGCCTTCAATCCCATCAATTTCCCCAACACAATTTCCCGACTAATAAAGATTTCCCTCAGTTCCCCCTCCTTAGTAGACCCTCTGACCCCTTTTATATCCGGAAGGTTGTTTGTATCCTCCTTAGTGAATACCGAACCAAAGTACTTGTTCAATTGGTCTGCCATTTCTTTGTTCCCCGTTATGACTTCCCCTGATTCTGACTGCAGGGGACCTACGTTTGTCTTTACTAACCTTTTTCTCTTTACATACCTATAGAAACTTTTGCAATCCACCTTAATGTTCCCTGCAAGCTTCTTCTCGTACTCCATTTTCCCTGCCCTAATCAAACCCTTTGTCCTCCTCTGCTGAGTTCTAAATTTCTCCCAGTCCCCAGGTTTGCTGCTATTTCTGGCCAATTTGTATGCCACTTCCTTGGCTTTAATACTATCCCTGATTTCCCTAGATAGCCATGGTTGAGCCACCTTCCCTTTTTTATTTTTACGCCAGACAGGAATGTACAATTGTTGTAATTCATCCATGCGGTCTCTAAATGTCTGCCATTGCCCATCCACAGTCAACCCCCTAAGTATCATTCGCCAATCTATCCTAGCCAATTCACGCCTCATACCTTCAAAGTTACCCTTCTTTAAGTTCTGGACCATGGTCTCTGAATTTACTGTTTCATTCTCCATCCTAATGCAGAATTCCACCATATTATGGTCACTCTTCCCCAAGGGGCCTCGCACAATGAGATTGCTAATTAATCCTCTCTCATTACACAACACCCAGTCTAAGATGGCCTCCTCCCTAGTTGGTTCCTCAACATATTGGTCTAGAAAACCATCCCTTTTGCACTCCAGGAAATCCTCCTCCACCGTATTGCTTTCAGTTTGGCTAGCCCAATCTATGTGCATATTAAAGTCACCCATTATAACTGCTACACCTTTATTGCATGCACCCCTAATTTCCTGTTTGATGCCCTCCCCAACATTCCTATTACTGTTTGGAGGTCTGTACACAACTCCTACTAACGTTTTTTGCCCTTTGGTGTTCTGCAGCTCTACCCATATAGATTCCACATCATCCAAGCTAATGTCTTTCCTAACTATTGCATTAATCTCCTCTTTAACCAACAATGCTACCCCACCTCCTTTTCCTTTTATTCTATCCTTCCTGAATGTTAAATACCCCTGAATGTTGAGTTCCCAGCCCTGATCATCCTGGAGCCACGTCTCCGTAATCCCAATCACATCATATTTATTAACATCTATTTGCACAATTAATTCCATCCACCTTATTGCGGATACTCCTTGCATTAAGACACAAAGCCTTCAGGCTTGTTTTTTTAATACCCTTTGTCCTTTTAGAATTTTGCTGTACAGTGGCCCTTTTTGTTCTTTGCCTTGGGTTTCTCCGCCCTCCGCTTTTCCCCATCTCCTTTCTGTCTTTTGCTTTTGCCTTCTTTTTGTTTCCCTCTGTCTCCCTGCATTGGTTCTAGCAATGATCTTACTGTTGTCGCCTTTTGCAGAAGAAACTTTCGAAGAATAGGGCCAAGCGGCAGCGTATGAGTGGTGGCCCACCGGTCCTTTTGTGAGCTCACAGATATCGAGGAGTGGGTGCTGGCACTCGTGGGCATCCACAGCCGGTGGGCCACCCATGTAGCATCGGAACCTGTCCTCATGCTACTTGAGTAAAGTATAAACTATTGGGTGATGTAAAGTAAATTAGTGCCACACCCACTCATATCTGTATAATATATGATTGATGATATGATGTATTTTATTGATGTAATGCTATGTAATATTATGTAATTAATGATAGGCTCATGAAAATCATTGTAATGCAGATTTTGTACTATCTTGATTTTCATTAAATGTGATGTCTGTGATTATTTTTACATCAGTAGTGCTGCTCTCGTGCATAGGCTGTGTATAGCGTTTGCATTACCCTGTGACCCTAGCAGCCCCTTCTCCTCTAATTACCTCATTTATGTTTTCTAGCTCAGCCAAGCGCACAGGCCCTTCAATTGGAACCGCGGCAGGCTATGGATCTGGCGGCGGTGGATTGTGTTTCTGGGGGTGATGAGCCCTGAATCTCGCCTGTCCTGCTGCAGGTCCTCCTCTCCACTGAGGACAGTGAAGAGGTGGAGGAGGAGTCTGCAGCAGCAACCTTGCAGTGCTCCTGCGGCCATATCCTCCTCGACCGTGGAGGTAGCGGGCCCAAGCACTTTGCTGCAGGGCACCCCAAGGGACTCCATGCCAGCGCCGACCCCGCGGAGGTTGGTTTAGCGCAGTAGGATTGCTCCGCGATTGGCAGATCTGAGCAAGGACATGGTAAATTTCTCCAGGAGGAGCATCGAAATTGGTCAGCAGCTCCTCCAGGCAATGGGCGGAATATCTGACAGATGTCCATCCTATCCGCAAACAGGAATGAAAAAATGACACAGGTAGTGGCCCTGGAGGCAATAGCCTGGAACTGGTGCTAGAGTGCTATCAGTATTCCAGGCACTGCACCCCAAGGTGCCGCACCCCCATTGCCAAAGACACATGCAAGCCAGAGGACATTTGCTCAGAAACCTTGTCTCCAGCATGCCCCCCCACAACGAAGCAGCGCTTGAGAAGCACTGTGGCAAAGGGGCTTGGAGTTAGTAGGGGAAGGGGAACAGGTGGGGTAAAGACCATGGGGGGAGAGGAAAGGAGGTGCATGGCCACAGGTAGGGATGGAGGGATAGAGGGAGGGATAGAGGGAGGGATAGAGGGAGGGAGGGAGTTCTTACACGTTTGCTTTAAAAAATTCTTTGTTGTTGTCAATTTTCAAGTTTTTCAATGTTGGAATGGCTTGGGGGAGGGGGAGCGGGGTTGATTTTTACAACCCTTGTTTTATTTGTTATTGTTATTGTTAAAATGTTCTAAATTCATTGTGGGGTGGGGCAAGGGGGTACTGTTGTGTTCTTTTATGTTTTTTGAATAAGAAAATATTCCGTGTTAGCATTAAAAAAAATATTTAACATAACTTTGTTGTGCATTTTCTCAGATAGCTGTAACGTTAAACACTGGCAAGTCCATACCATGAAAGGGGATCATTAAACGTAACGTAAATCAACTTTAACCGTAACTGTCACCAAGTTAATGCACACCATTCATGTATGAGCTGCAGACACAACAGTCTTGCAGCTGTGTAACTACCACCAACGTTATTTCAAGCAAAGTGTTCCTTTATGAACTGCTGACGGAACAGTCTTGCAGCTGAGTAGCCACCATGGGCCCATTCCTGCAGTTTAGAGGGGGGTGGGGCATGATTTCAACATCAGTCTGATTTTTTGCCCCGAGGTCATTTTCCTCTTCTCCTCGCTCCTAATGTGGACCGGCAGTCCCTTCTGGCAATTCTTGTCCCCTCCTAACAGCCAAGTTATGCAGCATGCAGCACACCACCATGAATTGAGCTACCTGCTCAGGGTGGTATTGTAACTCGCCTCCTGAGTGATCCAGGCATCTAAAGCGCTGCTTAAGCACTCCAATTGTCTTTTCGACGATATTGCATGTGGCTATGTGGCTTTCGTTGTATCGCTTCTCGGCTTCTGTCTAGGTCTTATGCAGGGGGGTCATCAGCCAGGTGGCAAGGCCATATCCTTTGTCACCAAGCATCCAGCATTGACCTTGTGGCTGACTCTTAAACAGGTCAGATGCAGTGCTCTCACGTAAAATGTGCGCATCATGGATGCTGCCTGGAAATTTTACATTTACTGCCATGATTATTTGCTTGTGGTCAACAACGAGTTGCACATTCAGGGAGTGGAATCCCTTTTGGTTCAGAAAAACCTCTGCATCCTGAAAAGGTGCTCACATGGCGATGTGCGTACAGTCTATTGCTCCCTGTACCTTGGGGAAGTTTGCTATTCTCGAGAATCGTAGAGCCCTCTCAGTCTGTACCTCCCTGGTCATAGGGAAGTTTATAAAGTCCATCCTACATGTGCAAAGAGCTTCAGTTACCTGTCAAATGCAGCAATGTGTGCATTCTGAGAGATAGCGCAAATGTCCCCAGGTGAGGCCTGAAAGGAGCGCGGTGCATAGAAGGAAAGTGCCGCAGTTACCTTGACCTTAATGGACAATGCAGTCCTGATGGTGCTGGTAGGCTGCAGATCTCTCCTAATGAGCTGGCATATTTCACTGATGACCTCCTTTCGGAAGCACAGTCTCCAAAGGCATGTGTTCTCGGACAAGTTCAGGTAAAACCGCTTCTCCCTGTAAGTTCGTCAGGTGTAAGTTCTCCTTCTCCTCAGTCTGCCACTTCTTTGATTGGGCACATAATGCTCTTCAATATACCTTCTCCCATCTCTAGTCCACAGCATGTGAGTAGTCATCAATACAGGCTGAGAAATTACAGGCCCCATTACAATAACAATGACTATTATACTTATTCTTCACAAACAATATGAAAAGTCATCCAATTTACAAAATGGCGTCCATATCGCTGGGATAAGGTCATGTGAGTGCAGCTTTTTTTCAGCGTTTTTTTGGGCGAGCGATATTTTCGGCGATATATGGGCGATATGCCGAAAGTAACGCTCGGCGATATTATGAGCGGTTTCTGAGCATTAGTTTAATTTATAAACTGTATGCTGAGCCTTTACGGCAAAAAAATATGGGTGGGCAGTTTAATTATTCCTCGGCATTACCTAGATGCCGAAAATAACGCTGGGCAATAAATGAGCGATAAATGGGTTTTAGTTTCTATTTTAGGGAGAAATGGGTGATAAATGGGCTTTATACTTCATCTCAGCGTTAAAATGGACGGTAACGAAGCAAAACTGATGGACTTATTTTACCATATTTACAAATCAAACTGAACCACTTGTTTTCTGTTTCGAAGAGGATACCTTTGCTCTTGAACAGAACGTTCCAAACATGGTGTCGAACTTGGACTCATTCTAGGCTGAGCCTGAGGAGAATTTTTCCCCAAGAGCAACATTTGAACTATATTTGGACTCTCTACAACTGCAGACTGTTTGTCTGCCTTACTTGGACTCAGACTTAAATTCTGACTTTGGCTTGGACTTGTTTCTAGTACATCTGATGTAGGATTTGTTATGGTAATCTACTCGTAACTAGATTATCTGACTCGTCAGAAATAATCAAATCATTCCAACTTTAAAAACATGATCAATGAGAACAAACCGAATCGTTCCATGGTCACACATCTTGACCAAATATGGTGCGAGGGTTACATATCCTCACTACTCTTCCTGGTAACCACTTTAACCATTTATGGTGATGGTTCTTCACTCTCACTTTCTGATTTAATTTCACACTTCTCTCTCTTACTCTACCTCTATCACAATTCTCTTTCAGTCTTAATTGTTTCTCTTCTACTGACTGTGCCAAGTTTAGACTTAACAACGATTAGGTGCAGGAGTAGGCCATTTGGCCCGTCGAGCCTGCACCGCCATTCAATAAGATCATGGCTGATCATTCCCTCAGTACCCCTTTCCTGCTTTCTCTCCATACCCCTTGATCCCCTTAACCATAAGGGCCATATCAAACTCCCTCTTGAATATATCCAATGAACTGGCATCAACAACTCTCTGCGGCAGGGAATTCCACAGGTTAACAACTCTCTGAGTGAAGAAGTTTCTGCTCATCTCTGTCCTAAATGGCCTACCCCTTATCCTAAGACTATGTCCCCTGGTTCTGGACTTCCCCAACATCGGGAATCTTCTTCCCGTATCTATCCTGTCCAGTCCCGTCAGAATCTTATATGTTTCTATGAGATCCCCTCTCATCCTTCTGAACTCCAGTAAATAAAGGCCCAGTTGATCCTGTCTGCCTTCGTGTTTTTGCCCCCAAAATGGATAACCTCACATTTATCCACATTATACTGCATCTGCCATGTATTTGCCCACTCACCTAACCTGTCCAAGTCACCCTGCAGCCTCTTAGCGTTCTCCTCACAGCTCACACCGCCACCCAGTTTAGTGTCATCGGTAAACTTGGAGATATTACACTCTATTCCTTCATCTAAATCGTTAATGTACATTGTAAAGAGCTGGGATCCCAGCACTGAGCCTTGTGGCACTTCACTAGTCACTGCCTGCCAATCTGAAAAGGACCCGTTTATCCCGACTCTCTGCTTCCTGTCTGCCAACCAGTTCCCTATCCACGTCAGTATATTACCCCCAATACCATGTGCTTTGATTTTGCACACCAATCTCTTGTGCGGTACCTTGTCAAAAGCCTTTTGAAAGTCCAAATACACCACATCTACTTGTTCTCCCTTGTCCACTCTGCTAGTTACATTCTCAAAAAATTGCAGAAGATTCGTCAAGCATGATTTCCCTTTCATAAGTCCATGCTGACTTGGTCTGATCCTGTCACTGCTTTCCAAATGCGCTGCTATTTCATCCTTAATGATTGATTCCAACATTTTCCCCACGACTGATGTCAGGCTAACCAGTCTATAATTACCCGTTTTCACTCTCCCTCCTTTTTTAAAAAATGGTGTTACATTAGCTACCCTCCAATCCATAGGAACTGATCCAGAGTTGATAGACTGTTGGTAAATGATCACCAATGCATCCACTATTTCTAGGGCCACTTCCTTGAGTACTCTGGGATGCAGACTATCAGGCCCCGGGGATTTATCAGACTTCAATCCCATCAATTTCTCTAACACAATTTCCCGCCTAATAAGAATATCCTTCAGTTCCTCCTTCTCACTAGACCCACTGTCCCCTAGTACCTTCGGAAGGTTATTTGTATCTTCCTTCGTGAAGACAGAACTGAAGTATTGGTTCAATTGGTCTGCCATTTCTTTGTTTCCCATTATAAATTCACCTGAATGTGACTGCAAGGGACCTACATTTGTCTTCACTAATTTTTTTCTCTTCACATATTTATAGAAACTTTGGCAGTCAGTTTTTATATTCCCTGCAAGTTTCCTCTCATACTCTATTTTCCCTCTCCTAATTAAACCCTTAGTCCTCCTCTGTTGAATTCTAAATTTCTCCCAGTCCTCAGGTTTGTTGCTTTTTTTAGCCAATTTATATGCCTCTTCCTTGGCTTTAACACTATCCTTAATTTCCTTTGTTAGCCATGGTTGAGCCACCTTCCCAGCTTTATTTTTACTCCAGACAGGGATGAACAATTGCTGAAGTTCATCCATGTGATCTTTAAATGTTTGTCGTTGCTTATCCACCGTCAACCCTTTGAGTATCCTTTGCCAGTCTATTCTAGCCAATTGATGCCTCATACCGTCGAAGTTACCTTTCCTTAAGTTCAGGACCCTAGTTTCCGAATTAACTTTGTCACTCTCCATCTTAATAAGGAATTCTACCATATTATGGTCACTTTTCCCCAAGGGGCCTCGCACAACAAGATTGCTTATTAGTCCCTTCTCATTACACATCACCCAGTCTAGGATGGCCAGCTCCCTGGTTGGTTCCTCGACATATAGGTCTAGAAAACCATCCCTAATACACTCCAGGAAATTCTCTTCCACCGCATTGCTACCAGTTAGGTTAGCCCAATCAATATGTAGATTAAAGTCGCCCAAGATTACTGCTGTACCTTTATTTTACACATCCCTTATTTTTTGTTTGATTGGCTTCTGTGAAGGTGGGGACCTCAGGGGGAGGCTGATATGGATCATCCACTCAGCACGTATGGTTGCAACTGCCAATCACATGTAGGCCAGACCAGGTAAGGATGACAGATTTTCCTTTCGTAAAGGACAATAGTGAGCCAAATGGGTTTTTACGACAAACCGATCGTTGCATGGTTACCATTACTAGCTTTTTATTCCAGATTTATTTAATTAACTGAATTTAAATTCATCAGCTGTCATGGTGGGATTTGAGCTTACGTCTGCGGATCAATAGTCCAGGCCTCTGGATTGCTAGTCCAGTAATATAACCACTATGCTACTGTTCCCCTTGTAAGTATTGCTTCTTCACTGTGCTGTTGTGGCAGCTGAACAGCCTAGCAGCCTGACAATGAAGTACTGCAGCATTAATACACCTTTCCTTTAAGTAGTGGAAAAAGCCTGTGGCAATCAGTAGGGAGAAATTCCTGCACCTGGCGCGGAAGTCCCACCCCGCCTGTGAAATTGCGGTTGCCGCCCCTCTCAGGAGGTGGAGCACAGTGATGCCCACTCCACTTCCTGTTGGGCCGGTATCCAGGGCGCTATGCGGGCAGGATCGGCAGCGCTACGCGGCCTCTCTGTTTAGAGCTGACACGTTTCAACACTCCTCCCCTTCCGTTAGAGGGGAGGGCCGCTGAACAGCCTATGATGGCCTCCACTTGGCCTCCAGGGCAGCATGGTGCCATGGCCACAGCGCGGCACCCAAACGGAGTGTCGGGCTGCACAATAAGGCCCAGACCATGCCACGGCGCATCAAGACGAGCCGATCGGTGAGTCGACCAAAATGACTAAATGGCGACGCTCAGCACACCTCCCCTTTAAATTCCACCCCGCAAGCAGTATTTACAATTTCAATTAAATTGTAACTAACAGATCATCCAACACGGAGTAACATTACTGCACATTCCTTTTGATAATGCAGTGTTATTGCGAGCAGTTAAGTAATAACATATAATAATGATTCCATATTTTGTTGAATGCAGCTTGAATTAGATAGTACCAGTTAAATAAAAGATAGGTTAAGACAATTGTTATATGGCAGATTTTATTTTGTGAGTGATAAAGTGTGCTATTTGATTCGAATTGCAAATAGGTTTTAATATTGTCTGCTGCCTTACGATGATATTCCTTTGTAATTTTTTTCTTGCAATAATATTAATTTGGCCTTAGACATGTGACTACAGTCCCTCATGATTACTTTCAATTTTATCGAGCAAATTGTTTTGGAATTTATGATTCACTTATTTTAAAGGCCACTAATGATATAATTATTGTTTGTCCTTTCACACTATATATCATAAATTCAGTGATATCAGGTTAGCCTTCTATATTAATGAAATTAAAAATTCATGGTCCAAAGCCTAAGGGAGTGATACATGTATCAGAATACAAAGAAAGGAGATAATTATCTGACATGGGTTATTAATTATGCAGGAGAAATGGACTGTAAGAGAAATAATGAAAGCCAGAAGGTTTATTCCTTTTTAAAATTTTAAAAGTGGAATTATTTTTACATAATAAAGTAAAATTTTAGATAGTAACCGATATATGTAAAAAACGGGATGAGGTCCTACAAGCTGAATTTAGGGAGCTATGAGTTAAATTAAAAAGTAGGACCTCAAAAGGTAGTAATCTCAGGATTGCCACCAGTGCCACGTGCTAGGGCCTTTATTCACTGGAGTTTAGAAGGATGAGAGGGGATCTCATAGAAACATATAAGATTCTGACGGGACTGGACAGGTTAGATGCAGGAAAAATGTTCCCGATGTTGGGGAAGTCCAGAACCAGGGGACATAGTCTTAGGATAAGGGGTAGGCCATTTAGGACTGAGATGAGGAAAAACTTCTCCTGTGGAATTCCCTGCCGCAGAGAGTTGTTGATGCCAGTTCACTGGATATATTCAAGAGGGAGTTAGATATGGCTCGTATGGTTAAGGGGATCAAGAGGTATGGAAAGAAAGCAGGAAAGGGATACTGAAGGAATGATCAGCCATGATCTTATTGAATGGCGGTGCAGGCTCGAAGGGCCAAATGGCCTACTCCTGCACCTATTTTTTCTATGTTTCTATGTTTCTATGTTTCCAGTCAGAGTAGAAATAGCAGGATAGTTAAGATGAATATTGAATTATATGTAGGCACCTTTAGTAATGACTCCATGAGGCAAGGTATGATACTTAAACTGTGTAGAGCTGTCGTCCTTTATTTGCAGTTCCTGAGTGAGGACAACAAGCTGTGAGTTCCTTTTTATACTAGGTTACCTGCAGTGGGAGGTTGTGGTGAGGGTTGTATGGTTGCCAGGTGTGACCCCTGTGCTTGAGGCTGGCCTCGTACGTTTCCCCTCCCTCACACACAGACCAAGTGGGTGTCACTGTTGTGGGATCTCTCAGGGGGGAGGGTAGCCACGGCGGCAGTAGGTGGTGTGTATACACTGTGATGTGGGTAGTTGTGGGGTGGTGGGCAGGGCCACAAGACTGGGTTGGCTCCTTGTCCTCCAATTGGGATGAGGGTCAGGTCATCCCAGGGTTTGCCAGGGAAGCTGGAGGGTATTGGCCTCATGCCCCTGGTGTTGGCCCTGGTGGCCAGGAGTTGTAGGGCTGGTCTGGTGCAGGTTGCCATTGGTTGGCTGCCCATTGACCACTGTCCCTGTAGTAGGTCTGCTCCCACTGGCTGTGTGTGTCCTGCCAGGGGCACCACAGTCGTTCCAAAGGTCCAGGCTACATGGACCTGGGGGTCTCCCACAGGGGGATTCCATTGGCATCAGCATGGTCCCTGTCGGACCCAATGTCCTCTGGCAGTGTCCTACCGGTATACATGACACCTTGGCTCTGATCACATATAGTCGAGCCTGCATTATACATTCTAGCATTTGCATCACTTTTGGGTGTCCTGGTTTCAACAGACATGGTTACATTAGGCATTTCACATTCTCTATCATTATTGTTAAGCATAATAAACTTGTTCTTAACCTTACTGACACCTGCATTCATCTCATTAGTCACATTAGTTAAACCAGCATCACAATTCATGATTACATTGCATACATTTTCATACTTGCACCCTTTAATTGCATCTTTAGCTTTAAAGTCCATGTACTCAAATAGTTGAAACTTCCACTTTAAATATTTTTGGCTACTGATCTCCTTTAAGGGAGCCTTCAAATCCGATTAGCCGCTTGGTGTCACGTGATGCTTCTCCAATGCTCCTCGTGGTATGGCCGCAACCATTTTGATTTTTGGTTTTTCTCCTTGTACTGCGGCAGCTATTTTCTGGCTTTCCTGCAAGTAGGCTGCGGTGCTCCTTCCTTCCACAGGTTCGACTCTGGACATCGGGAATTCATTTCTTTCGACGCCTTTCACCTCTTAGAGTGCTGCCCCGGCCCAGAAAGTGGAGTTTGGATTCTCAGTCTCAAGTGCTGTGGGCAGTCGAGCTGGACAGTGGAACCTCGGGATGCAGCGATGGATCCATGTTCGAGGTCGATTGCCGGAGCCTGGAGGCCTGGGAGCAGCTTCACTTGGACAGGATGCCGTTGTGGTCGATTGGAGGGATTCATCCAAAGTTCTTCAAAGGTCACTTGGCTCATCACAGACTGGCACGCCCCTGTGTCGCTCTCCATAGAAACTGGGACTCCGTTGACATCTGCTTTCATCGCCCACGGAGAACCTTCGGTGGAGTAGGTATGAGTTCCATACTCTTCTTCCAGGGGTTGAGCAACTTCACCTTCCTCTGTGTCAGAGCCCCGGTGATCAGCCAACTCATCGGAGATGCGGTGAGTAAAGCTTTTTCTGCACATCCTTTGAAGGTGCCTTTTCTCTTTGCATGCATAGTCTTTGTAGCGGTACTGGTGGGCCCTGTGGTTTCCTCCACAGCACTAGCACGGGGCTAGCCGGTTTGCCCCATGTGGCAGACTCAGGGTTGCGGGACTTGGGGCAGCATTTCTGCCCTTAGAAGTATCACTGCTCTTGTCGGTTTAGAGTCCCTTAGTGATTCATTTAGGTGGTCACCAAAGTTGCACGGTGCAGCCAGTCTCCTTGAGTGTTCCAATCTTTCTACAAAAGCGTCCCAATCTTCCCCATCAGTAAATTACTGAAAGATGCTGAGATTCGACATGCTGAGTGTGTGGTTCGTGACCTTGTATTCCCATCGGCAGTTGTAGTGTATGTAGGCACCTTTAGTAATGACTCCACGAGGCAAGGTATGATACTTAAACTGTGTAGACCTGTAGTCCTTTATTTGCAGCTCCTGAGTGAGGACAACAAGCTGTGAGTTCCTTTTTATACTGGGTTTTATGCAGTGTGCCGGTAACCCTTAGGTCACAAGCAGCAGCACACTTTGGTGTACAGGTAAGGTGTGTAAGGATACATTCTGTCATGTATCTCACATTACTGTATATAACTGTATATTACCATGCTATACATGACTGTAACTGGATATGACCTGTAACAATAAGCATACCTTACCACCAGGGGTGCACTTGCAGGAGACACTCCATACCTGTCCCACTGAGGTATATAAAGGGAGGTCTCAGGCAAGTGCAGCACTGGAGAGCTGGAATTAAAGGGGCAGGTCCTGAGTGACCTTGACTTCAGCATGTGTCTCATGTAAGTCAGTACATTAAAGTCAGGACTTAACAGTGGCGATGAGTTACGGGATCACAGAATCCACAGAATGGCTACCAGCAGCTCAGATGAGAAATACAATGCTGGAGACAATTGGGAGGACTTTATAGAAAGGCTCCAGCAAAGCTTTGTGACTAAGACTGGCTGGGCGACAATAAGGCAGACAAGAGAAGAGCCCATCTCTTGACCAGCTGTGGCTCGAAAACATAGGCTTTAATGAAAGACCTGCTGGCACCCGAGAAACCAGCAAGCAAGTCATTTGAGGAGTTGAGCACACTGGTGAGAGACCACCTGAAGCCAGCGAGCAGCCTACACATGGCCAGACACAGGTTCTACAACTACAGACGCTGTGTGGGCCAAAGCATACCTGACTTTGTGGTGGAACTTCGGAGGCTGGCTAGTTCATGTGAGTTCCCCGATGAACTAAGGGGAGAAGTACTGAGAGACTTTTTTATTGAAGGAAGAGGCCACGCAGGCATATTCCAAAAGCTTATAGAGACTAAGAACTTGACTCGAGAGGCAGTAGCACTGGTCGCACAGACATTCTTGGCAGGTGAAGAAGAAACGAGGCTGATCTATACTTCGGGTACGACAACCAACGAGGCATCAGATCAAGGGGTTCGCATTGTGAAACAAACCGCTACCCCCACACACAGACAAAGGCAGGAGAGCAGGCCTTCAACAGCAAACAGTGGTGCCAGAAGCCATGAAAATCAAGGGCCACATGAACGGCCGATCACACCTCATCAACCCACAATGCAAGCAATCAACAACAGCTTGTGAGAAGCTCAAGGGAGATCTGCCAGATGCAGCTCATCCTTCGGAAACAATGGAAATGGTCTGTGTTGGAGATGTGGGGAAAGTAACTCAACCAGGGTGTGGCGATTTCAGCATGCCGTTTTCAGAAACTGCAACTACACAGGGTATCTGGCTCGCATGTGCGGAAAAACAGCAGCTCGGCTGGTATACAAATCGGAAGGGTTGGAAAGCGAACCTGAAGATAGTTGGAACAGTGCACGGTTCGCCGAGGTACAGCGGGTTAACACGGTCAATGGACATTGTTTTTACACCAAGACGCCTCCAATTATGATGAGGGTTCTACTCAACGGGATACTCGTCAACATGGAACTGGACACAGAGGCCAGTCAATCCCTCATGAGCATTCAACAATTTGAACAGCTGTGGCCGCACAAAAGCAACAGACCAAAACTCACAAAGATCGACACCAAACTAAGGACCGATACTAAAGAAATCGTCCTAGTCCTTGGCAGCACCATTATCTCAGTCACAGACAAAGGGATGGTCAACCGACTTTCCCTGTGGCTTGTCCCCAGGGATCTCCCAGCCCTGTTGGGGAGAAGCTGGCTAGCAGAACTTAATTGGAAATGGGATGATGTTCACGCCATGTCGTCAGAGGAACGGACATCCTGCTCAACAGTTCTAAGCCATTTTGAACATCTCTTTCAGCCAGATGTCAGCACCTTCAAAGGGGCTAAAGTTAGAATCTACATCACACAGAATGCCAGACCGGTCCATCACAAGGCGAGAGCTGTGCCTTATGTGATGAGGGAAAAAATTGAAAACGAACTGGACTGGCTTCTGCGGGAAGGCATAATTTCTCCCGTGGAATTCAGCGACTGGGCAAACCCCATCGTCCCCGTCATGAAGCCTGATGGATCCGTGCGAATCTGTGGGGATTACAAGTCTACAATAAACAGAGTCTCCCTACAGGACCAATACCCGCTGCCCAGAGCGGAGAACCTATTTGCCACGTTAGCTAGAGGAAACCTTTTCTCGAAACTTGACCTCACATCTGCGTATATGACGCAAGAACTGACAGAGTCTAAGCTACTCACCACCATCAATGCCTTTTTGTGTACAATCGATGCCCATTCAGCATCAGGTCGGCAGCTGCTATATTCCAGCGCAACATGGAGACTCTGCTCAAGTCCATCCCGGGGACGGTTATGTTTCAAGATGACTTACTCATCACGGGCAGGGACACCGACTCTCATCTCCGCAATCTTGAGGAAGTACTAAGTCGATTGGATTGGGTCGGCCTAAGAATTAAGAAATCCAAGTGTCTGTTTCTCACGGCTGAGGTTGAATTTTTGGGCAGATGGATTGCCGCTAATGGAATCCGCCCAACCGAATCCAAAACCGAAGCGATTCGCCTGGCACCCAGGCCCCGGAATGTCTCGGAACTGCGCGCCTTTCTCGGGCTACTCAATTACTTTGCGAACTTTATGCAGAACTTGAGCATGCTGCTGGACCATCTCCACGTGTTACTCAGAAAGGGGTGCAATTGATTTTGGGGGTACGCTCAAGAACGCGCCTTCAATAAGGCACGCAACCTTCTATGTTCCAAGAGTGTTTTAGCCTTTTTTGACCCAGGTAAAAAGTTAGTCTTTATGTGTGATGCGTCAGCGTACGGGGTCGGGTGCGTTTTACAGCACGTCAATGATGTGAGTAAATTGCAGCCCATTGCTTATGCCTCCAGGTCACTCTCGCGGGCGGAGCGTGGGTACGGTATGGTTGAGAAGGAGGCACTTGCGTGCGTGTACGGTGTCAAAAACATGCACCAATACCTTTTCGGGGCCAAGTTTGCGTTAGAAACTGACCACAAACACCTCACGTCCCTACTATCCGAGAGCAAGGCAATCAATGCCAACGCCTCGGCGCGCATTCAGCGGTGGGCACTCATGCTGGCGGCTTATGACTACACGATAAGGCACAGACCAGGCACAGATAACTGTGCCGACGCGCTTAGCAGGCTACCCCTGGCGATCACAGAAGGGTCCGACAAACAGGACTGTGAGATGGTCATGGCAATCAATGCCTTTGAATCCACATGTTCGCACATGACGCTCGACAAATCAGAGCCTGGACGACCAGCGACCCCACGTTATCTCTAGTTAAAAGATCCGTTTTAACCAGTGACTGGGCAGAGGCTCGCGATGCCTGCCCCGAGGAGGTCAAACCCTTCCATAGGCGCATGCATGAACTCTCACTACAGGCAGACTGCCTGATGTGGGGCAGCCGAGTAGTTATGCCCTTACAAGGCAGGGAGGCGTTTGTCCGGGAGCTCCATCGCGAGCACCCGTGGATCGTCCTTATGAAGGCCATAGCCAGATCTCATGTCTGGTGGCCTAGCATTGATGCGGACTTGGAGCTCTGCGTCCGTCGGTGCACCATTTGTGCCCAACTCAGTAATGCCCCCTGGGAGGCCCCCCTAAGCCCCTGGCCCTGGCCCGCCAAACCGTGGTCGCGGGTGCATGTAGACTATGCGGGCACATTCATGGGCAAAATGTTCCTCGTAGACGTTGATGCATTTTCAAAATGGATCGAGTGCACCATTTTAAACTCGAGCACCACCTCCACCACTGTGGAGAGCCTTAGAACCATGTTTGCAACGCACGGCATTCCTGAATATATTGGTCAGTGATAATGGTCCGTACTTCACCAGCGCAGAATTGCATGGTTTTATAGTTGACCACGGTATAAATCATGTTAAGACGGCACCGTTCAAGCCGACCTCCAATGGCCAGGCGGAGCGAGCAATGCAGATCATTAAACAAGGCATGCTCAGAATCCAAGGTCCCACCCTGCAGAGCCGCCTGTCGCGACTGCTGCTGGCATACAGATCTCGTCCGCATTCGTTGACTGGTGTCCCCCCCGCGCAACTATTGATGAAACGGACCTTAAAGACTAGGCTCTCGTTAATCCTCCCAGACAGGCATGAAATTGTTGAGGCTAAGCGTCAAAAGCTAACTGAGTACCATGACTGAAATTCGAGGGGTAGGTGGAATGAGATAGGGGACAAAGTGCTAAACTATGGCCGGGGTCCCAAAAGGCATTTAGGGACAGTAACAGACAAAGAGAGAAACAGGCTACTGGTTGTACAAATGGACAATGGCCAAACCCGACGGAGGCACGTAGACCAAGTAAAAAGTAGATTCACTGATAACACTGAAGAACCAGAGGCAGATTACAATGCGGAACTCACACCACACCTGGTGCACAGACAGAGGGAATAACCTGAGGAAAGGGCAGTCTCAACAGACAGCCCAGGCGAGCTATCAGCAATCACACCGAATGAAAAACAGGCACCAAGGCAAACAACTGAACCACAACTAAGATGTTCCACGCGAGAGCGCAGACCACCTGGGAGACTGAATCTATAAAGGCAATAAGACCTTGGGGGAGGGTGATGTCATGTATCTCACCTTACTGTATATAACTGTATCTTACCATGCTATTCATGACTGTAACTGGATAAGACCTGCAACAATAAGCATACCTTACCACCAGGGGTGCACTTGCAGGAGACACTCCATACCTGTCCCACTGAGGTATATGAAGGGAGGTCTCAGGCAAGTGCAGCACTGGAGAGCTGGAATTAAAGGTGCAGGTCCTGAGTGACCTTGACTTCAGCATGTGTCTCGTGTAAGTCAGTACATTAGAGTCAGGACTTAACACGTTCAGTGTTGCATAACAGTGTTACAGACATCACACAGTGAACAGGCATGCATACACAACAAATACGTGGCTTGAGGAATGGTGCAAGAGGGAGGGATTCAAGTTCCTGGAATATTGGAACCGGTTCTGGGGGAGGTGGGACCAGTGCAAACTGGACGGTCTGCACCTGGTCAGGACTGGAACCAATGTCCTGGGAGGAGTGTTTGTTAGTGCTTTTTGGGGAGAAGTTAAACTAATATAGAAACATAGAAACATAGAAAATAGGTGCAGGAGTAGGCCATTCGGCCCTTCTAGCCTGCACCGGCATTCAATGAGTTCATGGCTGAACATGCAACTTCAGTAGCCCATTCCTGCTTTCTCTCCATACCCCTTGATCCCCCTAGTAGTAAGGACTACATCTAACTCCTTTTTGAATATATTTAGTGAATTGGCCTCAACAACTTTCTGTGGTAGAGAATTCCACAGGTTCACCACTCTCTGGGTGAAGAAGTTTCTCCTCATCTCGGTCCTAAATGGCTTACCCCTTATCCTTAGACTGTGACCCCTGGTTCTGGACTTCCCCAATATTGGGAACATTCTTCCAGCATCTTGTCTAAACCCGTCAGAATTTTAAACGTTTCTATGAGATCCCCTCTCATTCTTCAGAACTCCAGTGAATACAAGCCCAGTTGATCCAGTTTTCTTGATATGTCAGTCCCGCCATCCCGGGAATCAGTCTGGTGAACCTTCGCTGCACTCCCTCAATAGCAAGAATGTCCTTCCTCAAGTTAGGAGACCAAAACTGTACAGAATACTTCAGGTGTGGCCTCACCAAGACCCTGTACAACTGTAGCAACACCTCCCTGCCCCTGTACTCAAATCCCCTCGCTATGAAGGCCAACATGCCATTTGCTTTCTTAACCACCTGCTGTACCTGCATGCCAACCTTCACTGACTGATGTACCATGACACCCAGGTCTTATTGCACCTCCCCTTTTCCTAAACTCACCATTCAGATAATAGTCTGTCTCTCTGTTTTTACCACCAAAGTGGATAACCTCACATTTATCCACATTATACTTCATCTGCCATGCATTTGCCCACTCACCTAACCTATCCAAGTCACTCTTCAGCCTCATAACATCCTCCTCACAGCTCACACTGCCACCCAACTTAGTGTCATCCACAAATTTAGAGATACTACATTTAATTCCCTCATCTAAATCATTAATGTACAATGTAAACAGCTGGGGCCCAGCACAGAACCTTGCGGTACCCCACTAGTCACTGCCTGCCATTCTGAAAAGTACCCATTTACTCCTACTCTTTGCTGCCTGTCTGCCAACAAATTCTCAATCCGCGTCAGCACACTACCCCCAATCCCATGTGCTTTATCTTTGCACATTAATCTCTTGTGTGGGACCTTGTCGAAAGCCTTCTGAAAGTCCAAATATACCACATCAACTGGTTCTCCCTTGTCCACTCTACTGGAAACATCATCAAAAAATTCCAGAAGATTTGTCAAGCATGATTTCCCTTTCACAAATCCATGATGACTTGAACTTATCATGTCACCTCTTTCCAAATGCGCTGCTATGACACCCTTAATAATTGATTCCATCATTTTGCCCACTACCGATGTCAGGCTGACCGGTCTATAATTCCCTGTTTTCTCTCTCCCTCCTTTTTTAAAAAGTGGGGTTACATTGGCTACCCTCCACTCCATAGGAACTGATCCAGAGTCGAAGGAATGTTGGAAAATGACTGTCAATGCATCCGCTATTTCCAAGGCCACCTCCTTAAGTACTCTGGGATGCAGACCATCAGGCCCTGGGGATTTATCGGCCTTCAATTCCATCAATTTCCCCAACACAATTTCCTGACTAGAAGGATTTCCCTCAGTTCCTCCTCCTTACTAGACTCTCTGACCCCTTTTATATCCGGAAGGTTGTTTGTGTCCTCCTTAGTGAATACCGAACCAAAGCTCTTGTTCAATTGGTCTGCCATTTCTTTGTTCCCCATTATGACTTCCCCTGATTCTGACTGTAGGGGACCTACATTTGTCTTTACTAAACTTTTTCTCTTTACATATCTATAGAGGCTTTTGCAGTCCGTCTTACTGTTCCCTGCAAGCTTCCTCTCGTACTCTATTTTCCCTGCCCTAATCAAACCCTTTGTCCTCCTCTGCTGAGTTCTAAATTTCTCCCAGTCCCCGGGTTCGCTGCTATTTCTGGTCAATTTGTATGCCACTTCCTTGGTTTAATACTATCCCTGATTTCCATTGATAGCCACAGTTGAGCCACCTTCCCTTTTTTATTGTTACACCAGACAGGGATGTACAATTGTTGTAGTTCATCCATGCGGTCTCTAAATGTCTGCCATTGCCCATCCACTATCAACCCCTTAAGTATCATTCACCAATCTATCCTCACCAATTCACGCCTCATACCTTCAAAGTTACCCTTCTTTAAGTTCTGGACCATGGTCTCTGAATTAACTGTTTCATTCTCCATCCTAATGTAGAATTCCACCATATTATGGTCACTCTTCCCCAAGGGGCCTCGCACAATGAGATTGCTAATTAATCCTCTCTCATTACACAACATCCAGTCTAAGATGGCCTCCCCCCTAGTTGGTTCCTCGACATATTGGTCTAGAAAACCATTCCTTATGCACTCCAGGAAATCCTCCTCCACCGTATTGCTTCCAGTTTGGTTACTCCAATCTATATCCATATTAAAGTCACCCATGATAACTGCTGCAACTTTATTGCATGCACCCCTATTTCCTGTTTGATGCCCTCCCCAACATCACTACTACTGTTTGGAGGTCTGTACACAACTCCTACTAACGTTTTTTGCCCTTTGGTGTTCTGCAGCTCGACCCATATAGATTCCACATCATCCAAGCTAATGTCCTTCCTAACTATTGCATTAATCTCCTCTTTAAACAGCAATGCTACCCCACCTCCTTTTCCTTTTATTCTATCCTTCCTGAATGTTGAATAACCTTGGATGTTGAGTTCCCAGCCCTGATCATCCTGGAGCCACGTCTCTGTAACCCCAATCACATCATATTTGTTAACATCTATTTGCACAGTTAATTCATCCACCTTATTACCGATACTCCTTGCATTAAGACACAAAGCTTTCAGGCTTGTTTTTTTTAACACCCTTTGTCCTTTTAGAATTATGATGTAGTGTGGCCCTTTTTGTTTCTTATCTTTGTTTACTTGGCCTTCCACTGTTGCTTTTTACCTTTCTACCTCTGTTTCTGACTCCATATTATTTCGCCCTGTCTCGCTGCATAGGTTCCCATCCCCCTGCCATATTAGTTTAAACACTCCCGGCAGGGGAATGGGAGTCTATGCAGGGAGACAAATGGTAGTAAAATTGGGGCAGAAGCAACAAGTGGAAAGGAGATAAGGAAAGGTGGAGAGCAGAGAAATCAAAGGCAAAAATCAAAAAGGGCCACATTACAACATAATTCTAAAAGGACAAAAAGTGTTCAAAAAAACAAGCCTGAAGGCTCTGTGTCTCAATGTGAGGAGCATTCATAATAAGATGGGATGAATTAACTACGCAGATAGCTGTTAACGGATATGATGTAATTGGGATTACGGAGACATGGCTCCAGGGTGACCAAGGCTGGGAACTCAACATCCAGGGGTATTCAATATTCAGGAAGGATAGACAGAAAGGAAAAGGAGGTGGGGTAGCGTTACTGGTTAAAGAGGAGATTAACGCAATAGTAAGGAAGGACATTAGCTTGGATGATGTGGAATCTGTATGGGTAGAGCTGTGGAACACCAAAGGGCAGAAAACGTTAGTGGGAGTTGTGTACAGACCACCAAACAGTGGTAGTGAGGTTGGGGACAGCATCGAAGAAATAAGGGATGCGTGCAATAAAGGTACAGCCGTTATCATCGGCGACTTTAATCTACATATAGATTGTGCTAACCAAACTGGTAGAGGAGGAGGAGGATTTCCTGGAGTGTATAAGGGATGATTTTCTAGACCAATATGTCGAGGAAACAACTAGAGAGCAGGCTATCCTAGACTAGGTCTTGTGTAATGAGAGAGGATTAATTGGCAATCTTGATGTGCGAGGCCCCTTGGGGATGAGTGACCATAATATGGTAGAATTCTTCATTAAGATGGAGAGTGACACAGTTAATTCAAAGACTAGGGTCCTGAACTTTGATGGTATGAGTTGTGAATTGGCTAGAATAGACTGGCAAATGATACGAAGAGGGTTGACGGTGGATAGGCAATGGCAGACATTTAAAGATCACATGGATGAACTTCAACAATTGTAAATCCCATTCTGGCGTAAAAATAAAATGGGGAAGGTGGCTCAACTGTGGTTAACAATGGAAGTTAGGGATAGTGTTAAATCCAAGGAAGAGGCATATAAATTGGCCAGAAAAAGCAACAAACCTGAGGAATGGGAGAAATTTAGAATTCAGCAGAGGAGCACAAAGGGTTTAATTAGGAGGGGGAAAATAGAGTATGAGAGTAAGCTTACAGGGAACATAAAAGCTGACTGCAAAAGCTTCTATCGGTATGTGAAGACAAATGCCGGTCCCTTGCAGTCAAAATCAGGTGAATTTATAATGGGGAAGAAAGAAATAGCAGAGCAATTAAACAAATACTTTGGTTCTGTCTTCACTAAGGTAGACACAAATAACCTTCCGGAAATACTAGGGGACCGAGGCTCTAGCGAGAAGGAGGAACTGAAGGAATCCTTATTAGTCAGGAAATTGTGTTAGGGAAATTGATGGAAATTGATCTGCATCCCAGTGTACTTAAGGAAGTGGCCCTAGAAATAGTGGATGCATTGGTGGTCATTTTCCAACATTCTATAGACTCTGGATTAGTTCCTATGAATTGGAGGGTAGCTAATGTGACCCCACTTTTTAAAAAAGGAGGCAGAGAGAAAACAGGATATTATAGACTGGTTCGCCTGACATCGGTAGTGGAGAAAATGTTGGAATCAATTATTAAAGACGTAATGGCAGCGCATTTGGAAAGCAGTGACAGGATTGGTCCAAGTCAGCATGGATTTATGAAAGGGAAATCATGCTTGACAAATCTAGAATTTTTCGAGGATGTAACTAGTAGAGTGGACAAGGGAGAACCAGTGGATGTGGTGTATTTGGACTTTCAAAAGGCTTTTGACAAGATCCCGCACAAGAGATTAGTGTGCCAAATTAAAGCACATGGTATTGGGGTTAATGTATTGACGTGGATAGAGAACTGGTTGGCAGACAGGAAGCAAAGACGAGGAATAAACGGGTCCTTTTCAAAATGGCAGGCAGTGACGAGTGGGATACCGCAAGGTTCAGTGCTATGACCCCATCTATTTACAATATATATTATTGATTTAGATGAAGGAATTGAATGTAATATCTCCAAGTTTGCAGATGACACTAAGCTGGGTGGCAGTCTGAGCTGTGAGGAGGATGCTAAGAGGCTGCAGGGTGACTTGGACAGGTTCGGTGAGTGGGCAAATGCATGGCAGATGCAGTATAATATAGGTAAATGTGAGTTTATCCATTTTGCTGGCAAAAACAGGGAGGCAGAATATTATCAGAATGGTGACAGATTAGGAAAAGGGGAGGTGCAACGAGACCTGGGTGTCATGGTACATCAGTCATTGAAAGTTGGCATGCAGGTACAGCAGGCGCTGAAGAAGGCCTTCATAGCGAGAGGATTTGAGTATAGGAGCAGGGAGGTCTTACTGCAGTTGTACAGGGTCTTGGTGATGCCACACCTTGAATATTGTGTACAATTTTGGTCTCCTAATCTGAGATAGGACATTCTTGCTATTGAGGGAGTGCAGCGAAGGGTCACCAGACTGATTCCCTGACATATGAAGAAAGACTGGATCGACTAGGCTTATATTCACTGGAATTTAGAAGAATGAGAGGGGATCTCATAGAAACATATAAAATTCTGATGGGATTGGACAGGTTAGATGTTGGAAGAATGTTCCCAATGTTGGGGAAGTCCAGAACTCAGGGTCACAGTCTAAAGATAAGGGGTGAACCATTTAGGACCGAGATGAGGAGAAACTTCTTCACTCTGAGAATTGCGAACCTGTGGAATTCTCTATCACAGAAAGTTATTGAGGACAGTTCGATAGATAAATTGAAAAGGGAGTTAGATGTGGCTCTTATAGCTAAAGGGATCAAAGGGTATGGAGAGAAAGCAGGAATGGGGTACTGAAGTTGCATGATCAGCCATGATCACATTGAATGGTGGTGCAGGCTCGAAGGGCCGAATGGCCTACTCCTGCATCTATTTTCTATGTTTCTATGTTTCCATATAAACGTAGTTATATTTTTTATCATTGGAATGTTGAGCATCAGTTATCTTTTCTGAGTATAATCAGGCTAATGGGACCATCGATGAGATAAGTTATCCAGCATTTGTGTTTGTGTGTCTCACTCTGAAAATCATTTTAAAAGTTGACAAGTTTATGATGTCAATCTTTCTAGCCCTCGAATGATGGAAGGAAACTGTCATGGGAACCATTTCAGCCACTCAGAGGTGATTTTTTTCTTGATGTCCATGTCCAAAACAGAAGTTGGAATGTGAGAGGCAGAGCAGGTTTTGAAATAAAAACAGAAACTGCTGGAAATACTTAGCAGGTCAGGCAGCATCTGTGGACAGAGAAACAGAGTTAACGTTTCAGGTCGATGACCTTTCTTCTGAACTGGAAAAAATTAGAGATGTAACAGGTTTTAAGCAAATATAGAGTCAGGGCAAGGGGAAGGGGAGGAAAGAACAAAAGGGAAGGTCTGTGAGCGGGTCGAAGTCAGGTGAGTTTACCTGATAAAAGGGATGATAGTGCAATGGAAAAGCGTATGGCAATGGGACAAGTAAAGAAACAAATGATGAGTCTCAATGAGCTGTAAATGGCAATAGCATTATCATTACCAACAGCTACTGTCTGAAAAAATGGGAGCCGTAGTTATGATCTGAAATTGTTGAACACAATGTTGAGTCTGATCGGCTGTAAAGTATCTAATTGAAAGATGACGTGCTGTTCCTCGAGCTCCCATTGTGCTTCATTAGAACAGTGCAGGAGAGCAAGGATAGAGAGGTCAGAGTGGGAGTGGAGTAGAGAATTGAAATGACAGGCTATCGATAGCTCAAGGTCCCCCCTGCGGACTGAACGAAGGTGTTCTGCAAAGCGATCACCCAATCATCATTTGGTCTCTCCAATGTAGAGGAGGCCGCATTGTGATCAGCAAACATAGTATACTAAATTGAAAGAAGTACAAGTAAATCACCATTTCATCTTGAAGGAGAGTTTGGGGCCCTGCACGGTGAGAAGGGAGGTGGAAAAGTGCAGGTGTTGTATCTGCATGGGAAGGTGCCGTGGGAAGTGGAGGGGGTGTTGGGGGTGATTGAAGATTGGGCCAGGGTATTGCGGAGGAAACTGTCCCTTCGGAATGCTGAAAGGAGAAGGGAAGATGTGTTTGATGGTGGCATCACACTGGAGATGGTGGAAATGCCGAAGGATGATCCATTGAATGTGTGGGCTGGTGGGGTGAAAGGTAAAGCCTATTGTGGTTCTAGGAGGGAGGAGACAGGGTGAGAGCAGAAGTGTGAGAAATGGGATGGACATGGTCGAGGTACGTGTCAACTATAGTGGAGGGTATTCATAGTTATTTTTCAAAGACAACATATGTAGCATGTTATATCATAAAAAAAAGTAAAATCAAAATTTAAATAGCAAAAATAACAAAGAGAAAAGGAGGATAACAGGGAAGACGGGACAGGTAAAAGTTAATTCTTCATTTTTGCTGTTTTTGGTGTTTATTTTAGTAGCTTTTTATAATAATTAGTAATTATAAGTGACAACTTGGCTCATTTTATTGTATTTGTGTCTCTTGAATGAGAAAGTCATGGGTTCCAGGGTCACTACGGATTTGAGTATGTAATCTAGTTTGCCACATCAGTGCATTGCTGAGGGAGTGCAGATTTTTGGATGGGGTTGGTCAGAGTTTCTGGCTGAGAAATTGACTTTGTGCCGGATGCTGTGACAAAGTGCACATCTGGAAAGCATGCCCGTTGACGGAGGCCTGAGGCTCGTTCAGAATTGGGTCTCGGGCTTCATATCCATAAAACTGGCACATTGTGAACCCCAATCCTGTGTTCAGATGCAGCTCATCATTTGGGGTTTTTGAAAAATCGGCTGGCTTGGATGCCGAGCTGATGTAATATTGTAATATTGCTGTGAGACAGGAGGAGTATTCAAGGTGCCTAACACTTTTTTTAAGCAGCCAGAGCAATTCCAGGAGGGATTGGATGTGTTAGATCAAGCCCATAAATTTGCCACTCCAACATGAATTCTGAGTCCCAAAAGCGGGCATGATGGCAACAAATTTCTCCGTCTCTCTCTGTCTTTTAGAACATAAGATGTAAGCCATTTGACCCCTAGAGCCTGCTCGGCCATTCAGCAAGATCATGGCTGATCCGCTACCTCAACTCCACCCACTCGCACCACCACATCTCCTAATTCCTCCACACTATCCATTCTCCCACCCAACCTTGCACCACCAGAAAACTTGGATATGTTACACTCAGTCCCCTCATCTAAGTCATTAATATAGATTACAAAGAGCTGAGGCCCAAGCACTGAACCTTGTGGTACCCTGCGTGAAGCCTCTCCTGCGCCTCTTGCGGAAGAGGTTGACGAGACTGGCTCTGCAAGGGCCAGGCGTGGAGGTCATCCTCTCGGCTTACGCTGATGACGTGCTCCTCATGGTCGAGGATCTCGTTGACCTGCAGAGGATATGTGAGTGCCAGGAGATTTACTCGGCCACATCCTCCACCAGGATTAACTGGGAGAAATGTTCCGGACTCCTGGTGGGTCAGTGGCGGGTGGACCCCTTGCCGGAGGAGCTCAGGCCTTTTGCCTGGAGCACGACCAATCTTCTCTATCTGAGAGTCTAGGACCAGCTCCCATGCAGTACACAGTTTTTTACGAGGGACAGCAGAGGATCTTGGCTGGTCCAAGGTGATTTATCATTTTCAAACGCTTCCATGACCATCAACAAGTATGCGGGCTGCGCCACCTCAACAAGTTTGCAGGCTGTGCCATTGCCACCCCCGTGGTGGGCAACGGTAGCCGACTGAGAGCATCCGCACAGTTCTCGTGCCTGGCCTGTGGCGGATGGTATAGTTATACGCTGATAGCGCGAGTGCCCACCTTTGTATGTGGGCTGAGGCATTAGTATTTATTCCTTGTTTTCAGTGAACAGGGATAGGAGGGACTTGCGATCGGTTTGCAGCTGAAATTTGAGGCCAAACAGGGACTGATGCATTTTCTTTACCCCGAACACACACGCTAATGCCTCTTTCTCAATCATGCTGTAGGTGCTCTCGGCCTTAGACAAGCTCCTGGAGGCATAGGCGACAGGTTGCAACTTCCCCGGACGTTAGCTTGTTGTAATACACACCCGACTCCATACGACGACGCATCACATGCTAGCACAAGTA